>NC_137787.1:9297797-9897797 GCF_963383645.1 Muscardinus avellanarius | reverse complement strand
CCAGGACCAAAAAAGAGAGGGGGAAAAAAAAAGCAGAGCATGGTGGCACAGGCTTGTAATCCCAGCTCTTGGGAGGCTGAGCCAGGAGAATCACAGATGTGGCCAGCCTCAGTAATTTAGTGAGATCCTGTTTCAAAATAAAAGAATAAGGCTGGAGGTGTAGCTTGGAGGTGGAATGTCCCTGGGTTTAATCCTCAGCACCCACTGAAACCCCCCAGGGACACCAGAAGCCTGGATGTAGCTCTGTAGCTCAGTGTTGGAGCCCTTGCCCTTGGGTTCAGTGTAACAGTGAACCAAGATCTTTGGGCTATCCTTCAAGGAATGCTAACTTTACCGATGTTTGTTGATAGCAGCTACCCATGGAATATTACTGGTACCTTGTTCTTTCCGTCTGGATTCGTTTTTTGTCCTAATATTCCTTAGTATTTTATTTTTTGCGGTACTGGGTGATGGAGCCCAGGGCATTCTACCTCCAAATTACACCCCCAGCCCTATGTTTTATTCTTTATTTTGAAACAGGGTCTTACTGAGTCCCAAAGAGCCTAAGTAGATGAGGCTGTCCTCAAAATGTGATCTTCCTGTCTCAGACTCCCAAATGCTGAGATTACAAGCATGTGCCACGATGTCTGGCTAGTATAAGTTTCTTGAGAATAAATTCCTAATATGGTGTTCCCAATGACTGTTTCAATGTATTTAGTCACACGGTATTTAGGATATTAAAATCTGTTTTGGAAACCTCAGTTACAGTGAAAGTGTGACCTTCTGACATGAGTGCTGGGGCTGAGCCACCGCAGGGCTCAGGTACAAGCACCTGACTTATCCGTCAATGTCGCCTCAAGTCCCACGGGAAATTTTTGAGGGCTGAATGATTTGGAGTTCCCTGCAGGTTCTTGCATAGGAAGGAGAGCTCTGACCTGCCAGTACTTCTCACACAAAATAGGATGCCTCAGTTTCACACCGGGCGGATGCGGGAAAGGACGCGTATGGCTTCTGTAAACGACAGTTCTGAGACAGTACTGCAGTGGTCGCACACTTCCCCCTCCCAAAAGTGTGGTGGGTTTTTAACGCGTTGGTCTAAAGAGGGACACTGCACTTTTCCATGAACCGCGATCATCCTGCCTGAAGCCTTCCAAATGCTGGGATTATAAGCATGTGCCACCATGCCCGGCTTCACTTGCACTTCCTGTTAAAGTGACCAACTATCAGTGAGATTTAAACTTTCATCCACGTGACCCTTCCCCATGCCAACACCAACTCCCACCATCATAGCAACCGAGTGTGCAACACAGGACAGACAGCATCGCATCGGTTACGAGCTCGACATCAACTGTCCTGGGGTAGGCTCGGATAGCAGCGTCTGTGTATACAGTCACCATCTGTGACTTGGTCCTTTTGCAGACCAATAAAGACATCAAAGATGTGCTTTTTCCTCAGTTACACCAAGACACTATATGTTTGTGTGTGCTTGATATGTCTTATGTATCTGTACCTATATATTTTTCATTTATTAAAAATAGCAAAAAAAAAATTGTCTTCCCATACCAGTCACTCTTTAAAAAAATTTCTCATTTGCTTTCTCGTTAATCAATTCCACATTATCTTTTCTGGGTTCAGAACGAGACTGATAGGGACACTGGTCAAAGGCCAAGCAGCCGGTAACGACAGGAACGACCAGTGACTTCAGTGTCCCGAGTACAAGTCTCTGCACATTTTCATACATCACCTAATCCCAGACACTATTTCACCAACGCACAGGAGTATCACACATGCAAATCTCTCTCGATGAGTAACAGGGCCATTTCTGTATTTCTTACAGTGTTCTCCACTAACACCACTGCAGTACTTATTGAAATAGCCTCCCCCAAACCATCCACACGAAGACCACTTCTCAGAGGCACCCTCTAATTGTGCGTAATTTAATCAAATTGACCATGTAGGATAATGCTGTTTATTAAAAATATAGTCAGGGAGAAGGAAGTCAGTGCATTTATGCAATTTTACATACACATTTGTAGTTTGAGGTTCCATTATTTTTCCAACAGTTCATATAAATCACTGTTTCAGATAAAAGGAAAAAAAAAACCACTTTACACAGATCAGCAATTGGTTATAGGTTTGATAGTATGAGTAGGCTTGTAGTAAAAATAAAACCACCTCGCCATTGTTAAAGATTGCTTCCTTTATGCAGAGCCAGTCTTCAAGAGTTAGAGATCTTTTCTTGCCTAAGAATTATTTAAGTTCTTGAAAAACAGCCAATTGTTTTCTCTTTATAGAAATGCTGTTTTGTTGGATTTATTTTTGAGATTAACAAAAGAATTTTCAATGACTTGTGACTAGATTATCCTTTACTGTGAATGCTAACTACTGCAGTGTCAAACCTAAGACTCAAAAAAAAAACCATTCGCAGAGAATTATACAGACCATGACATTGCCAAACAACATTCTCATTACAACAGGGGAAATGAAATGGGCCAAAACACAAAGGCTAAAATAATTGAAGGGTGATCATTTTTGCAAATGGAGAATAAGTAGCATCCCGAATCCCTCCCAGAGGGACTTGGCTTATGAATACACTTTTGGGTGCTTTCCCCAACAAGTCTCATTACTTAAGCGGCCTTTTGTCTTGGGATAGCGAAGACACTCCCATTTCCTGAGCTCACACTTCCTGGTAGAAACAACACAACCTCAAGGCGATAAACCAGAAGGAAGACTACACACTTAACTTGTCCCAGATAACTCTTACTGTGGGAAATCAAGAGTTGGGTGCAACTTCCTGGATACAGAAGCTGGTGCTCTGCCCCTGGACTCTGGCCTTTGTGCACTGGGGGCTGTAGACGGGAAATCGCGTTCCCTCAGCTACAGCATTCCTTTCCATGCTATGTACCTGGCTCAGGAAAGGGACTTTTAGAGGACACCCGTCTTCGTTAGACGGAAGCGTTCTCTGACCATAAACATGGGGAGCCAAGGCCAAAGCACGAAGAGTCTGCGTTCCTGACGTGACATGAGGCTGTGGGAAGGGATTCTGCGGGGCTAAGGCCTCTAGAACTCACACGTCTGTTCACACTAGACGACCTAGAACCTACAAGGGACCTTTTTTGTGGGGCTGGGGGGTCAGGAAAGGAGATTACACTTGGCCATCTCTTCCTTCTCTGAGTGCAATGGTTTAATACGTACTTTGTGTAAAGCAGATCGACTGCCTAAATGACAAGTTCTGTGATTGCTGTGACTAGCATCTGGCTGGCTTCATCTCAGGAAGAATTAAAGGTCAAGTCACTACCCAAGTGTCTAAGTGTTTAAAGCATACAAAATGAGTGCTCGTTGAGAGGACTCAGCAAATAAATTTAAGGCATAACCGGAAAAACAGCAAACGAAGCACATACTTGTTCCCTTTGACGCAGTATTAAGGCTTCTACCAAGAAAGGGCGCTTTACAGCGGGAAGAGTTGTCCTGCCCCAAATTCACCAAGGGGCCCATGTACTGAAGAAGCAATCAGCCGAAGGCTGGCAACTCTCAACAGGTAGCTACTGACTCTGAAACACTCGACACGCCCAGAGTTTGAATCAAAACCATCACAGGTCCTCCTTAGATGCTGAAATAGTGAGGCTACGTCTGCCAGGGCCACACAGGGGAAAAATGCAAATATATTGTTTTAATATGAAACACTGTTATGTTTATACATGTCTAAATTTTAACACAACACCTTAAAAAATAAGAAATGAAATGCTACGTTCACACAAAAATCTTTGTGCTTAGTTCGTAAAAAGACACCAGAACTTCAATGGGATGGTCATTCCTTTCACCTGAGGAAGCTGCTCAGCTTCTTTGCTGTCTGGGACGGAACTGCAGAACCCAACTCCCTTCTTGGGCCTCAGGGCAAAGCTACTCACTCACCAGCCTCTGTGAAGATAGGGAGATCGCCTCCAGCTCTAGCTCCTGTGACGGCACTTCCCCACTCAATGGGGCCAGTGACCAAGTCAGCTGTCAGGAGGGGACGTTTCCAGGTAAGGCCATAAATGCGGATCAGGAGGTAACCTACGTAAAACAAGCCACTTCTCTTCTGGGTTGTGGGATGGGCAAAAGGGCTTCCAATGTCAATTAAGCAAGACTTTGGAAGAGTCAATAAAATTGATTTCTCAAAGTTCAATAAAAAAAACATTGTCTCATTATAATTTTCAGAGATGAAGTCTAGAAAATTCTCTCAAATTTATGCAACAGCCTTAATTAGAAGTGTAAGGAGGAAGGAATCTCCTCCAATTTTCTTTCCACATTTTAAGTTCTTCAAGTTGCTATTCCATCAAGATCAGCCATGACCCACATCATGGAGACGTGATGGTTTTTCTTACATCAGAATATATACATTGAACTTTATGCATACAGCACAGAACTATAAACGAAAAGGTGAAGCAAACTTTATTTATTTTCAGGTAAAAACATTAACCTGACGGATTATTGCAGATTTGAGAAATCAGCACATAAAACAAATGGACAGCATTGCTTACAGGTACTTTTATCTGTGTGGAGACAAAGGCTGAGCTGTTTGTCCCAAGTCAGCACTGGGAGAAGAAAGAGGGAACGGACAGGAGAATGGAATAAAGACTGTGAACAGAAATTTAAACAATAAAGGAGAAAAACAACTTTTACTCCAACAGGGAGTGAAAACTGCTTGTTTAAAACTTTACATCAATTTAAAACATTCTGGCCACAGAATAAATACTGGCTAGCCCAAGCTGTAGACTTTTTGACCTACACAAAAGAAGTGAATGAACATTTCTTCCCTCCTTCCATTCCAGAGGTGTCGCTGCCAAAATCACTGTGTAAACAGTCCTGGTATCACCTGGGAACACCAATGATACCGTACAACTCTATCAAAACTAAGCTACAATTAAAGCCTACCTAGTTACAAAGGCTGAATTACATTGACAATATATTTCAATTCAAAGAATTTTAAATTAATTTTAATTTGAGAGAACATGGGACAGCAAAAGCCCACAGCTCAGGACTGGTAACAACTGTGAGTGTTGTATACGGAAGAAAACCAGAACCAAACCCACCCACCCCCCCCCCAAAAAAAAAAAGAAAAGGAAAGAAAAGATCAAACCTGTGTGAACTGCACAGAGAATACTGAGTGGAGGAGAGCGATGGGAGGGAAGTGAGAAGCACGCAGGGTGCGCCTGCTCAACTACACTGGTCAAGTACAGGTGAGCTTTAGTTTCTGTACTTGTGGACAGGAGTTGTCTTTGGAGGAAACAAAACTGCAGACTTAGCTAGATGGATACACACAGCCCAGAAGTAAACTGCACAGCGACATTTATTGTTCCAGCCTGGAAAAACATCCCTTTTTTAAATTTCACACAGCAAAGCAAGTTAAAAACTTCACTCATCAAATAAATGATAATTTAAACAAGAACTTGCTAAAGAAACCTCATCACAACAATGCTTTAGGGCCTGATCACCTAAGTCCACGGGCCATGAATGGATATCAACCAAGTGTCTCTTATAATCTGCAAGCCGTTTTTTCCTACAAGAAGAAGGCGTAACATGTTTCCTTGACTCGGGTGATACATTTAGAAAAGAAATCATGGTTTTTTCTTTTGCTGTAACAGGCAGACTGATTTCTTGTTGTGATCAGGAAAGATGGAATGACTGCTGCCCTTCTCTTGCTGCTATCAATAGTTTGTCACGCATTATCTCAATGCTTGAGTAGTCCGGCAACTTAAGATAGTTCACGCAAGTCATTACAGAGGGTAAGAAGTCATCTGGGTTTTCTGTTGATTCAAATGTTTTCCGGACAATTGTCAAAGGTGGATTTAGACTCCGGAATCCTGGGTAAAAGAAGGGGGAAAAAAAAAAAAGACCAGGGAAGTTGGCGAGTTTTCTTGCCATTCAGAAAACAATACACTGCTCTGCTTGTACGGTATTACCACACACACACAGGGCATTCTTTTCTCTTGCTTGGTAACTACACTTTAACACACATTCAGGGTACAGAACCGGCTTCACTTATTTATCTTTTAAAAATCACTAAATAACATGGAGGCAATAGTTCTTAAGACAATATAAACATCTGATCTCCTAATGTACTGCTAAGAACAAACTGAAGACTCAAACATTGTATTGGAATAACTAAGGGGTTATCATATACACAGTCTTCCATATCGGTACAATACAGGTACAATAAACGCTGCGCTTCAACAGTGGACCCACCTCCAACAGGCAAACGTGGGCTGCCAGTCACAAACTGGAGAAACAACCTCTGCTGCTCATTATCAAAACTACTGAGAATCTCAAACAAGAACTTCACAGCCCGACTACAACAAAAAGAAATAGACCAAAATTATTTCCTCATTTTTAAAATACAGGTTTTAATCATACCAAATCTGATTTGCTAGCCCCTGGTGATTAGGTCATCAATTTCCAATAAGATTGCATGCAAATTCTTGGTGCAATGCACTAAGAAATCAAATTTGGTTTTATTTGGTTGTTTTAGCTATACTCCAAAGGGAATGATTGCTGTGATAAGAAGTGATCTGGTATTATACAGATACTTCTGCTTTACCATATACAATAGTGGGTAATGGGATTAAACCTGTGCCTATCCTCACCATCTAATTTTCCCAGAAACATGTGAAAAAGAAGCCCATGGGCCTTAAATTGTCTAGTTTTGAGAGAACTAAAACTAAAATATCTATATAAGCCTCCTCTAGCAGGTAGACAAACTTAAAAATAATCCCCCCAAAACATGTTTATATACATATCTTCCAAATTCTTAACTGATAGTTGAAAAACTGGCTAACCTAGTACTCACCTGTCGTGCGTGTAACCGTGATCAGGCCTGCAGCACTCCATCAATGTCTTTGCATCCCACGTGTCAGCTTTACTGCCACAAAGGAGCTGGTCCAGCTTTGGGTTTAAGCAAGAGTAAAGAATTACTATTAAAAACACCAAAACAAAACAAAACAAACAAAAACAAAACCCACCTACACAGCTGAGTGAAAACAAAGGTCGAAGTGTACCCTGGAGGAGAATCATTTTCAGCACAACCACCTTCTGCCCAGGCCCCTGCATAGATCCCACTCTTCTGGTAAACTTATTCTAGTTCCTTTTCAGTTGCTCGTCAATAGGTAACCTGTCCATTTGTAACGGCTAGGTTCTGGAGAAGCCTTTAATTTCACATAAAACACAGGAGTCTGATACAGACAGACCCTGAAATTTTGGTCTTACTAACCATTCTTATTACTTGGGAGGCTTTAAAAAATGACAATCTGCTTCCAACCGGGGAGATTTTATAAACCCTGGCTTTCAGAAACACAGATGTGTACAGAAGCTAGGAGATACAAAATTGAGTTGAGGAGGGAAGTGAACAAGAAAGCCAAGTGGACACAGGAAATTTTAACAAGAGGCACATCTTTGCCACAAGTTTGGTTGTCTAAGGACCAACCTAGAGGTTACAGAAGGAGTATTAGAAAACAAATATTTCTATGCCCTTAGAAAATATAGTGTTGGTTTTAAATTAAACATTTCTTTCCGCTGGTTAACCATCCACTGTGGAAGACCACATAATTTTGAGAAAATCAAATTCAGGGAAAATGAAGTTTCATACCTATTGAGTGTCACTCACTGTCAGATTATCTCATGTATTTTCTTAATTTTGATCACCCTATAAGAAAGGGATCATCCCAAGTTCATGGGTGATATAGTCATAATACATACAGTAGCTTGGATAAGCGTATGTAGTTAGATGACGACCCAGACTCAATTCCAGGAGCCACAACTGACACACCACACGCTTGGCTAAGTGGCAAATCACAGTGAACATACAAACAACAACAGACTAAGTCACTCAAAGGCTTCTGGAGTCTGCTGGTGTGTGTACACTAACTAGTATTTAAAAAAAAGGTTCTCAATTGGTGAAACCTAACACATAGTCCCCTTCTATGACATCTCATTACCAGTGAGTAGTTTGAGATTCTTACTGTACTTCAAAATATTTCATCCTCAGTAATCCCTGTTTTTAACAAAATCTGCAATAGTTCCTTAAAACTTTAAGGATTATGATCTCGAAACCTTAGTTACTTCATTGCAGGCTGTCCCTGCAGCCTCAACATGCATAATGTGCCTCACATCCAAGTGCCATTCTCTCCTGAGAAGCAAGAAGGTCTCAGGTGACACAATGCCTTGGTTCCCACACGGACCTGCCCGCTGTCCTAGAGAGGACACTTGTTTAATATTCTTCCCCGAAGCTCAGGAATTTCCTCAACTTTCCCATCCCCTGCTCTCCAACCCCATTGGAAAAACAATAGTCTTTTTGATTAGATAGCACAAAAACATTCTACCAAGAAAATCAGAGGCACAGAACTCGACATGGCTGTTTTTAAACTCGAGCTACTCACTTCCTCTGGGTAGAAGTACTGAAGATGACTGAGTGGGAAAACCGATTCAAATCCATCTCTGAACGAGTCAAATTGCCTAGAAACGCCTTCATTTAGTGCCCAGAATATAACCAGCTGGAAAAAGAAAAGTATTTTTAAAACTGTTACAAGATTTCAAAGCTTTTACTATTTAATATGTGGTGAAGTGCAGTAGAACACACTTCTGGATTACTTAAAAACAAACAACTAACCATGTTATTAAATCTTTAAACTATCTCTCAGAAAACTGCACGAGTATCAACAGGTCAACCTCTAACTTAGGGGTTGGCCAGTAAGAAAATGTATCCCCCACACAAAAAGCTATAAGAATTCAGTGTCTTTAAAAAAAAAAAGTCCTTATATAAAACCCCTATAGTACAGTTGTAGTACCTCACAAGATAAGAAGCTAACGAGAATTTTCCAAAAGGAAAAAATGTTCCTGAAAATTAAAGATAACCTTTCATGATCATAGACAGCAACTGGTTAAGAAAGCCTTTAATGTAGATTGTATAGTTCTAACTGCAGTAAGTTCTGAGAATCCAACTCTTCTGCAGTGTGGGCTTCCTCTCAGAAGTAGGTACAGTCTGGCAAGGCAGGCACATGAAAATGAGAGGTAAGAGAAGGTGACCATTAATTGACCCAACATTATCTAGCCATCAGAGGCTGGGGCTAATCCACTGGGTAGAGAAAGAATGTATTCAGATAAAAATGAAAAGTTAGCATTTTGCTGATAAAAAATACAAGCAATATTCAAATTTATTATTAATTGCAGCTGGGGATCGAACCCAGGAGCACTCTGTTACTGAGCTACATCCCCAGCCCTTTTGCTAAGTTGCCTTAGCTTCCTGACTCAGATCAGAGGAGTGTAAACCATGCAGCCAGGTGTGGTGGTGGTGGTGGTGCACACTTGTAATCCCAGCATTTGGGAGGCTGAGATAGGAGGACTGCAGTTCACGAACAGCCTCAGCTACTTAGTGAGGCCATGTGCAACCCAGTGAGACCCTGTTTCAAAAGTTTCAAAACAAAGAATAAAAAAATAGGGATGGGGGTGTCGCTTGGAGGTAGAAAGCCCAAGTTCCATTCCCAGCACTGGGAAAAAAAAAAAAGTTAGTACAAGTGGACCATATGATAAGATAGTCCTACTAAAGAGTAGAAAGAATTACTCAAGATTTATAGAATTCATGGGTAACAGGATCTCAAATTACTTTATCTTTTCTTTTTTTCTTTGAACCTGATGATACAACTAGAAGTCCCAGTGTAAGTAGGAAAAGTGAGGTATAGGAGTAGGTGGCTGATTTAAATTCAGTTTTCTTTTACCTAATCCCAGGAACAAAGCCAAACAAGACTTTCAAACACTGGCAATATACTTTATAGGTTATAATTTAAAACATAATTTTATTTCTCTTCAAATACAAGTGTGTGTGAGTGCATCTGTGTGGGTGTTGGAGGCAATTCTGTAATGCTAGATGGTGTGGAAAAAAAGGATGCAGTGCAATTTAGTAAGGACAAGAGTGACGGCTCCCTGTCAACTAAGAAAACACAGCGCTGCGTGCTGCATTCGAGCCTGAGGGTCTGTAATGCCCAGAGGCTCAATACAAAAGCTGGGGCCTGGGAAGCTGCCCTCATGAGTGGCCTCAGGGATGTGGAAGACCACAAGTCACAGCCTGTGTGGCAGTGGCCAAATATCCTGCCTGGGCTTCAGTCAACAAGGTCCCTTCTTTTTTGTCTCAGGGGAGTACAGCAAGCAGTCTTACATTTCATTTGCCCCTCAAAAGACATGTACATACTCGTAGGTACTCCTCTAAATTGTAGATGGTGACTGGTATATCCTTCCCTCCTTTCTTCAGTTCGATGTTGGGAAACCCAGGTAGCGTGAAATCCAATCCTAGATCTTCAACTGAGCAACCATTCATGGTAAGGGCTTCTAATGCATACTGCAGACTCTCTTTGGTCTTTAAAAAAAAAAAAGGAAGGAAGGAAGGTGTCAAGCACAAGAACTCATTGAGTTATATTTCTGTGTTTATAAAAATATAATCCTAATATAATTATGGCTCCTTTAGCTGTTAATCTTATTATTTATGGTCATACTCTGCATTGGAACAGGTCTCTGAGATCACAAAGGAAACAATCGTAAACATCTCAGAATCCAACCATTTTTGTATGTGAAAACAAGATCGCTAGTGTCCTGCACAGAGATACCTCTGCTCACTTTAAGCAAACAAATCAAATTTCACAGACTGTAACAGTGTGAACCCTAAAAGTGGAAAAACTTTATAAATTCCATGCCAATCTTGAACCTAACATTAAGTACACAGTGAAAAATGAGTAATACAATTGGAAAGCTATAAATATTAATAATGTGCTTTCTAGCAATACATATTAGCACTTTCCCCTGAGAAAATGCTCAAGAATGCTCTGGAGATGCTTCATTCAACTACTGCAAGCTGCTGAAGCATGGCACATTGGTATTCATACAGCAACTGATGAAAAGTGCCCCCAAGACAGGCCTAAGAAAGGCCAGGCCATGCGCTGAAGTAAGTGTTAAAAGCAGACTTTAGTACTCATTTTTAAAATGACTAAGATTTAAAAGGTCCATACGGCTGGGCATGGTGGTGCACACTTGTAATCCCCGCGCTTGGGAGGCAAAGACAGGAGGATCGTGCAGGTTCGAAGCCAGTTGCACTGGCTTAAGAGACCGTTTCCAAAATAAAAAGTATAAAAAAAATAGGTCTGGGAGTGTGGCCCGAAGGTAGAAGGGTTTCCAGGAACACCACCACCACCACTACTACTACTACTACTAATAATAATGATAATAGCCGGGCGTGGTGGCGCACGCTTGTAATCCCCGCGCTTGGGAGGCAGAGACAGGAGGATCGCGCAGGTTCGAAGCCAGCTGCACGCGCTGGCTTAGGAGACCCTGTTTCCAAATAAAAATGCAAAAATAGGTCTGGGAGTGTAGCCCGGAGGTAGAGGGGCTTCCAGGAACCCCAGTACCACCCCCCCCAAAAAAAATAATAATAATGATAATAATAAAAAACAGGTCCATACAAAGTATTTTTTTCCCCTTAAGATTAGGAATCAAGCCGGGCGTGATGGCACACGCTTGTAATCCCAGCATTTGGGAGGCTGAGACTGGAGGATCAGATCACGGTTCACGGACAGCCTCAGCTACTAAGTTGAGACCTTGGTTCAAAATAAAGAATAAGGGTATATTCATTTCGAGTCACCCCCCCCCCCGTGCCATTTTGGCATGGGGCTGTATTTCTATTTTCTATATTTCTATCTTTCTAATAAACTTTAAATCTTCAAAAAAATAAAATAAAATAAATAAAGAATTAAAAAATAGGGCAGGGGGTGTAGCTCAGAGGTCGAATGCCCCTGGGTTCCATCCCCAGACCCTCAAAAAGGGGGGAAAAAAAAAGATTAGGAATCAAAGGTTGACATGCAAAAATGCACATCTATCTGAAAATGAAAGCATCCTGTAGAGAAGCAAAGGCTTTCCAGATTGGAGATGCCTCTGTGTATGCAATTCCTACAGTTGTGGTACAAAAACCAAGTCATTTAAACTAGAAAAGGCTAGGAAGTCAGGGTTAGGGGTTAGTTGTTGTTGTTTTTCTTTTTCTTTTTTAAAGAGGAAACGGAGAGCTGCTTAGGATTCTAGATAATTCAGAGCACCAAGGAGGTGGCAGCTGTTTAAGATTTGGGCATGGTGTGGCTGCTAGGGTGAAATCAGTGCTAGACCTCTTTCCACTCAGGTGCACCATGTGAGGACCCTCAGAGGGAGGCTTTTTGTTTCACTGTTTTCTTCAGCAGGAAGTTTTCCTTTTGTCCAAGTGGCTCTCCATATTAATGGTCACCACTAAAAAGCTCTCAAAACTGCCCCCATACCTCCCATCACAGATCAAGGTGACTGCTACTATTCTAACCAAAGTCTCTGCTCATAACTACAAAGAAAACCGCTCATCTGCAGAGATGTGCACTACAAAGTGCTTTCCATAGCCAGGAATCTATAATAAACAACACGTCCTGGATGTGTTTAAAAGGAATTTACTGCTGTTTCTCTAAATCTAATGTGTTGAATTCAAAGCTAAACTCTGGTGCCTTTTCCATGGATCTTCAAGAATTAAAAACTAAAGGATCTGAGCCAGGGCAACTTGACTCATCTGTATACTTTATAAAATAACAGAAAAGGTATCTTTAGAAATGCCACCATTTCTCATGCTATGGCCAAAAGCTGGTTAATACTAATTAATCAATTTCTGGAGGATGGATTCTGTATTGTGCATTTTAAAACTGACAATATCAGGAATAATAAGGGGGGGACACATCGAAAGGAAACTGCTGTGGAGAGCTGTGGCAGTGCACTGTGCCAGGAACAAGGGTGCCCAGAGCCTCTAGTGTGGCACACAGCTTACGCGTCAATCCCAGCTCCAACCCATGTGCCTTCCATTTCTTATCTGTAAACTTATATACCAACAACATCTCAACCTCGTATGAATCCAAAAACAAGCCAACTGAAACAGCACCAGGAGTTTCACTTTCATTTTTTCCCTTTTTTGACCAGTATTTACCTACAACACCATGCTAAAAACACCACAGTACTTTACAACTCACTAAGTGGTTAAGTGTAAAGCTAAGCAGTACTAAATATCCTAAAACACCAGATTTTATACTGTAATAAACTTGCATTCTTTAAACACTAGTTTTTCAATAAATAAACATCGTTCTCCCCCAAAAAGCACCAGTTAATAATTACTAATATGAAGAAAAAATAAAGTTCCTTACCAGTCATTTCCCTAATGTAAAGGCACTCCAAAACACCATCCCTCTACTGTAAACTTCTGCCTCATGAGACAGGTGACACCCCCCCAGCTTGACACAGAATTGCAATTTGTTACTCTTACTTTCTACAACTTATAAAATGAGAGCTGATTTAACATAACATCAATATTACCCATGAGAAGTAAGAGATACCACACATGTGCTACCAAGAATCACCTTTGACCTTCAACAAGGAGTATCATTCTGAGATCTCTAGAAACACATGAACTGTCCTAAACTACCTTCCTTGATAACAAATGTCCTGAGAATAGTTTTACTGATTTAAATGCTTACCAAAAAATTCAATATGATAAACCATACTTACTAAAAAAAGGTCTTATTTACAGTTTCATTTCATTTATAAGTAAATTTTATTTGGAAACCAAGCTGTTTGTTCACTACTTGCTATTATGGCTCGGACCCACTATGAAGTCATGTTTCAGTTAGTATAAAAGAAATATTAAACAATCTCTCTTAAAATAACCTGTTAGTAAGCCAGACAGGAGGACTGTGCAGGTTCAAAGCCAGCTTCAGTTACTTAGGCTCTCAGCAACTTAAGTGAGACACTGTTTCCAAATACAATATAAAATAGGTCTGGGAGTGTAACCCAGAGGTAGAAGGCCCCTGGTTCTACCACACACACACACACACACACACACACACACCCAATCAAACACAAGCTACTTATCTTTCCAAGATAGATATGTGATCCATCAACCATCTACTAAGTCTACCTGGGATTTATCCTGCTCCAGTCTTTTCTTCTGCCTGACAACATCTTCTAGATGATACACGGATCTGGCTACAACGGGGTCAATGTCAAACAAATCATGTGATGTTAATGAAGTTTCTTGCCGCAACATCCACTTATAAAAGGGTAAGCCAAGGGGAAGGTCCACCTGGAAGAGAACATAAAAAATATTTTAACTGTCACAAGCTTCTGCAATTGCTTAGTTCTCTAACAGGCACTATAGAGGTCACTTTAAAAAGGTCAAGTAGTTCCCAAGAAAGAGTAATTTAGGATCTATATCTCTCATTACATCAAACTAATTACCTCAATCTGGGAACCTGATCATTATTAAAACTTTAGACTACTGAAGACTCCTACTTAAACAGTAACGCTAAAAAGGAATTTTTCAATGATTGACATATATTCTCCATAATCTGTATTTACATGAGGGCCTCTGAAACACCAAAGGTGCTTAGAGGAATTTTACTCTATTTTGAGCCAAGTAAACCCAATTCCACTACACTCCATATTATTGAATATTCTGAAACAAGAGACGTTAAAATAAAAAACTTGTAATTATATTTAAAAAAAGAAAAACAAATGAAATTTTAAAAATAATAAACTGTCAAACTGGGCGTGGTGGCAAACACTTGTAATCCCAGCATTTGGGAGGCTGAGACCGGAGGATCGCAGCTTGCGGACAGCCTCAGCTACTTAGTGATATCCTCTGCAACTTAGTGACACCCTGTTTAAAAAAATAAAGAATAAAAAATAGGGCTAGTGGCACTGGGCGTGGTGGCACACACTTGTAATCCCCACGCTTGGGAGGTGGAGACAGGATGATTGCACAGGTTCAAAGCCGGCCTTGCTGGCTTAAGAGACCCTGTTTCCAAATAAAAATATAAAAATAGGTCTGGGAGTGTAGCTGAGAAGTAGAAGGGTTTCCAGGAACTCCCGTACCACCAAAAAAAAAAAAAAAAAAAAAAAAAAAAAAAAAAAAGGGATAGTGGTGTAGCTCAGAGGTAGATGCCCCTGGGTTCTATCCCTAGTACTGCAAAAAAAGATTGAATAAATATATAAACTATCTACTCTTTAGTTCAAGTGAAAATGTAAGCTTGTGAATTTGACAGACAAAAATGTCTTTACAAATACTAATCTTTCTTTCTTTCTTTCTTTCTTTCTTTCTTTCTTTCTTTTTTTTTGGTGGTACTGGGGTTCTTGGAAGCCCTTCTACCTCCGGGCTACCCTTCCGAGACCTATTTTATACTTTTTATTTGGAAACAGGGTCTTTAAGCCAGCACAGCTGGTTTCAAACCTGCACGATCCTCCAGTCTCTGTCTCTCAAGCGTGGGGATTACACGCGTGCGCCATCACACCCGGCTACAAATACTGATTTTTAAAAAAAATCTAAAAAAAATGTGAGGGAAAAAAAGTCCAGAAATATTTGAATCTGCTGGGCATGGTGGCGCACGCTTGTAATCCTTGCGTTTGGGAGGCGGAGACAGGAAGATCGCGCAGGTTCGAAGCCAGCCTTGCTGGCTTAGAGAGACCCTGTTTTCAATTAAAAATATAAAATAGGTCTAGAAGTGTAGCCTAGAGGTAGAAGGGTCCCATTTCCAGTACCACCAAAAAAAAAAAAAGAAGAAGAAGAAGAAGAAAAGTACTGATTACTTGGGTTTTCATATTTTTAGGGGTGGGAAGCACTAGGAATTAAACCCAGAGGCATTCTACCTCTGAGCTACACTCTCACCACCTTTTATTTTAAAACAGGGTCTAAGCTGGGCGTGGTGGCGCACGGTGGTAATTAAAGTACTTGGGAGGATGAGACAAGAGGATCGCACAGGTTCGAAGCCAGCCTCAGCTACTTAATGAGGCTCTCAGCAACTTAGTGAGACCCTGTTTCCAAATAAAATATAAAATGGATCTGGGAGTATAGCCCGAAGTAGAAAGCCTCTGGGTTCCACCCCCAGTACCACCAACAAAACAAAACAAAACAAAACAACAAAAAAACAGGGTCTAAGTTACTGAGTTAAACACACGATTCTCCTGTTGCTTCGCCTCCCAAGTACTGGGATTAGGGGCATGTCCCCCTTAATAAATAACCCATGCCTAGCTGGGTTATTTTCATCAGAGCACTCTAATGAAGGTTTAATGAGGTTCAGCTATATCCTCATGTTCAAAAATAAAAATGTAACATCAAACACCTTTGAAAATATGAATGCCACCATTAATGTTCCTGATTCTCTGAACCCTCACTACTCAAGGAGTGGTCCACACACTGGTCGCTAGGCTTGCCTTGGTAACTGCTCCAAGAACTCAAGAGTCCTGGACACTGGACAGCCTCATCCCTACCTTTCTGAATCAGAGCTGGCATTTTAAATACCCCCAACCCAAGTAATTCATATGCACCTTAAAGTTTAAGAAGCAGCACTCTAAAATAAAGCACTGAGTAAGAAGGAACTGAGGTACTTTCATAGAACACTGTACACCAAAATTGTAGAAAAGTAAACAACCCGAAACTTACCAATCTGAAATCCATGATAGCCTTAGCCATTAATTTTCCTAGGAAGCGAAACTTCATCTTAACTTTTGCAATATGAGCTGGCTTAGCTGTCCTACCAAAGGGAAGCGCAAACAGGCCCTGAAGGTTTTGGATATATTTGGTCCCTTCTTGGCTTCCTGTAAAACGAGCAATACACCAACACCAAACTTGAGATTATATTTCAAAAACAAAGCAAAACAAAACTTGGAAACTAAGAACATGTAAGAAACTCAGTATTCTGAAGCTGCAGAGCGATCACTGAGAAGTCCTCCTGGGCTGGAAGGGCCTTCCCCATCTGGCAGCTGAGACCACAGAGAGGGCCTCAACAGAAGGACTCATCAGCTGAGCCAAGCAATGCAAATTGATTAACCACTTAAAATTACCTTTTGGATTGCTGAGAGTTACTTCTTCCCCTCTCCACAGACCCAAATCAGCTCTTTGTAGTTCCTGAGATACAAGTGCATAAAACTCCAGTGTAGGTCCAAGACCTGTACCAACCTACAAGAAGAACAAAGTAGAATCGTTTCATATGCTAGAAACTGTGGTGCTATCTCATCTGCCAAGCTCTTGGCAATGTGCATACTAATAACCATCTGCCAGAATGCATTAGATGTTATTGTCCAAAATGTCCTAATGAGACATTTCAGTCCTTCAGTCCTGGCCATGTGGAACAAGAGCGAGTGACCTTTACTATTTGCTATGCCCTCGCCCCACACCTGACCCGCACAGTTCAAGCTTCAGGGGACAACGTGGCAAGAGTCTCTCTCTTGAGTAACTGTTATCCCACAGCCAACTCAAAGTCACCACCTCAGGAGGAACTTCCCTGTCTGCCCCCAAACAGTTTGTCCCATTTCTTAGGACTTGTATTTCAGCTACTTAAGTACTTCTACAGCGATTTCATTATATCCTCGCATATTTCATGAGTTGTCTCAGTCACCTTGTACTCCCTACTGTCAGGCACATGGTAGCCATTCAGCAGAGGCATGTGATCCATACCAGCAGCACAAGGCCAACTCAGCCTCAGAAAGGACACCAGTGCTTTCCAAGGTGGTCTAGGATCCCCAAGAGCTTTATCACGATACACACATAGAAGCCAGGGGTACATCTTGAAAGGTTCTGATCTGGGTTAGTTTAGCACCTATGTACTCTTTCTTTCTTTCCTTTCTTTCTTTCTTTCTCTTTCTCTCTCTCTCTCTCTCTTTCTCCCTCCCTTCTCTCTCTCTTTTTTTTCTGTAGTACTGGGGATTGAACCCAGGGGTGTCATACCTCCCAGCTGCACTGTAAACTTTTTGACTTTATTTTGAAACAGGGTCTTGCTAGGTTGCTGAGTTTCACTATATTGTTGACCCTCCCATCTCAGCCTCCCACGTACCAGGATTACAGGCACGCACCACCACATTCTGCTGGTATTTTTCAAATAAGCTCCAAAGGTAACTGTGCATCCCTGAATAAAACCGCTGCTTCGTGAGATGCATGACACAAACATGCCTGGGGCAGCCTTCAGAGCCTCATCGTTCCTTCATATTCTAGCAAGAACCTACCAGCACGGACCGAAAGTGAAGATGCACAGCTAATGACAAGTTCCTATCACAGTTTACAGGCTAAATCTAACTAGAACCTCCCAAGAAACTACATTTCACCTACAGACTACTTGTAAATAAAGGATGTCCTTTTATAATTATAATTACTTTTTAAAAGAATTCATACCAACTTAAAAGATCAGATGTAGTCAATCAAATGTTTAACTGACTTTCAAAACAGTGACTGGCTGGCATCTTCTTGATTAACTCCATTTCTCTTAGAATTCCACAAGCACACCACATCACTATTTACCTTGGAGCAAGGCAACAGACCAAAGTTTTGCAGCCATCCTTGGCTCTCCTTTTCCTTAATCCCCACAAGCTAGACTCTGAGTAAACATGGTAAGCTCTGTCTTGAAAACACGCCTTAAACACTAGCCGGGCATCCCACTGTCACTGCAGCAAGAGTGATCCTGAGGACACAGAAGCGTGCAGCACTCCTCCACCACCTCCGAGGTGTCCTGTGTCACTCAGGCCAAGCTTGCACAGTGCCCTGGAATCCTCGATTCCTCTCCTCCTTCCCGACACTTCCCCCTTGACTCCTACCACCCCACCTCTGCCCGCGCCACCCTGTCCCTTCACAAGGCCAGCACGCTGCCTGCTGTTGTGCTGCAGCCACTCTGCTCCACACCACAGCACTCAAATGTCATGGTCGACCGCCCTGTGCCGCCTCCCCATTGCATGCCATCCTCCTACCTTGCTTCACTTCTCCTGACCACATGGCCTGGCAGAAACACACACACGGAAACACACACACACACGCATGCGCACACACACACACACACACACACACACACATACACGCAAGTGCGCCTGAGCCTCCAAAAACTAAGGGGAAGGCTCCGTAATTGGAGGGATCCTGTACACTTTACTCTCCACTAAAGCCCAGGGAAAAGAAAGACAGAGACAAAGAAAACTCTAGAGTCACACTTGGAAGCCACTTAATTCTTCTTTGACATAAAATTATTCTAGGCTAAGGAGAAACCCCAAGTAAATTAGTATATTTTTTTAATCCAAACACTAAACAGGATTAACTTAAAATATGCAATCCCATGAGTGTAAAGGAGAGCGCCTCCTCAGTGTTTCCAGGGGAGACAGAAGACCCCTGCCACATCTGCTTTGGCAGGCCAAACCCACCAGGGGCTGGCCAGCACCCCTGCAGATCAAGCAGACCTTTCCAAGAAACTTCCTTCTACCCAGCCACTTCACTGAAAAAGCAGCTACCTTTTTCATTTCTGTTCTTAAAAGAATAAAAACCATTAAAACTCTAGAAACAAAAACACAAGAAAAAAAAAAAATACAACCGGACTTAAAACTGAGTCTTCCCTCAAAGCTCACACATACTAGATTTCCTATATGACAGGCAATGTGCTACATGCTCACATCTTTTAGTTTATTAATCACCTAACACCATGATGATGTGGGTGCATTTATTATGCCTGTGGTGGACGTGAGGATAGTGCGAAGTTTATGAAACTTGCAGACTTTGCACAGCCAGTAAGCAGGGACACCAGGCTCCACAGTGCAAGCTGCTAGCCATTTACCATCCCAGAAGACGAGGTCAATTGTAGACTTAGTTCCTAGGGCTTAGCTGGCTAATCAGAAAATCTTCCTAAAAGCCCTTAGCTAGTTCATACAGCTGAATTTGATTCACAGCCTGAACCCCTGTGCATCCATAACACCAGTGCTTAGGGACATGGGGGGACTACCTCCTCTCCTAATGAAGCCAGGTCCTGGAATCTTTTCCAGAGTCAAGAGGTAAGACCCATCAAGGAAGGTCATAAAACCTTGATTTCTGCACCAGCAATTCTATCCTGGTCCACAGAGCAGTCGGTGTGGGGCCATTCTGAGCTTGTTTAGGATTCACATAAGATGTGATTTGAAGAGAACCATGAAGGGTGAAAGAAGAAAAGACATTTCTGGCAAAATATAAATATGCTCAAGTAAAATACTAGAAAGCCCATTTAAGCAAAGCCAGCACATCAACCTGGTTAGACCAAAGCTGTGCAGTGTTATAAGAAAGAAATGTGAACATGTAAACAGGTAAGAATTTTGTCTCCTGAGCAATAGACTAAATCAGTATAAACTGTAAACAAAACTCAAACTTCTTACCCATTAGTGAAGGACCTCCAGTGGCCTTTCCTTGCCCATCGCATTCTTTCCCAACACTTCAGTAGAGAGCCCCTTGCTGCTCTCCTGCAGTAAGACAGGCCTCCCACACTCTCCCACTGAGGTTTAGCCAAGAGATTCCTTCTCCACGAGACCTCCCCATACACCTGAGACAGGCGCCGTGGTGTGAAAGCCTCATCACTGTACCTCTACTGCTCACCTGCCACACCCTTTTGTTCTTCTGTCTTGTGTCTCCCTGACTACATGGTGAGCTGTGTGGGAATTCTGCCATGACCGGATTACTAGCACACACACACATAAAACTTCTTGGATACATGCAGACAATACTGCCGACTAAACTTAAAATTTGTAATGCTTACATGTGCCACATTGTCATAAGCTCTTCACATATATTAACTCAGTCACAACTTTGAAATTGTACTATTACCCACATTTTGTAGATTAAAAAACTGAGGGGCAGCCAGGCGTGGTGGCGCACGCTTGTAATCCCTGCGCTTGGGAGGCTGAGACAGGAGGATCGCATAGGTTCGAAGCCAGCCTCAGCTACTTGGTGAGGCTCTCAGCAACTTAGTGACACCCTGTTTCCAAATAAAATATAAAATAGGTCTGGGAGTGTAGCCCAGAGGTAGAAAGCCTCCTCTGGATTCCAACCCCAGTACCACAAAAAAAAAAAAAAAAAAAAAAAAAAAAACCTGAGGGGCAAAGCAGTTTGCTAATGTAGTAAGTAATTGGTATAGAGAAGGTTAAATATTTAAAAAGTCTGTGAGAAAGCTAGGTGTGGTGGCGCACCTTTATAATTCCAGCATTTGGGAGGCTGAGACAGGAGGTTCGTGGTTTGTGGACAGCCTCAGCTTCTTAGTAAGACCCTTTGCGACTCAGCGAGACTCTGTTTCAGAATACAGAATAAAAAAATAGGGCTGGGGATGTAGCTAGGAAGTAGAATGCCCCTGGGTTTCATCCCTAGAACTGGAAAAAAAAAAAAATCCTTGAGAGTTCAGAGAACTCTAAAGTCACTAAGCCTTATCTTTTCAATTTGTAGTTAAAATGTCAACAGCTCCCCTCAAAAAGCCTTAATTGAATCTTTTGGTATACTTTCCTTTCTATGGAAAGAAGTCAAAGACAAAGATTGGAAAGGAGGAAATAAAGCTGTCTTCATCACAGACGGTATAGAGGTCTGCAACACAGGCCAATCGCAGCTCTGCTTAATCCCTGCTTTTGTGACTCAAGTATGCCATGAAGAATTGTTAGGTTTCTAGATGGTTGAAAATATCTTGAAGACTACTTCTGTGTGAATATGAAAGGAACTTCAATTTTCTGGGACCATCAAGTTTAACTGAAACACAGCCACACTGATTCATCTATGACTGTTTTGCCACTTTCACACTACACAGGTAGAATCCAGTAGGTGTGACGGAGACCACATGACCCCCAAATTTAAAATGTCTACTAATATATATACTGCTTTACAGAAAAGTTTCCCAAGTCCTAGGTTTACAATAATCACAAAAGATGTATTAAAAGTTATTGGTATTAATAATTAAGTTTATAGCCGGGCGTAGTGGCGCACGTTTGTAATCCCCATGCTTGGGAGGCAGACACAGGAGGACCGTGCTGGTTCGAAGCCAGCCTCACTGGCTTAAGAGACCCTGTTTCCAAATAAAAATATAAAATAGGTCTGGGAGTATAGCCTGGAGAAGGGTTCCATCATCCCAAGTACCACCAAAAAAAAAAAAAAAAGTTTATGACGGTCACAGAGAACAAGGACAATATAAACAACTCAACTGTATTTCCATAAACCACCACACTGGAAATTGAAATAACAGCAGCATCAGAAAAAAAACAAAACAAAATTCACACCATCAAAAAAAAATATTTGGAGAAAAACTTAAAAAATATGCACAAGGCTCCTAGACAAATTACAATGCAATGCTGAGAAAAATTAAAATCCTAAATAAATGAACAGCTATAACATGTTCATGGATAAAAAGAAACAATACTGTAAATGTCAATTCTCTCCCAACTGATAAAAATTCAAAAAAATCCCAATCAAAATCCGGTCAAGCCGGGCGTGGTGGCGCACGCTTGTAATCCCCTCGCTTGGGAGGCAGAGACAGGAGGATCGCACAGGTTCGAAGCCAGCCATGCTGGCTTGAGACCCTGTTTCCAAATAAAAATATAAAAAAAAGAGGTCTGGGAGTGTAGCCCGGAGGTAGAAGGGCTTCCACGAACCCTAGTACCACACACACAAAAAATCCTGTCAAACTTCATGTAGACATTGAAAAGGAGATCCTAAAATAAATAAATTAAATAAATTAATAAATAAAGTTGGCAGACTATCCTTTGATTTCCAACAGAAGTGCAAAGGTAATGTAATAGGGAAAAGAATGGTCTTTTCAATGAATGGTGCTAGGAAAGCTGAATGGTTTTTATTTAAGAAAACAAAGGAGTCGGGCATGGTAGCTCAGGCTTGTAACCCACATTTGGGAGGCTGAGACAGGAGGATCCCAGTTAACGGACAGCCTCAGCTACTTGGAGGCCCTTCGCTTCTCAAGTGAGACTCTGTTTCAAAATAAATAAAAAATAGGGCTGGAGATATAGCTCGGAGGCAGAATGTCCGTGGTTTTCATCCCTAGTACCCCCCCCACACACAAATAAATAAGTAAATAAATAAGACTAAAAAGTAGGGCTGGGGGTGTAGCTCGGAGGTAGAATGACCCTGGGTTTCATCCCCAGTACCACAGTAAATAAATAAATAAATAAATAAATAAATAAATAAATAAATAAACAAACTAACTAACTAGGGCTGGGTATATAGCTTGGAGGTAGAATGCCCTTGAGTTCCATCCCCAGTACTGAAAAAGAAAGGAAAGAAGGAAGGAGAGTGAGGTAGGGAAGGAAAGAGAGAAAGAGAAAGAGAGAGGGAGAGAGAACAAAGGAAAAAGAAAAAGGTCCTCAACTCTTATTGGATAGAATGATCAGAAACTAAAAGCCAAAACTCTTAAGACTTCCAAATAAAACATACAGGAGAAGATTTCTTAGACCACAAAAGGAATGTACTAGAAAGGGAAAAATGATAAATTAAATTTCAGAATTAAGACCTCTGATCTTCAAAAGATATTATTTATTTTTATTAATTATATAATTAATTTACTTCTAATGCCAGAGATTGAATACAGGGGGGCTATTCTACCTCCAAGCTATACCCTTGGCCTAATTATTTTATTTGGAAACAGGGCCTCAGTAAGTTGCCATAAGCATCACTAAGTTACTAAGGCTAGCCTTGAACCTGTAATCCTCCTGTCTCACCCTCTCTAGTACTAGGATTAGAGGCATGTGCCACCACACTCTGCTTCAAAAGACATTTTATAAGGAAATGAAAAGCCACAAACTGGAAGAAAAGGACAGCAAAACAAAGAGTTGTATCCAGAAAAAGAACTTTGCGTTTGTGGTACTGGGGACTGAACCCAGAGGCATTCATACCCCCAGCCCTACCTATTTTATTTTATTTGTCGAAACAGGGTCGCTAAGTTGCTGAGGCTGGATGCAAACTTGCAATCCTCTTGTCTCAGCCTCCCAAGAACTGGGATTATGGATATGTGACATCATGTCTAGCTTAAGAAAAAAAAAAAAAAGTGACTCAATGATAAAACAATATCCTAATGAAAAAGTGGACAAAATTCTTGGGGACTTTTCCCAATCAGATACACTAATGACCAGTAAGCAAGGAAAAGGCAATGTCATTAACCATCAGAGAAAGGCAAACTAAAACCACAAAAAGATACCGCTACAGTCTTCCTAAAATAACTAAAATGAAAAAGACCGATAATATTAAGTATAGGTAAAGCAGGAGAAAGAACTGAAACTCATACTCATACATTACGGATAGAGATGTACACCATGACTGCCACTATAGGAAACGGTTTGATATTTCTTATTAAATTAGAATGTATCTTACCAAATGACTTAGCAATTCAATTCTGAGATATTTACCCAAGAGAACTAAAATCATGTCTATACAAAGACTTGATCACAATGTCCAAATGTTAGTCAAAACAGTAAAATATTAAAAACTTAAATATGCATCAAGTGATGATTGGAAACATATTATGGTAAATACATAGATGGACCACTACTCAATAAAAGACACACATGCAGAAGTGTGAATTCTGATATGTGAAAGAATGATGCAATGATTATGTACTTCCAGACTCCATTACTACAAAACTGTAATGTAAAAAGCAAAAAACTAGATCAATGGTGCTAAGACTCAGATGGGGCAGGGGACTGACTGCAAAGTAGTCTGAGAGAACTTCTGGCATTGACAGACGCTTATCTTGAAATAGTGATGGTTACAAAAATCTGCCAACTCTCAGAATTGACAATTAAAAGTGTGTGGTTTATTATTATATCTCAGTAAACCTTAGTTAAGCATTTCTAAAGTTATTAGAAATTCAAAAGTCTTTTACTTTATAACCCTAAAAGATTACACAAATGAGCGAGAAAGGGGTAGGAAATGTTTTAAAATCATACTGCTGAGCCAGGCATAGTGATGCATGCCTGTAATTCCAATACTTGGGAGGCCAAGATAGGAGGATCTAAGGTTTAAGGACAGCCTCCGAAAGTGATGAGATTTTTCAACCTAGTGAGACCTTCTTTTAAAATAAAAATAAAATAGGGCCAGGGGTGTAGCTTGGAGGTGGAATGCCCTGAGTTAAATCTCTAATACCACACACACAAACAAAACCTCTCAAATGACCTCTTATTAAGAGCACAAGTAAAGTTAAGCCCAGCATTGCTGGACTAAAACTCACCTCATTTTCATACTGGATTTCTAACATGGCTCGTGAGCTGCCAAGGTCCTGCATCACAGACTCGGCTTGTTTCAACAGCTCCTCTCTATTCACAGTACGCTAAAAAGAAAATACAGGTGTGAGGAAACTATACTTATATTCCAAGTTCAAGTTCATCAGCAGGGGCATTTCCTGAAGTACAAGATAAGCCAACTGTTAAAATATGAAATTCTTTAAACACAGACCTAAGAAAAGGTTTAAAAGAAGCTGCACTGCTACAAATATCAACAGCAGCCTTATATTCACCAAGAAAAGCTAGATTACTAATTTATTTGGAACCCATAGCAAGGTCAAAAAATTCAAGTTGGAGAAGAAAGGCCCTCTGTAACCCTGCCAAACATCAGTGCAATTGATGGGCTGCAGCTGTATGCAATCTCCCTGGGCACTTTTATACTGTGATCATGGACAAACAGGCATGGACATGGCAGGTGAGACAGGTGAGCTGGGAGTCTACTGGCTCTGACCCGCTGAGATCCTCCAATCTCTACTACAGACACCTACTGATGAGACTTATGAGGATAAAGATCCTGCCATTTCCACAACTAGGACAACATTACTGCTTAATCCTCACGAGGCCGGGCGTGGTGGCGCACACTTGTAATCCCAGCATTTGGGAGGCTGAGACAGGAGAATCAAGGTTCAAGGACAGCCTCTGGTACTTAGCGAGGCCCTTTGCAATTTAGTGAATAAAAAAATAGGGCTGGGGTGTAACTTGGACGTAGAATGCCCCTGGGTCCATCTCCAGAACTCGAAGAAAGAAAGAAAGAAAGAAAGAAAGAAAGAAAGAAAGAAAGAAAGAAAGAAAGAAAGAAAGAAAGAAAGAAAGAAGTAAGTAAGTATCCTCATGATTCTAATCTATACATTAAGATAGAAGCAGCATGGTTTTTAAACAATATTTTTTTCCCTTTGTTTCTCATCACAAATGCATGTTTTTCATATATATTTGGGGGGGGGGGGTCTGGGGATGGAACCCAGAGGCATTCAACCTTCGAGCTATACCCACTGCCCTACGTTTTATTCATTTTGAAACGGAGTATCACTGAGTTGCAAAGGGCCTCACTAAGTAGCTGAGGCTGTCCATAAGCCGGTTGTCCATAAGCCGCGATCCTCTGGTCTCAGCCTCTCGAATGCTGGGATTACAAGCATGCGCCACCATGCCCAGCTTTGTTTTTCATAATTATTAATACTTTTTTTTTGGCGATACTGTCGTTCCTGAAAACCCTTTTACCTCCGGGTGACACTCCCAGACCCATTTTATATTTTTATTTGGAAACAGCAGGGTCTCTTAAGCCAGAGAGGCTGGCTTCAAACCAGCGCGATCCTCCTGTCTCCACCTCCCAAGTGCAGGGATTTTAAGCATGCGCCACCGTGCCTGGCTGATTGACACTTATGAGAATTTGAGATAAAACTTTTGGAAGAGAGATGTAAAACCTCAACAAACAAGGGGCAGAGAATAGAAGAGTGTAAAGTAAAAAGCAGTGCAAGTCAGAGTTGTGTGTGTGTGTGTGGGGGGGGTGGTAGATGAAAATTGTTCAGGGAACTGTGGTTGACAGTGATTACTGTGACACCAAGATTAGAAGCAAAGGAGCCGGGCGTGGTGGCGCACGCTTGTAATCCCAGCATTCAGGAGGCTGAGACCTGGAGGATTGCGGTTCAAGGACAACCTCAGGTACTTAGTGAGGCCCTCTGTGACTCAGTAAGAACCAGTTTCAAAATAAAGAATAAAAAATAGGGCAAGGGGTGTAGCTCAGAGGTCAAATGCCCCTGTGTTCCATCCCCAGACCCGCTAAATAAATAAATAAATAAATAAATAAATAAATAAATAAATAAATAAATAAGAAGCAAAAGAGTTGTGCTTGGAAACACTGAAGCGGACTGGTGCAGAGAGAATCCCCCCCATTTCTTTTAAGGGAGTGAGATGGATTTGATTTACTCTAAAGGCTCAATTTTAAAAGGAAGGCTATAGTTTGAATTCCTTACTTAGATAGTCTCAGAGAAGACATTTCCCCCCCCCCCTTGGAACAACAGTTATGGTAACTAAAGGGAGAAAAAAAAAGGAGTATAGAAATTATTTCAGAAAGTGGGAGAAAGGAACTCCCTACCAGAGCATAAAGAAAAGTCACAGATTTTTCACAGTTCAAGAAACTGAAAGGAAAATGCGGCTAATACAGAGGTGAGAAGAAAGATGGTATGGCTTCGGTGGGCGTCCAAAGCCAACAGGCACAATGAGGCATACCATTATTTATGGCTTTCCCATTATTTTGAAAGGCTCAGTTTAGGTGCCTTTGGGGAGACAACTTACCTTTTTTCTATCCAATCTAGGTGCCACTCTGCTATCTTGAGAGTCAGACTGGTTGATCTCCGGGTTGGTATCAAGTAATCTTTGCATTGCCCGGTCCCGATCAAACGCAGTTACATAAAAAAGCATTTGCCGGGTATCAAAAGGGAAAAAAAATGGGCTGTAAAAAGATACAATATAAATTTATTTTCATAAAATAAACAATAAGAAGCCACTAAACAAATCAAACAACTTCTAATATATTACAGAATAATAATTATAAGTAATTTCAATGTCAATAGCCACAAAGGACCAGTGACTACTGTTATCAGTCTACAGCCTCTGGCGCTAACAGGTTCAGAGAATCAAGGAACATCTTTGGAGTCCAATTTTATGATAACAGGAGATCTGTGACTCTTCTCAAATATCCATAAGTACATTTCCATTTTTGCATATAAAGACCCATACTGTCACGGAGAACTTGACCAGGCCCAACTTAACTAATCTGTTTGTATGGGTTTTTTGGGGTTGTTTTTTTTTTTTTTTTAAATATGGAACACTTCATGAATTTGCATGTCATCCTTGCACAGGGGCCATGCTAATCTTCTCTGTATTGTTCCAATTTTAGTATATGTGCTGCCGAAGCGAGCACAATCTGTTTGTATGTTAAAGCTATTCTATTAATTAAGCTATGATAAAGAGATCCACTAAAGACAAAGCTTCCGTAACATAATATGGTGATGTTTGCCTATAATCCCTGACATAGAAGGATTACAGGTTTGAGGCCAGTCTTAGCAATTTAGCAAGACCCTGTTTGAAAATATATTAAAAAAAAAAAGGACTAGAGGTTTTACTTGGAGGTAAAATGTGTGTGTGTGTGCGCGCGCGCGTGTGTGTGTGCGTGCGCGCGTGTGTGTGTGCGTGTGTAACACCAACTCATTGCTGTTCAGAGCTCTAAGGGACTGTCTTACCAGGTTTTTCCTAGTTCAGTAAGCCATGTTGGGATGTTTCCGGTCATGATTACTAAAGGATCTTGAAGCTGCCTGTTTGCTTTTGCTGTCAACTTACTGTTAATAAATTCACTAGTTGGAATAATCTCCTTGCACATTGCATTCTGTTAAAAAAAAAAAAGTCTACATATAGTAAAACATCAAGATTATATTCAAAATCTCTTCTTTTATTCCAAAATATATGCAAAGTCCCTAAATTTCACCTGTGAATTTCTAATACACAACACACAGCTTCTCACTGGTGTGTCTTAACAAAAACAATTTTTGGCTGGGTGTGGTGGTGCATGCCTGTTAATCCAAGTACTTGGGAGGCTCAGACAGCAGGATCTCAAGTTTGAAACCAGCCTCAGCAACTCAGTGAGGCTTTCATCAACTTAGTGAGACCCCATTTCCAAATGAAATAAAATAGAACTGGTGGTGTAGGTAGGAGGTAGAATTTCTCTGAGTTCAATCCCCAGCACCACAAAAAAAAAAAAAAAAAGAAAGAAAGAAAGAAAGAAAGAAAGAAAGAAAGAAAGAAAGAAAGAAAGAAAATATAATTTTCATAGCACACTGCTAAAACTACCCCTACTTCAACACATGCACCCCTGGTATTGGCTTAGTTGTCGAGGGAAGTCAATATTTAATGCAAGGCCAACTGCTTCATTCTTTAATAAATCATAAACATTTGCATAAATGTACCTAAAACATTTTAATTATAATAAATCTATGTTTAACTTTCATATTGTAGCTTAGTTTAATATATTTATGACTAGAGAAAAATTTCATCAGTCTGCCCAGAGAACTAAATTCAAGAATGTAGGGCAGAGGGGGTAAAAAAAAGGTGGGAGAGAAAAGTTTCTACAAGACAGGGCCTTGTACTTCACTGTGCTGGGATTCCTGTATTGGGCTGAATCACTGTTTCTGTTCCTAATGCAACTGAACAGAAATCATGAGATAACATGACATGAATAAGGGAATGAGAACTTCATACTTACATCATACAAGTAATACCAGTATCGACTGATGGCATGTAAAACTCTCAAAAGAAGGATCACATCTAACGATGGATCTTCAAAGGTTATATTTTCGGGTGGTGTGGGAATGAGGTAAACTTCTAAAGGATTTGAAACCGACGGGCATACTCCATCTAGAGGACAAATGGTCAAAGTTTACATTTGATAGAAGTTACAATGGCTAAGCCAGTGGAGGCAGGCTCACTGGATCATCCATAAAATGATAATCAAAGCTGTAATATTTAATTCTTGATACCTTATTAATAGGGTATCAAAGCATACCATTTTCCCTTCTTATACCTAACAACCAGGATTATGAAAATTTTATTTTCTCTTCCAATTTCCAATACCCAAGTAAATACTATAAAGAAAGCTGGGGGGTGCGCTCTTGTAATCCCAGTATTTGGGAGGCTAAGACAGACTCATGGCCTGCCTCAGCCACTTAGTGAGGCTCTCTGGAAAGAAAGAAAAAAGATAGGGCCGAGTGTATACCTCAGAGGCAGAATGCCCCTGGGTTTAGTCCCCAGTACTGCAAAAAAGTAAATAAATAAAAAATACATGTATATATACATACGAATATATATACTGTGCATAACAACAATATATATACATATATAAGAGGATAAAAACCAACTCACTTGCATTTCTCCTTTACGCCATAAACAACAACTAACAAAATGGCCAGAGAAAAGTAAAAATAAATCAACTAAATTTAAACTGGTGGCACATGTTGTAATCCCAATACTTGGAGGCTGAGACAGGAGGATCGGAGGTTCAAGGCCAGCCTCAGCTACTGAGACCCTCTAGAACTTAGATCCTGTTTCAAATTAAATTAAAAAAAAATTAAACTGATTGTTAAAAATATTGCCTGCATTTCTTATATACTGCTTAAAACTGTCACATAAGATAAATATCCTCAAATTATAAATCTAATAAAGGAGATCTGGCTATTTAATTCAAGATTTAGGATTATGAGTAGACTATTTTTAAGTAGAAGAGTTTAAACAGGATCATCAATTCCTTTGTTGTTAGATTTCAATAAAAAATAGCATTTCAAAATAAAAGTCTGAAGGATTCTAATGGTAGCCATTAATTTTTACCAAGCAAAAGAATGAAAAGATTACTGCATCATTACTTCATAAAGACAAAGTTGTTGTTTTGCTGTCCTGGGGATGGAACCCAAGGGCATTGTACCCCGAGCTATAACCCCAGCCCTACTTTTTATTCTTTTTTTTTTTTTAAACAGGGTCTCACTAAGTTGGAGAGGGCCTCACTAAGTAGCTGAGGCTGTCTGCAAAGTGGATCCTCCTGTCTCAGCCTCTGGAATGCTGGTATTAGAAGCGTCCGCCACCACACCGGGCTAAGACAGCATTTTTAAAGACCAAAACCACAGAAAAAACAATCTTAGAATTAAGAGGATTTAGCTGGGTATGGTGGTGCATGTCTGTAATCTCTGCACTTAAGAGGCTGAGAGAGAGGACAATAGATTCAAGGACAACCTCATCAAGTAGTGAGACTGACTCTCAACCTGGCAAGACTGTTTCCAAATAAATTGGGCTGGGGGTGTAGCCTGAAGGTAGAATGCCTCTGGGCTCCATCCCCAGTACCACCAAAACAAACAAATAAAAGGCTTTAAAATAGAACAAGCTGAAGTTTTATGAAGCTAGAAATTACTACATGGCCTGTATTTCTGTAGCTCAGGAATACCAGTGCTTAAAAATTACTGTGCTGGGGCTGGTCTCCACAGGCTTTATAACCATCATATTAAAAAATGGGCAGGCCAGACATGGTGGTGCTTGCCTATAATCCCAAAACTTGAGAGGTTGAGACATGGGGATGAAAGGTTTGAGGACTGCCTTGGCAGCATAGAGACTGTTTCAAAAATAAATAAATAAAATTCTGGCCGGGAGCATAGCTCAGATGTAGTACGCCATTTGGGTTTCATCCCCAGCACCAAACTTAAAAAAAAAAAAAAAAAAAAGAGGAAGGGGGGCTTGCCGTGGATAGTAGAAGGCAGTATTCCTGAAAATAAATGATAGATTAAAAAATTAAAGAATGAATCACAATAATAGTGAAAGGCCCATGTGCCATGGACCAGCCACTGCCTTCAGTCATCTTAAGTAAATGAGTTCTACAAAGTTTCACTTTTTATGAAAATGGGCTTCTTTTCTTTTCTTTTTTTTTTTTGGGGGGGGGGGGGACTGGGGATGGAACCCAGGGGCTTTCTACCTCTAGGCTACACTCCCAGACCTATTTTATATTTTTATTTGGAACAGGGTCTCAGTAAAGTTGCTGCAAGCTGGCTTCGAACCTGCGTGATCCTCTTATCTCAGCCTCCAAGTACGGGGATTACAAGCATACGGACACCTGGCTCTGGATTCTTATAGAATTGGAAGTAAGAGATTTTTCCCCCCACTTTTCAAATTTAGTTTTGTAGCTACTTAATTTTTCATTTTCTTCACTGATGGTCAAGGATTCAATTAAAAACAATCAGAGCTTCATGGTGGTTTATTTCTAAACCATTTTCAAAGATTTGCTCGGTGTTATCACCACTCTGAAGCCATGAACACAAGAGGGCTCCTGCCTGGCGGCCCGTCCTTCCCTCACACATCGTCTTACCATGCCACAGCTCGTCATGCTTCTTCGCATTCCTAGGGGAAGTTTTCGTTGGAGCGGTCTGGGCTCTTCCTCTTTTGCCACCAACACAGTCTTTATTACTCTCTTCATCCTCTCTCACAGGTTTGTACCTGAAGTGACAGCACAGTATGTTAAGCAAATGTAGCTTTGAAGACTGCAAATTATTCTACAAGTTCAAATTCAAGCAACACAACATAACTGAAATCTCTGACCTGTATTTATTCTAACTTGGATTCAGAAAATTACCAATGGCACAGCTTCCTTGAAAAGATCTTTCTAGAATGGGCCACCTGAGAAACTCCAAAGTCTTTCTGGAAGAAAGACTCTCTTCAAAGATAAGTAGCAGTAGCAGGCACCATCAGGCAGTGCAGGAAGCTGCATCCAAATGCCTCTGAGCACTCAGGAAACGTCAACCAAACTTTTTATTGCCTAATAGAACATCATCTTATGGAGATTTTTACTTCAATTAAAGACTTCAATTCAGAAAGGTCGATGTACTAATGTTTTCCAGTAGACTAAATGGGGAAACTACAACATATGCATCTAAGCACACGACTAAATATTTTAAGTGGCTTTTTTTTTTTGGCAGGCCTGGGGAAGGAACCCAGGTGCATTCTACCTCTGAGCCACACACCCCCACCCTATTTTTTATTCTTTATTTTGAAACAGGGTCTCACTGAATAGCAAAGGGCCTCACTAAGTAGCTGAGGCTGTCCATGAACTGTGATCCTCTGGTCTCAGCCTCCTGAATGCTGGGATTACAATCATGTGCCAAAAAGCCTGGCTTTGAAGTATCTTTTAATAATTAACATGTAGGGTGGGTATGGTGTAGCACACCTCTAACCCCAGAGTACTTGGGAGGCCAAGACAGGAGGATCACAGGTTCAAGGCCAGACTCGGCAAATGTAGTGAGACTCCCAACAAACTAATGAGACACAGTTTCAAAACCAAAATATCAAAAATTAGAGTGGTGATTTAACTTGGAGGTAGAATACCTCTGGGTTTAATTTCCAGTGCTATACATACATACATACATACATACGTATGTACATACATGCATAATTTTAAAAAGTTAGAATGTAGAATTTACAGTGTCCTTTCCTTATAAAATTCAACCATGAATTTAACGTAAATTCTAAAACACACAATTTCAAAGTTCATAAAAATATCAAATAATTTTCACACTTGCCATATTGTATGAGTCTTTGTCCAAATACCAGCTCTCCCTAGAGGATTGCTCTCATCATCTGTGGATTCTCTTTCGTCTTCAGCCTGTATACTGAACTGCCGTACCGCCTGATACACAGTCATATTATATGGTAGCAAATGTTCACCAATATAGAATTGTAGCCTGTGTCTTACATTTCCAGAATTTAAGAACTGAGCAGCCTGAATAAAGCAAAGTGAAATCCATTTAAGCTACAGATATAGGGACTACCCTTATCAACTGCGGATACAATGTCCCAGTGGGTGCTTGAAACTGTAGATAGTACTGAACCCTATACAGGGGAGTATCCTTTACGTGAAATGTTTGCAACCAGAAGTGTTTCAGATTCCTAACCCCTCAAACTCTGGAATATTTTCATATACATAATGAGTTAGTTTTGGGATAGGACCTCAAGTCAAAATAGGAAATTCAATTTATAGTTTATGTATGCTTTATATACATATCCTGGAAGGAAAATTGATACAATAGTCAGAATGGCCTTCGTTCTGACTATGATCTGTCCATAAAGTCAAGTATAGAATTTTCCAGGTGACAATGCTGGTACTCAAGTTTCATATTCTGAAGCACTCAAATTTTGGATTTTTATATTAGGGATGCTCAATCTATATTCTTGTTTATTCCTGTACTATGTAACTATAATAAAGTTTAATTTATAAAAGGAAGAAATTAACAATAACTAGTAATAAAGCAAGCATAATAATATACTGTAAGTTAAATGAAAGTTACTTAAAACTTATGAATTGCTGTTTATTTCAAGACACTCCTATGTAATAGTTTCAGATAGTAAATCATAGCTAAAGGACAGGTAATGAGCGACTACGATACATTACAAGGTGAAGGAATGAATGGTACCTTACCAAAGATTCATCTATTTCCTCATCGGATCCATCATCATCACTATCTTCATCATCTTCTCTTACTCTTCCATATCCTAAGTACCCAAAAGATTGTTAAATGACTTTAGGTATGAAAGAAAAGCCTATACACTGGTTAAACTGATATTTCTATGAAGCAGAAAATCCTCAAACACAAAATGTCTTTTCTACAACATTCCAACATAATAAAGGAGCTCTTCATTTCAGCTGTCAACCTCTAACATACACCCATTTATATAATAGGAACAGGCTAGAGGTGTTGCTCAGGGTAGAGAGCTGGCCTAGCACGCACAAGGCCCTGAGTTCTATCCTCAGCAGCATAAAATAAATCAGAACAAAACAAGATACAGGAACACAAGTCGTTGCTACTTAAGTCTTATCAGAGCAGCAATAAACATAAAAAATAGTGCGTATACCTTTTAACACTAAATTCACCCCAAATGCACAGATCAGTATTTAGGATTAGTACCTCTAACTACCAGGTATCTCTCAATAGCTTGCACCAAGGCCAGGGGGTCGATCTTGACAGGTCCTCCCTTCCACTGCTTCACATTTGCACAGTCGGGGTGTCTCTGTAACTGGCATTTTAACTGATGTGTGTTGAAAAATTTTAAAGCCTGTGATCCTCTGTTAAGAGAAAAGCTCAAGATAATTTGTGAAAAAAAGTTATTCTATTGTTTTCACCATCAAAACACATTAATTCAAATAAAAGCAAGATAATACAAAATTATTTTCCTAAGGCAGAAAATGAGCATTTGCTCTATCAATGAGAAAGTCAGTAATTCGAGGTATTCAATTAAAGTTATTATAATAAGAAATATGAGTAGATAAGCATGCATAAGAAAACATTTTATCAACATTCCATCTCTGTCCCACCATGAATCCACGTGAGCACAAATACCTGGCCATAGACATTTACTTATTTCACTTGAATAAAAATTCAACTATTTAGCCAGGCATGGCGGCTCATGCCTGTGATCCCAGTATTTGAGAGGCTAAGACAGGAGGTTACAGGTTCAAGTACAATCTCAGCAAGTAGTAGTGAGACTCCAATCTAGCAAGACACTGTTTCAAAATTAAAATAAAATAGAGCTGGAGGTGTAGCTCAGAGATAGAATGGCCCTGTATTCAATCCCTAGTACCACCAAAAACAGAAGTATCAACTATTTATTAATACTTCTGCAATACTTTGCTTTTTCCTACTAAATTCTATTTTAAAATAAAAGCAAACAAAATGTCTCTTTTTATGCTATTAAATTACTTTAAAAACTAACCTTTACATTTTACTTTGCTATGTATTTTTTTTTTCCCTTTTTTTTTTTTTTGGTGGTACTGGGGTTCCTGGAAACCCTTCTACCTCCAGGCTACACTCCCAGACCTATTTTATATTTTATTTGGAAACAGGGTCTCTTAAGCCAGCGAGGCTGGCTTCGAACCTGCGTGATCCTCCTGTCTCCGCCTCCCAAGTGTAAGGATCACAAGTGTGTGCCACCATGCCCGGCCTGCTATGTATTTTAATAGATACAGAAGTTGAATTTAGTAATGATGTTTAATTTCTTTAAAGTTCTGGCAAATGCAAATACATAGACAAAAAAAAGTGATTTTCTTTTTTTTCCTCTCTTTTTCTTTTTTAGTGCTGGAGATTGAATCCAGGGGTCAGTCTATCACTGAACTACACCCTCATCTCTATTTAAGTTTTTGCTTTGAAACAAGGTCTCATTAAGTTCCTGAGGCTAGCCTCAAATCTGTAATCCTCCTGTCTCAGATTCCCAAGTACTGGAATTACAAACATGCACCACTACATCTGGCTTAAAATGTGATTTTTTTTCTATAAGTTTCAGTAACACATCCAATAGGGGAATGGGGAAAATATCCTTTTATATTACCATGTATGTTTTCAACATACGTATTTCATACAAACCTGGACAAAGATTGAAAGGCTTCATAGTTTGCTTAAGCACAGATGAAACTGTCCATTAATTTCATAAATTATTCAACAATAGTAAAATGATCCAAACTAAACATACCACACCATGTTCAATTTCTCTCCCTTTTTTTTCTTTTCTTTTTACAGTACTGGGGATGTAATCCAGGGGCATTCTACCTCCAAGCTACAACCCTAGCCCTATTTTTTTTTTTTTTTTTTTTTGTGGGTCTGGGAATGGAACCCAGGGCCATTCAACCTCTGAGCTACACCTCCTGCCCTATTTTTTTATTCTTTATTTTGAAACCAGGTCTCACTGAGTTGCAGAGGGCCTCACTAAATAGCTGAGGGTGTCTGTGAACCACGATCCTCCAGTCTCAGCCTCCCGAATGCTGGGATTACAAGCGTGCGCCACCGCGCCTGGCTCTATTTTTTATTCTTTATTTTGAAACCAGGTCTCACTAGGTAGCAAAGGGCCTAAGTAGCTGAGGCTGTCTTTGAACTGAGATTCTCCAGTCTCAGCCTCCCAAATGCTGAGATTACAAGCATGCGCCATCACACTCGGCTCCCACCATGTTCAATTTCAAGCCAGAAAACAACCCAAGAGGTCTATACTGAGATGGCATTAATAAACGCTAGTTCTGTTTAAATATTTAAAACTTTTTAAGGAATATCTGGAATTTTATTTTTGGCACTGGGGATTTTAGTCCAGGCATGTTTTACCTGAGCTTCATCCCCAACCCTATTTTATTTTTAATTTTGAAACAGGGTCTCACTAAGTGGCAGAGAGCCTCACTAAGTTGCTGAAACTGTCCTCAAACTTACGATCCTTTCTCAGCCTCCCAAGTACTGAAACTGCAACCATGCGCCTCCATACCAAGCTAGAAAAGTGATTTTTAAAACCAAGCTAATTTCTAATTTTCTAGGCTTCCAAACCCAATATTATCCACGAAGCCTATAATAGCCCATAATACTTAACATTTAGCATTTACAATTAGTTCTTTCTGTAATGCCTTAAGTCCAAACATTATAGAAAATAGATTTATAATTAAAACAGTAAAAACTCTAAATTAATACTTACTTATTAAAGCCCATCAAAATACAAGGTTATAACACTAATAACATGGAACCATCATAAAATATAAGTATTTTATTATCTATATCCACAAAATTTGGGAAAAGGCTTTAATAAAAGTTGCCAACATAGTCAAGGGTTTGCAAATTTTTAAAACATCAGACACATGGAATGATCTTAAGGGTAAAAAGCATTTGATCTTTCTTTAGATGCTGAAATTCTTGAGTCAGTACAAATGAATGTTCTTCAGATAAGCTAAGACTTCACCAGACCTATGCTGCCACTGGACTTCAACAAAAGTAACCACCGAATCCAGCAGCAAGGCGATGCGCAGGCGATGGTCCTTACCTGCCTCCTGTCCCATTGCCGCTAGGAAAATCGTGCACTTTAACTGGAAACTGTTCCATCTGGCTGAGGCAATTGTTCATCTTGTGAACTAATGCCAACAAAGGTGCATGGCCCACCGGCTCTACTCTGCCAATGGGCTCTTCTCCAGGAAGCTGAAGTTACAAATAAACCAACAGGTTAAAAAGAGGAAGCATTTAAAAACTGGAATAGTCCTCTACAAGAAAACACAATAAGCAGCTTTACAAGAGTGTCATTCTATTCATTTATCGTTTGTAACAGATTTGGTTGGGACAATTTTCTAAATAAACTATTTCAATACGGACAGTATTTCGTATGGCCAATAATCCTTTATTTATGACTCCTAAACCAAACAGCTGACATATAGAATCTGAAGGCTACTTACTCTTTACCTAATTTCAGTAAGAATATTCTTTTTGTGTGTGTGTGGTGCTCCGAGCTATACCCCCAAGCCCTATTTCCCCCCCCAGTACTGGGGATGGAACCCAGAGGCATTCTACCTCCAAGCTACACCCCCATCCCTATTTTTTCATTTTGAAACAGGGTCTTACTGAGTTATGAAGGGCCTCGTTAAGTAGCTGAGGCTGTCTGCAAACCCGGATCCTCCTGTCTCAACCTTCCAAGTGCCGGGATTACAAGTGTGCGCCCCCGTGCTTAGCGTCTATTCTCTCTCTTTCTCTCTTTGGTGGTACTGGGGTGGAACCCAGGGCCCTTCTACCTCTGGGCTACACTCCCAGACCTATTTTATATTTTATTTGGAAACAGGATCTCAAGTCAGTGCAGCTGGCTTCAAACCTGCGCAATCCTCCTGTCTCCACCTCCCAAGCGCGGGAATTACAAACATGTGCCACCATGCCTGGCTTTTATTCTTTATTTTGAAAAAGGGTCTCAGTAAGTTCCAGAGCGCTTCACTAAGTAGCTGAGTCTTGTCACGAACCCGAATCCTTCTGTCTTAGCCTCCCAAGTACTGGGATTACATGCATATGCCACCACACCCGGCTTGGAGTGTTTTTATACAAAACACTTAATGTGTATGATACAGAATTCTACTGAGAATATACTGGGCTATTAATGTATATTATAGAACTCTTCACATTCTTTCAGCCCTAGGGTTTTCAGATAGGTATTATAGACCTACAAATAATTATAAACATAGTACAAACTATATCCAATACTGTTACATATTTATTGAATCTCTAATATGTATCAATTCTACTTTAGGCAGTCTTTTTAGTTAAAAAAAAAATACAAACAGTGCTCAAATGCCTGTGAACACTGCAAGAGCATTAACATAGTTTAATAGTTTTGCTGAAACATAGAAGAGTAACCATTAGGTCTACTACTTTGTTTTTTGTTGTTAACAAACAAAAACACAAAAAAACCACTTCCTCCTAAGGGGAATTCCTTCTCTACAGCAGTTTTTAAACTAAAAAGTGTTAAGTCAATAGGGCCCAGAGCCAGGCTACTGTTCCTAGCATTTATCCCACATTATAAAAGGTGTATGAAGCCGGGCATGGTGGCGCACGCTTGTAATCCCCGCGCTTGGGAAGCTGAGACAGGAGGATCGCACAGGTTTGAAGCCAGCCTCAGCAACTTAGTGAGGCTCTCAGCAACTTAGTGAGACCCTGTTTCCAAATAAAGTATAAAAATAGGTCTGGGAGTATAGCCTAAAGTTAGAAAGCCTCTGGGTTCCACCCCCAGTACCACAAAAAAAAAAAAAAAAAAAAAAAAGTGAATGAATACCCTTAAATGAAATTGTCAAGACTGTGTTATATACAAAATGAAAATAAATGTCTACTCTATCTTATAGTCGTAGCTTAACTATGTCTACCTATTTCCCTAAGACATTGCAAACTGCCATTGTGTTTAAAAAGAAATACTAAAAATGAAATATATTCAGTGTTAAGAGAGGCTACTATTAGTGTTTGTCTTGCATGGGGGGGGGGGTGTCTCCAAGTACTCTGGCCATAGAAAGTGACATGGGTTTATTGAATCACCATTGTTTTGTTTTACTATTTACTTTCATATATGAAAGTCTAAGAAATTCAACTGTAATAAAGAAGCTAGAAATGTATCCTTAATATCTTGACCAACATGTACTAGAATTACTGGGATAAAGACACATGCATCGCCGGGCGTGGTGGCGCACGCTTGTAATCCCCGCGCTTGGGAGGCAGAGACAGGAGGATCGCGCAGGTTCGAAGCCAGGCGCGTGTGCTGGCTTAAGAGACCCTGTTTCCAAATAAAAATACAAAATAGGTGTCTGGGAGTGTAGCCCGGAGGTAGAAGGGCTTCCAGGAACCCCAGTACCACAAACAAAACAAAACAAAACAAAAAGACACATGCATCAATGAACAATAATTATTCACTTAAGATATATAAGCATTATTAGATAACTTACCGGAGAGGAAAAAAATACATGAAGGAATCTCTTTAATCTTATCTCTCTGCTCACAGCATCCTTTTCACTTTTAGATGTCAAGTACAGCAACAGCTGCTTCACAAATCCACTATGCTGAATTTCAAATGATGAGACATCTGACTCTGAGACTATGCTACGAATTTCTACAAGGCACTCAGCTCCACCATCCACCTGAAAAAAATCGAGAATAGTATATCTATATTGATTTAAACAACACTTATTAAATGCGTGATTCACATTTCCCCAGAGAAATCAAATGCTGTCTAAATGCCTCTAAAGGAAGGGTGGAGGGAACGAATGGTGCATTCTGACACACAGACACTGATAATGTTAAATGATGAAAAACAAGCATCCAAGACAATACCAAAAAAAAAAAAAAAATCTCTACCCCCCCCCTCCCCGCCTTGCAGTACTGGGATGGAACCCAGAGGCTTTTCAACCTCCGAGCTATACTCCCAGACCTATTTTTTATACTTTATTTGAAAAGAGGGTCTCACTAAGTTGCTGAGAGCCTCACTTGGTAGCTGAGGCTGGCTTCAAACCTGTGCGATCCTCCTGTCTCAAACTCCCAAGCACTGGGATTACAAGCGTGCGCCACCACGCCTGGCTTAATCTCTACCATTTAACTAATGCAGTTTTCTTTGAGAAAGAAAGAAAACAAATAAAAGGATATGGGGCTATATAGTATCAGAATGAGAAGATAAAACAGGAATAAAAAATTTTATTTATGAAGTAAACAATTTCTTGAAAATTTTGAACAAAAGTTACTTAAGGTATATAAAACAAAAATACCCCTAATCAGCAAATGAAATGTAAAAGGAATATATTAAGCCTCTGTCCTCCCCAACTAACTACTATGAGACAGACCCCAGGTGGAGAAGGGGAAGAAGAGGATACCACCTCTATTATCCATAATTGAAGAGGATATAGAAAAGACATATGCTGGAGGGACATTCTGAAATTTCTCCACTTGTCAAGAAATATGGGATGCAAAGAGAAAAGAAAGTCAAAGATGAGATGTCTAGTATATTTAATCAAAAATGCTGAACCACGATAGTCAAGAGACAAGAAATATCAGTGGCAAAGATACATACCTGATGAAAAAAACAAAGTCCACCAATAAGAGCTAAACTCATGGAAAGTTAGAGAGTCATCAAGGAAAGAAACGGCAGGAATAGAGAGGCCGGAACTGACTGGAAAGGATCAGCGAGATGCACTGCAAACAATACCTGGAGGCTGAGCTGTTCAGTTGCAGCACAAAGTCTCTGAAGCACGTTCAGTGCAGGGTTGCTTCCGTCCATATTCTCAGAACTAAAATAATGCTCTACGAATTTATGTGCCTGCTCCTTAATCCAACCTTTAATTTTTTCTCTACAAGGAAAAAAAAAGATATTAGAATCTCAGTGCATATAGAAAGATTCTTGACTATAATTTTTTTATCAAAATCAAATAACTGAAACAGCACTTAAAACTCAAGTCTCTGCTTAGATGAATAAGTTCTGATACCATATTAATCAAATTAAGCTTCATTCTGAAAATGGCTATGATATATGGAGAAAACTCTTCAGGTCCTAAAAATACATTTCAAAGCCAGTGGTGGTAATGTACACATATAATTCCAGTACTTGGGCGACTTGAGGCCAGCCTCAGCAATTTAGTGAGGCTCTGTGGTTTTTGTTTTTTTTTTTAATTTATATATTTTTTTAGATTCTCGGAATGGAACCCAGGGGCATTCTACCTCCAAGCTACATCCCCAGCCCTACTTTTATTCTTTATTTGGAAACAGGGTCTCACTGAATTGCAAAGGGCCTCACTAAGAAGCCGAGGCTTGCTGCTAACCACGATCCTGTCTCAGCCCCCCCCCCCCCAAGTAATGGGGATTAGAAGTGTGTGCCACCATGCCCAGCTTGCTTACATTTTTTTTTTGGGGGGGGCGGTACTGGGGGTAGAACCCAGGGGCTTTCTACCTCTGGGCTATACTGCCAGATCTACTTTATATTTTATTTAAAACAGGGTCTTACTAAGTTGCTGAGAGCCTCACTCAGTAGCTGAGGCTGGCTTCGAACCTGTGTGATCCTCCTGTCTCAGCCTCCCAAGTGTGGGGATTACAAACGTGCGCCACCATGCCTGGCACTTGATTATTTTTTAGGTGAAATTCAGAAAAACAACAACCAAATTTTAGAAATCATTTTTCACAATGGTATTTGATTTTTTAAAAATGTTTTCTTTGCCAAAGTAGTAATCTGTGTTGGTATTCTATATCCAGAGCCATAAAACAATTCCAAAGGATTTTTTTTTTTTTTTTTTTTTTTTTTTTTTTTGCTGGTACTGGGGTTCCTGGAAACCTTTCTACCTCCGGGCTACGCTCCCAAACCCATTTTATATTTTTATTTGAAAACAGGGTCTCTTAAGCCAGCATGGCTGGCTTCGAACCTGCGCGATCCACCTGTCTTCGCCTCCCAAGTGAGGGAATTACAAGTGTGTGCCACCACGCCCGGCATCCAAAGGATCTTAAAAGCTATAAACTACTATGAAATAGTAAAGCATGCAGAGTGCTAATTTATACTTAAAAAGGGGAGGGGAGTTCTCCTCTAAAATCTTTAACTACCATTGATAATAGGCAAAAAAAGGTTTTATAAAAAAATGTTTGAGGATGGGCTAGGTGTGGTGGGACATGATTGCTTGTAATCCCAGTATTTGGGAGGCTGGGACAGGAGGATTACAGGTTTGCAGCCAGCCTCAGCTACTTAGTGAGGCCCTGGGCAAGCCCAGTAACTAACTAACTAACTAACTAACTAACTAACACACACACACACACACACACACACACACACACACACACACACACACACACACACAGAGAGAGCCAGCTTTTCCTTATCTACAACTTAAAAAAAAAAAAAAAAAAGATTCCACATGGAAACAAGAGTGTGTTTGGGTTTCAACATATATGACTCCCAGCTACAGATGCTGGATGAAATTTTAAAATTTAAGACTGGAACTTAAAACAAAGCCAGATACAGGGTTCATGAGAATCCACCTCATCCTTGATCTGAAACTTCTGAAACAAAGTTCTGTGTCTATGTATCATCTCCATATAATAAATGTGCTGGATGAAACAATGTTAAAGGTTTTTGATAGAGGAATAGAAGCAATATAGATTCCACCCCCTTCACCTATTATTGGATATGGTGTCCTTCGAGGCGGTCCTGGCAAGACCGCTAACTCCTGCAGTTCTTGCCGGCTCGATGTTGTTGCTATTGGACTGTGCACTTAACCTTCCCCACGTTTTTGGATTCAAGCTTGCCAGGAAAGAAGATTTCGGTGACTGAGTAGTGGTGGGGCTTTTAGCTATGAAAAGAAAATAAATCCATGGTTAAATCATTTTAGCATAACTGATAAACACCAACTCAAGATTCAGTTTTAATAGATTAACTGGAAGAACTAACAACACCAGCTCTTCAGGCAACTCACGTGTCCACTCGAGATCTCTAGGTTTCAAAGAAATTACCTTGATTGTCTACTTTGTCGTCATCTCTTGGAGGTGAGTACTTTGGCCTTCTTGGCCCTCGTTTTGGCAGGCGTTTTCTTTTTAGAACATCACTCAATCGACTGGCACATGGGAAAATATCGGATAAGTTTAGTAAATACCAATAAAATCACAAGCTTAAAGGACAGAAATAATGAGTTATAAAAATACTGATGTAGCCGGGAGTGGTGGCACATGCTTGTAATCCCAGCATTCGGGAGGCCGAGACTGGAGGATCGCGGTTTGCGGACAGCCTCAGCTACCTAGTGAGGCCCTTTGCAACTCAGTGAGACCCGGTTTGAAAATAAAGAATAAAAAAGAGGGCAGAAGGTGCAGCTCAGAAATCGAATGCCCCTGGGTTCCACACCCAGACCCGCGCGTGGGGGGGGGGGGAATACTGATATAACAGCATTTTTCATTTAGTAATTATTTAATAATAATTCTTTGCCAATTATGTTTTAGAGGTGACTAACACAGGAAATGATTGGTAACTACTCTAAGTAAAACCAAATTAAATCCCTGATAAATCTTATAAGTTTTCAACTTTTCCTAATGTAGTACTTAAAATATGTAAAACAAATATATAAAATAAAAAATCAAAATAGTAAAACCTACATGATCACAAACTAGAAGAGCATTATAAGTATTAATACCAAATTTCTTCCCTAATCTAATGGTCATAAATAAAATTGCATGAGGCTTCAGTGTTCAGATTATGAAAATACTTAACTGCTTATATTATACTAACCAAAGTAATTTCATGGTGTGACACTGTTAGTAACATCCTAAATGAATGCATTTATAAACACTTTAGTTAGGTTTATAACCTATACGGTATCTGGTGAGTGCAAGTAACCTATTTTGAATTAGAACCATAAATGAAAGCAAACTGTGTTGCAGTCTGTGTTCTTAACACTAGGAATAATTTTAAATAGCAACAAATTCTTAGAATAACAAAGCTAAATACAATAGAAAAGAGGAAAAATGTTCTGGTTCAATAGTCTGTGGCCCAAATAAAATTGGGGGCTGAGGGATAAGAGAAGCAAGGTGTGGTGACATGTGCTTATAATCCCAGTACTTAGGAAGCTGAAACAGGAAGATTGGTTTTGAAGCCAGTGTCAGCAACTTAGTGAAACTGTGTTTCCAAATAAAAAAATAAAATAGGAGCTGGGTGTGGTGGTGCACATTTGTAATTCCAGTATTTGCGGGGATGAGACAGGAGAGTCATGGTTCTTGGACAGTCTTAGCTACTTAGGCCCTCCACAACTAGTGAGACCTTGTTTCAAAATAAAGAATAAAAAATTAGGGCTTTGAGTGTAGCTCAAGAGGTAGAATGACCCCTGGTTTTCATCCCCAGTAGTATTGGGGGGGAAAAAAAAAAAAGTTAAATTATAGCCAAGAAGTAGAATGTTCCTGAGTTCCATTTCCAGTACCAGATTCATGCACATACATACATACATACATACATACATACATACATACATACATACCATACACAAAGGGAAAAGTCACCCAACACTTGACATTTCTATAGCATATACTTAATTTTTTAAACGTGTTTGACAACCAGGACAAATGGATTTTCAAAAGATAAACTAAAATACGACTAAACAATTTCTACCTTCAAGTAAAACTAAAAAAAGTTTCACTTGAAAAATAGTGCCACTTAAACTGAAAATATTTTAGGAGAATGGTTCTTTCCTCTTTCTTTGAAACCAAGTGTTAGACTCTATAATCGATATCAACTCAATTTAAAGTGGCTTAGAAAAACTTTATTTGTCTGATTTGAATAACAATACCCTGAAATTCACTTGTATACTCATGATGGATGTCTCAGACACCATGGCTATAGCACACAGCTAAACCCTGCAATAACAGAGTTACCAGAGCTACCACACCACAGAGAGCTGGCGCAGGGTGGGAGGAAGGAAAAGGGACAACGCTAGAAAACAACAGACAAGCACAGTCTCAGAGCTGGGAAGGAGGAGAACCCCCAATATGCTCCAGGCCTGATTTTAAGCTTGTCCAACAACACAGGTGACATCTAAGCTTAGCAGTTCTCCTAAAATAACAGTCACTGTTGTCGGATGCCCCAATTTGCTACAAGTCCTCAAACCGCCAAAATTCCTACTTGGCTCAGAGTGGACAACTGCCAGCAGGTGGCGTCAAAAGCAGCCCGACCCCCATCACGGTGGGCAATCCGGCTAATCAACACTAGCTACCAAGAAGTATTTAAGCTTTAATTTTTGTACCTCACTTACCAAGGATTACTGTTTGACCATGATCGACTTTTTAGTTTAAAGGGAGCAAAATGAAGCATTGGCCCGAGTACATAAATTTCAGAATAAAATTTGGTTCATCAAACATTACTGTTCATATAGTAATAATTTAAGTTTCTAACACCAAAGAATGAAAAATACTTTAAAAACTATGATCTGTTTCTAAATCAACAAAATAAAAGTCACCGTCTCTGAGCTTTAATTACCCTGTGCATCAATTGGAATTGCATATATCTCCTTTATTTCCAAAACAAGGCCAAATGCAATAGTTTCTAAAAATGTGTTCTTTCTACCCATTAAACATCTAACAAAATACAGAGAAAAATATACAATCTCCACACTCTTTAACAGTTTACTCTCTGAGAACATAAAATCACAGCACAACCTCACTTACCCTTGAGGGCTGAGATCTAAAGAGTCATCTCTGCTGTGCTGCAAGCTGGGCGATCCTAGGTCAGCTGCGGCATTGGTGGCGGCGGTGGCCGTCCCACTGCTGACTGATGTTGTGGACCCCAAAGACCCCGACCCATTTGTACATGCCTTTGGTGGACTTGTCAACAAGGACTCTGATTCTGCTAAATGTTTTACTTGATGCATTACACCTTTATAGAAAGAGGGATGAAAAGGAGTCAGTTTTAATTAGGAGGACCACCTCCTCACCATTACAAAAGTCCCGAATGCTAACACCAATATACAGAGAATGACTAAACAGCAGCATGGGGATCAAAGTTTAGAGACCAGAAAATTCAATTTGCCTCTAATCAGAACAATAATTTGATATTTTTGGATATGTCTTCTCAGTTCCAAAACATATGTAAAATGTAACAAGGCATTTAAAAAGTCCTTACTCAAAGTTCAGACTCTCTATTAATAAAAACAATGACTAAGCCAGGCGTGGTGGCGCACACTTGTAAATCCAAGCACTTGAGATGCTGAAATAGGAGGACTGCTCAGGTTTGAAGCCAGCCTCAGCTACTTCGTGAGACCCTGTTTCCAAATAAAATATAAAATAGGTCTGGGAGCATAGCCCAGAGGTAAAAGCCCCTGGGTTCCACCCCAGTACCACCAAAAAAAGAGAAAATTTTTTACTGACTACAGAAATATAGTAGTTGGTCAGTGTCAGTGAAGCTCAAGTAATAAACACGTAGTTGCTCAGCATCAGTTAAGCTCCAGTGCTACAAGTTCTAGCACATTCTTGGAGGTCTATAAGGAGAGCCAACTGCATCCTATGAAGCAAGGGTGTTATCCAGACTAGGATCAGGAGACCATGTGTACACAGTGCAAGAAAGTCCCTGGGAGCACTGAGGTGAGTGAGCGTACATGCCTTCACACTGTGCAGGGGAAGAGTTCAGAGCTTCCATCAAATTGTTTAAAAAATTAAAAAAAAAACTGCTAAAAAGAAAATGCCAGAATGAATTTAAACTTCAAGACACTAGAAGTTCCACAAACAGTATTTAATGTAATTATATACCAGGTGTAGTAGGTACTAAAAAGATAACAGCAAAAGATAAATGTCTGCAGGAGACTAGGTGATTAGGGGGACAGACAAATTTTTCAAGAAATTAAAGGAAAGGAGGTGTGCTTATGAGAAAGAAAAAGTGCCGCTACAGCACATAAAAGGAGGACTTAACTGAAACGGAAAACAAAGCAATATATCTGGGGAGGCTGAAATCTGAAAAGACCAGTAGGAACTAGTTTGATGCAAAATAGCAATAGCAATCCAGACTCCTCCATAAACTTCGTAGTCATTTGCTATATAAATATGAGGGTGGTAAATATAATCCAATAGCAGTAGTTCATATCAGTTAAAAATCACTTTAATTAAAAAAGACTGAATCCCATATCTTCCAAAAATACAAAACTCAAAATGCAAGATAACCTGAGACTAGAAATAGAAAACATTCCAAATATTTGTATGAGCCTAAAAAATATCTATTCTTATACATAACCTGATACTTATTGGCTATCCTTGGATAATGGAGGACTTTTGTATTTAGTATAAATATATACTGTTGAATTTTTTGTTTCTTTTCCTATGGTACTGGAGATTGAACTCAAAGGCATTCTACCTTTGAGCTAAACCCCCAGACCAATTTTATTTATTTGGAAACAGGGTCTCATTAGGTTGATGAGTTTTACTACTTGCTGAGGCCTGTCCTCAAACCTGTGATCCTCCTGTCTCAGCCTCTCAAGTACTGGCATCATGGGCATGCACCACCATGCCCGCTAAACACTGCTATTTTTTTTTTGGGGGGGGGGGGCAGGTCTGGGGATGGAACCCCGAGCTACATCCCCTACCCAATTTTTTATTCTTTATTTTGAAACAGGGTCTCACTGAGTTGCAGAGGGCCTCACTAAGTAGTTGAGGCTGTCCACGAACCACAATCCTCCGGTCTCAGCCTCCCGAATGCTGGGATTACAAGCCACCACGCCTGGCTAAACAGTGCTATTTTTTAAAAACTTACTTTGAATGGTGAAAATTTCTTCCCATTTTTGTCTAATGCTATTATATTGATGTCTAACTATATTCTCAAGATATAGATTAAGAATACTGCATAAGAAAGATGATCAAAATAGAAATCAGACTTTATAAGAACTAGAGAATGTTTGTAGAATGGGAGATTAATCATTGCCTAAGGGGAAAACCCAATTATTTCCCATAACCCCAGTAAGACCTTAGCTAAAAGACCAGGCAAGCCTGAAAGAAATTTCTGTTCAGAATTTCTTGATCAATTAGGTACAGTTTTGACAGGTTTATCTCTGAGGTCTTCAAAAAAAGAATGAAAAAGCACCATGTATTCTGGTTGAATGGACATGTATATGCCTCAATCTGAAGAACTACACAAATTGCCTTCTGAAGTAAAATACTCCATTATATATACAACAAATGAAAACATATCTCTAACATTTAAATTATTCTGATCTACTGATATGATTCTGGAAAACCAACATCTGACCTTTTGAAGAATTCTTTATTGGCAGCCATACATTACCTATGTTGTAAAAATCCTTGATTGTTTCTGCACTCAGTACTTATGGAAACACTGAATTCATTGAAAATTACTAAGTACTCAGTTGACAGTAAATCACACATGAATTGCACATACATATAAACAAACATTTAGATATACATAAAGGATATACTGGAACTGTAAGCATGTAAATGTCTAATATTTAAAAAGTGAATAACTCATCTTCTATAAATAAAACTAATTTCATCAAAGTACTACTAGTCTATGTGACTGATCATTAAGTTCACTGTTAGAACTGACATTACCTTCTCTTCTGAAGTAAACACTAAAAATATCAGGTAACTTCTGCATTAAGATTTCTGCCATCTGAAGAGCTCCAACTACTATCTTCAGGTCTTGGCTTGATAGCATGGAAGCAATGTGACTAAAAAAGGAAAGCATTTATATTAAAAAAAAAAAAACTGCCTGAATTATTAATTTTGGCCATACTAATTTAAACTTGAAAACGAATTCTTTCCATCATAAAACCACTGTCATTATCAACTTTCTTATTTTTATCAAGAGTTTGTGTTAATATAAATACACCAAAAATATACTCCAAAATGTTGTATATATATTTGTTCTGTACCATGTCTCTTGCAGATTTCTGAAATTATTTGCAGACAAGAATTTCTAATATATTTCTTACTATTTTCATGAACATACCTTGAAACAGCATGATTTTTCAGAACATCCTTGAGAAGATCAGCATCCGCAAAATAAATTATCCTAAGAATTGCTCTAAGGCACTTATGTCTGACCGCAGGTCCTGCTGAGGAACTATACACTTCATAAAGAACACCAAACAATGTCTTAATGAAAGACTTAGCCAGTTCCGGATCCTCTTTCATAAGCTGTGCTCGAGCATCATCCTTCTTTAAATCTGAATATCCACCTGTTTAAAAAAAAAAATCTTAGAGTAATAGACTTCAGAAATATAATATACAATATCCAATACACAATACTTAGACTAATAGACTTCAGAAATATAATACACAATATCCAATGTGATTACTTGAAATATTAAACATATTTTCATTATAAGATATTATTTTCATTAAAGAATTCATCTGCAGTCTACACACTAAAGGCAGCATTAAGACAAAATTTAACCATAAAAAACTACTGAACGTTATGGCCAGTTGAAGATAAAAAGTTATTACCATACTGTACTACATTTGGGGGTGAGGGAGGGATGTAAGTAGAGATTGAACCCAGGAGGGCTCTACCACTGAGCTACACACCAGCCTTTTAATTTTTTATTTTGAAACAGGGTCTCACTATGTTGCCGAGACTGGCCTCAAACTTAGAAACCTCTTGTCTTAGCCTATCAAGTACTGGGATCACACGCATGTGCCACCACACCTGGCTTACACTGTACTAATTTAACATATAGTCACTAAAATATTTGGGAAACTTCAATACTAACTAGTGAGGAGTGGGCAGTGAGTATACAGCTAAAAAGCTACACAAGTGTGTGAGATGATATTCCACTTTGCTTAGAGGGTAAGGCGTAGGGAAAAGGTAGCCAATGAAAGCTATAAACCAGGGAATAGCAGGGGATGGTGCAGAAGACCAGCACAGGTTTCGCTTGGCTTTATAAATTAAATCTTATTAGAACACAACCCAATACACTTGTTTACATATTGCATATAGCTGCTTTAGAACTACAATGATAGTAGTGAGTACAGAGACTATATCACCTACAAGGTCTAAAACATTTACTATCTAGCCCTTTGCAAACAAAAATTCTGACCACTGGCACTGACTAGAGCTGCAAAAATCTCTGAGGGGAAAAGAAAATATGTCAGAAACATGGGGGGAACCATTATCATTTGTTCTTCATTCACTGAGAAGAGATTTTTGGCAGGAAAGCATAAAAATAAAAAGGGTAAAGAACTAGTCTGAGGAGTGTATGAATATAAAGGCAGAACAGCGATAAGAAGACCTGTTCTAACTAGAATTCTGGGTTATCATTTAAGTAAAAAATCCATGGAATACTATTTGAGTAATACTACCCCATTCACTGATTTTAGCGCATCATTTTTAAAAATCAAAATCAAACTGAAGCATGGTGGCATAAGCCTGTAATCCCAGTACCTGGGAGGCTGAGACAGGAGGATCAAAGGTTCAGGACAGCCTCAGCAAGTAGTGAGACTCCCATCAACCTAGCGACAAGACCCTGCTTCAAAGTAAAAATAAAATAGGGCTATAGAGTAGATCGGAGGTAGTATAACCCTATTTCAAAATGAAAATAAGGCTGGGGGTGTATCTCAAAGAGAGAATGCCCCAGTTCAATTCCCAGTATAAACACACACACACACACACACACACACACACACACACACACACACACACACACACACACCACTAAAACCAAGCACCCCAAAATACTCAGTGAACCAATTATTTATTGTGCAAGTAGAAAAAAATACTACTCACACAACAGCGTAACAATATTTTAACTCTAAAGGTACTTATACTTACTAGTGTTAGTATTGGCTAATGGGTTAGGTTTTCTCTGAATGGCACGTGCTGTTCCCGTGTCCTCATTGATTTGCTGCATAGAATTAAAATCAATAGTATAAACTCGTCCCAGAGTGGACAAGCTTATCTCATCCTCACCGACCTGATGGGCTGCCTGAGAGCAAAGAGAGAGAAACCTTGAATATAAACATGGAGAAATTCATTACCTTAAGATACAGCAGGGACCCTCCACACATGCTATCTTACACATTTATTGCATCAGGTCTTAGATGGTGAGATAACAGAAGATGAAAATTTTAATGAGTGTGTTAAGACAAAATTCATTCATTAACCAATCTTTGTTTCTTTCTTTTCCTTTGTAGAACTGGGGATTGAACACAGGGAAAATCTGCCTTCAAGCAACACTCCCAACCCTGTAATTTTTTTTTTTTTAATTCTTTATTTTAAAACAGGGTCTCACTAAGTAGGTGAGGCTGGCTGCGAACTGATGATCCTCCCATCTCAGCCTCCCAAGTACTGGGATTACAAGCGTGCACTACCATGCCCAACAAATAACCGTTTAATTAAAAACAAAAGATATACACATAAGGCACTATCAGATACCCATAGACATAAGTCCAGGTAAAATTCTGATGAAATGTCTAGCTATGTGGCATCACTGATATTAAGGGAGGATTTTTATTAAAGTTTATGAGACATTGCTGAGAGAAAAGTTTGTTATCTAAAACCTTAGCATTCTAATTCTTAAATTATAAACATTATTTACACTATGAATTCTAACTACTCTACCTAAATCCTCCTTCCAACAACAAGATCCTATAAAATTGTCCTTAGGTAAACAGAGAACGTATATCTAAAGAGTGCTCTAAGATTGAAAGGAACAAAACTAAAACTAACAAGATTTTTTGCCAAGATTGCATGCACTACACCAAGCACTATTTGATTTTAAACAGCAATATTAACCACATAATATTCATCTGTACAGTCCAACCTAGGCTGAGACTCCCAGGATTAATGGAAGAAAGGAATCTCAAAAAATCTAAACAGTAGACTTAATAGTGAAAATGCAATTACCAGGAAAATGTTAAAAGAACACTCAAAGATAAGCCACTAATGGGAAAGGACTACTTATATTCTAAGGTTAACAATGCACAGAAGAGTGTCAAAAAATTAACTTTTTCAGAAGAGTGGGCGGGCTCCAAATCTAGATTCCTTCAAAAGAATTTTTAATTTTAAATACATAGAGATGGTTCAAATTTTTTCCAAAAATTTTGAAAAACTGGAAGACACTGGTTAAAGAAGAGTACCTATAGTATAAGTGTGATGTATTAAGAAAATTCAAGTACCAAAAGTTGAAGTTAGAAAATATAGTAGGATTTACAGGTATCTTAAGTATTTAAAATACTAGTAAATGGTGCCTGGAATCTCAAATAAGGCAATACTTACTAAGTTAGGGCAAGTTTATTTTGCTGACTTGGTAATTTTTAAAAATATTTCAGTAATAATGTATTAAGTATGGAAATAAAGTCACACATAAACTGACACAGAAAATCGCTGTTAAAAATTGGAAATATTCCTTTCTATTTTTCTTTCTTATTCATCAAATTCCCCAAAAAGATTCACACAATTTTGTATATCATTTTTCTCTATTTAAAACTTATCCTATAAATAAACAAATTATATGAGAGTTTAAGTATATGTCATAATTTTCCTTATCATTCATTCACCAAGAGCTAAATAAGTGATTATTTTTCATGGTTTTTTTTTCTAAAACAGTATTGAGAAGTTGGTAAATCTTTGCTTTTGGGAGCTCTCTTTTGGAATCAAGTGGAAGATGAATGTGTTTTAAAAGCATGTAGCCTAACTTCTCCAATGTTTCCTTTCAGGAATGAGGAAACTATGGAATAGAGAAATTACTTGCTCCAAGTCAATCAGGTAGTTAGCAGCAGAAGCAGGACTAGAACATCATGTTTTCTGACCTGAGCAGAAATGAGGATCTTGTTTTCAGGAGACAAAAATGAGAAAATCTTAAGTTAATTCAAAAGTGAGCAGACTGAAGTACACACAGCCACCTCCCCATCCCATCCCTACACCCACTCTCCACCAAAACAGGCTTAGTTAAACGGTACGATGAAACTACTACCTCAATGATCCGGCTGTCAATCCGGTTATAGGGATGCCAGAGGCCCCGGTCATCACGCCACTGCCATATTGCACCATCTGTATTCTGTGCGTTTCCCTTCTTCAACATAGTATCAACAGCAAAAATGCCTTCTTTTGGCAAACAGGGCATAAGTTCACTGAAAACAAAAAGTGCAATTATTTTAATAAGCGGTATCCTGAACTACTAGTAAATGTTAGTTTTTTAGGTTTGTTTGTTTTGGTGGTACTGGGGATGGAACCCTTCTACCTCTGACCTACACTCCCAGACCTATTTTATATTTTTATTTGGAAACAGGGTCTCTTAGGCCAGCGAGGCCGGCTTCGAACCTGCGCGATTCTCCTGTCTCCGCCTCCCAAGCGTGGGGATTACAAGCGTGTGCCATCATGCCCAGCTAATGTTAGGTTTTTAAAGGAAAGTAACCTCACTAGCCCCATCCTTACCAAATCAGCGATGTCAGTTCGTACAGTTCTTGAGGACTTCGTGGAACGAGATCAATCTGTTCCTGACAACTTCCATTGGAGGCACCACACAGGAGGAAGTGAAGCGTTTCTGCAATGTCTGTGAATCCAGCAGAAAAACACAAAAGCCTGTTAAATTAGTATAGTGTCTAATTTATAGGCAATAATTCCCCAGGGCAAAAACAATTAGAATTGCTTTTCTTATGAAGCAACAGAATATAGAAATTAAAGTAAAAAGTTCAAATTAGTTGTAATCAAAAACCCAAGAAATGCTGGGCATGGTGGCACATGCTTATAATCCTAGCATTTGGGAAGCTGAAACAGGAGATGGCAGTTCGCAGACAGCCTCAGCTACTTAGTGGGTCCCTTTGCAACTCAGTGAGATCCTGTTTCAAAATAAAGAATAAAAAATAGGGATGGATGTGTTGCTTGGAGGTAGAATGTCCCCTGGGTTCCATCCCCAGTACCGCTTAAAAATAATAATTAAAAAAAACTAATAAGAAATTTTATAAGTACTTTAATAATTTCTACCTGAGGACATCAATTCTTGAGGCCAACCCTCCTAGTGGGGTGCACCTCATAATTCTACCCTCTCATCCCTGAAACCTCAAGAATTTTTTCCCTTAAGAAACACAGTACTCTGTATAAAAGTACATTCAATACACTTGTATTTATATTCATATACTTGTCCTTGATCCAAATATACTGAAAATGTATGGCCAAGAGGACACTGTATAGCACTTGAATGCATCTGGAGTTTACTATGACCAGGGAAGCCAATGCCTTATGTGTCTACTTGATACAAAGATCCAAGTATTCTCTACCTAAGTTTCCATTTCCATTAGACAATATTTTCTGAAGACTTCTGCATGGAAACCACTCAGATATCGTGAGTGCGGGGAATTCCCTGTCTCCATGACTAAGTCACTCTAATGGCTAAAATCCAAAGACAAAGTCTTTTTCTGCTATGTATGAAACATGTATCTGTAAATATCAGATGGATGCACAAATACACAAAGTAAAACTTTTATATCTCTAGACAAGGTAGTTCTGCTCGTTTTATCAAACAATGCATATACATGAAATAGTGCTTTTTAAGAATTTTTATAAAGAAATCAGAGGATGATCAGAAAACAAATAGATAAATAGATAAAATGTTATCACTATATGTAGAAAGAAAATATGTTTGGCAGCCCTTATGAGTCGAAAACTTCCAGGACAAAAGTGATGAAACCATCAAAGAACAATTCTAAAACATTTTAAAAGGCAACAATTTCCTAAAGTGTTTAGGGATGCCCTGCTGTGTCACAGGGCAACCAGAGACAATCTGTATTCAACCTTTAGGAAATTCTGATCTTAAGGCTCAAAGAACTCTGGTGAGGGGTGGGTTCCTAGAAATAAGTAAACTGAACTGAGACTACTCAAAAAGAAGCTGAACCTTTCCCAAACTTAATTAAGCAGATAACATTTTGTTTATGGCACAAGCAAAACAGTACACTTCTTTCTTTCTTTTTTTGGTACTAGGGGTAAAATCCAGGGACTTTTTACCTCCAGGCTATACTCCCAGACCTATTTTATACTTTATTTGGAAACAGGGTCTCACTAAGTTGCTGAGAGCTCACTAAGTAGCGGAGGCTGGCTTTGAACCTGTGCAGTCCTCCTGTCTCAGTCTCCCAAGCGCGGGGATTACAAGCGTGCGCCATCACGCTCGGCACAAGACAGATCTTTTCAACTAATGACCTCAATAACACTATCATTTTACCAAACTTTATGCCAAAGCATTAATTTACAACAAATGCAACTAAATAGAAACTTTCCCAAAACAAACATATATTGTTAAATATACTGACTGAAATAAGAAGACCAAAAAAAGCAATGGCTTTCAAGATAACTTTCTTCAAGATTAAAATTAAGGATATAACACTTTTCTCAATACTAGAAATAATCAAGCGAGGCGTGGTGGCACATGTCTGTAATCCTAGTACTGGGGGACTGAGACAGGAGGATCACAGGTTCGAAGTGCCTCAGCAACTAAGTAAGGCTTAGCAACGCAGCGAGACCCTGTTTCAAAATAAAGAATAAGCCGCGTGTGGTGGCGCACGCTTGTAATCCCAGCATTTGGCAGGCGGAGACCAGAGAACTGCGGTTCGCAGACAACCTCAGCTACTTAATGAGGCCCTTTGCAACTCAGTGAGAGCCTATTTCAAAATAAGGGATAAAAAGTTAAGGCTGTGTGTCGCTCAGAGGTAGAATAGCCCTGTGTATTATCCCCAGTACCACAATAAATAAATTTATTAATTAATATAAAGGGCCTGGAGTATAGGTCAGAGGTAGAATGCCCCTGGGTTCTATCCCTAGCACCAAAAAAAAAAAAAAAGAAAAGAAATAGTCAAAACATGTTTCTGAAGTCTCACCATCCTGATGCTAACTTATAAAATTAAAATGTAGGGAAAAATCATCAGCTGTAATATTAATGCAATAAACTTTTATCTCTTCAAAACCAGGTACAATTTAAAGCCTGGAGTGTTGGCGCATACTTGTAATCCCAGCATTTGGGAGCCTGAGACAGAAGTATTGCAGTTCATGGACAGCCTCTGCTACTACTGAGGCCCTTTGTAACTCAGTGAGACCCTATTTCAAAAAAATGAATAAAAAATAGGGCTGGGAACATAGCTCAGAGGTCGAATACCCCTAGGTTCTATCCCCAGTACTGCAAAAGAAAAATAATAAAATTTTAAAAACTGGGTACAGTTTAGAAACCCCAAATTATCACACTTCAAAGGCATTTGTAAATTAAGTTTCAACTTTTTGAAAAAAGGAAGCATTCTAAAATCAGATAAACTTAGATGGGAGTAGTGGTACATGCTTATAATCCCAGCATTTGGGAGGCTGAGACAGGCGGATCATGGTTCTTGGACAGCCTTGAAGCCCTTTGCAACTCAGTGAGACCTTGTTTCAAAATAAAAAGTAAAAAGCCGGGCGTGGTGGCACACATTTGTAATCTCAGCGTTTCAGAGGCTGAGACAGGAGGATCACATGGATTTGAAGCCAGCCTCAGCTACTTAGTGAGGCTCTCAGCAACTTAATGAGACCCTGTTTCCAAATAAAGTATAAAAAAAAGGTCTGGAAGTATAGCCTGGAGGTGGAAAAGCCCCTGGGTTCCACCTCCAGTACCAAAATAAAACAAAATAAAATAAAGAATAAAAAAAAAAAAAATAGGGCTGGGGGTATTGCAATGACCATGGGTTCCATCCTCAGTACCACTAAATAAATAAATAAATAAATAAATAAATAAATAAATAAATAAATAATAAAATAAAAATCAGATAAATATCTGGAAAAATCTAACAAGAGCAAACAGGACTACAGCACCTACCAACCAAATAGAAGTTATTTGGTAATATAAAACTCAGACTCCTAGCCAGGCATGTTGGTACACACTTGCAATCCTTGAGACAAGAGGGGTCACAAGGGGTCACAAGGGGTCACAAGTTTGCAGCCAGCCTCAACTACTTATAGTGAGAGCTTATTTCAAAATAAAGAATAAAAGCCAGGCGTGGTGACACACGCTTGTAATCCCAGCATTCGGGAGGCTACGACCGGAGGATCGCGGTTCGCGGACATCCTCAACTACTTAGTGAGGCCCTCTGCAACTCAGTGAGACCCGGTTTCAAAATAAAGAATAAAAAATAGGGCAGGAGGTGTAGCTCGGAGGTCGAATGCCCCTGGGTTCCACCCCCAGACCCGCCCAAAAAAAAAAAAAAAAATCCTTCAGAATTTTAATGAGGAGTATCACTTGATTATTATATAGAAATCAATATCAGGTCATCTCTAGAACCACCAAGATTAATTTTTCAAAAATTACCTATAATGTATTAGCATATACTGTCCCAACACAAATGTATTATTTATTTTTCTTTTTGCAGTGCTGGGAATCAAACCCAGGACCTTCTTCATGCTAGGCAAGTGCAGTACCACTGAACAACATCCCTACTCTAATATTTTTCTTTGAAAGATCCTGAGATATTAGTAATCTCTTCTATTTGCTCAGCTTAAGTTGACTTTGCATATAAATGAGGAACAAACATGCATTTTTCTAGTTAAAATAAAATAGCACTTACTTTGCTTCATAAGTTGAACAGCTAATGTTGGACAGTTGGAACACATCAGAGAAAACATTCGAACTACCATTATAAACATCCCAGAACTTAAAATTGGTGGAGTCACTACCAAGAGTTGTTGGACATTTGTAAGCAGATCTTTGGAGGCAACCTGCTGGAGTAAATTCTTCATGAACACAATAAAAAAGAGGGTTGTTATATTCTGAATTTTTACATCAACAACCTTATAAAATATCACCAAAATAAAGTACTCAGTGAATTTAAATGAAGATCAAATATTAAATACTTACCTCCTCATGTTGGAAGTTGTCTACTAGACGTGCAAAACAAAGGCAAGTGCTTTCTACTGACTTTTTGTCCTATTTTTAAGAAGGAAAATAAAGTTTATTAATATAAAACATTCGCATTGTCATATACCACTATCTTTTAAGCCTGACTTCTTTAAGGGAACATCAATTCATAGATGTGAGCATTGCAAAGGTATATAAGCATAAGCAAGGTACAAATGGCAGCATCACGATTCCAAAGCAAAAAGAATCATATTGATAGAAAACCACCTTCTTCCATAAAGGGCCCAAAAGAAGCAAATAAAAAGAAAAGGCAGAACAAATATTGTGCTTATATCATCTCCATACCTAAACAAAGCTATACTTAAAAAAAATTAGTACTATCCTTCATTAAGTATTCCAAATAGAAATGTTTAGATTTGTTGTATTATTAAAACAGTGTAGAAAAGATTCACTTGAGTCAGGTGTCGTGACACACGCTTGTAATCCCAGTACTGGGGACACTGAGACAGGAAGACGGCAGGTTTTTGAGGCCAGCTCGCAGAGCTCTTGTCTCAGCCCTCCAAGCACTAGGGTTATAGGCATGTACCACCACATCCAGCTGGTTTTTCTAATTTACAAGTGGACATTCTATGTAAAAACTAGACTTGTAGCCAGCGAACTAAATAGACACTTCACAAAAAAAGAAATTCAAATGGCCAATAAATGCATGAAAAAAATGTTCAACATCATTGGCAATCAGAGAGATGCAAATCAAAACTACCCTGAGATTTCACCTTACCCCAACTAGAATGGCAACCATTAAAAACACAAAAAACAACATATGCTGGTGAGGATGTGGAGAAGTGGGAACTCTATAACATTATTGGTGGGATTGCAAATTAGTGCAAGCACTTTGGAAAAAAGTATGCAGAATCCTCAGAAGAATGGGAACAAATCCACCATTCGATCCAGCAATACCTCTTCTGGGTATCTACCCAAAAGAAAGGAAACCAAACTACCAAACTAATGCATGTGCATCTATGTTCACAGCTACACAATTTCACCATAGCCAAACTATGGAACCAGCCAAGATGTCCATCAAAAGATGAATGGATTACAAAACTGTGGGACATGTACACAATGGAATTTTACTCAACCATTAAAACCACAATTGCAGCATTCACAGGGAAATGGATGGATCTTGAGGACATTATGCTAAGCGAGATTAGTCAGTCCCAAAAGTAAGGAATCAGATGCTTTCCCTAATATGTGAAAGCTAAGATGAAAGGGGTCACAGGAGGAATTCCCGGTGAAAAAGGAGATTCTATAGAGGAGCAAATAAGGCAACCTAACTGTGGGGATGGAGAGAAGGAAACTCTTTAAAGTGCACAATGTACTAATTCATATCTTAGTCAACCACTAAACCAAGCATGAGAGGGAGGGATGCAGAGGAAGGGGGGTGGGAACTGGGTAGGGCTGGCTGGGTGATGTGTGCATTTATGTCTACACAAGTTTCTTGATTCATCATAATGTATAAATACAATGCATCAATAAAAATTTAAAAAAATAAAATAAACTTTCAATTACATACATCCTATTAGAAGACTTAAGACACCAGTTAAATCATATTAAAACTTGTTCATAACACATAAAACAGGTTCCTATTTTACCTGATGGGTTAGCCTTTGGGTAAGCAATGGGAGAGAATCTGCCACAAAATGAAATTCATCTGGTGTGATACTCTGGCAGCAGTTGGCTGCAATTGCTAGTGCATTTCTTTGGGCATTTATGCTGAAGAATTCTAGATACAGCAAGCAATCTGCCAAACCACCCTAAAATACAAAAAATTAGTAAGAAGAAAAATCCTTTATCAGCAATAAAAAAAAAATTACTAAGTAGTCCAGCATAATACTATGGAAACAACATGTACACCTTAGACTGCAATCAAGGAAGTAGTACAAATACATATACAACTGACCACTGAGTCAAATGTGGTTTTTCATTGACAATACTTACCGCCTGTAGAATGGCTTTGCTGTGTCTCCGTGACAACATCTCCAAGGCAGTCAAGGCCTGCTCCGCCACATCGATACACTGAATCACTTGCAGCTAGGAATACACAAATAGGTACTTAGTTATCACTTAAGTTCTTTTCCAGAAGTTTAACTTCTACTGAATAACACAATATTTTCCTCTAATTTTTACTAAGCTATACCGCCATTAACATAGAATTCACTATAGGAAACAAGTCACTTATGAAATTAAGCTCTATGGTATAGCCAACCAATCGTTTCATCCCAACTACTTCACTAGTTTGAGATACATTTAAATTAGACGACTGTTTTTACAAAATATTTTTAAAATTAGGTTATATAATTTACATATTCCATGTGTATCAAAACAAGCAATTTTTAGTGCACATTTAAAAAGATCTGTTACGCATTAAGAAAAAGGACCCCAGACTAAGTTATATGGCAGCACTGAGGCAGTGTGAAGTGAATCACTTGAGCCTGGCCAAAACAGTGAGACACCATCTCAAAAGAAGGGCTCAAAAGACAGACCAAAAACCTAACACACACAGACCACATGAAAAAATTTTCTTTCTCCAGAGCCTCAATTTTATGTTCATGAACAAGAAACTTTGTCTCAATCTTCTTAATTTTAAAACATGGATATAAATAGCTACTGTTAACCTCACTGATTTTTCTAAAAATTAGATTATTTCTAATTAGTTACTTTAAGTGTTCTCTAAAAGAAGTTATACTAATGTGGTAAAATTAGAATGGCATTAAAATGATTGGGTTCAACTGTAAAGTATTGGTCTGCTTAACAGGAAATATTTTTCTAGGATATTAGCTAAAAATCATACTTCAGTATAATAGAAAACAGAATTTTAAAGTTTGAAACTTGATTCCCAGGCCTATTTTTGAACAAGTTAGGCAAAAGCAGGACTACCTTTTCTAAAAAGACAGGAATAGCATCAACTACGACGGCAGATGATCGAGGAAGTGCTTCCATCATGTATGTTAAGGCTCGGCAAGCATGGTTCATCTACAAAACAAGGCTTTTACTCAATAAAAACTCAAAACTAAAATCTGGAGTGTTTTAAAAATACAGTATATACTTACAATATCAAAATTATGCTCCATTTGTAGCAATGTTATCTGTTAAAAAGATAACAAGGAATTAGAAACTATATTCTTAAACAAAAAGGCCTAGAAATATTTCTTGCTCTTCAACTGAAAAGTATCATTCAAAACTTTTTGTTTGATGGTATTAGAGATTGAACCCAGAGGCATTCTACCTCCGAACTACACCACCAGCCCTTTTATTTTTATTATTTATCTATTTACTTATTTATTTTTGCAGTGCTGGTGATGTAACCCAGAGGCACTGTACCTCCAAGCTACACCCCCAGCCCTAGTGGTTGGTTTTTTTGTCTATTTCTGAAACCAAGTCTCAGTGAGGTGCAAAGGGCCTCGCCAAGTAGCAGAAGCTGTCTGTGAACCATGATCCTCTGGTCAACAAATGCTAGGATTACAATCATGTGCCACCACGCCTGGCTACCAACAGCCGTTTTAATGTTTTTGTTTTGAAACAGAGTCTTGCTATGTGACCTTCCGGTCTGTGCCTCCAAAGCACATGTGTCTTACCATACCATGTGTCTTCAAAACTTTTTTTTTTTTTTTTTTTTTTTTTTGCGGTACTGGGGATGGAACCCAGAGGCATTCTACTCCGAGCTACACCCCTAGCCCTATTTTTTTATTCTTTATTTTGAAACAGGGTCTCACTGAGTTGCAGAGGGCCTAAGTAGTAGCTGAGGCTGTCCATGAACCACAATCCTCCTGTCTAGGCCTCCCAAATGCTGGGATTACAAGGGTGCACCACCATGCCTGGCTTTTCAAATTTTTTAAAATCCAAAAATAACAAAGATAAAAGCCATACATATGAAATGGCTATACCTTTGATTGCATTCAATATACACTGCAGCCCTTAGAATATTGCTAGATAACCATCACCTCACAACTGGAGTAAAAAAAATCCTTCCTGTTGCCGGGCGTCATGGTGCACGCTTGTAATTCCCCCACTTGGGAGGCGGAGACAGGAGGATCGAGCAGGTTCGAAGCCAACCTCCCTGGCTTAAGAGACCCTGTTTCCAAATAAAATATAAAAAATAGGTCTGGGAGTGTAGCCCAGAGGTAGAAGGATTCCACCCCCAGTACCACCAAAAAAGAAAAAAAGGAAAAAAAAAATCCTTCCTGTTGCTTAAAACCAACCCTTTGGTGACTTTAATTACCCTTCAGAGCCATTAATATATACCAAGGACTTATTGGCACCAGTAAACATTTGATATATAAATCCATAGGACAAAAGACGTACTGAATGAAACAAATTAGATTCAGGACTATAGATCAAACACTTGTAAACAAGCCTCTTTAAGAGATAAACCTCATTTAACTCAAGTAAAAATTTTAAAAGCAAGACTGTTTACAACAGAAACTACTAATGCACTAAGTAAGAGTCAAAATAAACTATATCACATATAGTCTAAATACTTGGCTTTATTACATTTATTCTTATGAAAAAGAACTTAAATGAGTGTAGCTATGTTTTTCAAATAAGGGAATACAACACGGGGCTAACAATATACACTCTCCATGTTCCTGAAGCATGAATTGCCAAAGAAAAAATCTTCCTTAAAGAGAAGACAATTCAGTCTTCTAACTCAATATAAAATTTTAAATTCACTGAAATTAAGCTATTAAGTATCTTTTAATTAAATGTCTAACTACAGTAACAGGCATTATAGTCTAGTTAATACGCATTCAATACGTATCTTCTCAGCTCTGAAATTATGAAAGTATACCTTATGCCACCAGGTCCTGAAAACAACTGTTTAAAGCAAAAAAGAAGGAAAAAAAAAAAAAAAAAAAAAAGAAGGGAAAAAAAAAAAAAAAAAACCATGCTCACATCCCTCCCAATTTTAAAATCAAACAGACTATGTCTCAAATGACCTATAATCAGCCACTAAAAACATTTAGTCTAAATCTAAAAGGGTTGTCATGTTTATAGAAAAAAGGAGTACATTCCCCAATCATAAGGTTAAATGAACCTTGTAAGACCATATACAGGGAGAATCGCTGTAAACACACTGCTTTACACCAAAACTAAATATTTATGATTACACGAGTATATGCTAATGGACATATATTTGTAATAAAAGGTAAATCTGGACAATTCATTAACAGATAATATTAATAGCAAGTATCTAAGTTTAACCAATAAGCAACCAATATGTGTCAGCAATCCTGCCTACATTTAATGTTTTACTTATTCAACTAATAAAAACTGTACTTAAGCTGCAGATAGTACATGTTAAACACAGTTCTCTGTTGCTCCTTACTTCGTGGTGAAGACTGAACCCAGGGGTGGTTGACAAAACAGCTATGTCCCCAACACTTTTTGAAACAGGGACTTGTTAAGTTGCCCAAGCTGGTCTTGAACTTTCCAATCCTCCAACCTCAGCCTCTGATCACTGGAATTAGAGTTGTGTGTGTGGCCTGCCTATATGCTGTTATTTATTCTTTAATTATCAAAACAATAAAATATCTTTATTCAGGTCATGGAAGCTAGCTACTAAAAAATAAGTAATTTGAAAATGGCTATTAACAGGCAGGTATAGTGGCACAACCCTATTTCAAAATAAAAAAAAATTAAAAAGGAGACTAGAATGTTTCTGGATTCAATCCCCAGTACAAACAAACAAACAAACAAAAAAAAAAAAATCCAGGAAAGTGTGTATCAACAAAGACACAATCTAAAAATACAAAGGCTAATAATATTGTTTTTATGAAATGCTCAGAAGCTGATATGTAAACCTTTCATTAGAATGGAACTGATAAGGTTTTAGAATGGTTTCCATTCTCTGAAGGCCTGACAGGGGAGGGTCTGATCTGTCTACTCTCAGTGCTGCCAGCGCACTGCCTCCCAACAATAAGAACAGGCAGGCTAAGGGTTATGTCACCGTGTACTGCCTGGCCTTCACTCAGCTTGCTCCTCCATACATCAGCTATCCATAATCTGATGTACTGACCATTTCATTTTGTCATAGTTATTATGTTAAAAGATGGACACAGTATTTCTTTCCCAAGTAAAAATATGCTATAAATGCAGTCATAATTTGTTTTTTTTTTTTACTAATACTGTCTCAGACTTTGTGTGTGTGTGTGTGTGTGTGTATGTGTGTGTGTGTGTGTGTGTGTGTGTGTGTGTGTGTGTGTGTGGTGTGCTGGGGATGGAACCCATCGGCTGTCTACCTTCAGGCTATACTCCCAAACCTATTTTCTATTTTATTTGAAAACAGAGTCTCACAAAGTTGCCGAGAGCCTTACTAAGTAGCTGAGGCTGGCTTCGAACCTGCGCAACCCTCCTGTCTCAGCCTACCAAGTACTGGGGATTACAAGTGTACACCAACATGCCTGGCTCAGACTTAAATTTTAAGTTATCGCCATTTTCTTTTAATTTGAACTAAAAAGGCACTATAAAAGCCAATGTTCAGGAAGTGTTTTTTTCCCTAGTCTTCACATTAAATGGCTTAATTTTTAAGATATTAATCAAATATTAAGTCTTAACTGTTGAAAAAATCATAGAAAAGCTTTTTTTCTTTCTAATTTTCCCTTAAAACCTTTTAAACTGAAAGGATTCATATAACATACCAACTTAACCACTCTTGGCATGCACACACTTAAACAGAAAACCTTTCTGGTCCACAAGAATAACCCAAAGTGAGCTTCTGATTATTACTGTACATGGATCAGGGTTTAAAAGAGAAGACTTATGCATTTTATATAGTAAGATTCAAAGTGTTGCTGATAGGACTAAAAACATAGAATTTTAAACTATTTATTTAAATATCAAAAATCAAGTAACTACTCATCAAGAAATGGCATAGCAATCTTATTAACTAGGGCCCTGGATGTAGCTCCGTGGTAGAGTGCCTGGCCTAACATGTTGGAGGCTCTGGGTTCAATGCCCAACACCCAAAATAAAAAAAAGAGAATTTACAACTCGTCAGCAATCATTCATAATATGTACAAGCATGAAATAAAAGGACCAAGCCACAAACTCATAGGTCTATTGTGTTTTAAAATTCATAATCACAGCCGGGCATGGTGGCGCACGCTTGTAATCCCCGCGCTTGGGAGGCGGAGGCAGAGACAGGAGGATCGCGCAGGTTCGAAGCCAGCCGCGCGCGCTGGCTTAGGAGACCCTGTTTCCAAATAAAAATGTAAAAATAGGTCTGGGAGTGTAGCCCAGAGGTAGCAGGGCTTCCAGGAACCCCAGTACCACCAAAAAAAAAAAAAAAAAAAAAAATTCATAATCACAATTAATCATGCATTCAGTAAAAATTCAGTAGGCTTCAAAGGACAACTGAGGTAAAAACAAGTGGAAAACTGAACACTTACCAAAGCTGGAACAACGCTCTTGACAGGAAACCCTCCCAGTGTCTCCTCATTTCCCATGACCAGTAACTGACACATTTCAATAACTGCCTGAAGCTGCTGACTTTCATCACTGGCTTGTAGTCCTTGCAGAAGCTGTTGGGCCTTGGAACCTTCAGGGGGAAGAAAAATTATGTTTAAATGCTTCAGTATATTTTTATTGAGCATAAGGTGTGAGTCTGGTGATAACTTGTTTAATCTTCATTGGATGCCACCTGAAGGCTATAGATCTATATTAGGCTCAAGACATGCCTGGCATATTCAAAGCAAAATTAAATTAGTTGAATCTGCTCTACTTTAATATGATCTCATTTCTACATTTTTTTCTTTTGAGAGCTGATTAGTTTTTATCAAAAAAAAAAAAGTTAGTACCCATAAAACCAATATGACCTGAGAGTTTTAACATACCTGCTTTATAAAAGAAATGTATATGGTAAGGAAAAGCTTTTCACAGTAATAAAACCTGTTAAGCAATGGTTTAAGACTTCCTGTTAAGACTTCAAAAAAAATGAAAGCCATGTTCCTCTATCTGCACCAGAATAAATGGAATCTGAGCAATAAAGGGGGAGAAAATAAAGACAAACAGAATAATGCATCTAACAAAAGAGGGTATAAAGAATGGAATAGTCTGTTAAAAGTTGTATTACTCTGATTTCATGTGCAGGTGCTGTCAGAATACTTTTACTTTTTTTTTCTTTTTCTTTTCGTGGTACTGGGGTTCCTGGAAGCCCTTCTACCTCCGGGCTACACTCCCAGACCCATTCTTACTTTTTTTTTTTTTTTAAAACAGGGTCTCCTAAACCAGCACGCGCGGCTGGCTTCGAACCTGCGCGATCTTCCTGTCTCTGCCTCCCAAGTGCAGGGATTCCAAGCATGCGCCACCACACCCGGCAAATACTTTTACTTTTTAAAGACTCAATTCCATTGCCCAAACAATTGGCAAGCAGCTTCAACTAACCAGAGAAATTAGCTGTCATGAAGAAAAAGGGCTCACTCTAAACAAAGCCTACATATGGGCTTCATTTTTCATGGGCACTTTCTCCTATGTGAAGCCATAATGGAGTCAGTGAATGTTTACCATACCTATATCTGATGTTATTTTTATGCCCTTTCTCTTCTTACACCTTTTCGAACTGTTCTTTATATATTATTGAAATTTCCCACTCCTGTATCATTAAATACTGAAATGCGTAGAAATTGAATAAATGTTTGGATACTATTAATCAATGTAGAATTTTAAACAAAACCTATTTCTTTTCTTTTCTTTTTTTTTTTTGGTGGTGATACTGGGGTTCCTGGAAACGCTTCTACTTCCAGGCTACACTCCCAGACCTATTTTTATACTTTTTTATTTGGAAATAGGGTCTCTTAAGCCAGCACAGCTGGCCACAAACTTGCGCGATCCTCCTGTCTCCACCTTCCAACCATGGGGATTACAAGAGTGAGCCACAACGCCCGGTCAAAACCAATTTCTTATTTTAGCTAAACTTCAGTGATCTTAATGGGAACATACACTCAAGTAGGCACATGGTCATCCTTGGAAAATTTATTTTCTCTATTGTATAAGATTATGGCTAGTAAATTCCTTAATTATTGCTGCCTACTCATCTTTACAAAAATTAAAAGTCCTTTTAAAAAATACATTGTAAAGCCAAGCTCAGAGGAGTATCAGTATTTTTTGCTTTATGGTGCAGGGGATTGAACCCAGGGGCATTCTACCTCTGGTGTACCCCAGCCCTATATTATTCTTAATTTCAAACAGTCTCAGTAGGTGGATGAGAGTCTATTTGCTGAGGCTGTCCTTGAACCTGCAATCCTCATGTCTCAGCCTCCCAAGTACTAAAATTACAGGTGTGCACCACCACACATGGCTGGATAATCCGAATTTTTAATTTAAATAATATTAATTCCTACTGGGACAGGTATAATTTTGTGCTTAAATAATGTAGAAGGAAAAAATCAAGGGAAATTAACTAATGAAAACAGACGTCTCAGTTGATTCTAACTTTCTAACTTCATTTTTAAAGGAAAAAGCAGTTTATGTTAAGTATGTTTTAATAGCACAACCATCTAAAAAAGAAAACACTGACAGATGCCATACAAAGTGTGCCTTACATCAATGGGGCTGGCAGAATTCTAAGTATATGAATCTCTGCAGCAAGTATCGTCATCAATATCCCTGAAAATTTGAGATGACCTCATAAAGAACTTATGCTATATTGAATATAAAAAAGAAAAAACTGCGACAATATATCCTCTGAAATGTGAAGAAAATCCAATCCCAGATAAGTAGATTTTGGATTTAGGACTAATTAGGAACCCCAAAGCTCTTTTATGTAGGTTATATCTGGTAATGTTTTCTAAATGTGCTCTGAATTAAAACAAAAAAATTATTATCTATCAATTAACTCATTACATTTTAACACAAAGACCAAATTTTTGTGAAAAATGAACTTTTTCAAAAAAAAAAAAAAACACAGTGAGAAAAGTAGCCTCATTGTTTTTGTCAAATTGTTCTAGTGTCAAGCTTAATAAAACACAGCTGGGAGAGCTGGGCATGGTTGGGTACACTTGTAATCCCAGCATTCGGAAGACTAAGACCAGAGGATGGTGGTTCGCAAACAGCATCAGCTACTTAGTGAGGCTCTTTGCAACTCAGTGAAACCCTGTTTCAAAATAAAGAATAAAAAAAAAATAGGGCTGGTAGTGTACCTTGGAGGTAGAATGCCCCTGGGTTCCATCCCAAGTGGGTGGGGGTGGGGGGGCAGCTGGATACTCTACTGCCCTCAAACTATGATGATGTTGAGACAAAGTAAATGAAAAACCGGGCCCCATTTTGTCAGGAAGATACTAAAACAACATGAACTTAGGAGTTAAGACCTAACTCAGGTAATAAATATGTCTTATACTTATGAAGGGCATCCCAAAGCTGAAGTATTTTATGAGTGTCACTGAGTGAATGTATTCAACTGGCATCAAATACAGTGAGAGTGTGAGTCCCGTCTGGTGTCACTACTTTCAGTCTCGTTAAAGTCTCACAGTTTTACCCACCACACTTCTGTACTACCAGTTCAAATGTCAGCAAAGTCGAAAAGGAAAAATCTTCGTAACTATTACTAGTTTTAACCTTACAGAGTCTATGTAATAAGGATCTCAGCAACCTCTCTCAAAGATACAGACCACACTTCCACAAAAACTACCGTAGATCAGAAGCAGACAGGCAAATAAATTCCTACCAAGGGCCACACAGAAATGATTTTTGTCTTTGCGTCCATATGTTCTTTACAGCAACTATTCAACCCTGGCTTTAGAGTTGGAAATCAGTTATGGACAACGTGTAACCAAAAGAACATGGCTGTGTTAAAAAAAAAAAAAAAAACAACACTTTATGGATACTTCAATTTGACCTTAATTTTCATGCCATAAAATATTGCCCTTCAAAAATTGTTTCAGCCATTTAAAAATATAGAAACTCACACTCAGTTCACAGGCTATCTAAAAACTAGCATGAGGCTAGATCTGGCTCTTGTGCACTAGTTTGCTGACTCTTGCCACAGTAGACTAATGCGCTGAACTGAACTGCTCCCACCAGACATTTGCCAAGTTTGGAAACCACGCAAAGGGACAGGGCTGCATAAAAGGGTTTTGGGGGGCATTGTTTTTCTCTCCTCCCCAGTACCGAGGATTGAACCCAGGGGCATTCGACTTCTACACTATACCCCCAGCTCAATTTTTTATTCTTTATCTTGAAAAAAGGTATCACTAAGTAGCTGAGGCTGTCCCTGAACCCTCAATTCTCCTATCTCATTCTCTCAAGTACTGGAATACATGTGCGTGCCACCACACCGGGCTTCATAGAAGATTTTGATAAACAGAATAAGATGTGCAGTCTGACAGTGAGAGGGGCCTGCCTCAAACACACAGCTCATCCACCCCAAACACCCATCACATACAAGTCTGAGGAGACAGATTTCCAAGTTTCTCACTCACAACCTTGGGACAGTCACAGCAGAGAAACTGAGATGAGCCGTAAATATGAAACAAGTCATGCTGAAATTGCAACTCTGGTCAAAACAAGCTCAAGTTCTGACTAGAGTTAAAGTGAACAACTCTATGCCCTTTATGCTTACTAAAAAAGAAGAAACACACTGTCATACCATGTGGGACTTGCCTAGTTCTTTTTACACAAAATGTCTGGCATATGATCAAAAAATAGTCTTAGGCAGACATGGTATATTAAGGTTTGCAGCCAAACTCAGGAACTTAGTGAGGCTTTCAACAACTTAGTGAGACTATTTCAGAATAAAGAATAAAATAGGGCCAGGGGATGTGGGTTGGCAGCAGAATGCCCCTGGGTTCAATCCTCAGTACCAACAAAAAAGAAAAAGTCACCTCACCCAACATAGTCAAACAATTTAAAATACTAATGATGGCTAACAAAGCAAATCTTTTAAAATTTAGAGAAAAAAAGACATTATCTTTAAAGGGTGACAGTTAAGACTGCTAAAGAAACAATATGTAAGCCAGAAGACATTACAAACTGCAGTCTTATACCTGAGAAATATAGCCTTTTAAAATTAAGGAAAATCAAGGACTTCTCAAACAATATTAGAATTATTATTCCCAATCCTGCACTATAAAAAAAAAATGTTCTCCAGGCTGGAGGAAAACAATCCTTGATGGAAAGGAACCGCAGAAAGAAATTAAGAGCACTGCAGCCCGGCGTGGTGGTGCACCCTTGTAATCCCAGCATTTGGGAACCAGGAGGAGCGCGGTTCATGGACAACCTCAGCTACTTAGGCCATTTGCAACTCATGGTGAGACCCTGTTTCAAAATAAAGAATTAAAAACTAGGGCAGGGGGTATAGCTCAATGGTAGAATGCCCCAGGGTTCCATCCCCACTACCACAAAAAAAAGAGAGCACTTCAAAGAGCAAATAAACAGGCAAATTAAAAGGTTGTGGATGTCTAACACAATTGTCTTAACTTTTCAACACATGTATAAGTCTAACAAATTAAAGTAACAGTATTAAGAATAGCAAGTGGTAAGGTAAGCTACTATAAGATTCTTGCACTATGCGGGATATCATAAAGTATTCACTTTTTTCCCGTACTGAAGATAGGACCCAGGGGCAGTATACCTCTGAGCTACAATCCCAGCCCTATTTTTCAGTCTTTTTATTTTTGTATTTGTTTGTATTTATTGGTTTGTTTGTTTTGTGGGTCTGGGGATAAAACCCAGGGGCATTCAACCTCCAAGCTACACTCCCTACCCTATTTTTTAGTCTATTTTGAAACAGATTTTCACTAAGTTGCAGAGGGGCCTAACTAAATAGCTGCGGCTGTCAGCGAACTGTGATCCTCCGGTCTCAGCCTCCCGAATGCTGGGATTACAAGTGTGCGCCACCATACCCGGCTAGTCTTTCTAATTTTTGAAACAGGGTCTCACTGAGTTGTGGAGGGCCTTGCTATGTAGCTGAGGCTGTCTGCAAACCACCATTCTATAAGCCTCCACCTCTGGAATGCTGGGATCCGGCTATAAAGTATTAATTTAAGGTAGGATGTATTAAATCAAGGACAAGTGTTATAACCTCTAGGGCAACCATTGAAAAAAAAATATATAAAGACAAATTAACAGGCAAATTAACCAAAGAGGGAAAAAAAATTATAAAGAACACTCCGTTCCAAACTACAAATTATCCAATTTTTTATCTTTTAAGTTTGGCAAAATACAAAAGTTTATCATCACATTTTGGTATACATGATTGATAGGGGGAAAGAAATCCCCCCAGAGGGGGGAGTTACAATATCTCCCCCCAAATTTCGTGTGCATTTTATACAGCAACCCTGATTCAGGAAATCTATCCTGTAGATAATTAAAGGGGGTTCGGAGGAGCCATACTGTACTGCAGCACCACCATTAAGCACAAAATTGAAATAGCCACATGTTCAACGAGAGGGGACTCGCCAAAAAAACTCTATATATCCACACAATGGAGTAAAATATGACAGATTTTATAAAAGAACACAGAATCCTCTCCCTGCCTCCATATATGAGCAGCTATGAAGAGTAAACATCAAAATATACTACCAGAAGCAGAGTATGTAAAGTGTATTGATATTTTCATGTGAGGAATAAATAATAGGGAGGTGTTTTTATTTTCTTAATAACCGAAGGACAAGATGTATATTCTAAATGGCTATCTATATGGGTGGAGGAAAAAAGTACAAGAAGTATCAAAAGAATTTCTAAATGGTTTACATTTGACTTGTAAATATAAAAATTACTTACATTTGAACCATGTAAATAATAAGAGCAAAATTATGGCTGAGTGTGGTGGCACACGCCTGTAAAACAGGAGGATAGCAGGTTCAAAGTCAGCCCCCCAAATTTAGTGAGACTCTCAGCAACTTAGTGAGACAATGTTTCAAAATAAAAAAATGAAGAAGGCTAGGTAAGTCAAGCATGGTGGCACACATTTGTAATCCTATTACCACAGGTTTGCAGCCAGCCTTTGCTACTTAGTGATACCCTGTTTCAATGTAAAAGATAAAAAAAAATAGGGCTAGGGATGTAGCTCAGGCGTAGAATGACTGTGGTTTCAATCCCCAGTACTGCAGGGGGAAAAAAGAAAAATGAAAAGGGTTGTGGTATGAAGGCAAATGACAAGTTCAATCCCCCTTACCAAAATAAAAGCGAAACTGAGTAATAAAAAGCAATCCCTAAAACTCAAAAGCAAATAAATCTAATCATCTTGGTAGTATGAACAAGGAGGAATTATTACAAATGACTTTAAAAGATAAAGAATTGACCACAAAGTCCTTGACTCTTAAAAAAAAAATTAAGTTGAAATCCTACAAAATTATTGTGCGATAGAGCAAATGAGTTATTACATTATTATCTTTGGGAAATAAAACTTTTGATATGGGAGAATGGAGATGTAGGCATCAATTAAATAAAGACCCTGGAGTCCTAAATTAGAACTGACAGTATCAGTATAAAGTTTGGAAACAAAATTAATATATAGTTATTTCATAACTTTGCCAATACAGAATCTAACAATAATGATGAATCTATTAGCAACAAATATACTCAGACTGTGGTCTCTCAATTATATCTCATATAAATCAGCCGGGTATGGTGGCACACGCTTGTAATCCCAGCATTCAGGAGGCAGAGACTAGAGGATCGCGGTTCGCGGACAGCCTCAGCTACTTAGTGAGGCCCTCTGCAACTCAGTGAGACCTGGTTTCAAAATAAAGAATAAAAAATAGAGCTGGGGGTATAGCTTGGAGGTCAAATGCCCCTGGATTCCATCTCCAGACCCACAAAAAATAAAAAAATAAAAAAATAAAAAATAAAAGAAATCAGCTGGGCATAGTGCCGCACGCTTGTAATCTCCCAAATGGGGATTTTGAGACAGGAGGATTGTGGTTTGTGGACAGCCTCAGCTACCACTTAGTGAGGCCTTTTGCAACTCAGTGAGACCCTATTTCAAAATAAAGAAGAAGAAATAGGACTGAGAGTATAGTTTGGAGGCAGAATGCCCCTGGGTTCCATCCCCATTACTGAGGAAAAAAAAAATTCAAGAAAAGGAGAAACAAAACCAGGATCTGTGGCAAGATGCCCAATTTCAGGGAAGGGAGAAAAAATGTCAGTTAAAATTGGTACATTTTTCCATAGCAGAAAGGAAGGAGGCTATCAAAAACAACTATGGTTATGTCAAAAAAAAAAAAAATCAGAAGCCAGCCTTAAAAAGATCTCGTCATTCAATGATGACACAACTTGAGAATCAATAAAAATCACTGAAATGTCTAAAACACGTCTCAACCCACTGTTTATCATAAGTAATACACACATCGCCCAACCCAAGAAGCCTAGTATACTTGTGGACATAAAAAACACTATTTTGAAAATTGGCAAATAAAGAGGAAAAATAATTTTTCTTATATCAACTATTCTTAGTAACCAAAAAGAAGATAAAGATAAACTTTTTTTTTTTTTTTTTTTTTTGCAGGTCTGGGGATGGAACCCAGGGGCATTTGACCTCCGAGCTACACCCCCTGCCCTATTTTTTATTCTTTATTTTGAAACCGAGTCTCACTGAGTTGCAGAGGGCCTCACTAAGTAGCTGAGGCTGTCCCCGAACCGCGATCCTCCAGGTCTCAGCCTCCCGAATGCTGGGATTACAAGCGTGCGCCACCACGCCCGGCCCAGGAAAAGATAGTTTTGTTTTGCATTACTGGACCCAGGGACATTTTACCTTCAAGCTACACCCCCAGCCCTAATTTTTATTTAAAATGATGTTTAAAATTGGCATCACTGAAAGTAGGGTGAATGGCGGAAGCTTTAAATGAAGGAGTCGTTGATACACACAGATAACTATTGATGGCTTATGGGAGTTATTAAACTCTACACACTCAACTTTTGCCTTTTTGATCTTTAATAGTAAAGATCATGTCATTCTTTCTCTAAGCCCTGGGGTGGCTCCCGGCCACCCACACTTGCTGCTGCCTGTGAGGGCCCTCCTGACCTAGGAGATGCCCACACCTACACAGCCTCCTCACCTCCCACTGTCCTTTCCCCCTGCCCCTGACCCTCTGCTTGCTGTCTGTTTTTCAATCACGCCAAAGCCCCTCTGAGCTCTGCTGCTGCACTGTTCTTTCCTGCAGACCTGTGCACAGCTAGTTTCCTCGCTTCACACAAAGCTCCTCCAACCAACCTACATCCTTATGCTGCTGTTTTTCTTCACTGTACTGACACCATATAAAATCTTACAAAAATTGTTGTCTGTTGACCTGGTCACCTCTGGCAAGGGAGCTCCTGTGGGAAAATACTCTGCTTATCTTGTTTATGATTCAGTACAATACCAGCACTTAGTAAAGGGTACTAAATAAGTAGCCACAGTCTCTTGAGAACTTTCTTCATGAGAACTTTGTAACAGGGTATATTATCTGAAATCTGAGTGCAAGAACAGCAAAGGAAAACAGAAACATAGTAGTTGCTCCTTAAATATGCTTGCTGAATAGTAAGGCAAGATATTGGAAAAATCTTCAAATATAAATATACATATGTGAGCACAGGCATACATATTGCATTGTTTGAAGAAATAAAGAACTCGAAATATTTGATAATAAATTATATAGCACACATTAGTAAGAACGAACAAGTTTTGAGAACACTTTAGAATTTTGAAATCAAGACTTAAGTCTACAAAAAACCTACTGACTAAATGTAAATATTATAACATTAAAACAAAATATTTGTAAATTTTAAGGAAGCTACAGATTAAACCCTACAACATAAAGAACTGGATTTGTAACTGTATAAAAATTATTCTTAGTTATAAATTGAGACTTCGTCACTGTTGTGTCTATCATATATGGTTAGACCTATGGGATAAAATAGTCTGATAATGAATCAAGTGACTAACAACTGCTGAGAAATCTTTAGAGTTTATATTAAGATTATTTTACGGATTAACTTTTATCATACCATTAAAAAACTTGACTGAAATCTAAACGATCATAATCATCAACATACTTTATTTACATTTCACTCTTGCTATAAAAGTCTAGTTTTTAATTATTCTAATTTAGTAATCAAAACTAAAATGCAGAAGTCTAATGGATGTTATATTTGAGGCAAAAACATGCACAACCTTCTTTATAAGAACGAATGAAAGTTTATGTAATTCCCTACTTATTATATAGGTAATCAGTTAAAAGAGCACTCAACTAATTATTAGACTGTAGGGATAACAAATTTAAAAGTATTCACTTACTAGCTCCACTTCCAATTGTTCTATGGAAAAGTTGTGACATCCGAGGACCAAGTGGACCAAACAGGTGAGGAGGAAGACCCCTGGCCTCTAACAGAGCTAAAGAAAAGAAGGGCATAGGAGCAGTTATTCACAGCAAATGATCTTAGCTAAAAATGTTAAGCAACTGATTCATCTCACGTATCTGAATTAGCCAGTTACTTTTCATTCTGAATTTTAAGAGAAGGTACTTATAACCTTTCAAGACCACACATACATTTTAATGTAATTATAACATTGAAATATATATGTGCCAATTCCGAGTATCTGAAAGTTTTGTGGAGAATTTAAAAAACCCAAAGGCAACAAAAACTATGTAAATAGTACAAGAAAAACCTAAGGTAAGTATCAATTTTGAAGAGTTCTGTATTAACGTTAAGGTGTGGTGCCATACACTACCTGCAACCCCAGTACTGGGGCAGGAGGATCACAGGTTTGAGGCCAAACTCCACAACTGAGCAAGACCTTGTTTAAAAAAAAAAAAAAAAATAGGGCTCGGGTATAGCTCAGTGGGTTCAATCTCCACTGCCTTCCTTAAAAATAGTGCCCCTGCCCCACTTTGCCTCTTATTCCCCAATTGGAAATGGTTGTGGAACTCTCCAAAAACATTTTAAGACTCAGTTAACTATATCAGTCACTTCCAAAAGTAAGAAAAACTATGTGCGCATGAGAGTTCTAGTCAAAAAGAACTGCCATATGCCTCAGGATCCTCAACAAAATCTGACACTGACTTATAAATAATGTTCCTGATAAGCTTCATTTGGGGATATGTTATAAATCAGTCCTCTGAGGTAGAAACACACAGCCATCCACTTTTGGAACATATATATAAGGTTGCTTTTTGCAAAAGCACTTATAACATAAAAAAATAGTCTGCAGTTTATATACACAGTAAATAATTCACTTTTAAGTGATCAAAAAGACTTAGAAAAAAAAGCACATAAAACAAAAACTAGAGGCATTGAAAATCTGTATCTGGTACTTAATATTATGTATTCAAAATGTTATTAGTTACTAGAGAACAATAAGCTACTCCTTTCTCAAAGTGTTTGTAACATTACTAAAACTAGCTAAAAATGTAACACAATGAAGAAAAACTTGAAAACCTAAAAAATAAGGCTTTGTCTAGTTTAAACAGTTAAATGAAGACGCAGCTCATCTTCTACTCCAAATCACGATCTGATCATGCAGCAAGTATAGGCACTACTAGATGATATGTAGATGAATGTATCTGAAGTAATTTCAATAAAGAACTGGTAGCCCATGGTAATAGCTTCTCATAGGCTCAATGACCGTCTTTACCTTGTAATCGTCCCATCTCGGAATCATCTGACTCGCTCTCCCCAGAGGTGGTCATGCCAACAGCCCCTGCAACAGAACTAGAGGCTTGGGGGAGGAGAAGGCAAAGTTAGCAGAGGAGCTTTAAACTCATTGTGTCTGGTTTATCTCAAAGAAATACCAAAATTAACACACTACAATAAATGAAGGCAATTAAACTTGTCTTTCTATTGCACACTCAGCTGTTCTAGACTTCATTCTGTCCTATTTATGAACCAAAGGCCAGACTGACTACTTTAAGTATCAAATAAGTATAAAACACAACCTGTGCATTCATCCATGGCTTTTCAAAGACTCATCTTTGAAAATGTTCTTGATTAAGTCTTCTCCTAGATTCCTCTACCAGCTAAAACCACAGTGATATTTCATAAATAGCCAACAATCATTTACCTGTTCTAATTTCAAAGCGCAAAACAATATATACTAAATAGGACAAAATATTTATATATTCTTATCACGAGGACAAAATATTTTAGATACACCTTACAAATTAAAAGATGACTGCAAAGCATTTCTACGAAGCATGAAAGAGGTCAACTAAAATGTCAAAACTGGTGTGGAATGAAGAGTTGAGATTAAAAAGTATACTATACACTATCCTCCACAAAAACAAACCAACCAACCATCAAATGAACAGACTACAAAAATCAAGTGCTAAACAGGTAAATCTTCCGACTCTGACCAGAGGTGAAACCATTTTCCTGCAAAATGAGTAGTTACCTGTACCTGTTTATTGAATTCTAACATTTTAAAAAAGATGATCCATCTCCAAAAAACCTTAAGTGCTATTTATTAGACAGATAATTAAAGAATGTAAGCCAGGGATGCTAAAGAGGCACATGAATGACATGTGAGACTTAAAAGGCTTTTCTGAAGAAAGACTTGCCATGCCATGCGTGGTGGCACACAATTGTAATCCCCACGATTGGGAGGCTGAGACAGGAGGATTGCGCAGGTTCGAAGCCAGCCTCAGCTACTTAGTGAGGCTCTCAGCAAATTAGTGGGACCCTGTTTCCAAATAAAATATAAAATAGGTCTGAGAGTGTAGCCCAGGGGTAGAATGCCCCTGGATTCTATTTCTAGTACCACAGAGAGAGAGAAGGGGGAGGGAGGGGGAGGGGAGGAGGAGAGAGAGAGATGCCAACACCAGCCACCAACTCTGTATTTTGTCAAACTTTCTTCACACACCATTACTTTCATTTCAATGAGATTTTCAAAAATTCTTAGAAAAACTTGCTTATTAGAATCAACGTTAGCAAACTGTGACCCAAAGGCCAAGTCTAGTCTAGCACATGGCTTTTTACATAGTTTATTAGAGTACAAATACATTGTTGTGTGTGTGTGGTGGTACAGCATGCTTGTAATCTCAGTACTTAAGAGGCTGAGACAAAAGGACTGCAGGTTCAAAGCCGGCCTCAGTACCGTGGCAAGGCTCTAAGAAACCTAGTGAGACCCTGTTTCCAAATAAAATAATAAAACTGGGCTGTAAGCGTAGCTTGGAAGTAGAACACCTCTAGATTCAATCCCCTATACCAAAAAAAATAATAATAATAATAATAATAATAATAATAATAATAATAATAATAAATAAAAAGAAAAAAGAAAAAAAGAAAAGAAAAGAAAAGCCTACAACCACTCTCGATGGTTCACAAACCATAAAGACCATTAAGAAAGCCTAAAACAGTTACTTTGGCCTTTTACAAAGAATGTTAACATCTCCATGGTTTAGAGGCACAGATTAGCCAGAAATGTTACAGGTATCAAGCTTTAACTAAATCCATACATCTGGTGAAGAAAAAGAGTAAGCAATAACGGCACTATGCTGATTATAAAAAGCACTTATTAGATGCTTTGGAGTGGAGTAGAGTAACTGGGGAATTAAACCCAGGGGTGTTCTACCTCTGAGCTATACCCCCAGATATTTTAAGTTGTTGCAGTTGGCCTCAAACTTGTGATCCTTCTGTCTGAACCTCCAAACTACTAGGATTAAAAGCATGCACCAATACGCCTACATTATTAAATGCTTTCTATATGCAAAAATTGTTTAAAAGTTTCCTCACAAAGGGGGCTGACACATCATAGACATGAAGAAACTTAAGGCTTATAGTTTTGAGTGTATTTGCCTAAGTCAGATCAGAGATTTGACTTATGGATCAGAGATTTGAACCTTGAAAGTCTAACTTCAGGTTGTTTTCTTTTGAACCATGGTATATAGAATGTTTAAGTATACTCTTTTGCAATAATTTGTAATTAAAATATAGTAAGCCAGATATGGTGGTGCATGGCTGTAATCCCAACGTGGGAGGCTGAGACAAGAGGATCGGCTTCGCAGCTAGCCTCAGCTACTTAAGTGAGGCCCTCTTTCAAAAATGAAGGATAAAGCCAGGCATGGTGGCTCACACTAGTAATCCCGACGCTGATATAGGAGGGTCACACGGGTTCGAAGCCAGCCTCAGCTACTTAGTGAGGCTTCAGCAACCTAGTGAGACCCTGTTTCCAAATAAAATATAAAATAAATCTGGGAATGTAGCCTGGAGGTAAAAAGCCTCTGGGTTCCACCCCCAGGAAGGAAGGAAGGAAGGAAGGAAGGAAGGAAGGAAGGAAGGAAGGAAGGAAGGAAGGATGGATATAAAAAAATTGGGCTGGGGTGTGTGGCTCAGAGGTAGAATGCCCCTGGATTCCATTCCTAGCCCAAACTCCCTGTCAACAAATACCGGATGCCAATTATAGTTGAGTTTATTGTAAGTGGCTCTTACAGACATGTGGAAAGTAAATACAAAGTTTTAACAAATCAAAAAGTTGGTTTGGGGGGGGGGGCAGGCAGGCAGACAAGTATGGTGGCACACGCTTGTAATCCTAGTACTTGGGTGGCTAAAACAGAAGGACTACAGGTTCAAGGCCAGCCTCAGCTACTCACTGAGGCCCTCTGTAACTTAATGAGATCCTGTTTCAAAATAAAGAATAAGAAACAGCTCAGGGATAAAATGCCCCTGGGTTCCATCCTCAGTACACAAAAGAAAGAAGAAAAAAAAAAAAAAGACAAAAATGCCACCAAAACCTCACTAAGGTAGTGCTTGTTTTTGTTGTCTGTGTGTGGGGAGAGAATTAATGGGGACTGAAGGCAAGTGCATTTTACCTCTGAGCTACACTCATGACTTTTTTGTTTCATAATTATTATTGATATTATTTGGTGGCACTGGGAATTGAACCCAAGAAGATACTACCTCTGAGCTATACCCCCACCCCTATTTTTGTTTTGAAACAGGGTCTCAGCAAGTTGCTAAGGCTGACCTCAAACCTATGATCCTCCTATCTCAGCCTCCCAAGTACTGAAATTATAGGCCTGAACCACCATGCCAGGCAATGCTGGGTTTTTTTAAGGTTTAACCTATTTTTATTTTGTTTTTACTGGCATGTTTACTTGGTCTGGCTTTTAAATGTCCTATACATCTATAACCTTTCATCATATCTACTACATGTTACTTTTTAAGCATACTACTCTAATAACTTTCATAATGCATGTCTCAAATTACACAAAGACATTAACCAAGATGTAAAAATTTTAAAAGCACATAATTAAAAGAGCTGCTAAAGCTGTGCGTGGTGGTGCAGACCTGTAATCCTGGTACTTGGGAGGATGAGACAGGAGGACTGCAGGTTTGAGCAGCCTTGGCAAGTAGTGAGACTCTCAAAAACCTAGCAAGACTCCGTGGCAAAATAAAGATCAAATAAAGCTGGGGTGTAGGTCGGAGGTACAATGTCTCTGGGTTCACTCCCCCATACCACACATGCAAAAAAGAGCTGCTAGGGTTCTATTGTAGTGGAGTCCAAACCTTGAAGACGTAAAATCACTACTAAAAGGCGCCAGAATTGTCCTGCTTTTCAAAAGAGATGGAGTGCCAATTTTGACAGATATCAGTAATTAAAGGCAAATAAAATATTCCTTTTGGCAGTCTTTTGATATCAAGTGGGAAACATATGTCCGTTATTGTTCCTTTTATGAATGCTTAACAAAATCAGATGACTCAAACCAGCCTAATCCTTGACTAATTTAATTAAGAGTAAAGAGATAATTGTTGCGTAAAGTCCAAAGACAAGAAAATGTAATCAACAAGGATCAACTAGAAACTTTTTTAGTCAAGGATTCAAACCTCCTTGAGCACAGCACATGAACCAAATTCATCCCTAGAGTTAAATAAAAAATATTACTATCAGCAGAGACACTCCAAACCAGATTTTCGGCAGTGTCAATCTTTCTTTTTATCTTAAGTCAGTTATTTCTCCTTTCTAGTCTTAGCATTTCTTCATAGCACTACATAAAACAATTGACAACAAACACTCAAAAACAATGTAGAAAATGTTTGTCAGAACACAAATGTTCTATTTTATGCAGCATCGTATCTTTCACATTTTTATACTTTAACCACTACAACTCGTACATAAAAAAGCAAAGATATAGTATTAGAAAGATATAATATTAGATATAATATTAGAAAGATATAATATTAGAAAGCAAAGATATAATATTAGAAAGCTACAATTAGAAAGATATAATATTAGAAAGATATAATATTAGATATAATATTAGAAAGATATAATATTAGAAAGATACAAAGATATAATATTAGAAAGATATAATATTAGAAATTAGAATTTACCAGATGGATAAGTATTAAGAGGCAACAGAAACTTGAATGTCACAAAATCTTTTGATTAAGGCCAGAAGATTGGCCATTAGGAATGTAATTTTTTCTTTACCACAGACTCAATCATCAGGTAATTTGTAGTAGTGCTAACCAAAAGTAATTAGAGAGAGAAAAGTATATAAAATTAGTTTCCTTTTTGTGATCTCATTTCTTAAAAAATTATGAGGATTCTCAATGCAAAAGTAAGCTACAAAAAAATGCCTAATTTTCCTTGCCTGGGATTTTTTTTTTGTTGTGGTACTGGGGTTCCTGGAAGCCCTTCTACCTCCGGGCTATACTCTCAGACCTATTTTTTAAATATTTTTATTTGGAAACAGGGTCTCTTAAGCCAGTGCGGCTGGCTTCGAGCCTACGCGATCCTCCCATCTCTGCCTCCCAAGCGTGGGGATTACAAGCGTGTGCCACCACGCCCGGCTGCCCGAGATTCTCAATACCAACTATGGAAGTCCCGTCCGACAATGAGATACTCATCAAAAGGGAGTCTAAGTCACCATCGCAGACCTGTACTCTATACTAATTTAGAGGTTTATGCACAGAGAAACTAAAGTACAGTACACTGAAGAACTTAATGTAAAGCTGATACAAGACCTACAACCCATAAAGGATCCATTCTAAAAAGTGTCATGAGCCAGTTCTCTTCTAGTATCAGTGGGCACATCACATGAATCTTTATCATCAGTGACAATAAACTTGAGCAATACCTTTTCCATGCTGTGATTTCAAATAAAAATGACAAGCAAACACACTAACATATTTAGGAAGACAGTTGGATTGTCCTGATTACCTAGAAGCTATTACCTTTTGGGTAATTCCAACAAAAGTTTACATACTACCCCCTCATTCTGGCCTTCAATTACATCCAGATTAATTAAATTCTTATAACTCCAGGGAAACAACAGCTCAACTGCTATAAATATGCAACTGACTTCAAAGGCCTTGATTTCAAAATCACACAGCCTAGCTGTAACCCTGAGCAAGCTTAACCAGTATGTGCCTCAGTTTTTCTTTCTTTATAAAACAGCAACAACAGCACTTACATCTCAGCAGGTTATTGGGAATATTAGGTGAAAATATATGTAAGGTGTTCAGTACTGATTCTGCAATAGAATGTATGCTCTATAAATAGCGCCTATTCTAATTACGGTAATGAGTCTAGCACCACATTCAGCAGCTCCATTTCTGTCATCCATTTGGGAGCTGCCCCTACTTCCACATTCAGATGTGAATAAATACTAGAAGACTGGGAAGTGTACAACCCTGAGAATGACACACGAACAGCTTCAGTAAGTGCACATGAAATGGCCTGTATTTTTTCCAAACATTCATCAATTAACTTCAGAAATACTTCTAGGATAAAGGTATGGAGAGAAAAACATCCTCCCTTTAAAAAAAGAGATTCTATAAGTATGCTGATTTGTCACAAAAACTGGAGAGGAGTAGTTTAAAGAGAGCTAAGCCAGACAGGGTGAAAGGACAACAGTAGTAAGTTAACCAGAACCTTCCCAACACCCTGTGATCAACCACAGGATTAAAGAAAACCAGCACATACTCTAATACTAAAGCACAGTACAAGAAATAGCTTTGTTCAAAAGTAAGTGAGCATAAATCTAAACCTATGGACACCAGCCTGATTTAAAGGGCTCATACAGCTGGGCGTGGTGGCGCACGCTTGTAATCCCCACGCTTGGGAGGCAGAGACAGGAGGGTCGCGCAGGTTCGAAGCTAGCCGCGTGCGCTGGCTTAGGAGACCCTGTTTCCAAATAAAAAATGTAAAAATAGGTCTGGGAGCGTAGCCCGGAGATAGAAGGGCTTCCAGGAACCCCAGTACCACCAAAAAAAATAAAGGGCTCATACACACGCCCATAATAATGAACTTTAATATTTTTGTATCTGTTAAGAAATGCCAACAAACTACATTTTAAAACACACTAGCCACAATTAATATATCTTAAAGAATTAGCCTGGCTTTGATAACAGTAATACATACATATTTAAAGCTAAAGGGAGGTAGAAAAATCACCTTATTTGCTGTTCTAAAATAAAGAAAATTGTTAAAAAGAAGTGCACAAAAACATACCCAAGTGCAAATGCAATGTTTTTATTTTTTTAGGTCCAATATAATTCTAAATTATAATTTGCTTATTTATGAAGTAATTCATGTCATATCTTTACATTTATTATAAATGTATATATGAAAAAAGTTTACACCTTCCTAAAAGCCCCTCAAATGCAATTAAGACAAATCTGAATTGGAGAATTTTAAAAATGACATATCTGCTAACCAAAATACCAAATCTATAAGGTAAAACAAAACAGAACAAAAAATTCATTTGATGGTAACGTCTAGCATACTTCTGTCCTCTCCTTCTTATCTCCTCCTATAATTCAGGATATAGAAGGAGGAATTTATGTCTAAATGTATCTAGAAGATACAGAAATGCACTGTAAAGCTGAGAAGTGTCAATCTACCTGCAGCTCCTTGGGGAGCTTCATCCGTCCGGGCAGCTGAAGAATTTACTGTCTCCTGGTTGCTTTCAGGGTCTGCCATTTTCTCCTGTCGACGAGCCTCAGCTGCTCCTCTTTTGCCCAGGCCAGAGCCTCGCCGACTGCAACAGAAAAATGTCATCATAGGCAGCACTGAAGCGGGAGCAATGTATAGACAACACAAAGCTCAAATTCACAGAGCACAAAGCCAGTTTCTTCTTCTTAAATAAAAATTGTTGTAGAAAATCCTATGCGTAACAACTAAGACTTTGTATATTTAAAATTCTCCCAAGTTATATAGTGTATTCACAATACATGCTTTTGTGTTACTAGAAGCTGTTGTCATCCTTACAGTTAGAAATGATTTTTAAACACTTTGGAAAAGTGACTCCTGAAGAGAAAAATTCAATTCACTTAAAATAAAGCCCCACTTCCAGGCTGAAAAGTGATCTATATACACAGGCTTGCAGACTGACAATGAGGGAAAGAGAAGGACAGAAAAACATTCCCATTCTGTGTTCCAGATTATCAAAATCTTAAAAAAATAAACCTATCTTAAAAATGGACAATAACTTCATCCTATAAAATAGAGAAACAAGGATTTAATATTTATACATAAATACAGATGGAAGATATTTAGGATAGGATCACGGTGTAAGATATAGAAAATAGAATGCTGATTTTTCATGAAGCTTGTTTTATTAAATGTCGACTTTTTTTTTTTTTTTTTTTTGGTGGTACTGGGGATGGAACTCCCAAACCTATTTTTATATTTTTACTTGGAAACAGGGTCTCTTAAACCAGCGAGGCTGGCTTTGAACCTGCGCTATTCTGTCTCCACCTCCCAAGCCCTGGGATTACAAGCGTGCGCCACCACGCCCGGCGTGACCTTTCTATTTTAATAATCAGTGAGCAAAGCAGGCAGAAACAAAAGATGCCCTCCATTATTAAAACCAGATACAGTAGCTTCCCAAATTACCTTAAAAAATACAGAACCGAGTACTAAAACATTTTAGGACTTAAAAAAAAATCTAGTGAAATTACATGCTATCTCATTAAAAAAAAAAAAAAAGCAGGCATAAGGTATAATTGTCGTGTAAATGAAAGCCCTGAATTACTGGTGCCTACTGTAAGAGTTCATTTTCTGAATTAATGAAAAACCTTCCTAACACAAGAGTTGGTTAACTAATGTTTCCCTCACAGGTGAACCAGTCAATGCAATCCAACTCACCAAGCTAAATTAGGAGCATTCTAATTTGTTTAACATCAGATTGCACCAATGCCCTGGACTGAACACGGATGCTGCCCTCAAAGACTGTGAAGTCTAAAGACAAAGACACAATGTGAGTAGGCAAGCAAGGCACTACATTTAACTGGAAGCTCAAATCACACAGAGAAAGTTTGTAATAAAGGTATTTCAGGGAGATGGGCTAGATGGCTTGTGCATAGTACATACACTGGAAGTAATTTCACATGCATATATTAAATGATCATGTGTAGAATGGAAGAAGCGTGAAGAAAAATGCCAAGAATTTTAACACTAGATTACCTGACTTCACATACAGTTAAAATTCACTTCAACCACAATAAATTCAGTTTCTATCTCACTGCTAAGACCTTTCTGCTTCGCTGAGTTAGAGTAAGACAAGCCAAGCTAAAATCACTGCTTCCTCACTGGCTTTGATACATTTAGTAAAGAAAAGAAACTACATATAAAAAGTGGCCTTAAATCTGGCTCTTGAGCTGGGTGAGTTGTCACAAGCTTGTAATCCCAGCATCTGGGAGGCAGAGACCAGAGGATCGTGGTTCACAAACATTCTCAACTACTTAGTGAGGCCCTTCATAACTCAGTGAGACCCTGTTTCAAAATAAAGAATAAAAGATAGGGCTGGGGGTATAGTTCAGAGGTAGAATGCCCCTGGGTTCCATCCCCAGTACTGCCAATCAATCATTCAATAAATAAATAAATAAATACTGTGATTAGCCAGGTACTGTGGCACACACTTGTAATCCTACTACCTGGGAAACTAAGACAGGAGGATCACAGGTCCAAGACCAGCCTCAGCAAGTTAACTGAAACCTGTTTCAAAAAATAAAAAAATAAAAAAAGGCCAGGGGTATAGCCCGGAGGTAGAATGCCCCAGGTTCAATCCCTAGTATCCCCTTTCAAAATACTGTGACAGTAAACAGATTTAAGTAAGTATGAGGAAGGAGGACTGGGTGTGGTAGCACACAACAGGAGGATCAGAGGTTCAAGATCAGCCTTGACAACTAAGCAAGTCCCTCAGCAACTTAATGAGACCCTGTTTCAAAAAGAACAAAAAGGACAGAGGCATAGCTCAGAAGTACAATGCCTCTGGGATCAATCATCAGTATCAAAAAGAAAAAAACATTGGGGAGGGAGGAGAGAATTCACAAAAATAGTAATCCTTAGTGATGCTAGAAAAAAGTCTTTGCTATGTATGAACCAGGCGTGGTGGCACACGCTTGTAATCCCAGCGGAAAATCATGGTTCACGAACAGCCTCAGCTGCTACTAAGTGAGACGCTATTTCAAAATAACAAATAAAGCCAGGCGTGGTGGCACACCCTTGTAATCCCCGCACTTGGGGAGGTGGAGACAGGAGGACCGCACAGGTTCAAAGCCAGCCTCACTGGCTTAAGAAACCCTGTTTCCAAATATAAATATAAAATAGGCCTGGGAATGGAGCCCGGAAAAGGGCTCCATCCCCAGTACCACCCAAAAAATAAAATAAAATAAATAAAAAATTTAAAAATAACCAATAAAGCCGGGTATGATGGCGGATACTTGTAATCCCGGCTTGGGAGGCTGAGCCAGGAGGATCACACAGGTTCAAAGCCAGCCTCAGCTACTTTGTGAGGCTCTCAGCAATTAGTGAGACCCTGTTTCCAAATAAAGTATAAAATAGGTCTGGGAGTATAGCCCAGATGTAGAAAAGCCCCTGGCTTCCCACCCCCAGTACCACAAGAAAGAAAAGAAAAGAAAAGTGGGAGGAAAGGAGGGAAAAAAGAAGGAAGGGAGAGAGAGAAAAAGGGGTGTGGTTGTCGCTCAGAGGTAGAATGCCCCTGGATTCCATCCCCAGTACAGCAAAAAAAGAAGAAAATCTTTGCTCAATATCTCAGTAAAAATTATTTTATGTTACTATTTTTTCAAGGACAGAACTAAGGATTTTGATGAAAGTTGAGAGATCTAAGTAATGCAATGTAAATAAAAACAAACTAAAATTTTAAAACAATAACAAATTAATTACCTGGTACTAGCACAGGAGCCCGTGGTCTTTTGGCGTGTGCTCCGCCTCAAACTGGGGAGCTCAGCAGGTGGGGACTCACTGCGCTTCTTAGTAGATTTCCTTAAACCTATACATGGAAAACACCAAATTAAAATTTTATAAAAAGAAGTTATCATAAATTAAATTTACAAAATCCTACAGGTCAGCATGCTGTATTTTTAAAAGTTCACAGTAGCGCCTTGGATGATTTAAAAGACTACAGATTTGAAGGTCAGGTTAGCTAATGATGCAGCCTGATGGCGCAAGTGCTTTCGTACTGCAGGGCCAGAGCTCAGTGTGCAGGAGCATCCCTGTAGTCCCAGCTACTCAAGTAACTGAGGGTGGAAGATCACTTGAGCCTGAGAGTTTGAGACTAACCTGGGCAACATGGTCAGACTTAATCATTATAAAAAATGGTTGTAAAATCATAATTGCCTCCCTTTTCTCATCCATACAATAAAGAGAGTGGTAGTGCTTCCTTTAAAAAAAAAAAAAAAGCCATGCGTGGTGGTGTGCGCTTGTAATCCCTGCTTGGGAGGCAGAGACAGGCTTAAGAGACCCTGTTTCCAAATTTAAAAAGTATAAAATAGGTCTGGAAGTGTAGCCCGGAGGTAGAAGGGCTTCCAGGAACCCCAGTACTACAAAAAAAAAAAAAAGAAAGAAAGAAAAAGAACAGAATTCATAGTATCTTTCTATGGCCTCTCTGACAAAGACTAAGTTACACTTTTCCTAACCTACTCATCATCAAAAGCTGATGGGACTTGGCACTTCAGTTTAGTGTTAGTCCACTCACTTTGGCCCATACCTGACTCAAGCTAACCCATACAATGCAAGACAGTCCACCTCTCCTAAACCATCTTTTCCCCAAAGTTCCTGTCTCTTCAATACTAGTATTGTCCACTAATACAATATGGTAATATACTATATATTTCAATGTTTACTAAATTTCATTAAATTTCCTGTTCCTACATTGTCCCATTAAAGCTAGTTTACTTGTTTTGTTAATAATGTTATTGAAAAAGAAAAAAAATGTTTTCTTTCTTTTTTGGGAAGAATACTTGGGATTAAACTCAGAGGCATTCTATCTCTAAGTTATGCCCCCAGCCCTAATTTATTTTTGTTTTGACACAGGGTCTTATTAGGTTGATGAATCTTACTACTTGCTGAAGCTGTCCTCCAACCTATAATCCTTGAGTCTCAACCTTCCAAGTACTAGGATTATAGGTATGTCACCACACCATCCCAGCTAAATGTTTTCTTTATACCATCCCATGAATAAGGAACATATACTTCAACTGAAGGTTACAGAATATTCAATTTAAAGAACACTGCATTATTAGGAGAAAAGTCAATGGAAACACACTTTAGATATTTTAAAAGCATGAACAATCTAACCCCAAAGCCAGTAGAAGACAGGGAATTATTAAAATCAATGAAGCAGAGAATTAAAAAGAAAATACAGAAAATCAACAAAACCAAAAGCTGGTTTCTCAAAAAAAAAAAAAATTAACAAGATAAACCACTAGCCAACCTAACTAAAAAAATAAAGAGATTTTCAATTCAAATTATGAAGATAAGATGAAAAAGGAGACATTACTACTTACAGTGTAGAAATCCAGAGGATTATCAGAAACTACTTTGAAAAACTATGCTACAACAAAATGGAAAATCTGGAGGAAACTGACAACTTTCTAGATAAATACAACCTTCCTAAATGGAGTCAATAAGATATAAAACACTTAAACCAACCAATTAGCAATCAAAGAGATTGAAGCAGCAATAAAAAGCTTACCATCAAAGAAAAGCCCAGGATCAGATGGTTTTCCAAGTGAATTCTATAAAACCTTTATAGAAGAGCTAACCCCAATACTCCTCAAACTATTTTTTGAAATAGAAAAAAAAGAATTCTCCCAAATACATTCTATGAAGCCAACATCATACTAATACCAAAACTGAATAAAAACAGTTCAAGGAAGGAAAACTACAGCCCTCTATCTCTGATGAACTTGGATACAAAACTATTAAACAAGGCTGGGCGTGGTGGCACACACTTGTAATCCCTGCACTTGGGAGGCAGAGACAGGAGGATCAAGCAGGTTCGAAGCCAGCAGCACTGGCTTAAGAGACCCTGTTTCCAAATAAAAAAATATAAAAATAGGTCTGGGAGTGTAGCCCGGAGGTAGAAGGGCTTCCAGGAACCCCAGTACCACCAAAAAAAAAAAAAAAAACAAAACAAAAAACACCTAGCAACATGCATTCAAAACCACATAAAGAAAATCATACACCATGACCAGATAGGGTTCATCCCAGGGATGCAACGCTGGTTCAACACACAAAAATCGATCCATATAATTCATCATATAAACAGAATTAAAGACAAAAATCACATGATCATTTCAATAGATGCTGAAAAAGCATTTGATATAATCCAACATCCATTTATGATAAAAAGCACTGCAGAGAATTGGAATAGAAGGAACATATCTCAACATCATAAAGGCAATCTACAATAAGCCTACAGCCAACATTAAATGGGGGAAAAATTCAAGAATTCCCCCTAAAAATAGGAACAAGACAACGATGTCCATTATCACTACTTCTCTTCAATATAGTATTAGAGACTCTAGCCACAGCAATAAGGCAAGAAAAGGAAATCAAAGGAGTACAAATAGGAAAAGAAGAATTCAAACTTTCACTATTTGCAGATGACATGATACTGTATTAGGAAAACCCAAAAAACTCAACCAAAAGGCTTATAGAACTGACCAACAAATTCAGCAAAGTGTCTGGATACAAAATCAATCTCAAAAAAATCAGAAGCTTTTCTGTACACCAACCATATTTCCACTGAAAATGAAATTTAGAAAACACTTCCACTCAGGATCTCCCACAAAAAAGTGTAATACTTAGGAATAAACTTAACTAAGGAGGTAAAAGACCTCTACAAAGAAAATTATAAAACATTGAAAAAAGAAATCAAAGAAAATCTTAAAAGATGAAAAAATCTTCCATGTTCATGGATACGCAGAATAAATATCATTAAAATGGCCATACTTCCAAAAGTGATCTACAGATTTAATGCAATGCCCATTAAATTACTAAGAGTATTCTTCATAGACATAGAAAAATCAGTCCTTAAATTCATTTGGAACAACAAAAAAACAAGAATAGCCAAAGTATTTCTCAGCAACAGAAACCATGCAGGAGGAATCACAACACCTGACTTTATACTACAAAGCCACTGTAATAAAGCACAGCTTGGTACTGGTACAAGAACAGATACATAGACCAATGGAGCAGAATAGAAGACCCAGAAACAAATCCACACACTTACAGCCAATTGATATTTGACAAAGGGGCCAAAAACATACACTGGAAAAAAGATAGCCTGTTCAACAAATGGTGTTGGCAAAACTGGTTAGCCATATGCAGAAAACAGGAAATTAGTCCTACTTTCTCACCCTGCACAAGAATCAATTCAAGATGGATCAAAGACTTGGAAATTAGACAATTTGATTGGACAATCAAATATTTATAACTGCTGTCATAATCATACCATAATGTAAAATGACTGTTATGCTAATATCCATAACTCCATCTTATTAAACCAAGAAAGACAACCCCAAATTCTGTTTTCTGGAATTCTGTTTCCTGGTAAAAGAGTAGCTATGTATAATGCTCTGTAGTGGAAAAGGGATAGCACTATTTACCACCCAGTCTCAACCCAAGATGAGACACAAAACTAGGCTTTATATATTATCTCTGCTCCCAGTAACTGGAACAGGGGAACACCTTGTATAATTGGTAGTTTTTTAGCATTTTAAAACAAACTGAGTCAAAATGATTTAATAAATAATTCTCCCCAAAACTTCTACCTAAGAGCTACATCCCCAATCCAATTTCTTCTTTATTTTGAAACAGGGTTTCACATCACTAAGTAGCTGAGGCTGGCTGCAACCTGTGACCCTCCTAGCTCAACCTCCCAAACTCCAGGCATGGTGGTTTACATTCTTTGAAACGGAAAGTCCAAGCTGACGAAGTCTGGTAGTTCACTTTCTAGAAAATGAAGACAGCTTAATCTTCCTTTGCCCATTCAGCATCTGATGATACATTATCGTCACAATTTTGGACTATTTGAGTTTTCCAAAAGCACTTTCAGATATAAAATTAGTATTCCTACCACTCAGACACAAAAGTGTTAACTGTATAACACAGGAAAACTATATGATCCCTGAGCTTGTTTGAAGCCTAAAAGAGATAGTTACATATTCAGCACACCCAAGTCTGGCAAAGTGCTAAAATTTTGCCATATGGTTCAAAAGAAAACTTCAGAATTTCTCATACACAAATACAGTTATTTTATAGAAATGCATTTCTTGCACTTTCTGGTCAAATGAGTATTTCAACAGAAGCATAGGGTAAATGTAAATCTATAGCCTACTGAAAACCAATTAAAAAGTCACACACACACACACACACACACACACACACACACACCTTTCCAGGCTCTGTAATGCAGCAAAATTATATTTATTACTTACTTATTGGTATTTATTTATCTATTGGTACTACAGATTGAACCTTAGGGGCATTCTACCTCCAAGCTACATCCTAGTCACATTTTTTTTCCTTTTCAAACAAGGTCTTGCTAAATTGCTGGCGCTGGTCTTGAATTTATAATCCTCCTGTAGAGTCTCCTAAGTGCTAGGATTATAAGCATATTTGTGCCACCATGCTTGGCACATTTATCATTTATTTTTATGATGCTACTCTAAAAAGTATTATCACTAAACCAAATTCTCATTTCCTAGTCAATGCAGAACCATTTTATGCATGAACTCAGCAATATGGATTAAAAATCAGAGGTATGTAAAGAGCCCTAAGTGGAAGCACATACATATAATCCCAGGACCTGGGAGACTAAGACAGAAGAATCCCAGGGTGGAAAACAACTTCAGCTGCCCCTGGGTTCAACCCCTAGTATGGGGGGGGGGGGGGACCGACTGTGGGATTTTATCGACTGAAAAAACAAGTTTAAAAAAATAATAAAAGAGCTAGGACAGTGGCTTACACCTATAATCCCAGTACTTGGTAGGCTGAGACATGAGGATCACAAGTTAAAGGCCTGGCAGAACAATTTATTGAGCCCTGTCTCAAAATAAATTTAAAGGGGGAGGGAGGTAGAGTGCCTTTGGGTTCAGTATGTAGTACCACAAAAATAATGACACTGAGAGGAAGTTTCCCATACACACAAAAAAAATGCCAACCAGATGAGGAAACAGTCAGATAAACCTCCTGTACTAAGGGTTTACAAACTAGAGTTTTGGTCTTACTCTACCCTTGAGTGTAAGGAGACAATCGGGAATAAACAGAATCTAAGGAAGGCCTAGTCCAAAACATGAAACCAACTTTCCCTCAAAATACCATGTGAGCAAATTAATTTCCTCCAAAAAGAAAAATATCCATAAACCAAACACAGTGTTCTATACACAACAGAGGAAATAAAGCTGGGCATGGTGATGCACACCTATAATTCTAGTACTTGGGATGCAGAGACAGGACAATAGTACGTTTAAGCCCTGCCTTGGCAGCTTCACAAGGGTCTCAACACCTCAACTAAGACCCTATTTCCAAAAAAATGAGTAAAAAAAATAGGGCCTGGAGTATAGCTCAGAATTGTAAAAAGTACCTGGATTCAATCCCCAGCACCACAAAAATAAACAAATAAATAACTAAATAAATAACAACAAAAAAGTCTCAGCAACTGAGACCCTGTTTCAAATGAATAAATAAAACAGGGTTGTGGGTGGAGTTTAGAGGTAGTATACCCCTGGATTCAATCTCAAGCACTGATGGACGGACAGGAGGTAGGGAGGGGCGAAGAGAAGGGAAGGAAAGGAAAGGGCAGAGAACAAAATAATCTCTTGAAAATAAAGCAGACAGGCACGGCAGTGTGCGCTTGTGACCCGTACCTGGGAGGCTGCCTCATTTACTCAGTGAGACCCAGTTTCAAAATAAAGAGCAAAAATAGGGCTGGTGTAGCTTGAAGGTAGAATGCCTCTGGGTTCATCCCCAGTACCACAATAAAGAAAACAGAGCAACATGGGGTGGGGACAAGAGAAATCAATAGAAAGGCTGATGGAAGATGAAACTGAAGCAGCTTACTAGAAAAAGAACAAAAACTGGAAGCAAGAGCAAAGACACCAAAGAAGACAATCTCACCCAAATAACAGGAACCTGAGAGAGAGCAAAACAGTCAGGAGAACCACCATCCCAGCTTCCCTGAAACTATTCTGGTTTTAGAGCTGAAATTCCTGAATCAGGGAATGCCCCAGACAAGGGAAACCAGGACAGCTTGTTACCTTTACAAGGAATCAAAACAAACTCATAGCAATAGACAATATTTTGACATTTCTATCTAAGTAACAGAGGTAAAGACCTGCAAGCTTCTGTAAAAACAAATTACACATATAACAGGTCAGAAACAGAAATGATTCCAGTATTGAAAACTATCAAGTTTTACATTTCTTCCAAATTTTAAAGGAAGATAATTCCCAACCTGGAACTCGACATCTAACCAATCTGCCAAGTAAATATTTTCAGTCTCTCAAAATCTGAAAAAATAAAAAGCTTTTCAAAATCTAAGTAGTTCTTAGAAAGCAAGAGAAATATGTATTCCATCAAAACAAAAAAACCAAGAAAGACGACATGGAATACGGAAAAAAGAAACTAGGAAAACTGAAGAAAACCCCAAGGCTACAAAAAAGTACTACTGCAACCAGGCAGAAAGAGCAGCCATCCCGAAGTCAGAGATGCATGGAGACAGGCTGAGAAAAGATTTAGGCAACTGGTTATCAGCACGTAGTGAGGAAGTGATGGGTCACAGAAAAAAGTAAAGAAAACCACACAAAAATCATTAAATTCAGGAAAAACAAAAATGTTCTAAGGAAACATTCTTACATGGCTTAGTGTAGACATTTATGTATCCATGAACTATAAAACACTACCTACAGATTGGCGGTGACTGGGAAAACAGAAAACGTGTAGAGCATGTGTTTGGTGAGTTGGGGCTGGTGTGAGGCTAGAATGTGAAATTCTCATTTTCCATAAGAATAGAGATTAAACCAGGAAAAAAAAAAAAACCAACAGACACTGTAAAACACATAACTGAAACTAAATAATATGAAACCCAAATAACCAGCCATAGAAAGGACACTTTGACAAGATGACACCTAGGTTTTCCTTGGAGGATTTTCTTCAAAGTACTGAACCCAGGGCCTTGTACACAGTAGGCCTGAGTTGCATCCCCAGCTCTCAAGTTTGAAACAGGTTCTCACTAAGTGGCTGAGGCTGGCTTCAGACATGTGCAGTTCTCCTGTTTAACCTCCCTAGTAGCCAGGATAGCAGCCATGCAGACCACAACTGCTGTTAATAGTAAGTTATAGCCGGGCATGGTGGCGCACACTTGTAATCCCCGCGCTTGGGAGGCGGAGTCAGGTGAATCTCACAGGTTTGAAGGCAGCCTCACTAGTTTAAGAGACCCTGTTTCCAAATAAAAATATAAAAATAGGTCTGGGAGTGTAGCCCAGAGGTAAAAGGTTTTTTCCAGGAACCTAGTACCAGCAAAAAACAAAAACCAAAAAAAAAAAAAACCAAACAAACAAATAGTAAGTCATATAATTCTTTGACTAAACTGCTCTTAAGTATTAATATGAAAAGAAACGTAAGACACACACACACACACACACACACACACACACACACACACACACACAGCCCTTAGCCAGTGAAATCAAAATCAATGTATTTTTCTTCTTTTTGCTGGGTTTTTCCTTTCTTTTATAGTAACATATTTTAGAACCAGAAGTGTCAAAACTACTTCAGAATACAGAGGCAAAAACACAAAAGTCATTTTAACTAACATATATAAGTTCAAGAAAATGTAATTTGGCTAAGTTAGTTCTTATTTTGACTTGACATATACAAACACATAATGTGGTCATTTAACTCAAACAATGTAAAACTTAGCACAGCCTTTTAATAAAGAAGGCAATATTTCTTTCATTATTCTGTTTTTAAAAGTTGTCAACCTTTAAAACTTACTGAATTTTTAAAGCCTCAATGATATTCTTTGTTGGTAATTTTCCAAGGTAGTTTTATATTGGAACTATTAAACCTATAAGTCGCTATTTTATTATCAGCTTCCTCTTAATATAAAAAAAAAAGTTTTCACTAAACACAATGCTCACAGATAACCCAACTTTTTCAACTGAAGAAACTAAGTGTCTAGCTTCCAAAGTATTCTCTCCTGCTCAACTCATTTAGGGGTAGGGGGGAATACTAGAGAACCAGGGGCATTTTACTTCCAACACCCTGGGCCCTATTTTTTTATTCTTTATTTTGAAACAGGGTCTCACCAAGTTGTGAAGGCCTCACTAAGTAGCTGAGGCTGGCCACGAACCCACAATCCTCCTGTCTCAGCCTCCCAAGTACTAGGATTACAGCGTGGGCACCACGCCTGGCTTTCAAATCATCTCTTATTTGCTCTCTCTCTATGCTGGGGATGAAAGCACTCTCTCAGGCTGATGGAAAGAGTCCTGATCCAAGCTGAATTAGCTTCCGTACTTCATTATTTGCCTAGCTATAATCACCATCTTACAATTATATGCTATCATCCACTACTCTGCTCAAACATTTTGAAATCATTACAATTTTTTTTTATCTAGGCTTTTTTTTTTTTTTGGTGGTGGTGGTACTGGGGTTCCTGGAAATCCTTCTACCTCCGGGCTACACTCCCAGACCTATTTTTATACTTTTTTATTTGGAAACAGGGTCTCCTAAGCCAGCACGGCTGCCTTCGAGCCTGCGTGATCCTCCTCCCGTCTCCACCTCCCAAGCACGGGAATTACAAGTGTGCGCCACCACGCCCTGGCCTCCCAGACCTATTTTATATTTTATTTGGAAACAGGGTCTCCCTAAGTTGCTGAGAGCCTCACTAGGTAGCTGAGGCTGGCTTCAAACCTGCGTGATACCCCTGTCTCAGCCTCTCAAGCACGGGGATTACAAGCATGCACCACCATGCCCGGCTGAAGTTACTTTAAAAAGGAGACAGATTACCAAAATACATTTTGGATTACCAACATGCATCACCACACCCGGCTTATATTACAAATTCTTTTTTAAAACCATCCTTATTACATAGCCCTAATGCTTTTATATTTATGCTACATAAGCTTACATAATTAAGTTACTTGCATTAAACAGCACATAGTTAAAATAACTTTCTAATATATATCAAAAATGCTCACATAATGCTATCTTCCCTGTCTGGGGTATTCTTGAGACCCATACCAAGTGATACAGAGTGACCTCTGCCCCAGAGCTATTTTGATCAGTTGCAAGCTGGCAAACAGCATGCTTCAGGAAGCCCGTCACTAAGGTAGCTGTTTCACTAGCTCTCCTGCCAGCCCTAGTTCCTCACCAGGAACACGTTGATCAGCCTATCACCCATTACTGAAATAGCATACCAGGAAAGGTCTTGCTGCTGAAATGTCCTGACTAAATGCATTGTGTCACTTCCCAAAGTGTATTCCATGACCCACTACTATCCCCAAGGTAATACTAGCTGGTCAAATAATGGATTAAGCACAAGTTATTATAAGACCTCCTACAGCTTACAATATGCTAAAGCATTTCCTGAATCGCTGTGAGTAATATCAAACCACGAAGAATAATTTTTTGCATGTACAGTGACACACCTGTAATCTCAGTAGATGGGAGGCTGACAGGTTCAAGACCAGCCTTGTTTCAAAATAAAAAATACAAAATAGGGCTTGGGTATAGCTGAGAGGTAAAGTACCCCCAAGTTCAATCCCCAGAACCAAAAAGAAGAAAGTTTTTCACAAATCATCTGTTTTGTACTGCAAAAATAAAGTACTGTAAGATTCACTGAATCTTAGAAGTTGAAAGAAAACATCATTCAGGAAAAATAATTAACTCAGAGTCATTTTAAGTTTTTTTTAAAATCTCATGACATAATAGCCCATTCCATTTTTAACATATAGGTTTTTCCCCACCAAGACTTATACTAATAAGAAACCTGCCTAACAAGTTGTGCTCGTTAAAACGAATTCTGTCCTTTATTAAGGTTAAAAACAAAAAGGACACACAACCTGGACACACAACCTTGGTGCATACAAAAGCACTTCAAATCCATAACTACAATTATAAATACTGTTATGTTCCTGAAGTAAATGACTTTTATTATACAAAGTCATTCTCACCACCAAGAGTAGAGGTTTATGTTTATAATCCCAGTACTTGGGAGGCTGAGATGGGAGATCGCAGGTTCAAGACCAGCCTCAGCTACTTAGGCCCTCTGCAATTTATTTCAAAATAAAGAATAAAAAAATAAGGCTGAAGACGGGCATGGTGGTGCACCCTTGTAATATGAGTACTTGGGAGGCTGAGACAGAAGGATTACACAGGCTCAAAGCCAGCCTCAGCTACTTAGTAAGGCTCTTAGCAACTTACATGAGACCCTGTTTCCAAATAAAATAAAAAAATAGGTCTGGGAATGTAGCCCGGAGGTTGAGGGGCCCTGGGTTCCAGCCACAGTAATACACACACACACACACACACACACACACACACACACACACACACACACGGCTGGGGGTGTAGCCTGGACACAGACACAGACATACACACACACACACACACACACACACACACACACACACACACACACACACACACACACACACACATATATATATATATGGCTGTGGGTATAGCTTGGAGGTAGATTGCCCGAGTTCCATCCCCAGTACCTCAGATGGAAAAAAAAAGTTATTCTCATATTTGTTCTTTTATTTTTGTTTCATGAGAACAGATATTACTACTTTGCATTGTAACTATACTTGGAATAATCTGCTCAACCTCAAAACTAGGAGATAATAGAACTATAAATCTGGGTCTTCCAACTATAAAACTGCTACCTAAAAGTGATCAATGGCCAGGATTCACCCAGCCTTCATTTTCAAAATACTGCTGTTTTCTGCCTTAAGATATTATATTCAACTTAAGTTTTGCACCCTAAATCTTAGATGTCTGTGATCAATTTTCTTCAAACAGCTTTTACACCCATTTTACAATAAAAAGTTAAAACTTTCCCATAAGTCACCACTTGGTAAAATGGAAGAAGTAGGATTCAAATCAAAGTTTTATTTCTATATTAAGGGCTCTTTACCCAAAATACCAGTATTTCAAACCCAGAGATCACCATAAAATACCTCATTATTATGCCTCTTATGTAAAATTACCTGCCAATTCTACTATGGCTTCTTATATAAAGACTCCTTCCTGAAGTGGCACATTTAATCATCCCCAAGGCACCCCTCCCCATCTGACTTCAAGAACCCTTCCCAGATTTAGCTCATCTGATCTGCTTACTCCCGGTGCATTCTATTTTCGAGAACAATTTCTACATGGCCTGAGTCTAGCTCTTGGTTCTTATCACTTCTTAGTTCTAAAACCTTGGACAGGTAACTTAACCAAGGACTCTGTTTCTCAAATGATAAGCTGGGACTAATGATACCTGCCACACAGAAATGATGAAGGGCAAGTAGGAAGAATCCATGAAAAGTTTTTAATACAATTATCAAGTGCTAAGAGGATTTTGAAGTGTTCTTCATTTAGTTTAAAAAAAGGTAAATATATGGTGAATGTTATATGAATCCCTGGGTCCACAGAGTCTCGTTCCTCAAAAGTAATCAACAGTGGCTGGGTGTGGCCACGATGCTTGTGTTCCCAGCACTTGGGAGGCTGAGACAGGAGGATCGCACAGATTCAAAGCCAGCCTCAGCTGTTTAGTGAGGCTCTCAGCAACTTAGTGAGACCCTGTTTCCAAATAAAGTATAAAATAGGTCTGAGAGCATAGCCCGGAGGTAGAAAAGCCCCTGGGTTCTACCCTCAGTACCACCAGAAAAAAAAGAAAAGAAAAAGTAATCAACTGCAACAAAAGATCAAATAAAATTTTATTTCCCTCTGGAGTCTTAAAATCTCTAAATGACCCAATTATGTCATATCAGTAAAACATAGGAACACAGGTTTAAAACAAAAAAAAAAAAAGTACAAAAGTTTCAACGAGCCGGGCGTGGTGGCGCACGCTTGTAATCCCCACGCTTGGAAGGCTGAGACAAGAGGATCACACGGGTTCGAGGCCAGCCTCGGATACTTAGGCTTTCAGCAACTTAGTGAGACCCTGTTTCCAAATAAAATATAAAAAGGTCTGGGAGTATAGCCCGGAGGTAGAAAGCCTCTGGGTTCTACCCCCCAATACCACCAAAAAAATTAAAAATTAAAAATAAGTTTCAACATCCTATTCTTCAAATTCTAACTCTGCCACACTTAGGAGATATGTTACTAGGAGCAGTTATTTCATCTCCTTCAAATAAATTTCCCTAATAACTATCCTAAAGCACCATTGTTTTGAAAAGTACACATGCTTGGATATCTAAAATACCTGGCACTTATTAGACGCTAACCAAATGCTAGTTCTCTTGTTTCAATAGCTAAGGCTATAAATAGAGTTTAGAACTAGGGAAGCTGCAATGGGACTGGCAAAGAAATATAGTGACAAGAGATTAAACACAGATTCTGTGAAGGTCAGAAATATCACGAGTTTTAAAGTATTAAACCAGTTTGTGATCAGTTTGTGATCATGTATAAGAGAAGATTTACTAGAATTATCTGAATTAGCTTGTTCCTAGCTCAGTGTAACTGCCAGCATTCTTGATGTTTCCTGACTCAAAGCTCCCTCACAACTAAGGAAACCCCATTAACTGGCTACCGGTAAGGGAGATTTTCTTTCAAAAGTCATGTCAACAACCCTGTAAGAAACGAAAGCAAAGCTCTAAGAAGAGTCAAGGCCATGACACCCAAGCAAATAAGAGCTAAAAGAAAAAAAGAGATGAACCAACTCTTCAACTGAGGTAGACTGGACAGAAAAAGGAAGAATAAATCCCACAGCACTTAATGTGAGTTCACCAGGGTCCATGGCTGTTGTGATTACACAGCTACTAAATGGACAGAGCCGCACACATGTTCCTACATCATTCAAAGCAGAGGGAGTAGGAGCTATAAACGCTGACATTAGTAATTCCAATTGTCAAGAAAACCTTGGCAGGACAAATAGAAAGGTGGCTGTCGTTTTTTAACCTAGTCTTTTATTTCCTTTTGACTTCAAAATACCAATATAGTGAGTCCTGAATCATTATCTGTACCTTTAAAGTGAAAGGTACGCTATATTATAAATACCAAATTGATCAGTCTAAAAGTAAAAGATGAGCCGGGCATGGTGGCACACACTTGTAATCCCCGCGCTTGAGAGGCGGGAGACAAGAGGATCGCGCAGGTTCGAAGCCAGCTGCGCTAGCTTAAGAAGAGACCCTATTTCCAAATTTAAAAAAAGCATTAAAAATAGGTCTAGGAGTGTAGCCCAGAAGTAGAAGGGTTTCCAGGAACCCCAATACCACCAAAAATAAATGTAACAACAACAACAACAACAGCAACAATAATAATAATAATAATAATAAATTAAAAAGTATAAAAATAGGTCTGGGAGTATATCCCAGAGGTAGAAGGGCTTCCAGGAACCCCGGTACCACTAAAAAAAAGATGAGCCAGGCAGGGTGGCGCATGCTTGTAATCCCAGTGCTTGGAAAGTTGAGAAAGGAGAATCGCACATTGGAAGCCAACCTTGGCAATTTAGGTGCTCTGCAATATAGTGAGGCCCTGTTTCCAAATAAATAAAATTGGTTGGGGTTTAACTTGGAGGTAGACTCTGGGGTGCAATCCCCAATTTTTCACAATAACCTATGTGTGGTGGTGCACGCCTGTAATCCCAGGACTTGGAAGGCTGAGACTTGAAGATCACCGGTTCAAGGACAGGTTCAGCAAGTAGTGACTCTCACTGATCTAGAGAGACCCTGCTCAAAATAAAACTAAAAAATGGGACTATGAGTGTAGTTCAAAGATAGAGTGCCCCTAGGTTTAATCCCCAGTACAACACACATATAAAGACAATAACCCTATGACATAAGTTAAACATAATTCACATATTGCCTACTAATATTCTTGTCAACATTAGCTAATACCAAATCAACCAAATGGCCGCGCGTGGTGACGCACACTTGTAATCCCAGCATTCGGGAGGCTGAGACCCGGAGGATCGCGGTTCACAGACAGCCTCAGCTTCTTAGTGAGGCCTTCTGCAACATAGTGAGACCCGGTTTCAAAATAAAGAATAAAAAATAGGGCAGGGGGTGTAGCTCGGAGGTCAAATGCCCCTGGGTTCCATCCCCAGACACACAGACACACACAAAAAAAATATCAACCAAATGCAGTTATAAATTATAGTTTTAAGATAAACAGAACTAAGAACTCTAAGTCAATATTGGGTTACTAATATTAACTAAATTTCAACAAAAATGCCAGCAGACATTATGTAAAATCTTCTAAAAGGACTCAAAAGGGAGAAAAAGTAGTCAAAGGCAAGTTTTCTGACTAAATACAACAAAAATTAAGTTCATTAATAAAATGTGGATAAGTGAGCACACTGATGCATTCTTGTAATCCCAGCTACAAGAGACTGAAGCAGGAGAACTGCAAGGTTGAGGCCAGCCCAGGGAATTTAGTAAGACCCTGTCTCAAAGTAAAGAGGACTGAGAATATAGCTCCGCAGTAGAGTTTGCCTAATACGCTAAAGGCTCTGGGCTTAATCCCCAGTATGGCAAAAAGAAGGGGGGGGGGTGGACAAATCCTTCCTTATTGTATCTGTCCTTTTATGATTTCTTAAAATAGAACCACAAAATTTTTTTCAGGCCGGGCATGATGGTGCACGCTTGTAAATCCCCGTGCTTGGGAGGCGGAGACAGGAGGATCGCACAGGTTCGAAGCCAGCCTCAGCTACTTAGTGAGGCTCTCAGCAACTAAGTGAGACCCTGTTTCCAAATAAAATATAAAATCGGTCTGGGAGTATAGCCTGGAGGTAGAAAGCCCCTGGGTTCCACCCCCAGTACCACCAAAAAAAAAAAAATTTTTTTTTGTATTACAGTAAACATGTTATTGAAGAGGGGCATGATCGGTTCTAATCAGTTCTAACGAGAAGGCTTTCTGAAGAAGTCTTTTGGGAAAACAGGAAAAGTACCTGAGCATCTACAGGGCTGGATCATAAAGTAATGTCATAGCACTACTTCTCCTATCTGTATTTTGTTCCTTTGCTTGCATGTATTATTCTCCAACATTACTTTCAGTCCACTTAAAGGTTCAAGAGGGCACAATTCTTTCCCACTAGCCTAGGACCCAGAGCAACGTATAAAACTTAAGAAGTATTCAGCTTTAGATGAAGCTCCTTTCAAGACCATAAACTGTTACACAAGTTTTAATATATATGAGGGTACATTCACCTTAATAATTTAATTAACTATTACCATATATCAAGAATATATAAGACTCAAAAATAACATCTAATTGTTATTAAAAGAATTCACAACTAAAATAATTTTACATCTAGTAAAGAAAATCCAACTTTATGTCCCATTCTGATTTTAGAAAATAAATGAAGTAGCACATACTGCCAAGAAAAAAAAGATACAGCTACTAAAATGTGACAGTCTAGTATAAACAATAGACATACGTCAACTACTGTGATGTATGCTATCCCAAAGACTTGGGAGGCTGGGGCAGAAAGACCACAAGTTTGAGAGCCTCAGCAACTTAGTGAGACCATCTCAAAATGAAAATTTAATTTTAAAAAAGAGCTGAGGATATTGCTTAGTGGCACAGCTCTCCCGGGTTCAATCTATGAAATAACAAAATTCCTTGTTTATCTCCATAAAACTAATAAATGTAGTATCAAGTATTGTATGTTTTTATATACAGATACAGTAATATATCTAATACTGCCTCAAACTGCAAAACAAACATAACCAACTAGGAAGCATAATAAACACTTGACAAACCTAGAGACATTTTCTTTACTTCAAGCAAGATCTTCTGTAAACTTACTTGCTAATTTGGCCTGTAATCCAGAAGGTCCAGGTTTTGATGTCTCTGACTTTGAAGACCCTGGAAGAGACAGTTTTGTTTTAGGAAGGCTAACTTTAGGGCTGAAACGAGCAGCCCAATCAAATTTTGAAGAGCCACCAGTTTTACTCTGCTCCTTTTCCCTGCTACTTCTTCTGGGGCTGGGGCTGGATGCTGATCGGGAGCGCCTAGCCTTGGTCTGGTCTTTTCCTTGTTTCACCCTGGCACCTGGTGGCACAGTGGAAGAGGCCGAGGCTACCGCAGAGGACGAGGAGGAGGTGGAGGCAGCAGAGGAAGAATCAGTGGCGGTGCTACACCCAGCTTTGGCTGAGGCGGCCGATTTTGAAGCCAGCTTGGTAGGTGTTGCAGATCTCTCTTCGGCACCAGTTGGTTCGGACCCAGAACCACTCTTGACACAACAACTCTCTGTCCTTTTTCTTTTCTGACTCCGTGAACTACCAGCAGCCACACTCTTCCTGGTGTGAGCCTTGCTTGTTGATGGTGATTGTGCAGATTTTAGTTGTTGCTCCTGGTCTAAATGTCTCTTCTTTGATTTACTCTGTGGCTTACTTGTTTCTGAGGGAGACTCAGTATGCTCAAGTGCTTTGGGTTTTTTCGCAGAGCTAGGAGAATTGGTCCTGTTGTAATCTGGACTAGCACTGCGTTTCACTCCACGAGAATTGTCTTTCTTAGGCACCTGCCCCGTTTTTTGCCTTTCTGAAGTATTAGCTCTGTCTGGATCCTCTGGCTGTGGAACTATGACAGCAGATGATGAACTGCAGCTTCTAAGAGGTTAGATAAGAAAAGAGTTAGTGGCAGCCTGTCATGAGCATACCTATCATGTAATACTTATTTCCTAACTTCGTAAATCTATGGAATTCAGTGCTTGGAAAAGGACAACAATTTTCCTGATAAGTACAAGAACCAAAACAAGGGTGATTTTGGGGAGTGACAAAATATTTGGCTTGAAGATAAGGGTGCTCTTTTGACTCAAAGATTAACAACACTAAGATTCCTAATCACAAAATAGGAAAGAACGCTAAGAGGTTCAGAACTAATGGAAACTAGATACTGAAGCTTCATTCATAAGCACAACTGTAGGTCAATGCTTGGAAAACACAAGCATTAACATAAGCACCTTAAAAGGAAGGTTAGAATGTTTTACCTTGTTGTATTATTGTACCTTCACAGCAACATTCCTTTTCAAATATTCCTAACAAACTAGAATCATCCACCTGGACTATGGCTCTCACAGGAAATTCTTTAAAAAAAATGATAAGTGGCATTTCAGATACCTACAATGCTTTGTTAAGCAAATGGGAAACCTCAGTTTTCTGTGAAGGAAAAACTTCATTGTCTAGGGCACAGTGTGCTGATTTCACTGCAAAGGTGATAAACTACTAATCCAAAAAGTTACACTCAGAATAATGAAAACATGTGCTAACATACTGGACAACTTGGTGAGTTTAAAAATTATGCAATGACTCAAATGAAATAATTCTGCCTTGAAAACATATAAGCAATGTGAAGATTTACCTTTTGGAAAGGTGTCCCCTTGACAGTTCAGGAGTATTAGACTGCACTTTGGGTGCCTTAGAATTAGATTTTCTACTCTCAGGAGGGCTATATCTCTTATGTTTTGCCTGCCCTAAATGTGACCTGTCAGCAGAAAACCAAAACAGAAATCTATCAGGAAACTGAGATGCAAATACAATACTGAAAGTGAAATCTTTTTACATTTATAAAAAGACCTCTCAATTCATTATTGACCTACCCTTGTTGGAAGTATTCATAAAATTATTATATCAATTATCTGACAAGTAACCCAATCCATACCTGAAAGTTAAGAATTCTTATTACTACCAGTTGTCTTAATTGCATAGCAGTATTATGGTTACTTAAACAATCATGTCTCTTTCACCAATTTTAAGACATTCAAATATACTACATTTTTACAACAGGAAAATCCATTTAAAATCCAAACACTAATCTTAATAGACAACATGTGCATTTCACAGTAAGATGACTGTAGATAATAATGCACCTTATATTCCAAAAACTAGAAGGTTGAATGTTTTCACGAAAAATGATAAATGAGGAGGTATATAGGATTAACCCAATTTAAACATTACACAATATAAACATATCAAATCATATGATACCCCGTGTGTGCAATTTTTGTTTTTAATCAGTTAAAACAAATTTAGATTTATATTTTAAAATGTTTAAATAAAACAAAATAACTAATGCCTTTTTAAAATGTATAAAAAAGGTAATTTGAGATTCACACAATGATAATAGGTTCCAATTTGTACATTAAAATTCAGGTAAATCCTGGTCTGGTGGGGCCCACCTATAATCCCAGTGCTTGGGAGGCTGAAACAGGAGGATTACAGGTTTGAGGCCAACCTTAGCAATTTGTGAGGTCGCTATGCCAACTTAGTGAGACCTGTTTAAAAATAAAAAATCGCCGGGCGTGGTGGTGCACGCTTGTAATGCCCGCGTTTGGGAGGCAGAGACAGGAGGATCACGCAGGTTTGAAGCCAGCCACGAGCGCTGGCTTAAGAGACCCTGTTTCCAAATATAAATATAGCCAGGAGTGGTGGTGCACGCTTGTAATCCCCACGCTTGGAAGGCGGAGACAGGAGGATCGCACTGGTTCGAAGCCAGCCTTGCTGGCTTAAGAGACCCTGTTTCCAAATAAAATAGGTCTGGGAGTGTAACCCAGAGATAGAGGGGTTACCAGGAACCCCAGTAACAACAAAAATAAAAACAAATATAAATATAAAAAAATAGGTGTCTGGGAGTGTGGCCCAGAGATAGAAGGGTTTCCAGGAACCCCAGTACAACAACAAAAAAATAAGTTTTTAATTAAAAATAATTAAAAAATAAAAAGGGCTTGGGATATAGCTCAGAGGTAGAAGGCCCCTGAGTTCAATCCCTAATACCTCCCAAAATCACCCCCCCCCAAAATATTTTCAGCTAAGCACAGTAAATGCAAAGGATGCTGAATTCTCAAACTGATTTTACACAGAAAATCATAAACACTAAACAGTAAACAGCTCATATGAAATCAAGGTGGTAATATTTGCTAATAATTTAAAATACTGATTAAAAAAGTACAGACAAAAAAAAAGTCCCACAAAGATACTCAACAGAATTTAGCATAAGATATTCCAAACACATTCAAAAGACTCCATCATTGATCTGTCTGCATTATAACAAAGACATATGCCAGCACTGTTCTTAAAGCTACTTTGAAAGATAGGAAGATACTGTGTTTTCAGCTATTATATCATTTTTATTTATTTTTTAATTTTTTTGCGGGACTGGGGATGGAACTTGGGCATTCGACCTCCGAGCTATACCCCTGCCCTATTTTCTTATTCTTTATTGTGAAACAGGCCCTCTGCAACTTAGTGTGACCCTAAGTAGCTGAGGCTGTCTATGAACCGCGATCCTCCGGTCTCAACCTCTCAAATGCTGGGATTACAAGCAAGTACCACCATGCCCGGCTTCAGCTATAATAATTTTTAAACAGTCAATAGTTACATGAGATTTGTGTAACCAATAAAAAAGAAGCACATATCAATACAGACCCAAAACTAATACATCTGAAGTATTACCAAATGTAATTTATGCAATTCACAGTAGAGACCGGTTCTCCATATAAGACCATATACACTAATGAGAACTTAGAACAAAGTTTCATCACTACCAAAATATACTTATTTTGTTAAAACAAAAATTTTTGGCTGGAGTATAGCTCAGTGGTAGAGCCTGAATTTAGCATTAATGAGATCCTGGGTTCAATTCCAGCAGCGAAGACTTAAAGGCTTTCATTTCTAACACCATCTCAAAGCAACTTAGAAATAAATCAATGAGAACTTCACACAATAACTGTAACTCAATCTCTAAATATGTTATAAATTCCCTAACATAAATACATATACAAACACCTCCTTTAAAAGAAGATCAAAGCCAGGCATGGTGGTGCACACTTGTAATCCCCTCGCTTGGGAGGCAGAGACAGGAGGATCTAGCAGCCTCGCTGATTAAGAGACCCTGTTTCCAAATAAAAATATAAAAAATAGGTGTCTGGGAGTGTATCTGGGAGGTAGAAGGGTTTCCAGCAACCCCAGTACCACCAAAAATATAAATAAAAGAAAATAAAAAGAACATCAAAGGTTTCCCTTTACAATACAATGATTTCAGCTGGAGTATACCTCTGGGAGATCACTTGCCTGGCATGCCCAAGACCTGGGGTTCAATTCCCAGTATCACCAAAAAACAATTACCAGTATACTGATTTCTTCTTCTATTTACCCTGAATTCAAAATGAATTAAGCTGGGTGTGGTGGTGCACGCTTATAATCCCAGCATTCAGAAAGCAGAGACCTGAGGACCACAGTTTGTTGACAGCCTCAGCTACTTATTGAGGCCCTTCACAACTCAGTGAAACACTGTTTCAAAAACTAAATAGACTAAAAATAGGGCTGGGTGTATAGCTTGGAGGTACAATGCCCCTGGGTTCCATTCCCAATACTGAAAAAAAAAAAAAAATCTTAATAGAAGAAATTAATGTCTTGATAAAAGAAAGTAGTTTTTGAATCTCCAAAACCATTCTGGGGCTATGCGTTCTAGCTCAGTGGTAGAACATCTGCCTAACCTGCTCAAGGCCCTACCCCAGGCTCAAGCCCTAACAATAAAAAAAAATCCAATATAACTTTCATTTAATACAACTTAGTCTAGCTGGGCGTGGTGGTACATACTTGTAATCACATGGGTTCAAAGCCAGCCTCAGCTGCTTAATGAGGCTCTCAGCAACTTAGGAAGACCCTGTTTTCAAATAAAGTATAAAATAGGTCTGGGAGTATAGCCTGGAGGTAGAAAAGCCCCAGTACCACAAAAAATAAATAAGTAAATAAAATGACTTAGTCTTAGTCCTTACTTTTAGTAGCAAAAGGTCCTCAGGCTTTTCTCCTCCCATTTCAGTCCCCAAGATATGTATTCTAAAGGTAGAGCTAAGCTAAAACTCCAGATTCCTGTGTTATGAGGGGATTTTTTCCTATATTTTTTTATGGCATGGGATATGTGGCCTTCTATCAAAGACTACACCCTCATACCTATTTTATGTTTTATTTTGAAGCAGGGTCTCAGGAAGTGGCTGGCTTCCAACCTGTGTGCTCCTTCTGTCTCAACCTCCCAAGTGCTGGGATTAATAAGCATGCACTACCACCCCAGCTGAGTTTTTATTTTTAGTTTAATTTATTTTATTCTATTTGTTTTATTTATTTATTTATTTTGCGGTGCTAGGGATGGAATCCAGGGGCATTCTACCTCCGAGCTACACCCCCAACCCTACTTTTTATTCTTTTTTTGGGGGGGATGGGGGGTGGTACTGGGGTTCCTGGAAGCCCTTCTACCTCTGGGCTACACTCCCAAACCTATTTTTTTATATTTTTTATTTGGAAACAGGGTCTCTTAAGCCAGCACGGCTGGCTTTGAACCTGCCCGATCCTCCTGTCTCTGCCTCCCAAGCACGGGGATTACAAGCGTGCGCCACCACGCCCGGCTTGATTCTTTATTTTGAAACAGGGTTTTACTGAGTTCGTGGACAGCCTCAGCTACTCAGTGAGGCCCTCCACAAGTTAGTAAGACCCCGTTTCAAAATAAAGAACACACACACACAAACACACACACACACACACACACACACACACAAAATCAAGCTGTGGTGAAGCTTTGACCACAGCACCACTAATTAAATAAATATATAAATAAATAAATAAATAAATAAATAAATATGGAAAGACCAACCTCTAAAATATGTTATAGTTGGATGTGGTGATGCACTCCAGTAATCCCAGTACTTGGGAGGCTGAGATATGAGGACTGCAGGTAACAGGCCAGTCTCAACAATTTAGCAAGACACTGCTTCAAAATAAAAAATAAAATAAAAGGGCTACTAATAGGGTATCTCAAAGGCAGAATGCTCCTGGCTTCAATCCTAGTACCCAAATGGGAGTAGGGCTATAAATGTTATATAGCCCTACTAAGTCTCAAAAAATAAAGATAAAAAGGTATTGGTCTGGCCCGTCGTGGTGGCGCATGCCTAAAATCCCACTACTTGGGAGGCTGAGACAGGAAGGTCGCAGGTTCAAGGATAGCCTCAGCAAGTAGTGAGACTCTCATTAACCTAGCAAGACCGTTTCCAAATAAATAAAATCAGGGTGGGGGTATAGTTTGAAGGTAGAATATCTCTGAGTTTAACCCCCAGCACCCCCCCCACATACACACACAACAAATCTATTTGTCATCAGAAGTTGATTCATAGCCAGCATGGTGGCACATGCATACATTCCCAAGACTTGGGAAACTGAGGCAGGTTCGTGGACAGCCTCAGCAACTTGTAAAGCCCTACACAACTTAGTGAGACCATTTTACTAAGTCTTTTTTTATTTTTTGGTGGTAATGGAGGTGGAACCCAGAGGCTTTCTACCTCCGGGCTATACTCCCAGACCCATTTTATATATTTTTTGGAAACAGGGTCTCACTAAGTTGCTGAGAGCCTCACAAAGTAGCTGAGGCTGGTTTCGAACCTGCACAATCCTCCTGTCTCAGCCTCCCAAGCACGGGGATTGGGGATTATAATCCTGAGCCACCACGCCTGGCTAGTGAGACCATTAAAAAAAAAAAAGGAAAAAAAAAAAAAAGAATAGAGCCGGGTGTGGTGGCGCACACTTGACCAGAGAATCATGATTCGCAGACAGCCTCAGCTGTTTAGTGAGATCCTCCGCAACTTAATAAGACCCTGCTTCAAAATAAAGAATAAGATCGAGGCGTGGTGGCACACACTTGTAATCCCCACGCTTGGGAGGCTGAGACAGGAGGATCACATGGGTTCGAAGCCAGCCTCAGCTACTTAGTGAGGCTCTCAGCAACTTAGTGAGACCCTGTTTCCAAATTAAAAAAAAGGTCTGGGAGTATAGCCGAAAGGTAGAAAGCCTCTGGGTTCTACTCCCAGTACCACCAAAATAAAGAATAAAAAATAGGGCAGCAGGTATAGCTCGGAGGTCGAATGCCTTTGTGTTTCATCCCAAGACCCACCAAAATATAAATAAATAAATAAATGAAACAATAAATAAATAAATAAATAAATAAATAAATAAATAAAATAATACAAAATAGGGCTGGGGCTGTAGCTCAGAGGTAGAATGCCCTTAGTTCAATCCTCCCCTCCAAAAATGTAAAGAAATTGACTTCACATACACCTAATTATAAAGGTAGCAGTTCTCTTTTTAACCCAAATAAATTATTCGCTGGTCTTAAAACATGTCTAACTTTGGTTTGCAGCTAATACAAGGCCTGTAGCTAATTCACACCTCATTGACTCCAGAATTTCTCATAACCTTACCAGGTAAATGCTCAGTATCAGATTACAAAAAAGTAAATAGGAGAGACTTCCAGGAAGATGGCGACCAAGAAAAGCGGGGCTTAAGAGCCCCGCTAATAACCAATCTCCATTACCACTAAATCAGCACCTTTCATAGCCAGAAAACACCATCACCAGAGAAACAAAAAAATCACCAGGCTCCAGAAGGAAAGCGGACTGAGAACAGAGCTCAGAGCCACGGAGGAGATAACCAGCCTCACGCCCGAGGACGCGGCAGCAGCGCCATACTGCCGGCGGCAGTGGCAAATTCACCGGACGGCTACAGCAAGCCGAGGTGAGCCGCTACGAAACAGCCAGGCGGGATTTCTCACCGCAGGTAAAATCTAAAGCTCCCAGTGGCTGAGCTCAGCACACGCCGCAGGGATTCAGAGTGGAAATCAAAACCAAGAAGAAATACGCCAGCCTCACGGCCGAGAGAGTGGCAGCAGCGCCATATTGCCACCGGCGGCAGAGGAAGAGAATTCACCGAATCCAGTACGGCTACATCTGCGTACTCAAGAACAGTGAGTCAAATTGTGGGCCACAGAGGAGAAATCCCAGTACTGTACTCCCTGGGACTTGACCCAGTGGGGGAGGGGCGGTGGCAGAGATAACACACCATAGGAGAACGTGCAACCTGGCACCCCCCACAGTCTAAAGCAGCCTTTATCGACTCCCTGGGTCGGAGACTCTGTGATACAACCCAGTAAAGGAGTAGTGGGGTCTGAGATACTACTGACTCGAGATCCAGAACACCTTAAGTGAAGTCATAGTGACCCAAGGGAAGAACCCAGAGAAGGCACAAACATCCGAAATCATGGGAAAGAGGAATAATACTGGAGCAATGAATGCCCACAACCCCACAACATCAGAACCCGATAAAACTGAAAATCAGAGATTTCTAGAAGATCAAATCAGGAAAATAACTGTAGAAATAATAGAGATGCTTCGAAAAGAACTCAGAGAGAGCCAAAAAGAGATCAAGGATGCAATTAATGAAGTAAAGGCCTCAATTCAAAGCACAAACAACCGATTAGAACACATAGAGAACAGAATCTCGCTCTTAGAAGGTGAGCAATCCAAAAATGAACGCATAGTTTCTAATCTAGGAAAATATATCCGACAGCAGGAATCTGATATTGAAGAAATATGGGCCCATTTTAAGAGAGCTAACCTAAGAATAATTGGAATAGAGGAGGGAAAAGAAAGTGAAACCAAAGGGATCAACAATCTCTTCAAGGAAGTAATAGCAGAAAATTTTCCAGACATAGAGCAAGAGGTCGATACACAGGTCCAGGAAACTTATAGAACTCCCTTTAGACAGGATCAGAGAAGAGGATCCCCACGCCACATAATTGTCAAAATGACCAATGTGGAAGCCAAGCAGAGAATCTTAAAGGCAACAAAAACAAAGGGCCAAGTGACATTCAGAGGCACACCAATTAGAATCACTCCAGATTTCCCAAACCAAGTCATGAGAGCCAGAAGGGCTTGGAGTAACATATTCCAAACTCTGAAAGAAAACAACTTCCAGCCAAAAATTTCCTACCCAGCAAAACTTTCTATCAAATTAGATGGAGAAATAAGAAGCTTCCCTGACAAACAGAAACTGAAGGAATTTATGTCTTCAAAACCAGCACTAGAGAAAATACTCAAAGAGATTAACTACAAAGAAGAAATAGGTAACACACACCAGAACCAGAGAAACAAGATTTTCTATCCAACAGTCAACTAAGATTGGTTATCTGTGGAGATTCATTACTTATGTTAGTCTTTTACCTATCTCTAAATGGTATTGTTTGCCTTTATTGTTGTTAATTTTTAGGATTTCTAGTTGGAATATTAATATACCTTCAGATATAGCATTTGGAAATATTTTATCCCATTCTATTAGTAACTGTTAACTCTGGTTACATTGTCTTTGGATATACAATATTTTTTTTTTATTTTTTAGGGAATTTGTATACTCTTCTGTAGCCTGTGCCATTGAAATCATATTCAAGAAATCACTGCCAATTTCAGTGTTGTGAGGTTTTATGACCCAGATTTTCTCCTAAAAGTTTATAGTCTTAACATTTATATTTAGGTCTTTTATCTATTTTGAGTTAATATTTGTATATGGGATTAGGTAAGGGTCCAACTTTATTCTTTTCCATGTAATTATTATGTTTCAACAATATTTAGTTAAAAGATTATTATTTCTACCACCAAATGTTCGTGGAAACCTTGTCAAAAATAACTTGACAATATAGGAAAGAATTTAGCTCTAGGCTTTTATTTAACTCCAATGGTTTATATATCTGCCTTTAGAATAGTACTACACTGTTTCAATTATTGTAGCTTTATATGGTTTGAAATCAGAAAATATATATCTTCTAGCTTTGTTCTTTTTCAAGATCGTTTTGGGTATCTAAAGTCCATATTCCATATTAGGATAGTTTTTTTTTTTTTCTGAAAAATAAATATATAAATATATGATAGTTTCACCTAAAAAAATAGAAAAAAAATATTCTCTGGTAAGAAAGAAAGTAAAAAGAAATATTGAAATGTTATCTTTAAGTCATCAAAAGCTTGGTATCAGACAAATGAAACTGTTATGTGAGATTACCATTTTTAATTTTGGATAAATTGCTATAATACTAGATGTCAACCACTAAGCCAAGCATGGGAGGGAGGGATGGGGAGAGAATGGGGTGGGGATCGGGTGGGGGCTGACTGGGCGATGTGTGCATGTATGTCTACAAAAGTTTGTATCCCACTATGATGTATGAATACAGTGCACCAATAAAAAAAAAAAAAGTAAATAGTATTTATCATCTCATAAAAAAAAAAAATCAAAGTTCAACCAGGCATAATAGCACACACCTGTAATTCCAGTACTTGAGAGGCTGAGATTGGAAGATACAGCTTTGAGGCCAGCCTCGGCAATTCAGTGAGACCCTATTTCAAATATAAAATAAAATTGGAAGCTGGGCATGGTGGTACACGCTTATAATCCTAGTACTGGGAGGCTGACAAAAAGATTGCAGGTTTGTGGCCAGCCTCCGCTACTACTCAGTGAGGCCATCTGCAACTATCTGAACACCTAACAACGTAGAAGTAAGGTAACAAGTGATGCAGAAAAGTCAGAAATAAAATCCAAACCCTGGAAATTACTATGTGTACAAGAAAGACAAACAGAGCTGACATGTTCCAGCTGTTTTGTAATTGTAGCTCCAGTGATCAGAGCCAAGATCAATGAGGTCATCACTGAAGTTTCCCACTGGAGTGGCTCTCAACAGCACGCACGCCCATTTCCTCTAACTGGCTGGAACTGCTTGTATCAAAGGCTATTCTCACCTTCATAATTGCTATATAGTACAATTCTTACCAGCATGATGCTCTACAAATTAATGGACACAATCTTATATTGACTTATTTCAAGTATATCTTAACTCCCAGAAGAGATTAAAATAATACGTGCAAGCAAAGCACAGTGACACACATCTATAATCCCAGTATTTGGGAGGCTGAGACAGGAAGAATAAAGGTTTGCAGCCAGCCTCAGCTACTTAGTGAGGACCTCCAAAAACCTAGTGAGACCCTGTTTCAAAATAAAAACTAAAAACTAGTGCTGGGGGTGTAGCTCAGAGAGAGAATGCCCTTGGGTTCAATCCTCAGTAGCACAATAAACACTCTCTCTGATATCTTTACTTCTCTCTGCCTGCCCATCTTTTCTGTAAGGCAAGAAATATGGCAGCAGCCAACTCTAGAATCACAACTTCCTACCTTACCAATGAAAAGATAAAAACTAAAATAGCCAATTTGTCCAAGGTAGATCACGTGTCCACACCAGTCCTATCACTGTACTCAAAAAGATGGGCCACTGCACATCCTCCCAACTTGGGCAAAGGTTCGGCAATGGCTCGCTAGAGTCAGTTAGACAGTTCTCTAAAGTGCAGGGAGACCATCTCAGAAGAGGACTGCTGTGGTGAGAAAAGCTGCCAGCAGTTCCATAACACACACACACCACCATGCAAATATGATACTTTTAAAATTCAAAAGCAAAGCGGAGTTGATCTGTTGAGAAGAGGCCTAAAATTTAGCCTGAAAATAGGTAGCCATGGTGGTACAGAACTATAATTCCCATAAATTATATTTCAAAATATACCTCTTTACCTAGCAATTCCATGTGTGACAGATATCCTGGCTTAGACAAAGTATTAGTACAAGTTTACAATAATAATAAGAATGCTCAGTGTGGCATCATTTGCTATAAGAAAACCCTCAAACCAAACTGTTATCGAAACAATTACATTAATTTATACATTGGCGTAATGAAAAAAAATTATACAAACATTAAAATTATTTTATTGACAGGTATTAACATGTAGAAAATGTCTGCTAAAACAGTGCATGTAACCAAGCGAGGTGGCACACGCTTGTAATCTCAGCATTCGGGAGGATGAGACCGGAGGATCATGGTTTGCAGACAGCCTCAGCTACTTAGTGAGGCCCTCTGCAATTCAGTGAGACCGGGTTTCAAAAAATAAAGAATAAAAAATAGGGCAGGGGGTATAGCTCGGAGGTTGAATGTCCCTGGGTTACAAACAAACAAACAAACAAACAAAAAAAAAAAACAAAAACAAAAAAAGAGTGCATGTAGGAGCCAGGGGCACACTTGTAATCCTAGTACTTGGGAGGCTAACACAGGACATCACAGTTTCAAGGTCAACCTCTGCAACTTAGTGCCACCCTGTTTCAAAACAAAAGAGCTCAGCGGTAGAATGCCCTGGGTTCTATCCCTACTACCACAAAAACAAAACAAAACAAATACTGAATGTAGAAATGTCAGAGAAAAGAGCAAGTCATATTAGACTGAAATGATTCCATCCTTAAAAAAATGAACCAAAATAAAAAATGCAAAGCTATCAGAATGTCCCCTTAATTTAAATGTTTGACTTTTAAAACGCAAAGCCTTCTATAAACTTCTTTATCTTCATTTTTTATACTTTTATTGATGCATTATATTCTCATCTCATAACATAGTTCATAGAGATGGTGACATGCATGTACACTTTAACTGCCCTTATATAGGACTTAGAGGGATCAAGTCTGTATTTCCCATCAATTGTGTGTCATTTATCATCTACCCCGTAATTCCTATCTTGCCAACTATTTAAATAGACTGCCTTAGCCAGGCATGGTGGCTCATATCTGAAATCCCAGTACTTGGTAGGCTGAGACAGGAGGACTACAGGATTGAGGTCAGTCTGGGCAATTTAGCAAGGCCCTCAGCAACTAAGAGAGACCCTGTTTCAAAAAAAAAATAAAATAGGGCTGAGGGTATATAGCTCAGGTGGAATGTTCCTGGGTTCGATCCCCAGTACCAGAAAAAAATAAAATAATATAGACTAACTTTGACTTCTCTGAGCCAATTTTGAGAGACTAGGTCTGTATTTTTAAAACAATAAATCAATAAATATCAGCTATACACATTAAAAGGCCAGTTTTTCTGTACAAGTGGCACGAGAGGTAAATAACATACAAAGATTATCAATACATACACATTCAAATGTATTCTTAAAGAAGGAGCTTAGAAAACAAATAACCTAACCAAAAATGGGCAGCTGATAGCCGGGCGTGGTGGCATACGTTTGTAATCCTCGAGCTTGAAAGGCTGAGACAGGAGGACTGCACGGGTTCAAAGCCAGCCTCAGCTGGCTCAAGAGACCCTGTTTCCAAATAAAATATAAAATAGGCCTGGGAGTATAGCCCGGAGGTAGAAGGCCCCTGGGTTCCATGCCCAGGACTACCAAAAAAAGGGGGGGAGGGCAGCTGAATTAGGCACTTTACAAAAGAAGAAATACAAATGGGCAATAAATGGGAAAATGTCCAACATCATTAGTACTTAGAGATGCAAATTAAAACTACCCTGAGATTTCACCCAACCCCAATTAGAATGCCAAACATTAAAAATACAAAAATGGGTCCGGGATGTAGCTCAGCTGCAAAGTGTCTGCTTTGCAGCAGGTATGGCGATCTGGGTTCGATCCCCGGTTCCAAAAAAGACAAAAAAAAAAAAAAAAAAAGAACCCTTTTAAAAATACAAAAAACATTCAGGAGGCTGAGACCAGAGGATCACAGTTTGCAGACAGCCTCGGCTACTTAGTGAGGCCCTCCACAACTCAGTAAGACCTGGTTTCAAAATAAAGAATAAAAAGTAAAGCAGGGCATGTAACTTGGAGGTCGAATGCCCCTGGGGGGTTTCATCCCCAGTACCGCAAAAAAAAAAAAAAAAAAAAAAAAACCAGCCAGGTGTGGTGGAACAAGTTTGTATTTTCAGTACTTGGGAGGCTGAGACAGGAAGATCCAGGTATTCAAAGCCAGCCTCAGCTACTTAGTGAGGCCCTCTGCAACTTAGTGAGACCTTGTTTCAAAATAAGTAATATAAAGAAATGGAGCTAGGGATGTAGCTTGGAGGTAGAAAGCCCAGGTTCAACCCCCAGTACCTCAAAAAAAATACACACACACACACACACACACACACACACAATAACAAATGCTGGGGAGGGTATGGGGAAGAAACTCTAATGCATTGCTAGTGAGATTGCAAATTAGTGCAACCACTTTGGAAAACTGTACTGAGGATCCTCAGATGAATGGGAATGAACCTACCATATGACCCAACAATACCACCAATACCACTTCTTGAGAGTCTACCCAAAAAGAATAGAAACCAAACTATCAATTAATGCATGTGTGTCTATATTTATAACCAATTCACAATTTCCAAACTATGAAACCAGCCAAAATGTCCATCAACAAATGAATGGGTTACAAAACTATGGGATATGTACACAATGGGATTTTACTCAGCCATAAGAACAAAACTGTGTCATTTGCAGGGAAGTGGATAGAAGGAGAACATTACGCTAAGGGAGATTAGTCAGTCACAAAGAGTGAGAAGTGGGATGTCCTCCCTAATGTGCGGGAGCTTGGGACGTAGGGACCCCAAAGGAGTAGAGAGCAGATGAGAGAAGAGGCAACCTGGGGGGAGGCAGAGGGAAGCACTCTAAAGCCCATGATGTGCCCTCACAGTAGGTCAGTCACTGACCCCACTCGAGGAGGGAGGGAGAGGGACTAAGATGGGAACTGGGGAAGGCCTAATGACTGATGTGTGCCTAACTGGTTAGGCTGGCCTCAAACCTACAATGCTCCAGTCTCAGCCTCCCAAGTACTGGGATTACAACATGGGCCACAGTGCCAGTCGTGTGTGTTCACTTACCATCAGTTACCACCAGATCCTAACATGGGCAAATGTTAATATTAGTGTGGGCGAAAGGATCGTGAAGCAGCATGTTGTATATTGGGTATAACCAGTAAAAGATCAAAATGTAATTCAAAGACAAAAATTAAAATGTCAACAGACTTATCTTTAGATAGTATATGTTCTTTTGTATTTTAATGGTTCTCATCCCTTTGAAATGGTTTAAGCAAAACTTTGTATATGATAAAGCTTATTTTCACCAAATCTCAGCTTTAAAAATGTTAACAAATGCTGGGTGTGGTGGCGCACGCTTGTGATCCCTGCGCTTGGGAGGCAGAGACAGGAGGATCGCGCTGGCTTAAGAGACCCTGTTTCCAAAAAAAAAGTTTAAAAATAGGTCTGGGAGTGTAGCCCGGAGGTAGAAGGGCTTCCAGGAACCCCAGTACCAACAACAACAACAAAAAATGTTAACAAAAGGGTATAACTTAAGAGTTCTCACAAGTATGTTTTTTACACAATGATCAATAATTATTAATGCTTTGCTGGCAAATTTTTAGTGGGGGTAGGAGGTTACGTGGACTGGAACTAAGCATTTCTGCTTGCCACGTAAAAAAATATGGATTACCATCACAATGCAAAAATAAGTCATAACAGAACTGAGAAGAAAAATTATTCTTGGTATGGTAAAAGCAAAGAAAAAGTAGGAATAATTGTCTAAATGTATAAGCTGCTTTAAATTAAAAAATTTGAAAATAAAAAAGTATTTATAAGCCAGACGTGGTGACGCACGCTTATAATCCCTGCACTTGGGAGGATGAGAAAGGAGGATCGCATAGGTTCAAAGCCAGCCTCAGCTACTTTGTGAGATCCTGTTTCCAAATAAAATATAAAATAAGTCTGGGAGTATAGCCCAGAGGTAGAGAGCCTCTGGGTTTCACACCCGGTACCACACACACAAAAAAAAAGTATTTATAAATGTCACTAGGTTAGTGCCCTTTCAAAAAGGGCTATATATATAAAAAAAAAAAAAAATCTCGGAAAGAATAAAGAAAAATTACCAATTTGTGGCAAGATTTTAAATTCTGTAATAAAAGAAATGCTAATTTTAGCCAAAAGAATCCTTTTATCTGCAAACTTTGCTCTGTTGACTAGGACTTGGAGAAATGGGCACTTTCACAAAGTAATGTCATATAAACTGGTCTACTCTATGAAAGACAATTTGGCAATCTTTTATGTCTTCAAAATATTCATAATCTGATAACATATAAATCACAGGAATTTAATAAAACCAGAACCTTACTCAAATGTAGTAGGCATGGCTGTGTGTGTGTGTGTGTATATGTTTATATAAAACAAAATGTGGCTTTCACATTAAAGAAAATCATAGAGCCACTTAAAATGTCCTCATAGAAAAAGGTTACAGAATTCCAGAAAGTACATCTAGTGACAGTCACTAAACTATGTTGTCCTTACTATTTTCAAATTGGAAGTACATATACAGAATAGACAATAAAAAAATTGGAGCACAAATATGATCCATGGTTATCTGAGTGGTAGGATTAATATATATATATATATATTTTTTTTAACTTCCAGAAGCTCCCCAATTTCTTATTCTCCATATGCACTGTTTTTATAATAAAAACAGCGTTAATGCAAGCTTAGCCAAAATTGCTATAAAAACAATTTAATCCCACCACTGCCATTTGAGAGAAACAGGTTGAAAGTACACAGTATAATGAAAATGCTACCACATGGCCAAGAGGAAGGGGTAACCTACAAATACCTGTGCTAGAAGTAGAAAAGGCTAGAAGTATCCCTGAGAGCAAGCCAACAGAGAAGCAGTGGAAGGGAATGATTTCCTAAAGAAGAAAAAGAGAACAGAAAAGAGAGTAACAGATCAGCTATCATCCAAAACCGAAAAGGGAAAAGGGAAAGAAAAAAAACAATGGAAGAGGAGCAAGATGTCTAGTTCAATTACGGATGGTAATGACAAATAAATGAAAGGCGAAGTTATCACAGGAGAAATTAAATATATTCCAAAGTTTCTTTAATCTTAGGGATAAATGAAAAAATATCCTAAAACAGGTAAGTGAACTTGTTTTGAAAAAAGGGCAGGTTCGGTCTCTGAAGAAAGCTACACAAACGTGGTAGCTTAATTAGAGATGCAAGAAAATAAAGTAGATTGAAAATGAATCAACTCAAAAATTCTAGGAGGAAAACCTACTTTTATCCTAAAATGAATGAACTATTTTAAGTACTTTATACCCTCCTAGTTTCTCATCATATGGACGAAGTCTTAGTGTAGTGAAAATGAGTTGGCATAATGAGTGAATCACTACCATTAAAGTCAAGAGGTCTGGAATCAAGTCCTGACTATATTGCTGTATAAAGTTGAGCTAGCTTCCACACTGTAAAACAGAGACTACAGCTGGGCGTGGTGGCGCGCGCTTGTAATCCCAGCATTCGGGAGGCTGAGACCGGAGGATCGCGGTTCATGGACAGCCTCAGCTACTTAGTGAGGACCTCTGCAACTCAGTGAGACCCAACTTCAAAATAAAGAATAAAAAATAGGGCACGGGGTGTAGCTTGGAGGTTGAATGCCCCTGGATTCCACCCCCAGACCAAAAAATAAATAAATAAAACAGACTACATATTTGTGCATAGAGTTTCTGTGAACCTCAACTGAAAGAATATGCATAATGACTTTTTCATAAAACATGCCAGGCATGGTGACACATGTCTGTAATCCCAGTACTTGGGAGGCTAAGACAGGAGTCTGCAGGTTAGGGGTTCAACAACTAGCAAGACTGTTTCCGAGCCGGGCATGGTGGTGCATGCTTGTAATCCCAGTACTTGGGAGGCTGAGACAGGAGGATCATGCAGGTTTGTAGTCAGCCTAAGCTACTTAGTGAGGGAGGCTCTCGAAATGTAGTGAGACTCTGTTTCCAAATAAAAAATATAAAATAGGGCTGGGAGTGTAGCCCGGAGGTAGAAACCCCCTGGGTTCCATTCCCAGTAACACACACACACACACACACACACACACACACACACACACACACACACATTGTTTCTAAATAAAAAATAAAATAGAGCTGGCGGGTATAACTCAAACTACCCCCAGGTTCAATCCCTGGTACCAGGTATTTAAACATATTTCGTTCCACTAATGTGATCCTGGTAGTTATTACTATCATTATTTCAACTACTATATCTCTATGAACATTTTAATATGCCCAACTCCACTGTTTTCAGAAAACAAAAGCTATAGTAATATTTTACTTAAGAAAGCTGACCGAGTCCCTTGAAGAGAATGAAATGTATTTGTAACTGCTCTCTTCCAATTAATCCTAATCCTCTCATTCCCCAAAAAATTCAGTGATTTTGGTTTAAGTGATTAGATAAGTTGCTGGTAAAACACACTCCATCGGTGCTCCAAGTTTGTTCTGACGTTTGATGGGAAGACCTTCAAAGTTCCTTCCCTGCCCCGAGATTCTACTACCAGCAAAGAATCAAGGTAAGAAGGCAAAAGGACAGGCCAGCCAGTATTTTCAAATGTGCATTTTTAAATTAATAAGATTTTTCGTGCCTAAGTTCTTAGTTTCTATGTCCTGGTCATAATTATCCATATACAACAATTGGTGAAAAAATCTACAGATCCAAAGTTAGTACTAAATCATGGTGCAGCCACACCATTGAACACAAAAACTTTAAAAGTCAAGCAATAATATGAGAAATGAAATAAGATGCATTTTTAAAAGTCTTCTTGTGTTATTTTGATAGAGAAAAAATATTTTTAAATATATGCCAAGTTAGCCAGGCGTGGTGGCGCACGCTTGTAATCCCCACACTTGGGAGGCGGAGACAGGAGGATCAGGCAGGTTTGAAGCCAGCCTCGCTGGCTTAAGAGACCCTGTTTCCAAATAAAAAATATAAAATGGGTCTGGGAGTGTAGCCTGGAGGTAGAAGGGTTTCATTCCCAGTACCACCAAAAAAAAAAAAAAAAAAAAAAAACCCGCCAAGTTAGCCAGGCGTGGTGGCGCACGCTTGTAATCCCAGCACTTGGGAGGCTGAGACGGCAAGATCACGGTTCACAGACAGCTTCAGCTACTTGCCCTTCCCAATTCAGTGAGATCCTGTTTCAAAAATAAGAAAGAGCATAAAATAGGGCTTGGGGTGTAGCTCAGAGTTACAATACCCCTGGATTCCACCATCCCCAGTACCACACACACATAAAAAAGATAAACCAAGTTAAAGCCAAGTGTGGTTGTGTGCACACTTGTGATCCCAGTATTTGGGAGGCTGAAACAGGAGGATCAGAGTTTGCGAACAGCCTTAGCTACTATTAATGAGGCCCTTTGCAACTCAGTGAGACCCTGTTTCAAAATAAAGAATAAGAAATAGGGCTAAGGATATAGTTCAGAGGTAGTTCCATCCCTAGTACCGGAAAAAAAAAAAAAGGAAAAAAAAGGACACACAAAAATTATAAAAACTAGCCAGGCATGGTGGCACACATTTGTAATTGTAGAACTTGGGAGACTGAGACTGGAGGGACGCAGGTTCAAGACCAACCTCAGCAATTCAGTGAGACTTTCAGCAAACTAGTGAGACCCTAGTTCCAAATAAGAAATAAAATTGGTCTGAGAATGTAGTTCAGAGGTAAAATGCTTCTGGATTTAATCCCCCATACTATCAAAAAAAAAAAAAAAGTAAACACTAAAATGAAAGGGCGATGGTAAAACTATAAAACTAATCACTCTTTGCCTCTGTATTCTTTGGCATGTTTTCTCTAATTCCAAATACATTTTAAAATTTTAAGCTGGGCATAGTGGTACATGCCTGTAAATTCCAGTAACTTGGAGGCTAAGAGGATCACAGCTGAGGCCAGCCTCAACAAGTGAGACTCCCTAACTCTCATCAGCCTCAACAACCACGTGAGACCCTCTACAACTTAGTGAGATCCTGTTTCAAAAAAATAAAAAGGGCAGGAGGTGACAGCTTGGAGGCAGAATGCCCCTGGGTTCAATCCCCAGTACCAGGGGTGAGGGTGGATAATGTTCCCTTTTATCCTTTCCTTCACAATTGAATATATGATTAAAAGAACATGAACAACAGAAGATTTGCCATTCTACAATCTGACTTTCATCTCTATCAAAAGTTTATTAAGTTATTTAAACCAACATATCTTAATCATCAAATTCACTACTTCCATTTATTTCCAACTTATTTTTTTAAATTATGTGATACTTGGGAGGCTGAGACAGGAGTATCACAAGTTTGAAGTGAGTATAGTAACTTATCAAGACCCTGCTTCAAAATAAAAAATGGGCACAAACCTGATTTCCAAGAAGTTTAGAGATTGACAGGAGAATTGCAGGCTCACAGCCAGCCTCAGCAACTTAGAGAGAGTGCTTCAATAACAAAACTAAAATTGGGCTGGGGGTGTGACTCAGAGGTAGAATGCCTTTGTCTGGGTTCAATACCCAGTACCCACATGCAAATAGAGGCATAGCTCAGTGACAGACCCCCATTGGGTTGAGTCCCCAGTGACTGACGGATGGATGGATACATACATACACACACACACATAGTACAATTAAAAAAATAAGATGTACAGAAGAGGTAACACTGCCAAAAAACCATTGTGAATTTTAGAAGCATTGTGCTAATAGCCCAATGTTTTTCAGTTCATGTGTTTGTGTTCAAAAACAACCTGAAGCTTAGTATGAACAAAATTAGTTATTTGAAAAGTACAAGTTACTTATGCATGCATAAGTGTACATATACACTCACACACATTCAGCTAAAAAAAGACCAAGAACAAATATTGCTGTATCAATAGTAAACACTCTAAGTGGACTGTTAAAAAAAAAAAAAATTGGGGAAGACAGGTGTTGTAGCACATGCTTGGAATCCCAGCATTTGGGAGGCTGAGACAGGAGGATCATGGTTCGAGGACAGTCTCAGCTACTACTTAAATGAGGCCCTTTGCAACTCAGTAAGACCCTGTTTCCAAATAAAGAATAAAAAATAGGACTGAGAATGTAGCTTAGAGGTAGAATGCCCCATGGGTTCCACCTCCAGTACCAAAAAAAGGGGGGGGGGGATTTTTTCCTTTTTATTTCTCTGTATTTTCTAACTATTCTAAAATAAGTATGGTATATAACACTTTAAGTGGAAAGAATGATTGTGTGTGTGTATGTGTGTGTGTATGTGTGTGTGTGTGAGAGAGAGAGAGAATGTGTATGTGTATTTTATTGATTGAACTCAATAGCATTCTACTTGCAAGCTACACTGCCAGCACTATGTTTTTATTTGAAAATAGGATCTAAGTTGCTGACAGCCTTGCTAAATTGCTAAAGCTTGCGAGCTTCCTGTCTCAGCCTCCTACATACTAGGATTACAGGCATTAGCCATCACACCCATCCAGAGTGATTTTTGAAATCAGCAGCATAAAACTAAGTGTGGCTGCTTCAAAGAATAACCTGAATGTAAAAAAGCAAAATCAGAATTTCAGAACGGAATCCTACTAAGCATAGTGCTAAAAGCTTGGCACACTATAATACGTAAACCAATAGCCCAGGCTGGGAACGTGGCTCCATATTAGAACACTAGCTTAAGCATATGTAAGCGCCAGATGAAGAAATACTTGCCTGTAATCCCAGCTACTCAGGTAAAAGGATCTCAAGTTCAACAGCACCCTGGGATACGCAGCAAAACCTCGTCTCAAAATAAAAAATAAAAGGGCTGGGGATGTAGCTCAGTGGCAAAGCACCCATGGTTCATGCCCCAGTACCAAAACAAATCAATAACCCTGTAAAATAGCTATCCCTTTCTTTGGAGTAAGGAATTGGGGTTACCCAAAACCTTTAACAGAAGACACACAGCTATTTAATGGCAAAGTCAAAAGCCACACACAAAGCTGTCCTAATTGAAAGTCTACGTGCTTAACCACTTAATACCCTAATGTCAACATGATGTGCTTCAGTTTATTCTTCGCATTTGACATTTAAAGTTTTCTTAAACTTTACCAAACTGTATACATCATTATACCTTCCAGCTCCTACATCAGATGATGCTTTAAGAATTTATTCAGATCTACTTCAAGCTAAACATGACCGCTGAAAATCCTAGACTGAAAAACTAGGCCTTAAGTAGAGTTCTAAGTAATTTATACATACATTGACAGTCTTTGGCTCAAGCAGACCTAGAACTTAAATACTTCTATTCACACTACCTCATATAAAACTACTCCAATTAAAAAGATCAACACCAGACTCCCAAAGAGAATAATGTGACAGATGACATATTAAAGTCAAACCTCACTATTTAGACAGCACACACATGTGGTAAAAAAAAAAAAGAAAAAGTTATGAGTATGATAAGAAAACCCCAGCACTTAACACAAAGACTTCACTCAAAGGGAGTCAAGACATACATAAGATAAAGGCTCACAAATGGTTGAAAGCTGTGTGGTAGCATGTATTATGGAAGTAAAGAGAAAGGGCAAACAAAACATGTCATACCATACATATGATTCCAACCCTGAGTCAGGTTTTAGATAATTTTGATGAGTGAGAACTGTTTTTTCAGCCTAATGTATTTGAGGAAAGATTAAGGAATCACTTTGAATTTTAATTTAGTCATTCTTAGCTCAAGTTAGGAAAGACTGTCTGAAATGCATCATTCAAATTTTACTACTCATAATTAGGTTTTCTGGAATATATTTTATTCCCAACTCCTTTTCAAATCACCATAAAGTACACACCTTCCTCCTATAGAGTCGTCGTGCGGCTGGGCCCCGGCAGTGTTCCTCTGTGAACGTCGCAGTGACCCCCCTGGATTGTTATTAGGCCGGTTGGACATTGGCACCTCTCTCTTGAAGGGACATACCCTTTCTAGACACTACCATTCACTGGAAAAAAAAAAAAAAAGACATACATGATACAACACACAGAAGAAACCAGAAAAGGATAAGAAAATTTAATGTAAACAATTTATAGTCTTACAGCCTTCACCAATATTGAATTGTCTTATACTAAAATATTAATATATCAGAAAAACATCAGGAACGCAACAAACTCAAGGCACTGGTCTAGAACATATCACATAAAATTAAGATTTTTGGTAGAGTAAGAAAGAAATTCTTGATTCAAAGAAAACACACCACAGGTACAAATGCCTTTACTTCCACATTTCCACATCATACAGGGACCACCCCCACTACTGCACAGAAACAGGCACTGCATCTAACATTAAAACACCTATGGCTTAACAGATATTAAATCTGTAAAAACCAGTCTTTAAAGTTGAGATTCCAGTCACAGAATTAAAACCACGTCATGCCTACTTTGTTAATATGAATAAGTGAAATAATACAAAGGACTGTAAGACTGTTTATTTTTTGTAGGACTGAGAATTGAATCCAGGTGAGCGCTGCCACAGAGCTATATACCCAGCCCTTCTTATCTTTTGAGATAGGGTCTTACTAAGTTGCCCAGGCTGCTCTGGAATTTGTAATCCTCCTGCCTCAGCCTCCTAAGTCTGGGATTACAGGCATTTGTTACTTCACCTTGCCAAAAGTTCTTAAACAAATATGCTGGGTGTGGTAGCTCATGCCTTTAATCCCAGTCCTTGGGAGGCTGAGACAGGAGGATCACAAGTTGAGGACAGCCTCAGCAAGTAGTCAGCCTCTCATCAACCTAATGAGATCTTGTTTTTAAAAAAAAAAAAAAGGTGCAGAGCCGGGCGTGGTGGCACACGCCTGTAATCCCCTTGGAAGGCTGAGACAGGAGGATCACACAGGTTCGAAGCCAGCCTTAGCTACATAGGCTCTCAGCAACTTAGTGACACCCTGTTTCCAAATAAAATATAAAATAGGTCTGGGAGTATAGCCTGGAGGTGGAAAGCCTCTGGGTTCCACCCCCAGTACCACGGAAAAAAAGGCGCAGGATTGTAATCCCAGCATTTGGGAGGCTGAGATAGGAAGATCACAGACTATGGACAGTCTCAGCTAACAAGTGAGGCCCTTTGCAACTCAGTGAACCTTGTTTCAAAATAAAGAATGAAAAACAGAGTTAATGGTATAGCTCAGAGGTAGAAAGCCCCTGGGTTACAGCCCCATTACCGCGTGCACACACACACACCAAAAAAAAAAAACAACAGGGGGTGCAGCTCCTTAGAAGACTACCTCTGTGTTGAATCCCCAGTACTGCACACAAAAGTCTTAACCAATTAAATTTTCTACCTTTGTAAAGAAAGCTTAATTGTTGCTATGCAGATAAAATGCTGATAGTTTCATCAAACAAACCAATATTCTTTCACTATTTTTCTTAAGTCTCCATTCACACTCCATCTAGAGTTCTTTCATTACATCTTTTTTATTTTTTGGTGGAGATGAAGAATGGAGGAGCACTCTAGGACTCTGAACTACATCTAACACTCTACTTTTTATTTTGAAACAGAGTCTCACTTATTTGCAGAGGGCCTTGCTAAACTGCTGAGCCTATCAGCAAACCTGTGGTTCTCCAGTCTCAGCCTCCCAAGGACTAGGATTACAGGTTTTCATGCCAGCTCACTACAACTATTTTCTGGGGATAGCAGAGAACAAATGATCATATTATTCTGCAAAACTGGTACACAGGACAATGCAAATTAGAATTTTTTTACTGGCATTTAAAAAATTCCTTTAACCTTCACAGGAAAGATTTTACATTATGTACTGATCCAACTGAGTAGAAAAGGATTGTTTTCTGTCTCACATGACCACATCGATTCATGTGCTAAGTAAACTACTATCAGAAAAGTCAAATTACAATTTAAGTAATAACAAATTAAAAAAGAAAAATATAAAATTACAGCACGGTCTGGTGGTGTACACTTGTAATCCCAGTACTTGAGAGGCTGAGACAGGAGGATCCAGGTTCTTGGCCAGCCACAGCTACTTAGTGAGGCCATCCACAACTTAGTGAGACCCTGTTTCAAAATAAAGAAAAAATAAAGCCGGGTGTGGTGGCGCACACTTGTAATCCCAGCATTTGGGAGGTTGAAATGGGAGAATCGCGGTTCACAGACAGCTTCAGCTACTTATGCCCTCCACAACTCAGTGAGGCCCTGTTTCAAAATAAAGAATAAAAAATTGGGCAGGGGGTGTAGCTCGGAGATCAAATGTCTCTGGGTTCCATCTCCATACCCACTAAAAAAAAAAGAAGAAAACGAATAAAAAGAAAAAAGAAAAAACCAGGCTGGGGATGTAGGGATGTAGCGTGGAGGTAGAATGCCCCTTGGGTCCAATCTTCAGTACTGAAAAAAGAGAGACTGAGACCGAAACAAAGAAAATACTATGCAAACAAAAGAAAAGGAGAAGCCGGGCGTGGTGGCGCACGTTTGTAATCCCAGCATTCGGGAGGCTGGGATTCCCAGCCAGCCTCAGCTACTTAGACCCTCCGCAACTTAGTGAGACCCTGTTTCAAAATAAATTAAAAAATAGGGAAGGGGGTGTGGCTTGGAGGTCAAATATCCCTGGGTTCCATCCCCAGCCCCGCAAAAAAATAAAAATAAAAATAAAAAAAGGAAACAAAAGAGAGGAAAAAAAGAAAGGGAGACCTGCAGGTGTACATGGCAGCACATGCCTGTAATCTCAGTGACTATAGCTACTTGATAGCTTGAGGCAGGGGACTGCATCCAAGGCCAGACAGGCCAGCCAGCCTGGTCAATTTTGCAAGACTCTATCCCAAAATAAAAAAATAAAATTTTAGACTGGGGATGAGCCAGGTGCAGTGGAGCATGCCTGTTAATCCCAGGGAGGCTGATTTAGGAGACTGCATATTCGAAGACAGCATATCAAGACTCTCAGCAATGTAGACAGCTCCTGTTTTGAACTAAAAAATAAGGGTTGAGGATATTGCTCAGAAGTCGAATGCCCTTGGCTTCAATCCCCAGTACCCACAGGTAGGCAGGCAGGCGGGTAGATGACAGAGAGAAGTAAATGTTAGGGATGCAGCTCCAAACTGCCAAAGCAGGTGCCTACTGTGAGGCCTTGGATTCATTCTTTACCAAAAATAAGGAAACGGCCAGAAATAAAAACATAGAGAAAGGTTAAACTTACAAGAACTGATAATCTCAGGATCTCCCTAAGATATGTGAGGGAGAAACAATACAAAACCCTCTGTGTGTGTATATAAGACTTGTTTATCTAATACTTATTTACTCAGGTATACTGTCTACCTGTCAAACTTAATGGACTAAACGCTGGGGGCAGAGCTCAGTGAAAGATCACTTGCATTGCTTGTACAAAGAGCTGGGTTTGCATCTAAGCAACATTCCCTCTCAACACACACACACACTTGCACACAGGTGCACACACAAAATGAATGAAAGAAGACAGACAGGGTAATGCATAAACCTCAAATTGCAGTGACTGGAGAGAGGGACTGAGGGAGGATGATCACAAGTTGGATGCGATCCTAGGAAACTTAATAAAACTTTACTTCTAAATAAAAATTAAAAGGACTGGGTGTAACACAGTGGTAGAGCATTTGCCCAGTATGCTTGGACTCCTCCGGTATTCAATCCCCAATACAGCACCGCCCTCAAGAAAAAAAAGTTTTTGAGTGTATGGTACTAGGCATTGAGCCCCAGGGCATTCTACCTCCAAGCTATACCCCTAGCCTTAAATTTTTATTTAATTTTGAAACAGGGTCTCCCCCTAGGCTGATGAGAATTTCACTACTTGCTGAGGCTATCCTCAAACCTGCGATGCTTCTGTCTCAGGCTCCCAAGTACTGGGATTATAGGTATGTACCACCTGGCCCAGCTGAAGCTTTCTAAATAGATTTTACTAGTATTGACTGCCTTTGAGAAAGTGGACCGAAGGTCTGGAACCTAGAAGCAAAACCATCATTTTTGTCGTGGAAATTATTTTCTCCTAGAAAATAATAAGACAGGCTTACTCTAGCACATTTCTAGTACAGAGCACTAGAACATCAACAAGCTAATTAACCTAAAAGAAATGGTGACAAAGAACTAAGCACCGAGTAGCAGAGAGGATCAAATGAGAACATTCAAGTAAACAACAGCACCAAACTCATAGCAAGGCTGAGTACATATTAACCACTGCTGTACTAAGGACTTGAAACAAAATAGAAGGGTGGAAGCAGGACCATAAAAATCACCACTAAGAGTCATTTTCTAAACCCAGTATGGTGGTGCACACTTGTAATCCTAACATTCGGGAAGCTGAGACAGGAGGACTGTGGTTTGCAGACAGCCTCAGCTACTACTTAGTGAGCCCTTTGCAACTCAGTTGAGACCTTGTTTCAAAAATTAAAGAATTAAAAAAAATGGGGCTCAGGGTATAACTCTGAGGTAGAATGTCCCTAAATTCCATCACCAGTACTGCAAAACAACAACAACAACAAAAACAAAAGAAGTCATTTTCTAGCACAAGTATTTCTGTTATAAATGAAACAAGCTCGAGTTGGACATGGTAGCACACACTTGTAATCCCAGTACTTGGGAGGCTGAGACAGGAGGATTGCAGGTTCACAGCCAGCCTCGCCTACTTAGTGAGGTCCTCAATAACTTGGTGAGACCCTGTTTCAAAATAAAGAATAAAGCCGGGAGTGGCGGCCCACGCTTGTAATCCCTGCGCTTGGGAGGCTGAGACAGGTGAATTTGCACAGGTTCCAAGCCCGCCTCAGCTACTGAGTGAGGCTCTCAACAACTTAGTGAGACCTTGTTTCCAAATAAAATATAAAATAGGTCTGGGAGTATAGCCTGGAGGTAGAAAGCCCCTTAGTTCCACCCCCAGGAAAACCAAAAAAAGAAAAAAGAAAAAAAAAAAAGGATGGGGGTGGAGCTCAGAGGTAGTAGAGTGTCCCTGGCTTTCATTCTCAGTTCCATGGGGGGGAGGGGGGGAGCTCAACGTTTTAATAAGGTAAACATCACAATCAACAAGAAAGCTTTGCTGAAATATATTTGGCCCGCCAGGCCTGGTGGTGCACACTTGTAATCCCCGCGCTTGGGAGGCGGAGACAGGAGGATTGCACAGGTTCGAAGCCAGCCACAGTGGTTTAAGAGACTCTGTTTCTGTTTCCAAATATAAAAAAGTATAAAATAGCCGGGCGTGGTGGCGCACGCTTGTAATCCCTGCGCTTGGGAAGCGGAGACAGGAGGATCACGATGATTTGGAGACAGCCTCGCTGGCTTAAGAGACCCTGTTTCCAAATTATAAAATAGGTCTGGTAGTGTAGCCCAGCGGTAGAAGGGCTTCCAGGAACCCCAGTACCACCAAAAAAAAAAAAAAAAGAAAGAAAGAAGGAAAGACGGATGGACGGACGTTTGGCCCCGATACTTTTTTTTTTTTTTTTTTTTTGGCGGTACTGGGGATGGAACCTAAAGGCATTCTACCTCTGAGCTACACCTCAGTCCTATTTTTTTAATTCTTTATTTTGAAAGGGTCTCACTGAGTTGCAGAAGGCCTTAGTAAGTAGCTGAGACTGTCCGCAAAACGCGATCCTTCTGTTTCAGCCTCCAGAATGCTGGGATTACAAGCATGCACCACCACGGCTGGCCCTGATACTATTGACACTGTGATTTTGTGGGTACAAGAAATGGATGACATATTTGAAAAGAGCTCTCTTGATCATACTACTAGAATACTTATGGTACACTTTTAAAAAAAAAAAAGCCAATTTTTGTCAGAATTCAACTTATAAAGTTTCCCTACTTCAAGCAACATCTCAGTGCCATTTCTTCTGGACAGCACAGACAGGAGACTTCCACAACTCTGCTGCTCTCACTCTGAAAAACACAAGGTGCTCTTATAACAAGGATGACAGTTCTCACTTGCCCATTTTCTGCTATTCAACACCTACTCTATGTCATGGATGTTAAATCATTCTGAATGTAAGCCATGCTAGCTGTAGTCTTCAGTGTAACTTTCACACATACTCAGAGCCTGTCAACCAGCACCACTATCAGCCAGCAAGCCATCCGTGGATAATTCTGATATTTAGGTAAGAACAGTGAGAACATCTGTAACCCCAGCACTTGGGAGGCTGAGACAGGAGGATCACAGTTTGGAGCCAGCCTCAGCTACTAAGTGAGGCTCTCGCAACTTAGCAAGACCTTGTTTCCAACTAGTAAAATAGGGCTAGGAGTGTACCATGGAGGTAAAATGTACCTGGTTTAATCCCTAGCACCACAAAAATAAATAAAAAAGAATGGCAAATAAAGCAGTTTTTAGCAACCCCCTGTTTTTAAATAATAAATTGATCCTTAAGGAGGTAAATCAAACTGTAAAACTTTGGAATTAGAATTCCCTGAAAGTTAAAAGTTTAACAAAAAGCTAGGGTGCAGGTCAGTGGTATAATACTTGCCTAGAATACTCAAGGCCCTGGGTTTCATCCCCAGTACCAAGAAGGGGGGGGGAGGTTGGAACACAATAGATTATAATCTCTTTTTTGCTAGGTAGCAACTAAGAATTGAACCCCTTGGAGATGATCAAGTTTAACTCATATTACAAGATAAATTCTTGTGAAGAAAGTTCGAATATCGACTGAGAAAACAGAACTCTGAATCCTGGTACTTCAGACAACAATGCCCTTCAAAGATAACACTACCTCAATTTCAATCATATGAGCATTACATACTATTTTAACCAAGGACTTACACCTATGTCTTATATGGGAATTATAACAGCATAAACACTACACTGCTATAATCCCAGCTACTCATAAGGCTGATGCAGGAGGATGCAAATTCAAGGCCAGCCTAGACAACTTAGCAAGACTTTGTCTCAAAATGAAATAAAGGAAGCTGGGCATGTTACCACATGCCTGTAATCCCAGTACTTGGGAGGCTCAGGCAGGATGATCACAGGTTTGAAGACAGCTTCAGCAAGTAGTGAGACCCATCAACCTAATCAGATCCTGTTTCAAAATGAAAGTAAAAAAGGCTGGGGGTGTAGCTCAGAGGTAGAATGTTCCTGGGTTGAGTCTGCAGTACCATAAATGATTTAATGACTGACTGAATAAATGAAAAAAGGAGAGGAACTAGGGATGTAACTACTCAGTGGTAGAATATGCTTGTGTAAACCCTGGGTTCAATCCCTAGTGTGAGCAAACACACAGACACACAGACACACACACACACACACATACACACACACACACACACACACACACACACACACTGCTAGAGTCATATTTTGATAACCTGACATGAATACAAACTCAAATATTCTATTTTAATAGGGTACTTCACAATGCTTAAACTAAAAGTTCTAAACCCAATCTATTAATAAACCTGTCTATCAAGTCCTGAAATATACTATTCTTCTCTTACCATGGACATATTTTCATTTCTATAAAAATAATCAAGATTTTTTCAAATAAAACCTTTGAGATTAAATCTTACACTGCAATAAAACAGATGAAATAGCCAAGCACGGTGGCACACACTTTTAACCCCAGTACTTGGGAAGCTAAGACAAGAGGATTGCAGGTTCACGACCAGCCTCAGCTACTTAGTGAGGCCCTCTGCAACTCAGTGAGACCCTGTTTCAAAATGAATAAAAATAGGGCTGGGGGAGTAGCTCAGAAGTAGATGCCCTGGGTTCAATCCCCAGTACTGCAAAATGAGGAAGGACAAACTCCTGGCCAGGTGTGGTGGTGCACACTTTTAATCCAGCATTTGGGAGGCTGCGACCGGAGGATAATGGTTTGTGGACAATCTCAGCTACTACTTATAGTAAGCCCGTTTGCAAATCAGTGAGACCTTGTTTCAAATTAAAGAATCAAAAATAGGGCTGGGAGTGTAGCTTGGAGGTACAATGCCCCTGGGTTCCACCCCCATTGCTACCAAAAAGAAGGAAGGAAGGAAGGAAGGAAGGAAGGAAGGAAGGAAGGAAGGAAGGAAGGAAGGAAGGAAGGAAGGGGAGGAAGGAGAAGGAGGAGGAGGAGGAGGAGGAGGAGGAGGAGGAGGAGGAGGAGGAGGAGGAGGAGGAGGAAGAGGAGGAGGAGGAGGAAAGAGCCAGCCGGGCATGGTGGGGCACACTTGTAATCCCAGCACAGGAGGCTAAGACTGGAGGACTGTGGTTTGCAGACAGCCTCAGCTACTTAGTGATGCTTCTGCAACTCAGTGAGACCTGTTTTATATTATTATTATTATTATTATTATTATTATTATTATTATTATTATTATTATTATTTTGGTGGTACTGGGGTTCCTGGAAGCCCTTCTACCTCCGGGCTACACTCCCAGACCTATTTTTACATTTTTATTTGGAAACAGGGTCTCCTAAGCCAGAGCGCGCGCGGCTGGCTTCGAACCTGCGCGGTCCTCCTGTCTCTGCCTTCCAAGCGTGGGGATTACAGGCGTGCGCCACCACGCCCGGCAAGTAAGACCTGTTTTAAAATAAAGATTTAAAAACAAAAACAAAAATAGGGCAGGGGGTATAGCTCAGAGGTAGAATGCCCCTGGGTTCTATCTCCAGACAGACAGACAGACAGACAGACAGACAGAGAAAGAAAGAAAGGCTGGCTGGCTTGTGACAACGTTGGTCACAGCCCTATGTATAAAAGAAACTTGATTGCTTTGGTTAAATGGCATTTTGATTTTTGTGTGTGTGGTACTCAGGACTGAACTCGTAGGCATTCTACCTCTGTGCTATACCCCCAATCTTTATCTGTAAATAGAAATAAAGACATGTTTCACTAGTACATTTAAATTTTGCTCCAATAAACAAATGAGTAAAGTGCTATGCAAACTGTAATTATTAGCCGGGCGTGGTAGCGCAAGCTTGTAATCCCCGCGCTTGGGAGGCTGAAACAGGAGGATGGCGCAGGTTTGAAGCCAGCCTTGCTGGCTTAAGAGACCCTGTTTCCAAATAAAATATAAAATATGTCTGAGAGTGTAGCCCGGAGGTAGAAGGCCCCTGGGTTCCATCCCCAGTACCACACACACACACACACACAAATTGTAATTATTACCCTTTTTATTTAACTCCAAGTTTATAATCTGAATCCAAGCCAAGTCTCTTTGAAAGTCCATGTCTAACTAGAGTGTTAAAGAAATTAGGGAGAACACCCTAGACAAAAAAAAAAAAAAAATCCTTTTAAAAAGCAACTCTAAAAGCTGAAAACTTTCCACAGATGCTACAGACTGTGCTAGTTTTTAATTTCTTAAATATTACCTTGATGTCAAATATAGCTTTTCTTCAGTTTTTAGATGTACCTGTCAAATAGGAAACTCTAGTATTACAAAATCACTGCATGCAACAAGTAATGACCTCCAGACCACAAGCCATAAATGACATCAGCCTGCAGATCTGAACTACCACACACTAGATCAAGAAGAAAATGACGGCATTACTACAAAAAGTGGCAAGTCAGACACATAAAGGAAGGACAGCATAAATTCTAATATAAGTCACCTTGCTTATAAATGAACACATTCAACCAGGTGTGGTGGCACACACTTGCAATCCCAGCATTTGGGAGGCTGAGACAGGAGGATCATGGTTTGTGGACAGCCTCAGCTACTACTTAAGTGAGGTCCTTTGCAAAAGCCCTTTGCAAAAATTAACCTGTCTTTGAAATGTGAATAACCTTTAAGATTCTACTACAAGTAAGAGATTGAGAAGTGCTGAGATACAAAAAAAAAAAAAAAAAAAAAAAAAAACTTTGGCTCAAAAGTTACTGCTCTATATGTCCCTAATGGGCTCAAATCCTGACTCTGGTAAATTTATAATCCCAGTAAGACCTATGAACACCTTACCTAGGTTTTGTCTCTCCACTAAACTACAAATTACTAACTTTAAGGCTGAAGTATTAGAGATGATATACTTAAGGTTCTTAGAATCTTAATGGCAAACAATGGGCCCTTTATTTTTCTTGTGTGGTTCTTAGAACTGAACGCAATGCCGGGCATATACATTCTACCACTGAGCTACACCACCTTCTTGAATGGTGCCTATTAAGTACAACAACAATCCAAAAATCGATGGGGTGGGATTATCAGCTTTACTACCATGTTTGAGAAATGAACTGGAGAACAAAAACGACTTAAAATGTCCATAGAACCATTTGAAAGAGTTTATTTTACTTTTAGGAAGTAAAAAAAATTTTAAAAAAATCAGCAGTTGTATATGATATAATCACGAGTGAAATGAAAAATTCTAAGTGGCTGTATTTAAGAAAGGAGCTGGGGAGCAAGGCATGGTGGTACACACCTGTATGTAATCCCAGTGCTTAAAAGACAGAGACAGGAGGATCGCAGGTTTGAGGACAGCCTCAGCAAGCAGTGAAAATCTAGTTTCAAAAATAAAAATAAAATCAGGCTGGGGGTATAGATCAGAGGTAGAATGCCTGTGTTTCATCCACAATATTAGAAGGAAGGAAGGGAGTGAGGAGGGAGGGAGAGGGAGGAAAAAAGGAGGGAGGGGCTGGGAACAAGAGAGAGGGGTGCATGAAAAGCGTAAGCTCTGAATGGGACAGAAAGCACACCAGTCTTTGAGGCACAAGATGAGAATGGATGCATACACATACACACACTAAGAACTGACCCCAGGGCCTCATGCATGCTAGTTAGACACTAGGCTACATCCCTAGCCCCATTTTTTCTAATTCTGAGACATGGTCTCACTAAGTTGCCAAGGCTGGCCTCAAACTTGCAATCCTGCTCATCTTTCTGAATAGCTGGGATTACAAGTGTGCATGTCAAACACGGCTTGCTTATTTTATCTGTGGTAAGCAAGTATGAGAACAAGCAAAACAGGACGTAACCTTGGACAAAGAAATAGAAAAGAGATCAAAAATGTGTTCTGTAGAATACTGTAAGAATTTATTTCTTATAAACATACTGCCCAACTACTTCTAAAATATAGAGCAAGTCATTCCTTCACAAAAATATTGTCTAGTTCTTATAATCTTAAAAATACTAACTTCATTTAATATCTTCTTAAAATTTAGAGGCAGTAACTTTCAGCCCAAGTGCCAAAAACAAATGATACCTGGTTTTAACATGTCGACAGTCCTGTTGGCTACCATAAGTAGCCAGTCAGTGAGGGTCAATTTGTCACTAGTATTCCCCGGTGCATCCTTCAAGTGTATCTAACTAGGAATGAAGATACAAAAAAGAAAAGGGAGTGGCCATGGTGGCACATATCTATAATCCTTGAACTTGGCAGGGTGAGACAGAAGAATCAAGGTTTGAGGACAGCCTCAGCAAATTAGTGAAATTCTGTTTCAAAATAAAAAATAAAAAGCAGCCAGGCGTGGTGGCGCACGCTTGTCATCCCAGCATTTGGGAGGCTGAGACAGGAGGATCACACAGGTTCGAAGCCAGCCTCAGTTACTTAGAAAGGCACTTCGCAAATCAGTGAGACCCCGTTTCAAAATAAAGAATAAGCCGGGCGTGGTGGCGCACGCTTGTAATCCCCGCGCTTGGGAGGCGGAGACAGGAGGATCGCGCAGGTTCAAAGCCAGCCGTGCGCTGGCTTAGGAGACCCTGTTTCCAAAATGAAAATGTAAAAATAGGTCTGGGAGTGTAGCCCGGAGGTAGAAGGGCTTCCAGGAACCCCAGTACCACCAAAAAAAAAAAAAATAATAAAAAAAAATAAAGAATAAAAAATAGGGCTGGGGGTATTGCTCAGAGGTAGAATAGAAAAAGAAAAAATAAAATAAAAAGAGTTGTTGAGGGAAGAGGAAGAATGTAAACGTCTTTCTCTCCCACGGTGCAGAGAGAAGGCTCCTGAGCAAGAATCACTAGTACTAAAATACCTTGTCGATTACAGTAAGGAATTCCCTAAGGTCAAAGACAAGTTTATGTTTGGTAAATGACTGTTAGAGCATAAAGACACAAAATAAATGGATATTTTCAGAATATTCCGTGTGTGTGTGTGTGTGTGTGTGTGGTACTGGGGATGAAACCCAGGGGCATTCTACCTCTGAGCTACATCCCCAGCCCTATTTTTTATTCTTTATTTTGAAACAGGGTCTCACTAAGTTGCAGGGAGCCTCACTAAGTAGCTGAGGCTGCCTGAGAATCCAGATCCTCCTGCCATGGCCTCCTGAGTGCTGGGATTACAAAGCATGCACCACCATGCCCGGCTCCATGTTTCACTACTGTGAACTCTAAAATGATGAGATAACAGGTTAATTTTTTTTTTTTTTTTTTGGCAGTACTGAGGATGGAACCCAGGGGCATTCTACCTCTGAGCTATATATAACCCCCAGCCCTGTTTCTTTTTTTATTTTTCTTCTTTATTTTGAAACAGGGTCTCACGGAGTTACAAAGGGCCTCACACTAAGTAGTAGCAGAGGCTCTCTGGGATCCTCTTGTCACAGCCTTTCAAATGCTGGGATTACAAGCGCCACCACACCCGGCTCAGGTTAGTCTTTTTAACGCAGCCATTATTAGAATATCTAAGCCTGCCTTGCAATAATAAAAAGTATTTCAACACTGATAATCATGGATTGATGCAATCTTTTCCAAACAATGAGTATGCAGCCTGTCACCAAGTGTTACAAGCTACAGCATTCTCAGGAACAAATATTAACTTTATGGTTAGGCTCAGAAAAGAAAGCTAGTAAATGTAACTCAAAGTAGGAAAGAAAAGATAGACTTTAAAACAAAGTGAATAATACAGCATCAAATTTCTAATACCACACATGTCAAAAAATAAAGATTATGTATATAATAAAATTATGCCTGAATTAAAGTCTCAAAAACATTTTCAAAAGTTAAAAAAAGTATTGAATTGAAAGAATGCCAAACTCTAGACAAGGGCCCAACATTTCTATAAGTAATAACATTTTTACAAAAATGAGTGGGTGTTAATGACTGCTTCTATACTGAGCCAGAACAAACACAAACTAATAGCCAAGAAAAGTATTAAAAACCTACTGTTCCCAAACCTAAGTTTCTGGCCCTTTTTAATGTAGATACTTGGAACAGAACTACCAAATTTATATAAGGAGAAAGCAAACTTTTAAAATCAGAATTATTAACTCATTATTCTCATATCAGCTGGGATTAGGAACAGTCACAGGTTTACATCATCTTGTAGTTCTTTGAATTTTTTACAGTGCTCCACTGTACTAAAATTTTTAAATGCTACATGTATCACTAGTATCCAGCAATTTCAATTCTAAGAATTAGAAGAGAAATAACCAGAACTACTCACATATTGTACTAAGTGCCATGAGAGATGGAACAAAAGAAAAACTGGGAACAACAGGAATCATGGCAATGGAAGGAAAAGCTACTTTGGGTTCAGGCCCTCTGAACAGAAAGAATAAAGAATAAAAAGAGGTAGGCCCACACCCAATGCCCTGAGTACTTATGAAGCTGAGACAGGAGGATCCCAGGTTCAAGACCAGCCTTGGCAACTTTGCAAAAGCCTGTTTTAAAATAAAAAATAAGAAGGGCTGCCAGGCGTGGTGGCGCACGCTTGTAATCCCTGCGCTTGGGAGGCGGAGACAGGAGGATTGCGCTGGTTCGGAGCCAGCCTCACTGGCTTAAGAGACTCTGTTTCCACATAAAAATGTTAAAAAAATAGGTCTGGGAGTGTAGCCCGTGGGAGTGTATACCGGAGGTAGAAGGGCTTCCAGGAACCCCAGTACCACCAAAAAAATAAAAATATAAAAAAATAAGAAGGGCTGACGATGTAACTCAAAGATAGAATGCCCCTGGATTCAATCCCCAGTACCAAAATGGGAGGGTGGGGTGTCTATATGTGGAGAGAGGAGACTGGAAAGCTATACCCCTATATCAACAATGTTCTACCTGTTTAAAGCATGTTACTTTAGAGACTTATTTTTTATGGTACTGGAGATTGAACCCAGGGGCATTCTACCTCTGGGCTACACCCCCAGCCATATCAGCTTTCCAAGTACAAGGATTACAAGTGTGCACAACCACGCCCAGCACTTTATATAGACATTTCTTAACTAAGACTTAGCTTCCTCATTTGTGAGGTGGCGATAGACAATAGCTATACCGTTTTCCATTATGAAAACTAACTCAAAGCTAAACACTCAGAAAACAGTAAGATACTACTCAGGAGGCTGAGGCAGGAAGATCACAGGTTCAAGCTCAGCCTGGGAAAATTAGTGAGATCCTATCTCAAAATAATATTTTAAGAAACTGGGAAGCTGGACACAGGGCATGCTTGTAATCCTAGTACTTGGGAGGCTGAGACGGGAGAATCATAGGTTCTCAGCCGGCCTCATTTACGTGGCCTGGTATGAGCTTTAGAAAAGCAAACGGAGGTATTTACAGATCAAGTAACAAGTGAGGTAGAACAGGTACAACACTGGCACAGCGTGCACCCGGTCCTGGGTTCAATCCTCAGCATCCCAAAAAGTCAACTTTGCTTCAGAATTACTGGGGAAGGACAGAAAGTGAATGGGTGAAACAGTGCAGGTTATGACTCGATGGTGCCACAGTAAGTTCTGAAGCCCATCATATGTAATTATATTCTTATATATTTAAAACCTTCCATAATAAAAGTCCTCCAAAAATAAGCACCAAGTCAGGTGTGGTGGCACACACTTGTAGTCCCAGTACCTGGGAGGCTGAGAGAGGAGGCTCACAGGTTTGTAGCTAGCCTCAGCTACTTAGTGAGGCCCTCCACAACTTAATGAGACCGTTTCAAAATAAAGAATAAAAATAAGCTGGTGCTATATAGCTTAGAGGTAGAATGTCCCTGGTTTCAATCCCCAGTGCAAGAAAAAAAAAAAAAAAAAAGCACCAAAATAGCAGTTATCTTTGGAAGGGAAAAAAATTGCTTTTGTTTTCAAAGAGTCATTCATAAACCGGTTGCTTTATTTTAAAAAAGCCCATAGAGATTTAACTTTTATCAGAAATTTTAAAAATTAAGCTTCTGAATATAGAACAAATCATCCTTGACCCAAATGTGTCAACCTAGATTTCATTAATTCATCCTTTAAATCCTTGTCTCCTCGTTCTAACACTGTGGGAGATTATCAAAGAAAACACCTTTCAGAGATCAAGGCGCATGGACGCAGACAACCCCCTTCCCCAATCCTGTCCTCTATGCACCTGAAAAGCAGTCACAGCGATAGTGTGTATCTTCCCATGATCCTCCTTTTTCAGAATCCCTCAATGTAAAAGAAACCCTTCCTCATAAGTTACAGCAGTTGGGCAAAAATCTTCTAATACAAGGGGCAGCTTGAACTTCCGAGGATATAGAAATAGCCCAGCACTCTGCACACCTGCACACTCTTTGCAGTGGAGCTGAAGAGCTATTATGCCATGCACTCCAGCAAAACAAGATAGCTCCACTTAGCTTAAGGCATCTGCTTTTTTTTTTTGGGGGGGGGGTATGGGGGTTCCAGGGATTGAACCCAAGGACATTCTATGTGCCTTATATACTTGAGCCTGTACTGGTAAGATACAGAAGGAATAAGATGAAGCAAAACCAAACTGCCTAGGTGGATAAAACATATCAGCATACATCTTTCCTGTAAAGCAAGTGTTGGGTCCTTTCCTTTTGTATATATATTTATACATATAGCAATAATAATAAAGTACAAAGAATCTTTGGCACACCAAAGTAGATAAGAACAGATGATTCTCAAGATTTCTAACCTTAAACAAGATTTTCTCAACTGAATGAAGTGAATAAACTTTAAAAAGTACAGCAGCCAGGTGTGGTGGCACATAGTTGTAATTCCAGAACTTGGGAGACTCAAGACAGGAGGATCACAGGCTCAAGCCTAACCTTAGCAACTTAGTGACACCTGCTGCAACTTACCCAGACCCTGTTTTAAAAAATAAAACAAGGCTAGGGGTATAGCTCAGCAGTAGAATGCCCATGCTCCACTCCTAGTACCATACACACACACAAATAATAATAATAATTATTATTATTACTATTATTATTATTAATGCAAAGCCACTCAGGGAGAATAAGCTCAGTGGAAGACTGTTTGCTTAACTATGTTTTTTTGTGGTACTGGGGGTGGAACCCGGAGGCTTTCTCCCTCCAGGCTATACTCCCAGACCTATTTTTTTTTTTTTTTTTTAATTTGGAAACAGGGTCTCACTGAGTTGCCGAGAGCCTCACTAAGTAGCTGAGGCTGGCTTCAAACCTGTGTGATCCTCCTGTCTCGGCCTCCCAAGTGCAGGGATTACAAGCGTGCGCCACCACTGTTTCTTAACTATGTTTAAGGGAGTCATATTCAAATCTAACAAGACTAGAGACATTACTCTTGAAATGAGCATAAAGAAAGCCTGTTGTACAAATTCAATTTCCTTCCTAAACCTTTTGTTTAATTCTTCTTTTAGCTCTCATTTTCTCCCCAAATTTATAGTTTAATTTTTTTAAAAGAAGGGTTCAACAAGCCAAATGTTGTGGCACAAGCCTGTAATCCCAGTACTTGGGAGGCTGAAACAAAAGAATCACAGATTCGAAGTCAAACCAGCAACTGAAGAGGCTCGCAGCAACTTGCTGAAACCCTGTCCCTATTTCCAAATAAAAAGTACAATCCGTCTGGGAGTGTAGTACAGACACAGAATGCCCGTGTTCAACCCCAGCACCACAAAAAAGGGCTCGACAAATACTACAATGCCATCAACTGGCTTCAATTAGAGGCTGCACATACTCCATCATGCGTCCAATCTACTCATCCAAGCCCCCATCTTTCCAGCCACCTGTACATAATGTCTTTTTTTTTTCCTTTTGGTATTAAAGATTGAACCCAGGGACGCCCTACTTCCTTAGCTGCACCCCCAATCAGCCTGACAGCCTCAGCTACTTAAGCCCTCCGCAACTTAGTGAGACCCTGTTTCAAAAATAAAGAGTAAAAAATAGGGCTGGGGGTGTAGCTCGGAGATAGAATGCCCCTGGGTTCTATCCCAGTACCGCAAAAAAAAAAAAGTATGAAAGAAAATTTTTATATTTTACATTTAATTCATTAAAATATACCTTGCAAGGTGGCACACACCTGTAATCCCAGTACTTGGGAAGCTGAGACAGGATGATGGCAGGTTCAAGGCTAGCCTAGCAATTAGCAAGGTCCTGGTACAAAATAAAAAGCACTAAGGATACTGGGCATGGTGGTGCAGGCTTGTAATCTCAGTACTTAGACAGGAGGACTGCAAGCCCAAGGACAGCCTCCGCAATTTAGTGGGGCTGTTGCAAAATAATAAAAAACATTAGGGGAAGCTGGTCCTGTTGGCACACACCTGTAATCCCAGTACTTGGAAGTCTGAGACAGAAGGATTGCATGTTCAATCACAGCCTCAGCAAATAGTGAGATTCTCATTAATCTAGCTATACCCTGTTTCAAAATAAAAATAAAATAGGGCTGGGGGTGTAGCTTGGAGGTAGAATGCCCCTAGTTCAATCCCCAGTACCACAGAAGAAAAACAAACACTAGGGGTGTGGCTCACAGGTAGAATGACCCTGGGTTCAATTACCAGTACCAAAAATAACATTTTTTAAAAATTTAGTAACATGCACAAATATTAATTTAAAAAACATTAAGTTATGACAGACATATGAACCTGTGTAACCCCAAAATGAAAATTTTGGTATGTGGTGGTATGCACCTATAATCCCAGCTATTTGGAGAGCATATATATGAGTCAAAGTTTGAGGCCAGTCTGGAAAACTCAGGAAGATCTTATCTTGGGGGGGGAAATTATTTTTGTGATACTAGGGATTGAACCCAGATGAATTTTACCTCTGAGCTACACCCCAAACCCTATTTATTTTTTGAGACAGGGTCTGGCTAGGTTGTGAAGGGCTCACTTATTTGCTGAGGCTGTCTTCAAACCTGTGTTCCTCCTGTCTCAGCCTCTCAAGTACTGAGATTAGAGTGTGCCACCATGCCTGGCTTGAAATTAAAAAAAAAAAAAAAAATTAAGAGATGTGGGCATAGCTAATGATAGTGTTCTTGTCTAGCATATGCAAGGCCTTGTGTTAAAAATCCCAAAAGATAGTTTACCACACAGAAAGTTTCTCCCCCTCAAGAGTTCCTGTACTTCCTCTCCCAACTCTAATCACAGATCTCGTTTTTTTCCATCGGATAGTTTTGCCCACTCTAAATATGCTTTAATTTCTTTGGAGTAAATGCTAAGAGAAGAATCATTAGGTTACAGAAAATAATTAACTTTTAAAGAAACCACCAGATCTTTTTCAAAAAAAGGTGTTATTTTACATTCCCACCGAATAAAGAAATTTCAGTTGTTCCATATCCTCACCCACAGTTGTCTTCTAAATTTTAAACATCTAATATTTTTGTATGTGTGGGTTTTTTTGTTGTTCTAATACATATTTCCCAAGTGATTAATGATGTTGATACTCTGATGTTCCCTCCCATTCAACCTTCCAAACCCAAAATAGTCAAAAGACCCAATTTCAACTTTAAAGGGCAAGAACTATGAGATACAGTGTCAGAGTAAATATGAACAAACCAGGTGTGGTGGGCTGTGTGTGCTTGCAATCCCAGTACTTAGGAGCTGAGACAGGAGGATTCCGGTTCATGGCTAGCCTTAGTTACTTGGTGTCTCCACCTTACAGGCATGCGCCACCACAATTGGTTTACCAGATAGCTTTTTTTTTTTGGTACTGGGAAGTAAACCCAGGGGCATTCTACCTCCAAGATACACCTCCAGCCCTATTTTTTTATTCTTTATTTTTGAAACAGGATCTTACTAAGTTGTAAAAGGCCAAGAACTGTTCTTTCTGTCTCAGCCTCTCAAGTACTGGGATTACAAGTGTGTGCCATCACACCTGGCTTACTAGATTTTTTCATACTGGGGATGGAACCCAGGAGCATTCTACCTCCATGCTATGCCCCAGCCCTATTTTTTATTCTTTATTTTGAAACAAGGTCTCACTGAATTACAATGGGCCTCACTAAGTAGCAGAGAATGTCTGCAAACCCTAATCCTCCTGTCTCAGCCTTCCAAATGCTAGGATTAGGAGCATGTGCCACCATGCCCAGCTTTGCCAGATAAGATTTTTTTTCTTTTGGTGGTACTAGGGGTTGAACCCAAGGGCTTTCTACCTCTGGGCTCTATTTCCAGACCTATTTTATACTTTATTTGGAAACAGGGTCTCACTAAGTTGCTGAGAGCCTCAATAACTGAGGCTGGCTTCAAACCTGTGTGATCCTCCTGTCTCAGCCTCCCAAGTACAGGGATTACAAGTGTGCACCAGCAGGCCCAGCTCTGCCAGATATTTTTTAAGATTCCTTCCAGCACTGAAGATTTTTGTGACCCTAATCTCTAAGAAAAGTTTGGTCATTGATGACCAGGTTTTATTTTATTTTAGGGCACTAGGGGTTTGAACCCAAGGATGGTCTGTCTTACCTCTGGGCTACAACCCAAATTCTTTTTATATTTTGTTTTCCTTTGGGGTTTTTTTGGGGCGGTACTTAGAATTGAACCCAGGTGTGTTCTACCTCTGAGCTACACCTACAGACCTTTTTTAAATTTTTATTTATTTATTGTGGTACTGGGGTTCCTGGAAGCCCTTCTACCTCCGGGCTACACTCCCAGACCTATTTTTACATTTTTATTTGGAAACAGGGTCTCCTAAGCCAGCGCGTGCAGCTGGCTTCGAACCTGCGCGATCCTCCTGTCTCTGCCTCCCAAGCGCGGGGATTACAAGCGTGCGCCACCATGCCCGGCAACACACCCAGCTTTTGAGCTGGGTAGGGTGGCACATGCTTATAATTTAAGCTGGGTGTGGCAGCAGTAATCCCGGTACTTGGGAGGCTAGAAGGGTCACAGGTCCAAAGCCAACCTCAGCAGTGAGTGAGAGACTGTCAGTAAACCTAGTGAGACCCTGTTTCCAAATAAAGAATTAAAAAAATCAGGCTGGGGTGTAACTTGGGAGGTAGGACGCCTTTGGGTTCCATTCCCAGTACCAAAAACAAAAACAATTATGACCAAGAATATTCATGACTCCAATACCTCCCAACTGCTAAGACAGTTAGCTGTCTTGTTGTGAAACAGCTAAGGGAATGGTAAGCAAAATCCAGAGGAAGAAGAGAAAAATGAACCCCTCTACCTCCTGAAAACTCGTACATGCCTGGCCAAATTCTGTAAACTTACTTTGTCAGCTGAATGATCTGAGGAACTTCAGGAAAGGAATTTCAAACCTTAGTGATAAGTTATTGCAGCGCTGCTCCAGATTGACTACACCTCACATTCACGTAGGGATATAATGCAAATTCAGATTCTTGAAACAAGACAGGGATGAGACCTAATGCTTTTGCGGTATTGAGCATGGAACCCAGAGGCATTCTATCACCAAGCTACACCCGCAGCCCTCTATTTTTATTCCTTATTTTGAAACAGGGTCTGAGTTACAAAGGGCCTCACTAAGTAGCTGAGGCTGTCCTTGAACCTAATGCAATTTCTAACAAGCTTCCCTGTTAGTCTGAGGACCATGGGATACAGCAAGGCCTTAATACATCTAAATGAATACCTGGCAGAAACTGAATAACCCTTCTCTGGAAAACAAACCTTTGCTCCAGGTCTTAGGGAAACTCTATAAATAATCTACAATGAACAGAACATGAGCAACCCGCAAATAACAAGGCAAACCTCTAAAAACAGAAACAAAGTCTCACTAATTCCAAATGTTAGAACTATAAGATATTCAAACAAAATGTTCACTGTGTTTTACAGATGCAAACGGCTAGTTGGGCACAATGGCCCGTGCCTGTAGTTTCTGCTCCTATGAAGGCTGAAGCAGGAGGATCTCACATTCAAGGCCAGGCTGGGCAACTTTGTCTCAAAACAAAAAAATAAAAAGGTCTGAAAGCCAAGGGAGTAGCACATGCCTGTAATCCCAGTACTTGGAAGGCTGAGACAAGAGGATCACAAGTTCTAGGACAGCCTCAACAAGTAGTAAGACTCATCAACCTACTAAGATCCTGTTTCAAAGTAAAAATAGCCAGGCATTGTGGTCCCAGCCTCTCAAGTACTAGGACTGTAGGTGTGCGCCACCATGTCTGACTTGTTTTCCTTAAAGCAGTATTTTTGGAGAAAGAGAACTTTTTCAGAGTGTAATTTTTTATTTACGTACTGGGGATCTATAGCATTGTAAAAATAAAAAGTTATAAACTAGAGCCAGGTGTGGTGGTGCACATTTGTAATCCCAGCATTCAAGAGGCTGAGACCAGAGGATGGCAGTTTGCGGACAGTCTTAGCTACTTGGCCCTTCGCAACTCAGTGAGATCCTAGGCCTGGCGTGGTGGCGCATGCTTGTAATCCCAGTATTTGGAAGGCTGAGACAGGAGGACTGTCCAGGTTTGAAGCCAGCTTCAGCTACTTAGTGAGACCCTATTACAAAATAAAAAATAAATAATAGGGCTGAGGGTGTCACTCAGAGGGGGTTCCATTCCTAGTACTGCAAAAAAAAAAAAAAAAAAGTAAATAAAAAATAAAAATATTTTTTAAAAAATAGGGCCGGGAGTATGACTTGGAGGTACAATGCCCGTGGGTTCCATCCCCAGTACTCCAGTACTGCAAATAAATAAATTAATAATAAATAAATAAGCCAGGCATTGTGGCACCCACCTATAATCCCAAGTGGGATACCTAGGAGGCTGACACAGAGATTAAAAGTTTAAAAAGGGCAGGAGTAGCAGGGCGTGGTGGCGCATGCATGCATGTAATCCTTCCGGCTTGGGAGGCTGAGACAGGAGGATTATGCAGGTTCAAGGACAGCCTCAGCTACTTAGTGAGGCTCTTGGCAACTTAGCAAGACCCTGTTTCCAAATAAAATATAAAATATGTTTGGGAGTGTAGCCCGGAGATAGAAGGCCCCTGGGTTCCACCCCAGTACCACCAAAATAAAAAAAGCAAAATAGGGCAGGGGGTATAGGTCAGAGGTAGGGGACTCCAGTGTTCAATCCCCAATATAATACAAATATACAAAGCTCAGTAAACATGCCCAGCAGCATTTTTTTGTTGTTGTGTTTTGGGTTTTTTGAGGTACTAGTGATGGAACCCAGGGGCATTCTACCTCCGAGCTACACCCTCAGCCCAATTTTTTATTCTTTATTTTGAAACAGGGTCTCACTGAATTGCAGAGGGCCTCACTAAGTAGTAACTGAGGCTTCCCGCAAACCATGATCCTCCTGTCCCAGCAGCATTTTAGATGAAAAAAGACAGTAGCAAGGTGAAATTAAGCAAAATAGAATGCAAAAGAAAAAATTAAAAACATAGAAGATATGCAAGTAAACTGAAATCAACATATGCTCAATCAGAACATCACGAGTAAAAAAGAGTGAAAGCCTGTTGTGGTGACGATGCTTGTAATCCCAGCACTTGGGAGACTGAGACAGGAGGATCTCACAGGTTCAAAGTCAGTCTAAGCTACTTAGTGAGGCTCTCAGCAACTTAGTGAGACCCTGTTTCCAAATAAAGTATAAAATAGGTCTGGGAGTATAGCCCGGAAGTAGAAAAGCCCCTGGGTTCCACCCTCAGCACCACAATTTAAAAAAAAAGTGTGAAAACACGGCAAAGGCATATCTAAGCGTTTAGTGGCTAAGAACTTCCCAGATCTGAAAAAAGTCTCAAATATAGATTGCTCCAAACGATCCCAAATAGGATAAATAAAAAGACATTTACACTTAAACGTTTTGTAACACAACTACAAAATAGTAAAAAAAAAAAAAAAGAAAGAAAGAAAGAAAATGTTAGGCATGGGAGTAGGGAAACCACCATTTTTTGACAAATAGGTAATTTCTCAACAGCAACAAAAGAAGTCAGAAGGCAGAGGAATTATATTTTATACAGTGTGGTAAAGATGTCAATCGAGAATTCTATAGCAAGTGAAATTACTTTTTATGAATAAAGATTCTTTTGACAGTGAAACTGGAGGCTTTTTCACCAAAAGGAAAGGGAATCCTAAATAATGTCGGGATGAAAGAAAAAATAAAAAGTGAGCCGGGTGTGGTGGCGCACGCTTGTAATCCCAGCATTTGGGAGGCTGAGACCGTGGTTTGCGGACAGCCTCATCCCCTTTGCAACTCAGTGAGACCCCGTTTCAAACTAAAGAATAAAAAACAGGGCAGGGGGTGTAGCTCAGAGGTTGAATGACCCTGGATTCCATCCCCAGACCTGCAAAAAAAAAAAGAAAGAAAGAAAAAGAAAAGTGACAAATACCAATACAAATGAAATTAACTCTATAAAAAAAAAATCTAAGTTTTTCTTAATTGACAAAAGTATTTTGTGTGTGTGTGTGGCACTGGGGATTGAACCCAGGGGCATTCTACCTCCTAGATACCCGCCTGGCTCTATTTTTAATTTTTAATTTTGAAACAGGTCTCACTAAGTTGCACAGGGCCTAAGCAGCTGAGGCTGGCCATGAACCTGTAATTCTCCTGTCTCAGCCTCCCAAGTATTGGGATGACAAACATTTTTCACCACATCCACCCCAAAATATCTTAAGTCAAAAGATTGACAAACTCAGCTACTATATTGTAAAGTCTTTATATTGTACAAGTAGTAAAGGTATACATCAATTATAACCTTTGTTAGCCAGGCGTGGTGGTGCACGCTTGTAATTCCAGCATTTGGGAGGCTGAGACAGGAGGATCGCGGTTCACGGACAGCCTCAGCTACTACTTAGGCCCTTTGCAACTCAGTAAGACCCTGTTTCAAAATAAAGAATAAAAAATAGGGCTGGGACAGAGCTCAGAAGTAGAATGCCCCTGGGTTTCATCCCCAGTATGGCAAAAAAAAAAAATTATATATATATATATATACAACCTTTGCTAGACATTATCTTGGCATACTCAGCCCTTGCTAAAGATTGAATCCAAAGCCTTGCACATGCTACATCTGAGCTACATCTCTAGCCTGCTTTAATTTCTAAAACGGGTACCCAAACACTAGTATCATACCTCTATTAAAAATGATAAATTCAGTCGCCGAGCGTGGTGGCGCACGCTTGTGCAGGAGGATCACACAGGTTCGAAGCCAGCAGCGCGGGCTTAAGAGACCCTGTTTCCAAATAAAACTATATATATATAATAGGTCTGGGAGTGTAGCCCAGAGGTAAAAGGGTTTCCAGGAACCCCAGTACCACCAAAAAAAAAAGATAAATTCATTGTAATCCCAGCATTTGGGAGTCTGAGTGAGACAGGACGATCGTGGTTTGCAGCCAGCCTCAACTACCTAGTGAGGCCCTTTGCAACTCAATGAGACCCTGTTTCAAAATAAAGAATAAAAAATAGGACTGGGGTGTAGCTCGAGGTAGAATGCCCCTGGGTTCCATCCCCATTACCACAAATAAATAAATACATGATAAATTCAAACAAAGGCCACTAAATTAGAAAATGGTAAAATTCCACCTCTATCAGATGAAACTTTAGAATATTCTAACTAGCTGGGCATGGTGGTACACGATTGTAATCCCTGTACATGGGAGGCTGAGATGGAGGATTGCAGGTTCACAGCCACCCTCAGCTACTTAGTGAGGCCCTTTTTCAAAACAAAAAATAAAAAAAATAGGGCTGGGGTGTAACTCAGAAATAGAACGCCACTGGGTTCAATCCCTAGCACCACAAAAAATAAATAAGTATTCTAACTTATAAGAAAAAGAGCTAAAATAATTTGGAAATGAAGAGACAAGAAAATAAGCACATACTAGACCAAAAAAAGTTACAGCTGTATTAGTATCAAAAGGGGAATTTTATAACTTTTAAATAGCAGAGAATTTCTAGGGCAGTAAAAATTACTCTGTATAGCTGAGAATGATGGCATATGCTTATTATCCCAGTACTTGGGAGACTGAGACAGAAGGATCACAGGTTGGAGGACTGTCTTAGCAACTGAGACTCTCCACAGCCTAGCAAGATCCTGTTTCAAAACAAACACTATTAACAACAAAACAGACTGGAGACATGGCTCAGAGGTAGAATGCCCTGGGGTTCAATTTCTAGTACCAATAAAAGAAAAAACTGTGTGATACAACAATGATGGATACATGCCATTATAAATGTGTTATATAGTATGTGGGGGTAGGACAAAATGGAAAGTCCCTGATCTCCAACTTAATTTTGCTATGAACATAAAGCTGTTCTAAAAAAAACACAGGGGCTGACGGTATAGCTTGGAGGTAAAATGCCCCTAGGTTCAATCTCTAATACCAAAAATGAAAAAAGAAAAACAAAACCAAAAAAGTAGCATTATTATACAGAAAAAGGAATACCTTTAAGTTTAACTCAATAAGACAGCAATTCTTAATTTATAAATATTAAAGGTCTCAAAATATTAGCTGAAAAATACAAAATCCAGGGATTTTAAGACAAGCATCTTCTGATAATGAGACAAAAATAGAAACAGATAACTGTCTATTCAAATTTTACATCTTCTTGCCTTTAACTTCTCTGTGTAGTAAGCTCCATGGCATTTTGTAAACTTAACACATTTCATCAGGTGCTACTACTACAAGGAGGTACTTGTTAGATTACCTTGCTCATCTGTCTCTTTCTACTCACTGTCATCAAGCTGTCATATACTACACAACAGTACTACATATATTCACATAACCACCACAAGTTAGGGTTCAGAACTCAACATCAAAGACACTTGTCAAAACTCTTTGGATTCTGAGCCGGGCGTGGTGGCACACAGTAGTAATTAAAGTACTTGGGAGGCTGAGACGGGAGGATCGCATAGGTTCAAAGCCAGCCTCAGCTACTTAGTGAGGCTCTCAGCAATTTAGTGAGACCCTGTTTCCAAATAAAATATAAAATAAAATAGGTCTGGGAGTATAGCCTGGAGGTAGAAAGCCTCTGGGTTCCATCCCGAGTACTTAAAAAAAAAGTCTTTAGATACTTATATTGGAAAGCACAAAGTGTGGCAATATAATAGCAAGATTTGTGGGGTTTTTTGTTTGTTTTGGTTTTGCAGGTCTGAGGATGAAACCCCCTGCCCTGCCCTATTTTTTAACTTGTTATTTTGAAACAAGGTCTCACTAAGTTGTGGAGGACCTCACTAAGTAGCTGAGGCTGTCCCCAAACCCTGATCCTCTTGTCTCAGCCTCCCGAATGCTGGGATTACAAGCATGTGCCACCTTGCCCGGCTATAATGGCAATATTTAACATAGTCACATTAGAAAGTATTGTTTACAGAGATAAATAAAGCAGATATGCAGAGATAATATGAAAGTGTCTGAATTACTGATTTTAGTTAATCTTAAAAACCAGCTGTCTGAGTCCTTAAGGATTTCATTAGACACAAAATAATCTGAAGTAATAACTCTAAGATGACTCAGTTTCCAATTAATGTTTGAATGTTTTAAAGTCTTACTTTGCATTGTATGCCTCCAAAGATGGATGCTATAGTAAATCTAATTGGTACTCTAAGTATTTAAACAAGAACAAAGACAAGCAAATACAGCACGCACAGTAACAAGTACGAAGACTTCTGATGTGTCTCTCTTTAACCCTAACAACCCCCAGATTTATAGTAAGAACAAACATTAGTCACTTAATAGATGAAAAGCTCAAAGGAAACTCATCTATACTCAAGTCTCCTGGCTTTCAGGCCAAAGTTTTTGTTTTGTCTTTTGTTTTTTTGTTTTTGTTTTTGCAGTACTGGAGTGGAATCCAGGGGCATTCTGCCTCCAAGGTACACTCCCCAGCACTAGTTTTTATTATTATAAAACAGGGTCTCAAGCCGGGCATGATGGCACACGCTTGTAATCCTAGCATTTGGGAAGCTGAGACAGAAGGATCTTGGTTCGGAGCCAGCATCAGCTACTTACTGAGGCCCTTTGCAACTCAGTGAGACTGTTTCAAAATAAAGAATAAAAAATAGGTCTGGGGTTGTACCTCGGAGGTAGAACGCCCCCTGGGGTCCATCCCTAGTACCAAATTAAAAAAAAAAAAAAAGAAAAGAAAACAGGGTCTCACTGTATTGTGGAGGGCCTCACTAAGTAGTTGAGGCTGTGCGCAAATCGCAATCCTCCTATCTCAGCCTCCCAAATGCTGGGATTACAAGCATGCGCCACCACGCACGGCTGGCTCCAAAATTCTTATACAACTTTAAAGATATAAATTCATACCCATCAAAACTAATTTACAACCTTTTTTTTTTTTTTTGCAGTACTGGGGATGGGACCCAGGGGCTTTCTACCTCCAAGCTACACCCCCAGCCCTATTTTTTATTCTTTATTTTGAAACAGGGTCACCTGAGTTACAAAGGGCCTCACTAAGTAGTAGCTGAGGCTGTCCTTGAACCGTGATCCTCCTGTCTCAGCTTCCCAAATGCTGGGATTACAAGCATGCGCCACCATACCCAGCTCTAGTTTATAACTTTCTATTTGTACAATGCTATATATCCCTAAAGTACTTAAAAAAAATTCACTCTGAAAAAGTTCCCTTCCTCCAAAGAGTACTCATTAAGGAAAATCTTAAGTCAGGCATGGTGGCGCACACCTACAATCCTAGTGCTTCAGAGGCTGGGACAGGAGGATTACAAGTTCGTGGCCAGCCTCAACAATTTAGGGAGGTCCTCAGAAATTTAGTGAGGCCCTGTTTTCAGACAAAAACTAAAACAGAGCTAAAGGTGTAGCTCAGAGATAGAATGCCCATGAATACATCCCCAGAACGTGTGTGTGTGTGTGTGTGTGTGTGTGTGTGTGTGTGTGTGTGTATGAATGAGCTAGGGTTTAGCTTGGAGACAGAATGCCTCTGAATTCAATTCCCAGACTGCCCCCACACACAAACACAAAAAGCTGGCCTTGTAGTTAGGAGGTAGAATGCCCCTGGGTTCAACCCCCAGTACCAAAAAGGTGGTGGTGGGGGAGGACACAACAAGAAGGCAGAAAATGTTCCCCACCAAGCCAGGCATGGTGTGAATGCTTGTAATCCCAGTGCTTGGGAGGTCAAGACAGGAGGGTTGCAGGTTCATGGCCAGCCTCAGCTACTTAGTGAGGCCCTCCACAACTTAGTGAGATCCTTTTCCAGAAAAAAATAGGGCTGAATATGATGTAACTTGGAGGTAGAATGCCCCTGGGTTCCATCCCCAGTATTGCGGAAAGAAAGAAAGAAAGAAAGAAAGAAAGAAAGAAAGAAAGAAAGAAAGAAAGAGCGAACCCTCCCTATCCAAATTCTATCTACTGTGCTGAAAGAATCTGTGGTCCCCACTACTCTTGAGGCTGAGGCAGGAGAATGGCTTGGGCCTAGGAGTTTGTGGCCAACCAGGGCAACACAAAGAGAACCAGTCAATTTTTCAATTTTTTTTTAAGCAACTCACTAAGTTGCTGAGGAACCTGAAATCCTGTTTCAGCCTCTCAAGTACAGGAATTACAGGCATGTGCCACCATGCTGGGCTCCCAGTCACTTTTTTTGATAAAAGAAATCCTGCCGTATAGGGGGACAAATCCCTTCACCTTTAAGGTGACTCAGGAATGAGTCATAATTGAGCTCAAGCCAGTATTTTTCCTAACAGCAAGGTTAGAGACCTGAACCAGCACAACAGTGCCATACTTGTAATCCCTGCTGCTAGTACAGAGGAGGCTAAACGAGGGGGTTTTCAAATTCAAGGATAGCCTGGGAGACCCTGTCTCAAAATAAAATAAGGGTAGGGAATGTAGATCAGTGGTAGAATTCTTGTCAAGCACTTACAAGGTCCTGGGTTTAATCCCCAGTACTTCAAAATGAAAAGATTAGAACCTTGAAAGCAACTTAGACCTGTTCAGAACCAGGACTTGGATTGAAATAGTTTCACTAACCTCCAATTGAAATGTAACATTCATTTCTAGTACTAGTAGGCAACAAATCATAGCATTATTGGTACAAATCAGAGCCAGGCAGATGCAAGTTCAAGGCTAGCATCAGCAAATTAAGGAGACCCTGTTTCAAAATAAAAAATAAAAGGGGTGGGGATATAGCTCAGAGGTAGAATGCCCCAGGTTCAATCCTCAGTACAAAAAAATAAATAAAAAATAAAAGAAGTAGACGTGGGATTACACTTGTAATCCCAGCATTGGGGAGACTGAAACCAGAGGATTGTGGTTCATGGTCAGCCTCAGAGCCTCAGCTACCTAGTGAGGTCCTTTGAACTCAGTGAGACCGGTTCAAAATATAGAATAAAAAATAGGACTGGGGTGTAGCTCGGAGGTAAAATGTCCACGGTTTCAACCCCCAGTACCAAAAAAAAAAAAGAGAGAGAGAGAGAGAGAGCGCGCACCACTCGAGGGAGCAAGAGAGAGAGAAAGCCGGGCATAGTGGCAAGCACATTCGGGAGGCCGAGACCTGAGCACAGTTCTAGGACAGCCCCAACTAATTATTAATGAGACCCTTAACAACTCAGTAAGACCCTGTTTCAAAAATAAAGAATAAAAATAGGTCCGGGGATGTAGCTCGAAGATAGAATGCTCCTGGGTTCCATCCCCGGTACTGCAAAAATAAAAATAAAAAATAAAAGGAGGGATAAAAATAGGAAATATTATACCACATTACAATTGTTGCAAATATCTCAAAATATCACTTACATTCATCATTACCTCAAGCAGAACTTAAACCACGTTATGGGAAATCTAATAAGAAAACATTACTATATTAAAAGAAGCTTTAGTGTACATTTGTAATCCTAGTACTTGGGAGGCTGAGACAGAAGTATTACAGGCTCAGCAAATAGTGACACTCATCAACCTAGCAAGACCCTGTTTCAAAATAAAAGTACAAACCAGGTGTGGTGGCCCACGCTTGTAATCCCAGCATTCTGGAGGCTGAGACAGGAGGATCAACAGTTTGAGGACAGCCTCAGCTACTTAGTGAGGCCCTCTGCAACTCAGTGAGACCTGGCTTCAAAATAAAGAATAAAAAATAGGGCAGGAGGTGTAGCTTGGAGGTCAAATGCCCCTGGGTTCCATCCCCAGACCCGCAAAAAATAAAAATAAAATAAAATAAAAGTACAAATAATGCTGGGGGGTGTAGCTCACAAGTAGACTGGCCCCCAAGTTTAATCTCCCGTATTGAAAAAAAAGGGGAAGAAATGTTCTAAATAGAACTTTCCAATGAAATACCAAATAGAAAATAGCAGCATATTAAGCATTGCTTGTGAAATTTATTTCTATCACATGTAAATATCTGCACACACACTGATGTCAAATGGCAGAAAAGTTCCTATCACTGCATATCAAAAGACCTCTGTAATCCTAGCACTTCTGCTGAGACAGAAGGATCACAGGTTCAAGGCCACCTCAGCAATTTAGTGAGATGCTTGCTTCAAAATGAAAAATAAGATAGGGCTGGTATATACCTAGCCCTAGGTTCAATTTCTAGTAACACATTAAAAAAATTTAAAAGTCAGCCGGGCGTGGTGGCGCACGTTTGTAATCCCCGCGCTTGGGAGGCTGAGACAGGAGGATCACAGGGGTTCGAAGCCAGCCTCAGCTACTTAGTGAGGCTCTCAGCAACTTAGTGAGACCCTGTTTCCAAATAAAATATAAAATAGGTCTGGGAGTATAGCCCGGAGGTAGAAGGCCTCTGGGTTCCACCCCCAGTACCCAAAAAATAATAATAATAATAAAAAGTCAGTGGTACAAACATATCTCTGTACAGATCATTTTTGTTGTTGTTTTAAAACGAGGGCAAAGGTATGACTTAGTTATCAGAAATAAGATATATAGGAGAGCCGGGTGTGGTGGCGCAGGCTTGTAATCCCAGTACTTAGGAGGCTGAGATCACAGTTCACAGACAGCCTCAGCTACTTAGTAAGGAGTCACTCTGCAACTTAGTGAGACCCTGTTTCAAAATAAAGAATAAAAATAAGGCTGGGGTGTAGCTTGGAGGTAGAATGCCCCTGGGTTCAATCCCCCAGTAACACACGCGCGCGCGCACACACACACACACACACACACACACACGAGTTAGGCCAGACTTCCTCCAGGGATGCTTGCTTTCAGGATAAAGGACAGTATCTTTTCCTCCTTTCCTGTCTCCAATGCAGTGAACACAAAGACATGACAATCATTAGTGACCATGAGAACCACCTGCTAGAAATAGGAGTGGAAACACATGCAGAGCCTGACCTTTGTTGGAAGCACAGCCCAGGTGAACTGCTGTGTGAGGAAAAGCAGAGCTATCTGTTTAAGGCCCTGTTTGTCAAGTTTTCTATTACCTGCAGGTGAAAACATTACTATCAGATAAGGAAATGACTAGATAAGGTAACCAAAGTAAACCCTTTGAAGGGGTAACATCTGAACTAAAGCCTTGTGTCTGAAGAGACAGACATTAAATCTCAAATTCCAGGCAGCATGAAGAACAAGGCAGGCAGAAGGAGCAGATAACATCAGAAAGGTGAGCAAGACCCAACACCATGCAGGATCCTGCTGGCCTCAAGAAGCCTTTGGACTCTTCCCACTGGACTGCTACAAGGATGCCACAAATCCCTCACAGACTGAGGCCAGTATTTTCCAAGTTAATACAAATGCTAAGGAGAGCTGGGCCAAAAGCATATACACAGCCAGGCATCGTGGTGCACATTTGTAATCCCATCACTTGGGAGGCTCAGACAGGAGGATCACAGGTTTGTGGCCAACTTCAGCAACTTAGTGAAGCCCTCTGCAACTCAGGGAGAGCCTGTTTCAAAAATAAAAAATAGCTGGGCATGGTGGCGCACGCTTGTAATCCCCACCATGGGAGGCTGAGACAGGATGATCGCACAGGTTCAAAGCCAGCCTCGGCTACTTAGTGAGGCTCTCAGCAACTTAGTGAGACCCTGTTTCCAAATAAAACATAAAATAGGTCTGGGAGTATAACCTGGAGGTAGAAAGCCCCTGGGTTCCACCCCCAGTACCACCAAAAAAAATTTAATTAAAAAAAAAGGTAAAAAATAGCCAGACATGGTGGCGCATGCTTGTAATCCCAGTATTCGGAAGACTGAGACAGGAGGACCTGCAGTTCACAGACAGCCTCAGCTACTTAGTGAGGCCATCTGCAACTCTTTAAAACCTGTTTCAAAATAATCAAAAACAAGGCTGGGGGTGTAGCTTGGAGGTAGAATGCCCCTGGATTCCATCCCTAGTAATACAAAAAAATAAAAAATAAAATGGGGCAAAGGGTGTGGTTCAGAGAAAAAATACTTCTGGGTTCAATCCCCAGTAGGGCGAGCACATACACAGGACATACACAACAATGTATACCTGTCATGGTAGGCGCTCATAGAAAAAGAACCTCACTTCTTTTCTGACCTCTCTTCAAATCTAATTTTCAATATGAACATGGTGATGCATGCCAGTAACCAGTTCTTGGGAAGCTGAGAAATGAGTGCAGGTTCAAAGGCAGTCTCAGCAAGGTAGTGAGACCCAGTTTCATAACAAAAAGTAAAAAGGGTTATGGGTGTAACATGAAGGTGGAATGCTAGAGTTCAAACCCCAATACCACCCCCAAAAAAACTGTATCAAAAATATGTGGTAAAATAAAAATTTTACATTTTTAAGCCGGGCGTGGTGGCGCACGCTTGTAATCCCAGCATTCGGGAGGATGAGACCGGAGGATCGCAGTTCGGACAGCCTCAGCTACTTAGTGAGGCCCTCTGCAACTTAGTGAGGCCCTTTGCAACTCAGTGAGACCCGGTTTCAAAATAAAGGAATAAAAAATAGGGCTGGGGCTGTAGCTTGGAGGTCGAATGCCTCTGAGTTCCATTCCCAGACCCTCAAAAAAAAAAAAATATATATATATATATACATTTTTAAGAGAAGCAATTTACAGTGTGTGTGTGTGTGTGTGTGTGTGTGTGTGTGTGTGTGTGTGTGTGTGTTGGGTACCTCCAACCCATATTCCCAACCCTTTTTATTTATTCATATTTATTTATTTATTTTGCAGGTCTGGAACTCAGAGGCATTTGACCTCCGAGCTACACCCTGTACCCAATTTTTTATTCTTTATTTTGAAACCGGGTCTCACTGAGTTGCAGAGGGCCTAAGTAGCTGAAGCTGTCCGCAAACCTCGATCCTCCAGTCTCAGTCTCCCAAATGCTGGGATTACAAGAATACACCACCACACCCAGCATGTAATATTTTTAAGTATGAAATTTTATCAATATACAAAAATAAGCCATATCACACTGCTAATAGTGAACTTACTTATTTGAAAATATAAGTCTAATATTAGTCTAGGATACTATAATTAGCAATGATAAAATACTTGGAGCTGGCTCAAATGCAAGAGTGAGCCCAAAAAACTTTCTGTATTTATTAATCCAATTCAGGTTTTTTTTTCCTTCATTTTTTTGTGGGGGGCAGGTCTGGGGATGGAACCTAAGGGCATTCAACCTCTGAGCTACACCCCTTTCCCTATTTTGTATTCTTTATCTTGAAACAGGGTCTCACTAAGTTGCAGAGGGCCTCGCTGAGTAGCTGGGGCTGTCTACTATGAGCTGTGATCCTCCTGTCTCAGCCTCCCTAATGCTGGGATTACAAGCATAAACCACCACGCCCTGCTCGCCTTCAATCTTTTAATTGTCCATTAAATGTTTGGAACACCTAAATTCCAGGGGTGTGTGTGGGGGGGGGGGGAGAAAGAGAGAGAAAGAGAGTTAGTTACTGGGGATTGAAGCCTGGGTCATTCTACTTCCAGGCTACATATCCATCCCCTTTCTGTAGTTTTTGTTTTGAAACTACATTGCTGAGAGTCTGCCTACTCTGCTAAAGCTGTTCTGAGTCAATGAATCCCCCCCCATCCTCCTGTCTCAGCCTCCCAAGTACTGGGATTACAAGTGTGTGCCACCACACCCAGCTTTGTAATATTCTTAATAATTCTCAAGCTGTTGACTATTAATTTTAAAATTTTCTAGTGACTATGACAATAAGACATCATTTAAAAGAATAAAAACAGCCAGGCATGGTGGTGCACATTTATAATCCCAGTATTTGGATGGCTGAGAAAGGAGGATCGTAGGTTTGAGAACAGCCTCAGAGAATAATGAGATTCTTATCAACCTAGTGAGACACTATTTCAAAAAATAAATAAATTAGGGCTTGGTTGGGGATGTAGCTCAGAGGTAGAATGCCCTTGGGTTCAGTCTCCAGTGCCATCCATTAAAAAAGTAATATTAATAAATACCACTATTAAACTTATTCTAAGCTCTACTACCCTAATTTTTTAAATCTACATTTTATGCCGGGCGTGGTGGAGCACACTTGCAATCCCAGCGCTTGGGAGGCTGAGACAGGAGGATCGCACAGGTTCAAAGCCACCCCCAGCTACTTAGTGAGGCTCTCAGCAACTTACTGAGACCCTGTTTCCAAATAAAGTATAAAACCGGTCTGGGAGTACAGCCTGGAGGTAGAAAGGCCCCTGGGTTTCACCCTCAGTACCACAAAAATAAAATAAAATCTACAATTTAGCAACTGCTATTTAGTCGTGTGAACAGAGGCACTGTACTAAGGACCCAAAAGAATGCTGAGAAGCATGTTTTTCTATACAGTGTCCATTAAGTAAACTGCCCAGGGTCAATGAATTAGGAAACTACAACCCAAGTTTATCTCATACACTCATCAATACTCAATGATTTCCTTTCAAGGTCAAAACTCAATTCCCAAATGGTATCAGAGAAATCTCTCTTAAGCTTGTCTTTAGAATCCATGCCTATAATCCCAGTGACTCAGAAGGATGAGGCAGAAAGATCCCAAGTTTGAAGCCAGCCCAAGCAATTTAGTGAAACTGTCTCAAAACAAAATTAAGAGTCCAATCTGGTGGCATATGTCTGTAATCACAGTACTTGGGAGGCTGACACAGAAGGGTCACAGGTTTGAAGACAGTCTCAGCAACTTAGCGAGGCTGTCAGTAACTTAGTAAGACCGTTTCTAAATTTAAAAAAAAAAAAGTTTTCTTTAAAAATTTTTTAAAAGGAATGGAGATGTACCTCAGTAGTAGAGTACCCCTGGAATTAATCCCCAGTAATGCAAAACAAGAAAACTGTCTTTGGGGACCTAAAGAAGAGAAAAATGACAATATTTCTTCTTAAAAAAAAAAAAAAAAGGTTATAGCTGGACTCAGTGGTACGTCTGTAATCCCAGTACTTGGGATACTTGGGAGGCTGAGACAAGAGGATTACAGGTTTTCAGCCAGCCTCAGTTACTTAGTGAGATCCTCCACAATTTAATGAAACCCTGTTTCAAAATAAAAAATTAAAAATAGGGCTGGGGGTATAGCTCAATGGTAGAATACCCCTATGTTCAACCCCCAGTACCAAAAAGAATAGTTATTACTAGGCTTGAGATGTAGGAAGACCCTGGGTTAATTCTAAGGCATATTGTGAAGGGGACAATATCAAGTATCCAGTATCAAGTGTTGTTCTAAAAGCTTCACATAAGGTGGGTGTGATGGCACATGCCTGCTGTAATCCAAGTACTTCAGAGACAAACATAGGTTTGCAGAAGCACCAATTTAGGGCGGGCATGTTTCAAAATAAAAAATAAAAAGGGCTGGGGTTGTAGCTCAGAGGCAGAATGCCCTAGATTCAATCCACAGTGACATCCCTTATACATATTTACTAACTTAATCCTAACAAGCCTAGGGCATAGGTACTATTAACACTTCCACTTATAGAGGCCCTGTCTCAAGCTTCAAAAAGGGCCAGGGATGTGTCTCAGTCTCGGTCGTAGCCCACTTTCCTAAAATGATAGACTGGCCTGCAGAGTTTTAAGACTATGTGCTACGTACTTTACAGGAAAACAGAATAAAGGTATTAAGAATCTTAGAAGCCAAGTGCGATGGCGCACGTTTGTAATCCCAGCATTCGGGAGGCTGAGACCAGAGGATCCTGGTTCGCAGACAGTCTCAGCTACTTAGGCCCTTTGCAACTCAGTGAGAACCTGTTTCAAAGAATAAAAAATAGGGCAGGGGATAGATAGAGCTCAGAGGTTGAATGTCCCTGGGTTCCATCCCCAGTACCGCCAAAAAAAAAAAAAAAAAAGAGTTTAATGGGGTAAGTACTCATATAACTAGTCTAAGAAACATCTTGGTAATATTTTTTACATTATCTGTACCAGACAGTTGGTCATCTCATGAGGTATCTGAGTAATGTCTCAAACTTCAGCTTAATAGTTTTAGGTAAATTTTTCCCCCAAGTCTACCACCCTTCCTAAGACAAAAGTACCACACTTTATCTATTACTATAATCAATATGTATCACTTGATTATTCAGACACATTCTGTCTCCATTGCTATACTTAACTTCACTGAAAATCTTAAATGATTGTTTGAGGGTATCTCTAAATGAGCTGCAAGCTACAGCTTTAAGACAAATGCAGTAGACAAATATAGAAGATGGCTCTTTTCCTTGTGCCATGATTTTAACAGTTGCCCTTCAACCAGGATTTCTTTTTCTTTTTTTTTTTTTTTTGTGGATTTGGGGGTGGAACCCAGGGGCATTTGACCTCCAAGATACACCCACGCTTTTTTTTTTTTAATTCTTTATTTTGAAACCAGGTCTCACTGAGTTGCAGAGGGCGTCACTAAGTAGCTAAGGCTGTCCGCGAACCTCTGGTCTCAGGCTCCAGAATGCTGGGATTATAAGCATGCGCCACCACGCCCGGCTTAAACCAGCATTTTTTAGAACTGTTTTTGACTTTACATTCCTTAACATAACTAGTTTAAGCCATTCTTAACTTTACAATTCTAAGAAATACAGAAAGCCAAGCACGGTACACACCTATAATCCGGAGAGGCTGAGACAGGAGGATAACAGCCAGCCGCAGCAACTTAAGGAAGCACTCTGCAACTTAATTAAGATCCTATTTAAATCGGGAGTGCAGGCGCACACTTGTAATCCCAGTATTTGGGAGGCTGAGAAAGGAAAATCGCACAGGTTCAAAGCCAGCCTCAGATACTTATTAAGGCCTTCGGTAATTTACTGAGACCCTGTTTTCAAATAAAATATAAAATAGGTGTGAGTGTAGCCCAGAGACAGAAAGACCCTGGATTTTTTCATCCCCAGCACACCACACACACAGAGATCCTATTAAAAAATAAAAAGCTGGGCACAGTGGTGTACGCTTGTAATCCCAATACTTGTGAGGCTAAGACAGGAGGATCACAGGTTTGTGGTCAGCCTCAGCAACGTAGTGATGCCCTCTGCAATTTGGAGAGACCATTTCAAAATAACAGAATAAAATAGGACTGGAGATAGAGCTCAGAGGTAGAATGCCCCTAGGTTCCATCCCCAGTACCAAATAATAACATAGAAAGCCGGGTGTGGGGTGTACTCATTTCGAGTCACTCCCCTATGCCATTTTGGCATGGGGCTATATTTCTATCTCCTGTATTTCTATCTTTTCCTTTTTTTGTTTTTCTGTTCAAGTCACCCCTCCATGTCAGTCTGGTATGGAGCTGTATTTCTATTTTCTGTATTTCTACCTAATAAACTTCTTTAAATCTTTAAAAAAAAAAAAAAAAGAAAGAAAGAAAGCCAGGTGTGGTGGCGCACGCTTGTAATTCCAGCATTTGGGAGGCTGAGACTGAAGGATAGAAGTTAGTGGATAGCCTCAGCTGATTAGTGAGACCTTGTTTCAAAATAAAGACTAAAAAAGAGCTGGGCCTGTAGCTCTAAGCTAAAATGCCCCTGGGTTCCAACCCCAGTACAGCAAAAAGATAAAATAACATAGGAGTGGGAGTTAAATATGGCTGGGAGGTTTAGCTCAGATGTAGAATGCCTCTGGGTTCAATCCCCAGTACCAAAAGCAGGAAGGGAGGGAGGGAAGAGCAAAGAGGGCACAGGGAAGAAGGAAAGCAGAACAGAGTCGGAGCCAGGGACGAAGCTCAGGGGTGAACACTTGCCTAGCAAGTACAAGGCCTTTAGCTCAATTCCCAGTACCACCAAAATAAAAAAAAGAACTTTCCAAATTTCTGACTATCACATTAAAAACTTAGGTAAACTCAGCAACTCCACAGACATCAAGAAAAAGCTCAAGCCGGGCATGGCGGCACACACTTGTAATCCCAGCACTGGGGAGACTGAGACAGGAGGATCCAGGTTCACGGACAGCCTCAGCTACTTAGCGAGGCCCTTTGAAACTCAATTTAAAAAAAAAAAAAAAAAATAGGACTGGGGTGTTGCTTACAGGTAAAATGCCCCTGGGTTCCATCCCAAGACAAAAAAAAAAAAAAAAGAAAAAGAAAAAGAAAAAGGTCTACAGCACTTAAAATACACTCTCAGACATTAATGCATGTGAATATAAATTACTATTACTATGAATATGTACAATTACAATGCACCAATAAAAAAGTAGCTAACCATACGATTGTATCAACTCTGGAGCATTGAGCATTCTACTCCCAGCTACACCCTTACCCTTAGCTTAATCGTATTTGGAAACAGGGTCTTCTTAGCATCACTAAGTGCTATGGTTGACTTTGAACCTGCAATTCTCCTGTCTCAGACTCTCATGTACAATTTCAGGTGTGCACCACCATGCCTGGCTTTAACAAGAACAAAGCATTAATACACATGGCTGAGTTAAAGGAAATAAATTCAAATACGGCAAATCCTATGGAAGAGAAAGAATTCTACTACTCTAGCAAATCTAAGTTCACTAATTCTTTAGCTGGTTCAAAAAAATATACTGAGTATCAGCTGGGTAAGATGGTGCACACCTGTAATCTCAACACTTGGGAGGCCAAGTCAGGAGGATTGCAGGTTCAAAAACAGCCTCAGCAAGCAGTTAAGACTTTGACCATCAACCTAGGGAGACCCTGTTTCCAAATAAATAAAATCAGACAGGGGGTGTAGCTTGGGAGGTAGAATGTCTCTGGGTTCAATCCCCATTAACACACACACACACACACACACACACACACACACACACACACACACACTAGCAATTAAAACAGGTGCCACACAGATAACAAATGATGGCCTATTATCTAATTCCTTCCAGTCTTTAAGTAAAGAGAAAATGCCTGGGGGAAAAATGGCCTGGCCTACTGCAGGGTAGCTGAAAGGTAACACTAGATGGTTAGAAAAGAGTAGATTACCTTACAGTGTACACCAAAGGCTAAAATTCCCCAAGTCTTGCTTCACAAGCTGTAACTAGAAGGCCAAACTTCAAAAGGCAGGGTGTCGAGTATATAAGGAGATAAACTCATTAACACAATAATTTTCTTTTGTGTGTGTGTGGGGGGGGGGTGCTGGGGATTGAACCCAAGAGCATTCAACCTTCCAGCCACATCCCCAGCCTGATTTTTTAGTCTTTATTTTGAAACATGGTCTCATTAAGTTGCTAAGGAGCCTCTAAGTAGCTGAGGGCTGGCCACAAACCCAGATCCTCCTGACTCAGCCTCCCAAGTACAAGGATTACAACCGTGTGTCACCACACCCGGCACAACACAGTGATTTTCTAAAACGTATTTTGAAGTCAAAATATGTTCCTACCTACAACTGACAACCAGCAAACACATCTAATGGCAAAAGTTAGAACTCAGCTCAAGGCCTGCAGCCTAGGAGGGAAAGGCACAAATGCACTCATCTGGCTTGGAAGGGGAGAGGATAAGGGTGGGACTCATTCAAGACTAAAGACTTACTTCCTCTGAAGGAAATACATAGGAAACTGCAGGTCTCTTTTACAGAAAAATAGATATACTTGCCCATGTTAGTAATATAAAATACTTTACTCATGTTTTTATTCTCAAATCCCCAAAAACCTCAAATGTTCTATTATCCCACAAAATTATACTAACAACTACCATCTCTATTTCCACATAAAGAATCAAATTAATTCAAACTACAACCAGTAAAGTCTATAAGAATATCCTGGAATAAAAGCTGCTAAAGTAAAAGACAAAGACAAAGCCTGCGTGGTGGTGCACACTTGTAATCCCAGCTTTTGGAAGGCTGAAAGAGGACTGCGCAGGTTCATAACCAGCCCCCCCAGCTACTTAGTGAGGCCCTTTGCAACCCAGTGAAACCGTGTTTCAATAAAAATAAAAAATGGGGCTGGGGGTATAGCTCGGAGGTAGAATGCCCCTGGGTTTCATCTCCTGTACCCAAAAAATAAAAATAAAAGTAAAAGGGCTGGGAATATAGCTCTGAAGTACAATGTCCCTGGGTTCAATCCCCAGAACTGCAAAAATAAATAAATAAATAAATAAATACAGCAGGTTATGGTGCCATAAACTCATGATCCCAGTACTTGAGAGGCTGAGAAAGGAGGATTGCAGATTCCAGGCCAGCCTCAGCAACTCAATAAGGTTGTGGGCAACTCAGCAAGACAGTTTCCAAATAAATAATATATATCAGGCATGGTGGTCCATGCTTATAATCCCAGTACTTGTGAGAATGAGACAAGAGGGTCACAGGTTCAAGGACAGCATCAAGTAGTAATATTCATCAACCTAATGAGACTGTTTCAAAATAAAAATAAAATAGGGCTAGGGGTGTAGCTAAGAGGTAGAATGCTCCTGGGTTAAAACCCCAGTACCACAAAAATGAAATCTTTTATTTTTAAAAATAGGGTTGGGGGTAAAGCGCAGAGGTAGGATGCCCCTTGGTTCAATCCTCAGCACAAGATATAGATAGGTAGGTAGGCAGATGGAAGGAAGGGAGCGAGTGAGTGAGGGTTAGGGATGTAGCTCAGCGGAAGAGCAGTCCTGGGTTCTGTCTCCATTCAGGTGCTGGAACTCAAGGGCATTCTACCTCTGCACTACACCCACAGCCCTATTTTATTCTTTTATTTTGAAACAGGGTGTCACTTAATTGCAGAGGCGGCCTGAAACCTACAATCCTCCTGTCTCAGCCTCCCTGGAATTACAAGCATGGGCTACCATGCCTGCCTCCAATCTAATTTCTCAATCCGCCATGTAAGAATTTCAATAATCTCAACCCAAATTTCCTGCTATTTCATACTCTACTCCACAGGGCCTATTAACCTTATCACTGGATCCTGGCCACAATTACACCTTTAACCCCCCCCCCTTTTTTGTGGTACTGGGGATGAACCCAGGAGCATTCCACCTCTAAGTTACATCCTCAGCCCCATTTTTATTCTTTATTTTGAAACAAGGCCTAAGTAGCTGAGGCTGACTGTGAACCTGCGATCCTCCTGTCTCAGCCTCCTACTTACTGGATTACCAATGTGTGACACCATACCTGGCCCATTTTCAACCCAGGTCTGAATTGTTCTAAGTTTCTGAGTGTCTACTGCATAAAACTCAATTTTGTATTCTATTACAAAAGTGTGCAAAACTTAATGTTGTGTTATTTTTTCCTATATTCTGCCACTGAGCTATACCCCCATCCCCATATATAGTTTCAGGCTAATTATGATCACATAAATTATGCATCAATTCTATAAAACATAACAGAACTTAGAGGATAAGGACTAAGTTTTAAGTACCTTTTGTATTCCTCAGCAGTCCCACCATCAGTAAGTACTTGATAAATATGTATCACAGGCTCAACACCAGCCTCAGCAATTTAGTGAGACTCTCAGCAATCTAGCAAGACCCTGTGTCAAAAACAAAAGATTTAAAAAAAGGCTGGGGGGCCGGGCGTGGTGGCGCACGCTTGTAATCCCCGCGCTTGGGAGGCTGAGACAGGAGGATCGCACAGGTTCGAAGCCAGCCTCAGCTACTTAGTGAGGCTCTCAGCTACTTAGTGAGACCCTGTTTCCAAATACAGTATAAAATGGATCTGGGAGTATAGCCCGGAGGTAGAAAGCCTCTGGGTTCCACCCCCAGTACCACCAAAAAAAAAAAAAAAAGGCTGGGGGTGTACTTCAGAGGTAGATGCCCCTGAGCTAAATCCTCAGTACCACAAAAAAATAAACTTCAGGTGTAAACTGGGCAATGTGGCCCATACCCATAATCCCAGAGAAAATGAGACAGGAGATTCATAGATTCAAGCCCAATCTCAGCAATTTAGAGAGACCAACAATTTAGCGAGACTATGTTTGAAAATAAAAAGTAAAAAAGGGCTATGAGTGTGTAGCCTGAAGGTAGAAAGTCCCTTGGGTTCAATTCTCAGTGTCCCCGCCACCTAAACAATGAAAAGTGAAGGGATGGTCATACATGATGGCATTCGCCTGTATTTAGGGAAGATGAGACAAGAGGAACACAGGCTCAAGGCCACCCTTGATGAGTTAGTCAGACCCTGTGTCAACATTAATCAATTTAAAAGGCTAGGGAAGCCGGGCGTGGTGGCACATGCTTGTAATTCCAGCATTTTGGAGGGTGAGACAGGAGGATCACTGTTCTCGACCAGCCTCAGCTACTTAGGGAGGCCCCTTGCAACTCAGTGAGACCTGGTTTCAAAATAAAGAATAAAAAATAGAGCTGGGGGTGTAGTCTGGAGGTAGAATGCTCCTGGGTTCCATCCTCAGTACCACAAAAAAAAAAAAAAAAAAGGGTAGGGGTGGTATAACCCCAGTACGATTAAAAAAAAATGTTAAGGTGTTAACAACTAATATTATGAGGCAGAATGTAGAAATCATAAGTAAAATGGTATTAGAAAGGGAACAGAGGCCAGGTGTGGTGGCACACTTGTAATCCCAGTACTTGGGAGGCTGAGACAGGATGATCACAAGTCCACTGCCAGCCTCCGCTACTTAGACCATGTTTCAAAATAAAGAATAAAATATAGGGCTGGGAGTTTACGCTTGGAGGTAGAAAGCCCCTGGGTTCAATCTCCAGTTCTGAAAAAAAAAAAAGTGAATAGAAAAAAAAGAAAGTAGAAAATCTTATAGGAGATACTAGAAGAAAGTCACAAGTGCATATGTAGTATAGGATGGAGGAGTAGCAATTCAGGTAACAAAACAACGAAAACAGGGACAAAAATGTTGAGAAATTCTTAGGTATTTTCTGAGAGAAACAGCCACAGACAAGGTGACAAAAAAATTACAAAACAATGAAATCACAGAAGTTAAAAAAGAATTTTCATAGACTTGCTATTAATTTTATTGGCACTTGGGATTGATTGAAAGCAGGAATGGGTGACCTCTGAGCTATACTCTCAGCCCTTTATTTTTAAAGAGGGTCTTGGTAAGTTGTTAGTCAATCACTAAGCTAAACATAAGGGGGGGGGAGGGAGTTGGGGGCGGGCTAAATGATGATGTGTCCATGTGCCTCTATCACCTTGTACTCCATTAAGATATATGACTTAATGGAGTAACGCACCAATGCACAATGCACCAATACAAAAGTTTTTAAAAGAGTAATAAATTTTTTGGTAAAAATTTTTAAAAAGACGGTCTTGGTAAAACTGCTGATGTTGGCCTCAAACCTGTGATCCTCCTGTCTCAGTCTCCCAAGTATCAGGATAAAAGGTATGCCTAGCTATTATACTTGCTATTTATGAAACAACCACAAGCACCTGTTAAGTGGAAAATAAAAAAAGAAGAGGGAGGTCCTCCTGCATATGATCCCCCTGACCTCTGAACCTCCTCTCTCAGGACACCAAGCAACTTAAATTACAACTGGACATGGGCTTGTCAGAAAAATGTACTTTCGTTTCCAGGGCATCACATACATTTACCAGCATAAGGACTTTAAGTTGAGTTCATCTGACCTTAACAAGGAATCACAAGGTACATCTATTTATTCATACTGCTGCCCACGGGTGGAATGAGTAGGAGTTTTGAAGTCAGGCTAGAACTCATTGGTTATGACAGCCAAGGAGTTGATTAAAATACACATTGAAATGCTGTAACTTCAAGTCTTGAAGGCCCATTGATAGACACCTCAGCTTATAAATAGCCTTCAAAATCCATGTATGGGTAATAACTATTTATAGAAATAAATACATACTCTCTAAAAAGAAACAAGACAAACTACAATGATGCATACTATTATACACTGGTTGGAAACAATAATCATTCAGCATTGGACCAAAACATTTTGAGGTCCTCAATGTAGGTGGGTGTGTGTGTGTGTGTGTGTGTGTGGTACTGGGGATTGGACCCAGGGAATCTATCTCTGAGCTATACACCCAACCCTATTTTATCTTTTATTTTGAAATAGGACCTTTCTAAGTTGCTAAAGCCTAAGCTGCTGAGCCTGGCCTCTTACCAGCAATTCTTCTTTTTAAGTCTCCCAAATACTGGGACATCAAGCCTACCCTACCACCACCCCCAGCTTCAGTGTAGCTTTTTTTTTTTTTTGGTGGTACTGGGGGTGGAACCCAGAGGCTTTCTACCTCCAGGCTATACTCCCAGACCCATCTTTTATATTTTATTTGGAAACAGGGTCTCATTAAGTTGCTGAGAGCCTCACTAAGTAGCTGAGGCTGGCTTCGAACCTGTGTGATCCTCCTGTCTCAGCCTCCCAAGCCCGGCCATTCAGTGTAGCTTTCACCTGAGCAACCATTACGCTCCACGGTGCTTCAGGTCTACACTTCCCGCTACTCGGGAAGCTGAGGCAGGAGGATCTCCAGAACCCACGAGTTGGAGACTGAGGCCCTCAAGAAAAAAAAAAAAAAAAAACTAGTATATACAAATACTGTACAGTTAAATAACATAAAATGGGTTGCCCTGATTTTAATAAGTATGAGTTAAAGGAAACTGCAGTCTCTAAAAGTATATACCAGTTGATTAAATACTGCCAGAATCATTTTAGCACTAACAGACTGTGGAACAAAATAAATGAAATAATGTAAGACCATTACAAATCACTGTACAGCATCGTATTTTAGTCTCAACACCTTTCCTTCAACAAACTTTTTTTTTTTTTGGTGGTACTGGGGTTCCTGGAAGCCTTCTACCTCCGGGCTACACTCCCAGACCTATTTTATATTTTTATTTGGAAACAGGGTCAGTTAAGCCAGCACCTGTGGCTGGCTTCAAACCTGCGCGACCCTCCTGTCTCCGCCTCCCAAGCGCGGGGATTACAAACGTGCACTACCACGCCAGGCCAACAAACATTTTTTAAAAATCCTGTTATGAGCCGGGCATGGTGGCGCACACTTGTAATCCCCACACTTGGGAGGTTGAGACAGGAGGATCGCGCAGGTTCAAAGCCAGTCTCAGCTACTTAGTGAGGCTCTCAGTAACTTAGTGAGACCATGTTTCCAAAAATAGGTCTGGGAGTATAGCCCACAGGTAGAAAACCTCTGGGTTCCACCCCCAGTACCACAAAAAAAAAAAAAAAAAAAAAAAAAAAATCCTGTTTTGGGCAGGTGTAGTGGCGCAAGCTAGTAATCCCAGCATTTGGAAGGATGAGACAGGAGAATCGCAGTTGGCAGACAGCCTTAGCTACTTAGTGAGGCCCTTTGCAATTCAGTGAGACCCTGTTTTCAAAATAAAGAATAAAAAACAGGGCTGGGATGTAGTTCGGAAGTAGAATGTCCCTGGGTTCCATCCAGTACCGCAAAAAAGAAAAAAGAAAAAAATATCCTGTTATGGTCCAGTAATGACAGCTACTAGAACTGAATAGGAAGAACTATACCATACTATGCTGACTTCAAAGAACTCATGAACAAGGAATAGTACTACATACGCAGACATTTTCAAAAAGGCAACTTCTGTATATTTAGGTATAAACGTAGTAGAGATGTTGTAGGCAGAAGTGTGTTAGAAAGGGGCAATGGACAATGCTACTGAAAACATGTGAAGGAAGGGCCTTATGTTCTAATTCATCTGTATGGACTAATATTCCAAATATTTAAGTAATACTTAATATTTAATAGTATTTTTTTTTTTTTTTGCGGGTCTGAGGATGGAACCTAGAGACATTTGACCTCTGGGCTACACCCCCTGCCCAATTTTTTATTCTTTATTTTGAAACAGGGTCTCACTGAGTTGCGGAGGGCCTCACTAAGTAGCTGAAGCTGTCCACAAACCGCGATTCTCTGGTCTCAGCCTCCCAAATGCTGGGATTAAAAGCGTGCACCACCACACCTGGCTTTTAATGTTTAATAGTATTTAAATAATTAAGTAGTAATAACTGAATTTTTCAGATTAGGCATTTGAAACACACACGTGTTAAATTATTTGCCCAATGTCACAAAGATTTTAGAAAAGGCCAGCCAAGACTGGAATCCATGTCCTTCCTTTCAAATCAGACATTCACTTGAAAAGTGCTGTTCACAGCCGGGTATGGCACATGCTTGTAATCCCCGCACTTGGGAGGTGGAGACAGGAGGATCGTGCAGGTTCGAAGCCAGCCTTGTTGACTTAAGAGACCCTGTTTCCAAATAAAGATATAAAATAGGTATGGGAGTGTAGCTGGGAGGTAGAAGGGTTTCCAGGAACCCCAGTACCACCAAAAAAAGAAAAAAGAAAAGTGCTGTTCACTACTGAAAACACATGGGTAGCTGGCAGCACAACTATAAAACTACCATCAGTAGCTTCTGCACACTCAAGAAAAAGCAGAGAAGCCTGAACAACAGGCGATTTCTTTTTCCTCTGGCAAATCCAGTTTAAAGAAACACAATCAAAATCTAAGAAACTTTAGAGAAAAACTACTGAACAGACTTATCTCGGTCTAAAAAACAATGTCTTTTTGTCAAAAAAATCTAACACTAATGCCTGTAATCCCAGTATTTGGGAGGCTAAGACAGGGGGGCTGCAGGTTCAACACCTGCCTCAGCAACTTAGGAGACTCTGAGCAACCTAGCAAAAATCAGTTTCAAAACAAAAAAAAATAAAATGGGGCTGGGGTTGCTGAGTATGGTAGTGCACACAAGTAATCCCAGTATTTGGGAGGCTACGACAGGAGAATCACAAGTTCACAGCCAACTTAGTGAAACCCTGTTTCCAAAATAAATTTTAAAAATTGGGCTGGGGTATAACTCAGAGGTAGAATGCCCCTTGGCTAAACCCAAGGTATTACAAAAAAATAAATAAGCCGGGCGTGGTGGCACACTTGTAATCCCCGCGCTTGGGAGGCAGAGACAGGAGGATCGCGCAGGTTCAAAGCCAGCCGACCGCGCTGGCTTAGGAGACCCTGTTTCCAAATAAAAATGTAAAAATAGGTCTGGGAGTGTAGCCCGGAGGTAGAAGGGCCTCCAGGAACCCCAGTACCACCAAATAAGTAAGTAAGTAAGTAAATAAATAAATAAAAATAAGACTGGAGATATAGCTCAAAGTAGTATATCCCTGGGTTCAAACCCCAGTACTACAAAAACAAAGTAAAATAAGTCAATGAGATTTAAGCCAGGTGTACTGTGCGCTCTAACCCCAGCACCTGAGAGGCTGGGGAAGGCGAGCTCAAGACCAGTCTCAACAACTCAGCAACACTCTCAGCCACCTGGCGAGAACCTGTTTCAAAATTTAAAAATTGCTAGACTTGATGGTTCATACCTGTAATCCCAATACTTGGGAGGCTGAGACAGGAGGATTGCAGATTGGAGGCCAGCCCCAGCAATTTATTGAGTCCTTCTGCAAACTGGTGAGGCCTTGTTTCAAAATAGAAAATAAAATAGAGGGGTGGCGCACGCTTGTAATCCCAGCACTCGGGAGGCTGACACAGGAGGATCGCACAGGTTCGAAGCCAGCCTCAGAGACTTAGTGAGGCTCTCAGCAACTGAGTGAGACCTGTTTCCAAATAAAGTATAAAAAAAATAGGTCTGGGAGTATAGCCCAGAGGTAAAAAAGCCCCTGGGTGTTCCACCCCCAGGACTACAAAAAAATTAAATAGATAAAATAAAATAAGGCTGGGGGTGCCCCTGGTACCACAGGGAAAATAATTTAAAAACTAAAGAATGAGCTGGGCATGGTGATACATGCCCATAACCCCAGTACTTTGGAGACTAAGACAGGAAAATTCCAGTTTCAAGGACAGCCTCAGTAAGTAATGAGACTCTGTCTCAAAATAAAATAGGTTAGAACTGGGTGTGTTGCTCAGAGGTAGACTCTTCCTGGGTTCAATCTCCAGTATCAAGAAAAGAAAGAAAGGAAAGACAGAAAGACAGAAAGCAAGCAAGCAAGCTAGGGAGCTGAGCATGAGGCTCACACCTATAATCCCAGTACTGGGAAGAGACAGGAGGATCACAGGTTCAAGGCCAGTTTCAGCAACTTAGCAATACCCTGTTTCAAAACAAAAATAAATAAAGGCCGGGTGGGCGTGGTGGCGCTTGTAATCCCAGCCTTTGGGAGGCTGAGACAGGAGGATCCCGCAGGTTCAAAGCCAGCCTCAGCTACTTAGTGAGGCTCTCAGCAACTTAGTAAGACCCTGTTCAAAAATAAAAATATAAAATAGGTCTGGGAATGTAGCCCAGAGGTAGAAGAGTCTCTGGGTTCCACCCCCAGTACCACCAAAAAAAAAGTCTAGGGATACAGCTCAGAGGTAAAATGACCCTAGATCCAATCCCAGTACCAAAAAAAAAAAAAAAAAGACCTGGGTGTAGGTGACAGGTAGAATGCCCCTGGATTCAATCCAAAGGGAGGGAGGGAGGGGTAGATTAGATAACTATACTTTTCAAAAATACAAAACAGGAACCAATTCTACTTAACTGGTCAGTATCAAAACATTACTTTTCATTTCCTATCAACACCACCCAGAACCCACTATGCACCTAGTGAACAGGTACAGAAAGTAAAGAATTGAAGGCACCCAAACATAGAGCTGACAGCACCTGTGAAACTACACATGCTCGGTCTTTGCAACTGCGAATTATATTCACTGTATAACATCCACTAGATCCTCCCTTGGCTACCTTATTTTCCTGAACTTCCTTCAGGCTTGTCCCTCTTAACTGCAGCTTGGCCTACAGAAAAAGCACAGAATAATCCACTAGCTTAACACCGAGTGTGGAGGTGACGATGCGCGCAGGTACTCTCACAGCATGTTAGGGAAAGGCAGAGAGGCCTTAATCACGACTCAGGCCACGGGAAGAAATCCGGGGGGACAAGACTCCTTCCAAGCAGAAGGCTGCATGTTTAGCAAGACCAGGGTAACATTACTGGTCTGGAGTAGGAATGAAAATGGGGACTATTTTTCAGTCCAGTTTATGAGCATACCTCCATGCCTATCACAATGATCTGAGATAGTCCTTGCCCTCAGGAAGCAAGGTGGAAAAACAAAAGATCACATTTCAACAAATGCAGCACCACAATCCAGAAATGAAGCACGCACACGAAGCCAAGAAATGTAAAGAAAAACACAAGGAAGGCACAGGGTTGTCTGAGGATGTGAGCTGAAGGGGCCAAGTTGTTCTGTGTGCTCTGGGTACCAGGTTACTCTGCACACAGGGTGCCTGTTGGATTCTAATGAGGGAAGAGTGCACGTCTGGCTGGCAATGGCAATAAACAAGCTGGGCGAAGACGAGCAACAAGTAGGACTGTCTGACTTGAGTCCATTAGTTACCCCTGCAAACAGGGAAAAATAAAGGAGCAACTGGCATCACATTTGCTCAGAAAGATCCCCACTCACCACTTAAGACGTTTTTAAAAAGGCCCTGTAGGTCCTGCAAAGAAAACAGAGACTAAGGTTCAGAAACATTTTTCTTTACTTGTAATCTCTGACATTAGTTGAGGTTGGCCTCGAACCAGCAATCCTCATGTCTCAGCTACCCAAGTACTGGGATTCCAGGAGTGCACCACCACATCCAGCCAATAACCTCTGACATAAGAAAGTAAAGTACAAGCCGGGGATGGTGGCTTCCGCCTGTAATCCCAGTACGTGGGAGGCTGAGACAGGAGGATCCTAGGTTCATGGCCAGTCTCAGCTACTTAGTGAGACCCTGTTTCAAATTAAGAATAAAAAAATAGGACTGAGGGTGTAGCTCAGAGGTAGAATGCCATGGTTTCAGTTCCCACTACTACAAAAAGAGAAAAAACTCCTGCGACCCTCCTGTCTCTGCCTACCAAGTATGGATCCTCCCACTATACTTGGTAACTTCAACCTACCTTAGAGATCACCAGCACCACCAAGCACCATCTTTTTCCAACGAGCTCAAAAAAGCTAATGTAACTTTGTGCAACAACAGCATCCTGTACTCGAGCATTTAGGTTTTTTTTTTTCCACAGCCATTATATCCAGTCTCAAAACCACTCAGTGGAGCTGGTCGTGGTGGCGCACGCTTGTCATCCCCGCACTTGGGAGGCTGAGACAGGAGGATCGCAGTTCATGGCCAGCCTCCGCTACTTAGTGAAGCTCTCAGCAACTTAGTGAGACCCTGTTTCCAAATAAAATATAAACTAGGTCTGGGAGTATAGCCCGGAGGTAGAAAAGACCCTGGGTTTTCTAGCCCCCAGTACCACAAAGGAAAAAAAAAAAAAAAACACCCAGTGAAGTAAAATATAAACGACCCCTCCTCTCCACTCCTTTTGTGTGTGTGGTACTGAGGATTAAACCTAGGGGCACTGAACCTCTGAGCTACACCCCCAACCCCATTTTATTATTATTTTGAAACGGGGTCTCCCTAGGTGGATGAAAGTCTTACTACTTGCTGAGGCTGTCCTAAAACCTGGGTTTTAGTCTCAGTCTCCCAAGCACTTGGAATACAAGTGTGTGGCACCATGCTTGGCAAGGACTGCAAATTTGAAGTCAGCTTCAGCAACTTAAGAGGCCCTCCACAACTCAGTGAGACCCCGTTTCAAAATAAAGTAAAAATAAAAAACAGGGCTAGAGCTCTAGTTTATGCGAGCATGTGTGCGCGCGCACGCACTCTAACTGTAGACCAGACAGGTTAAGTGACTAACTCAAGGTCAAACAGCTACTAACTGGCCTTGTGTTAATTTCCAAGCCAGTGATAACATCTTTGATAGGATATCCCTAAAATAGAATCACAAAACCTTCTCTGAATAAAAAAGCCAGGTGTGGCAGTGCACCTTTGTAATTCCAGTACTTGGGAGGCTGAGACAGGAGGATCTCAGGTTTGCAGCCAGCTTCTGCTACTCAGAGAGGCCCTCTGCAACTTCGGGAGACCTCGTTTCAAAATAAAGAATTAAAAAAAAAAATAGGACTGAGGGTGGAGGTCAGAGGTAGACTGCACTGGGTTCAATCCCCAGTACTGCAAAAGTAAATAAATAAATAACATATAATAAGGAATAATCTTTTGGGGGAAGCAGAATTGGAGATGGAACCCAGGGGCATTCTACCTCCCACCTACACCCCCAGCCCTATTTTAATTTTTAAACAGGGTCCCACTGAGTTGCAAAGGGCCTCACTAAGTAGCTGAGGCTGTCCAAGAATTGTGCACCTCCTGTCTCAGCCTCCCAAATGCTGGGATTACTACGTGTACCAGCACGCCTGGCATGAGACTGATCTTCAAAGTTAGATGGCAAAGTAAATACTCCAAATATACTTTGCTAGTGAAAGCACTGATTTTACGCTAGTCTACTTAACATCTTGTTCACTCAAAAATATGCTTTTACTGTTGTACCTTCTGGAATTCTAAATGCCAAAAAAACTTGTCAAACCTTTAGAAAACAAGTGAAAAAACTAAAAACGCCTGATTAAAGCCACAAACTAAATAGTAAATGTCAGCTGAGCAGAGTCAAAAACCACTCAGTCTCCTGAAAAAACTAGGGAGCAGATGAAAACAATGATAAGATCTTAATTACAGTTCTGCAATTCTTAGACATTGGCACCTTCACAGAATGGCAGACATATACAAAGCCCACAACCCCCAACCATGTTAATGTGCTCTCTTAAAGCTAAAATAAATGAAATTAGAACTCCCGATCTCACAAAGACAGAAACCCCTACAGTTCTGTATTTCTGGGGCTAACATATAGTAAGGAGTGAATTTGAAATCATGTTTACCCTAAAACTTATTTTAAATCTTTGCATAATATATATCTACATATATATATATATATATATATGAAAATAAGCCTCAATAAAACTCCCTACAACTCATCTCTAAACCTCTGATAACCCCCCTCTCCTCATCCCTACCCACCCCCGTGTAAATGCAACACACACGAGGCCTCACATACAGGCCTGTTGCCATTTTTTTTTTTAAACACAACCAGGACCTTTGTTCCCTGCGTTAGTTTTTTACCCCAGTCAATAGCTCTTTCAACTTTCTACCACGTATTTTTGTTTTGTTTTTGGTGAAGATTCTGGGCCTCAGTTTGCCAGGCCTTTAAATCAAATGCCCCAACATATCTAATGAGACTCTGGAGAAGAATGGAAAGTTAAACACACTAAAGGGCCTACGACGGGGAGGAAAGCCTGGATATCGAGTGATTTGGCAACCCAGAAAAGCTCCGGGGCCGGGTCTAGGAAAAGACACAGAAGGAGGGCTGTTGGAGTTCCACTCAAAAACATTCACCGCGCTATCAGCCGAAGCCCACCCCCCACGTTTACGCGCAGACACGTTCCCTCCCCCAATTACCTCACCAATTAAACTCTACCTACTGCCTGACGCGAGGCTTAAACCAGCCCCCCCCCCCGGTAAAATGGCATTATCAAAAACAAACATCTGTCTTAAAGGTCTGGAAGCAGCCCCCTGGTTTCCCTCGTCGCCACACACGGGTAACCAATTCCCTCCGCGTCCGGCGGGAGTTCAGAGGTGCCAGTTGTTACCCCCTCCCGATTTGCGTGTCATCTTAAATTTTACGGATTTTCCCCCGTCGGGCTAATTAAGGGTTCCTCATTCTGAGGGCGTGAGAGCCACAGAAGGGCCAGGATTGGGAATTTTACAACCTCCGTTATCACAACTCCCCTCTAACTCGCTTCTCTCCGTCCTGGAGCCCCGCTCACGACGGGGGGAGGGGCTGCACCGACGGACACACGTCCTAAGAGGTTTTATGTAATCCACATATAAATAAATTAATCGCCTGACTCGCTTCGAATGATAACACGACTGAGGTGGCGATCGGCTCCCGCCCCCCCCCGGCCGCCCCTCCAGGAGGTGCCCCGCTCCCCTCACACAAGTTCCGCGGCCCCCGCGGCCGCCCTCCCTCAGCCGGGCTCCGGCGGGGCCCGCACCCAACCGCCGCGGGGCGCCCTTACAGCGGCCGGTCCCGGGCCTCTCGTCCCGCGGCCCGACTGTGGTCGCCGAGCGGCCCCCACTTTCCATTTCCGGGCCGGAGCCTCCCGCTCCCGGTTTCCGGGCCCGGGCCCATTTCCGGGGAGCCCCGGCCGCCCGCACAGCCCACCTGCACTTCCGGCCCCCCGCTTTCTCCCGGCCCGGGCGCCCTCCGCGCCCCGGCGCCCACTTCCGGCCCCCCGGGGCCCGCGGGCGCCCCCGGCCCGCCCCGCCCCGCGCCGCCGCCTCAGGCCCGGCGCCCAGGCCGCGCCGCCGAGCAGGCCGACGCTGCCGGCGCCGCCCGCCCGCCCGCCCGCCCGCGCCCGCCGTACCTAGCGGGGCCCCAAAGTCTCCGGTCCCGACTCGGCGGCGCGGCGGCCACTCGGCTCGCTCCCCACCCCGGCGGCGGCGGCGGCGGCGGCGGCTCCTCGGTGCCTCCAATTATCAGCTGAGCCGCAGCACCGCGCCGGGTGCGCGTCCGCGCCGCTCCCCGCGGCCTCCGGGACTACTTTGCCGCCGGCCCGGCCGTCGGGCGCGCGCGGGACGGCGCCGCTGCCTACCGGCGGGCCGTCGCCCGGCCGCGCTCCCGCGCCCGCCCCGCCGCCGCCGGCGGCCTCCCGTCGCCGCCCGAGCGCCCCGGGCCCCGGGAAGGGCTGCGGCCGCTCGTATCCCTCCGCCGGGGTCACCCTCCCCTCCGCGGGGCAGGAGCTCGCTCCCCTTCGGCCGCCCGGGGCGCGGGCGCGCGGGCCCCAGGCCGGGCTGCGCGGCGCGTCGGCGGAGCGGGCCGTCTCCCGAGCGAGGCCCCCCGCGCTACCTCAGAAGCGGAGTTCGGCGTCAACTCGGGCTCGGCCCCTGACCCCGCAGGCCCCGCCCCTTCCTGGTTGTCCTGGCGACGGCGGCGGCGTCCCAAGATGGCGTCGTGGCTGCCGGAGATTCTGTTCGAAACCGTAGGCCAAGGCCCGGCGCCGAGCAAAGACTACTACCAGTTACTGGTCACCCGCGCCCAGGCAAGTGCGGGCCCCGCCCGCCGCCGCCCGGGTCCCCGCCGCCGCGCCCCCTCCGCGCGCCGGGAACCTGGCCGCGGCGGGGACGGAGGGAGGCCGGCTCCGCCGAGGGTCCCGAGGAGAGACCGGCAGGGCCGGACAGACAGGGACGGCCCCCTTTCCAGGGTAGGATGTAGTCGTGAGGATTCCCTTTGTAACCGCGCGGTGGCCGGCACACAGACCACGGCCACACCAGCAGCGCTTTTTGTCTAGCCGGGACGGCGACTGCGGGCTCCCCTTACCTTTGCGGAGCCCCCGTCGGTCCCATGGAAAGCGTGCGGGGGGGTGCGGGTGGTCAAAGCAAAAATGTTTCAGCCGCTCTGCGTCGGCCCCACCCATAATGACATCTGCTCCAGCACAATAAGCCCGAGGATTAGGTTATCGCCGACTGAAGCCACCATCGGCCTCCTTTTATGACTCCCTGGGTTATGAAGGTGGGCCTCGGGATGGTTTATTGTGCCCACGGAACGGGGAGGGGAGCTGGTTTCTGACGCCTGCCCGAGCTCCTGCCTGGCGCCCAGCGACTCCTGCACCTTGCTCACTCAATAGATGATAGTCCTGGGAAAGGAATTTAGAACTCGGTATTTGTGTGTGCATACTAATTATCCCAGCAGCTTTTCCAGGGGCCTTCCGACAAGAGTAATGAATTAATTTCCTTTGTATCTTTAAAAATGTCTCTTAAAATGGAATTGATAGTGTATGGTATATCTTATTTTTAAGAGCAGGTATTTAGAAATAGTCCGAGTGTCTACTATCAGCCTGTTAAATTTTTAGTTTTTTAAACTTTTTTTTAGGAATTTTGACACATTTACTTCAGGACTTCCTTAATGCCGAACTGTACCCTCTTGGACACTTTTAGAAGGATCATGGGCTTTTCCATTGGCTTTAAGATCTATAATCCTAACAATTCTTACTTTGTGAGATGACTGGTCAAAAGCACAGTAGTATCTTCTAATTCTCCATGATTGTGTGTTTGTTTGTTTGTTTGTTTAGGGTTTTTTGCGGGTCTGGGGATGGAACCCAGGGGCATCTGACCTCCGAGCTTATACCCCCTGCCCAATTTTTTTATTCTTTATTTTGAAACAGGGTCTCACCGGTCTCAGCCTCCCAAATGCTGGGATTACAAGCGTGCGCCACCACGCCCGGCTGATTGTGTGTTATCATCTACTCTAACTTTAAATTTTTTTTCTTTTAAGCATGTTCTTTTCCTCGAGAGTTGGCTATCAAAAGCAGGCTACGCGCTCTCTGCTGTTGTCTCAACAAGTTGAATATCTGCATTTTTATTTTAGTAAATCATTCTTAGGAAGGCTCCTAGGATTAGTTTTCTTCCAAAATGCTTCTGTTGTTTGCTCTTCAGACTCTGTGCTCAAGTCTGACATGAACACAGGCCTTCCTCTGGTTGCTGCTTTATGACAGCTTCCCTCACACTCCTCCAATATTCTGAATTTTTTTTTTCTTAGTAACAAATCAAGGACTCTATTTTGGTCCCTATTCTTTCTGTCAATAGCCTATCTATAAAATCCTCTTCATGTTCTTTATCAAGCTCACCAAATAAATCCACTACAATTCTACCAATGACTGTTCATCTCAAATCTGGTTAATTCACCCTCATTTTAAAGTAAAATTTGTTGTAAAAAAAATAGCAAGCCAGAAAAATATACTTTTCAGTCAGCTGTCTTGAGAGTATGCTATTTTCTAACCACAAGATAATTTTTCCGAGTCTCCCTACAGGAAACCAAACATCCAGTAAGAGGTGGCCTGGCATAAATAAGTACTAAAAGACTAGAATTAATCTGTTTTATAAAACTGACTTCCTAAAATTGCTACTTGTACATTTCTCTCCCTTTCCTGCTGCCTTACCAAAACTGTTGTATATTCATGGACCCCATATTTAGGTGGCTCCTTTCTTCACATAGATCCCATTTGTTAGTCTCTTTCTTGTGTTTTCTTTTTGTTATTGTTGATTTTATTTATTTATTTGTATATTTATTTATTTATTGTGTATTGCTGAGGGTGGAACCCAGGGGCTTTCTACCTCCAGGCTATACTCCTAGACCTTTTTTATACTTTATTTGGAAACGGTCTCACTAAGTTGCTGAGAGCCTCACTAAGTAGCTGAGGCTGGCTTCGAACCTGTGCGATCCTCCTGTCTCAGCCTCCCAAGCGCAGGGATTACAAGTGTGTGCCACCTCGCCCGGCTTATTGTTGGTTTTAAAGCCAAATAACTATATTTGATATGAATTTAAGGTCAGATATTCATATTATACCACCCTTGACCTCGTCCAAAATATAAATATTATACATAAACCAGGCATGATGGCATGTGCCTGTAATCCTGGTATTTGGGAGGCTGAGACAGGAATTCACAAGTTCTAGGACAGCCTTAGCAAGTATTGAGACTCGTCAACCTAGCCAGACTCTGTTTCAAAATAAAAGTAAAATAGAGCTGGAAGTGTAGCTTTGAGGTAGAATGTCTCTGGATCCAATCCCCAGAACCACAAAAAAAATAATTTTTTTATTTAAATTAAATAGGGCTAAGCCGGGTGTGGTGGCCCATATTTGTAATCCCAGCCTGTGGGAGACTGAGACAAGAGGATCACGGTTTGTGGACACCCTCAACTCCTTAGGCCCTTTGCAACTCAGACCCTATTTCAAAATAAAGAATAAAAAAATAGGACTGAGGGTGGTAGCTTGGAGGTAGAATACTGCTGGGTTCCAACCCCAGTATCAATAATAATAATAATAATAATAATAATATAATAATTAAATATGGCTGGGAGTGTAGCTCTTAGGTTAAAATGCCCCTGGCTTCAATCCCCAGGACCAAATACCAGTGTGTATGTACTTTTTTTTTTTTTTTTTTTTTTTTTGGTTGCAGTAGGGATTGAACCCAGGGGCATTCTACTTCCAAGCTAAATCCCTAGCCCTATTTTTGTTTGTTAGTTTTGAAAGAAGGTCTCAGCTACTTGCTGAGGTTGGCCTCAAACTGGCAGTCCTCCTATCTGACTCACAAATATAGGAATTATGGGCATGTGCCACCACGCTGGCCTCTGTTTGATTATTTGTTATTGTTAGGGGTACTAGGGATTAAAACTGGGTGCATTCTACCTTCAAGCTACACCACCACCACCCCGCACACGCGCCATTTTTATTTTTTATTTTAAAACTGGGTCTAAATTGCTGAGGCTGTCCTTGAATCTGTGATCCGCCAGTCTTAGCTTCCCAAATACCAGAATCAGAGAGGTATGTGCCACTGTGCCCAGCAAAAAAGCATCTTCACAATATAGCTCAGGGCCACTAAATTTAATTCTCAAATCTCATTGTTTTAATAATGATTTCAAGGCATAGAAAATTAAGTGCATTGCTTAACTGGAAATGGAACCCGGGGGCCTTCAACCTCCAAGCTATACCCCCACCCCCAACCCTATTTTATTTTTTATTTGGAAACAGAGTCTCACTAGGTTGCTGAGGCTGGCTTCAAACCTCCTGTCTCAGCCTCCCAAGTATTGGGATTACAGGCGTGCACCACCACACCTGGCTTAATAGTGTACAGGTATGTTTCTTTTCTTTTCTTTTCTTTTCTTTCTTTTTTTTTTTTTTTTTTTTTTTTTGGCACTGGGGATTGAGCTCAGGGGCATTCTACTTCCGAGATCCACTCCCAGCCCTAGGAAACAGGTTCTCCCGAGGTTGATGCAAGTCTCACTACTTGCTGAGGCTGTCCTGGGACCTGTAATCCTCCTGTCTCAGCCTTCCAAGTACTGGAATTACAAGCATCAGATGTCATGCCTGGCTAATAATAGATTCTAATTATTTGAAAACAGGTAGACTCATAGTATATTAGAACCAGAAAGAATCTTGATTATTAAGGCTAGAAATATTTCACACATGGCTTCTAAGAAAGTCCCATATTCTGTTCCTGAATGAAGATCTTCTTCTTAATTTTAATTAGCAACTTGGCATTTACTATAGGGAGGCAAATACAGTGTTTCTGCCTTCAAGGAATGTCTAATTCATTCAGCAGATACGTACTGAACACCTTTTATATGCCACATGCTGTTCTAGAAGCTGGAGATGAGAGTGAACCCATCAATTGCCTTCCCTAGTGAAGGGTACGATCTAGGAAAGAGAATACAGTGTTCAGTTTGTATAAACACTGTAAACACCTAAATGATTGAGCTTTTTTTTTTTTTTTTTTTTTTTTTGGTGAGACTGGGGATGGAACCAAGAATTCTAATTCTATCTTCCAGCTATATCTTCATATCCCCAGACCTATTTTTTTTTAACTTGGAAACAAGGTCTTTCTAAATTGTAGATGGTCGTGCCGGGCGTGGTGGCGCACGCGTGTAATCCCAGCATTCGGGAGGCTGAGACCGGGGGATCGCGGTTCGCGGGCAGCCTCAGCTACTTAGTGAGGCTGTCTGCGAGCCAGTTTCAAAATAAAGGATAAAAAATAGGGCAGGGGCTGTAGCTCAGTGGTCGAATGCCTCTGGGTTGCATCCCCAGACCTGCAAAAAAATATAAAAAAATAAATAAATAGTAGACAGTCTCACTAAGTTGCTGAGGCTGGCTGAAAACTTGCGATCCTCCCGTCTCAGCCTCCCAAGTACTAGGATTACGAGCACGCACCATCACACCAGGCGTGGTTTAACTTTTGTGTGTTGTTTTTCTAACTTCAGAGGAAGTTCATGAGCAATTGCCAAGTTAATAAATAGTACAGCCAGGCGTGGTCACACACGCTTGCAATCTCAGTTTTTGGGAGGCTGAGACTGGAGGATCACAGGTTCACAGCCAAGTCAGCTACTTAGTGAGGCCCTTTATTACTTAGTGAGACCCTATTTAAAAATAAAGAATAAACTAGGCTGGGTGGTGCCTTACGGAGGCTGAGACAGGAGGATCACACTCAGCTACTTAGTGAGGCCCTCGGCAACTCAGTGAGACCTTGTTTCAAAATAAAGAATAAAAATTCGGGCTGGGGGTGTAGCTCAGAGGTGGAATGCCCCTGGATTCCATCCCCAGTACACTAAATAAATAAATAAATAAATAAATAGGGCTGGGAGTGTAGCTTGAACATAGAATGCCCCTGGGTTCATGTGCGCGCGCGTGTGTAGCTCAGAGGTAGAATGCTCCTGGGTTGCATACCCAGTATGCAAATAAATAAATAGGGCTGGGAGTGCAGCTGGAATGTAGAATGCCCCTGGGTTCCATCCCAGTGCTGCCCAAAAAAAAATTTTTTTTTAATTAAAAAAAAAATAGTGAAGACATTTTAAAATCTCTGTGTCCAGAGGAAGAAAAAACACTTTTTGATAATGTGCTGTTATCAGGAGAGTACTGATACCAGTGTTCTTGAAATTGTTCCTTTCGGCGCTGGGGCTACAGCACAATGGTAGAACACTTGCTTATCTTGATGGAGGTCCTGGGTCTGACCCCCAGCACCCCCAAAACCAAACAAATTCTGTCTTATTTCTCCCAATGGAAGTGTGGCTTTGGATGGCCAGAGATGATGACTTTGATTAACGTGACGAAGTAGAAAAGCGTTACAAACATTAGCCTTATGCTGAGGAACCAAGAACTGGCAGCTGTGGCCGCCTGCAGCTGGTAACCCAGGTGGTGGCCCACAAACACCAACATACAGCGCGCCACGGCGGGTGGAAGAAGGGAGAACTGGGCAGGAAGTCAGTCTAGTCAGGCCCCGCGTGGGCATGCGCCTAGAATCACAGCACTGGAGAGGCTGACAGGAGGACCACAGGCACAAGGACAGCCTCAGCAAGTGGTGAGACTCTCGTCAACCTAGTGAGACCCTGTCTCAAGAAATAATAACCATCCAGGCGTGGTAGCGCACGCTTGTAATCCCCGTGCTGGGGAGGCTGAGACAGGAGGATCGCACAGGTTCAAAGCCAGCCTCAGCTACTTAGTGAGGCTCTCAGCAACTTAGTGAGACCGTTTCCAAATAAAGTATAAAAAAGGTCTAAGAGTATAGCCCAGAGGTAGAAAGCCCCTGAGTTCCACCCTCAGTACCAAAAAAAAAAGGAAGAAAGAAAGAATAATTATAATAAAGGCTGGAGGTGTAGCTCAGAAAATGCTCCTGGCTTAAATTTCTAGTATCACACAAAAAAAGAAAAATTTAGTCTTGTTTCATTTCTTTTATTAAGTCCTACTCAAAACCCCCAAATCAAGCTGGCATGGTGGCACACCGTTGTAATCCCAGCATTGGGGAGGCTGAGACCGGAGGATCGCGGTTGGTGGACAGCCTCAGCTACCTAGTGAGGCCCTCCTCAACTCAGTAAGACCCTGCTTCAAAATAAAGAATAAAAAATAAGGCTGGGTGTGTAGCTGGGAGGTAAAACGCCCCTGGGTTCCATCCCCAGTACCAAAATATTAATTAATTAATTAAATAGGGCTGGAGTTTTAGCCCAGTGGTAGAATGCCCCTGGGTTCCATCCCCAGTATTGCAAAAAAAACAAACAAACAAACAAATTATATCTGAAGTTATTGTCATTTTGAAAGAAAAACAATCCAAAAGCTAACCTCCCGCCCCCAAAACATGCAAATATTTTTGAAGTGCTGACTGGAAACACCCAAGGTTACATGCCAGCCTGTGACAGGAAACCATCTCCGTGACTTCTGATGAAAACAAAATCAAATGAACTTGGTGAGGGCCGCTGGAGAGACCAAAAACAAACGACTGTTCATGCGATTTCAAACTGGAGACCAGCTCTGAAGGGGGAAATTTAAAAGACAAACCCAGCAGTCCAGCAAGGCTCCGTGGTCCAGGTCTATAACCCAGCACTTGGGAGACCGAAACAGGAGGAGTGCAGATTTGAGGCCAGCCTCGGCAACTTAGCAAGACCCTGTTTGAAAATAAAAAATAAACCAGGCGCAGTGGTGCACGCTTGTAATCCCAGCATTTGGGAGGCTGAGACAGGAGGATTATGGTTCCCATACAGCCTCAGCTACTTAGGCCCTGTTTCAAAATAATGAATAAAAAAATAGGGCTAGTGGTGTAGCTCAGAGGTAGAATGCCCCTGGGTTCCATCTTTAGTACTGATAAATAAATAAATAAATAAATAAATACATAAATACATAAATAAATAAACAAACCAGGCATGGTGGCACACGCTTGTAATCCCAGCACTGGGGAGGCTGAGACTGGAGGATCGCGGTTTGCAGACAGCCTCAGCTACTTAGTGAAGCCCTTTGCAACTCAGTGAGACCCTGTTTCAAAATAAAGAATAAAAAATAAGGCTGGGTGTGTAGCTTGGAGGTAAAACGCCCCTGGGTTCCATCCCCAGTACCAAAAAATAAATAAATAGGGCTGGAGTTTTAGCCCAGTGGTAGAATGGCCCTGGGTTCAATTCTCAGAACCTCAATAAATAAATAAATAGTCTAAGCTGGGCGTGGTGACGCACGTTTGTAATTCCCGCGCTTGGGAGGCTGAGACAGGAGGATCGCACAGGTTTGAGGCCAGCCTCAGCTACTTAGTGAGGCTCTCAGCAACTTAGTGAGACTCTGTTTCCAAATAAAATATAAAATAGGTCTGGGAGTATAGCCCGGAGGTAGAAAGCCTCTGGGTTCCACCCCGGTACCACCAAAAAATAAATAAATAAATAGTCAAATAAAAATGTTAAAGCAAGCCAGGCATGGTGGCACATGCTTGTAATCCCAGCATTTGGGAGGCTGAAACCGGAGGATCATGGTTTGCGGACAGCCTCAGCTACTTAGTGAGGCCCTCTGCAACTCAGTGAGACCCGGTTTCAAAATAAAGAATAAAATGCCAGGTGTGGTGGCGCACGCTTGTGATCCCCGCACTTGGGAGGCTGAGACAGGAGGATCACGCAGGTACAAAGCCAGCCTCAGCTACTTAGTGAGGCTCTCAGCTACTTAGTGAGACCCTGTTTCCAAATAAAATATAAAATGGGTCTGGGAGTATAGCCCGGAAGTAGAGAGCCTCTGGGTTCCACCCCCAGTACCACCAAATAATAATAATAATAACAATAATAATAATAATAATAATAATAATTAGGGCAGAGGATGTAGTTTGGAGGTCGAATGCCCCTGGATTCCATCCCCAGACCTGCAAAAAAAAAAAAAAAAAAAAAAGAGCTATCAAATCAGTTTGTAGGATTTTCTGTCCGTGCATACACGGACATGTGAACAGTAATGCTCACCAAAGTAAAATAATTGTAAAAACATCTTCCCAATAGTAGAAATGTGGTTAAAGCTATGATTCATTCCTACCGTAGAATACTATGCAACTTTTTTAAAATAACATGGTAGATTTTTGTTTATTTAGTAGACCAAATAAAATCTTTAGCAAGAAAAGCAAGTTGCTAGGTTAGATGTAGTGTATTCCAATTTAAGAAAAAAATGAAGGTGTTTCAAATAAATATTAGAGGGGAAAATTGTAGCAACCACTCGTGGGGCGAGAGTCATGGACTGCCATCGCTGCGTTCGTATTTCTGAAAGGTCTGAATATTTCCACCAGGAGCATTCATTTTATAATCAGAGAACAGTGATAGAGATTTCAAACGAGCCAGTCGTGGTGGCACATGCTTTTAAACCTAGCGCTTGGGAGGCTGAGACAGGAGGATCGCGGTTCGTGGACAGCCTCAGCTACTACTTAGTGAGGCCCCTTGCAACTCAGTAAGACCCTGTTTAAAAATAAAATAAAATAGGGCTGGGGGCGTGGCTCGGAGGGGTCCATCCCCAATACTGCAAAAAAACAGATAATAAAAACAAAGGGCTGGGGGTGTAGCTCAAAGGTAGACTGCCCCTGGATTCCACCCCCAGTACCAAAAAAATAAATAAATCAGTAAGTAAATAAAGTGAAAGTACTATCCAGCAGGCTTGGTGGCCCTGTCCATAACCCAGGACTTAAGCCGGGCGTGGTGGCGCACGCTTGTCATCCCCGCGCTTGGGAGGCGGAGACAGGAGGATCGCGCGGGTTCGAAGCCAGCCTCTCTGGCTTAAGACACCCTGTTTCCACATAAAATATAAAAATCTGTCTGGGAGTGTAGCCTGGAGGTAGAAGGCCTCTGGGTTCCATTCCCAGTACCTCCAAAAAAAACAAAAACAAAAATCCCAGGACTTGGGCCACTGAAGCAGGAGGAGTCCGCTTTGCTCTGCGGCCTGCCCCGCCTCTCTCTAAGCTGCCTCCCACGGTCAAAGGTTGAGGAGCGACACCTCGGGTCCCAAAACTACCCCAGGTTGTCAGGGGGGCATAATTCTAATCTTTGGAAATCTAGAGCAGGGGCAGGTAGGTTAATGGTTACTTGTTAACTTGTATGTGTGTGTAAGTGTGTTTGTGTTACTAGGTATGGAACCCAGGGGCCTTCTACCTCTGGGCTACACTCCAGACCTATTTTCTATTTTATTTGGAAACAGGGTCTCACTAAGCAGCTGAGGCTGGCTGGCTTTGAGACCCTACAGTCCTCCCGTCTCAGCCTTCCAAGTACTGGGATTACAAGTGTGCACCACCACACCCGGCCCCACTTGTTAACTTTAAGTCAGTTTGGGGTCTAGAAGCTCCTGACTTTTTACTTTTGCCCTTCTTGAATAAAGCCAGGTGTGGTGGCATACACCTGTAATCTCAGTGCTTGGGAGGCCGAGACAGGAGGATGACAGGTTTGAGGCCAGCCTCAGCCATTTAGCAAGCCCCTCAGAAACTTAATGAGACTCCATTTCAAAAAAAGTCAAATAAGCCGGGCATGGTGGCACATGCTGGTAATCCCAGCATTCAGGAGGCTGAGACGGGCGGGTTGCAGTTCATGAACAGCCTCAGCAGCGAGGCCCTTTGCAACTTAGTGAGACCCTGTTTCAAAATATAAAATAAGCCGGGCGTGGTGGCGCACGCCTGTAATCCCTGCGCTTGGGAGGCTGAGACAGGAGGATCGAGCGGGTTCAAAGCCAGCCTCAGCTGGCTTTAAGAGACCCTGTTTCCAAATTAAAATATAAAATAGGTCTGGGAGTGTAGCTCGGAGGTAGATGGCCCCTCGGTTCCATCCCCAGTACCACAAAAAAATTTTATATATATATATATATAATATATTTTTTATATATATACAATTTTAAAAATAGGGCTGGGGGTGTAACTTGGAGGTAGAATCCCCCCTGGGTTCCATCCCCAGCACTGCAAAAAAATAAAATAGATGCTGAGCGCGCACACGTGTGTGTGTGTGTGTGTGTGTGTGTGATTACTTTTATAAAACCAAATGTGCCAGTTGTGGTGGCGCACGCCCGTAATCCCACCACTTGGGAGACAGACGGCAGGATTGCAGGTTTGAGGACAACCTCAGCAAGTAGCAAGACTGTCATCAATCTCGTGAGAGCATGTTTCAAAAGTAAAAATATCAATAGCTAAATAGAGCTGGGGAGTAGCTCAGAGGTAGAATGCCCCTGGGTTCAATTCCAGTACCGGGGAATAAAACAAAACGGAAGGAGTGCTCATTCTTGCCTGTTGAGTCTGAGATAGTCCCAGGGAAATATAAGACACGTGCAGAGTAAAAGGCAAAGGTGGTCCACTGGATAAAGTGTAAAGAACAGAATTTCTCAAGCAGCTGAAGTGTTAGTAAGTAAACACCAGCCTGCGCATACTGAGAGCTCTCTGGGTACGGTCACCGGCTGACCAGCAGGCAACATCTTCCTAAGGGACCCAGGAATCCCAGCCGCCGCCACCCCTGTTCCTCTCCAGGGCCCTGAGGGTCACGTATGTAGACAGACAGGAGAGGGAAACACGGCCTCTGGCCCCCCGCGGGCCCTGCCCTTGCCCAGCCGAGGGAGGTGGGTCCGGCGCCACCCATCTCCCCTTCCCAGGCGGCCTCCTCGGCCTGTGCCCCATGTCCGTCTCCTGCTCCCTCCACCCCCACTGCCACCCTCACGGTGGCCTGCCCGGCCTGCCCGCAGCAAGGGCAGTAAACGTGCCGTCCCCGCCCTACAGGTTGGGCCAGGTGCTTATAATAGTAAACCGCATTATTCTCCTCGCCTCGTGTCTGACACGACCGGCTCCCAGCCCCGTGGCACTGCAGGATGTGCCTAATTAGCGTTGTGACATCACTTCACATCCGAAACTCGGTAATCTTTGAAGTGACATATGGCCCTTGGGGAGGAGAGACCGAGGCGACTGCACTCACAAAACAGTACTGGCGCTTTGCTGTGACAGCCCAGCCTCGAGTGGCTCCTGACTCCCCATTTCAGATGTACACGCCCGGCCGAGCCGAGGTAAATGGGCAGGCCCAGGGAGAACCTGCTCGGTGGGGCAGCCCTCTGGTCTCACCCGCCGTGGACTCGGACTTGCTTCATAGTCAGTGCGGCAGTAGAGCACTTACTGGGGAGCACTGAGTCACCTCGGCCCTGGTGAGTCGGCCTCATCCCTGGTGAGTCGCAGGCCTTGACCTGGGGCAAAGCGCTTCCCGTCTGGCCCCAGTCGCCTCATCAGCACATAAGTTACTAGTCTACAGATCACTGAGGTCTCATCTCCAAAAGTCTCTTTCACATGAAATTCCTGTTGGATATAAAAAGGTGCACTGGAGCTCTTTTTTTTTTTTTTTTTTTTTTAAGAAAAGGACTGTTAGTAGCAGAGCTAGTGATGTGACCTAGTGAACATTTTCTCCTGCCTCACACACCATTTCTTCAGCCACAAAATCAACAAATGAGCCGGGTGTGGTGGTGCATGCCTGGAATCCTTTGGTATTTGAGAGGCTGGGCCTGGAGGATGGAAGGCTGAAGGCCGTTGTGGACAACTTAGTGAGGCCCCCCTTTTTTTTTTTTTTTTTTTTTTGGTGGTACTGGGGTTCCTGGAAACTCTTCTACCTCCGGGCTACACTCCCAGCCTATTTTATATTTGGAAACAGGGTCTCTTAAACTAGGGAGGCTGGCTTGGAACCTGCCTGCGTGATCATGATCGTCCTGTCTCCGCCTCCCAAGAGTGGGGATTACAAGCGTTTGCCACCACACCCGGCTGAGACCCTATTTCAAAATAAAGGGCTGGAGGTGTAGTTTAGGTAGAATGCCCTTGGCTTCATCCCTGGAACAACAACAAAAAGAATTAGCAATTCAACCCCTGGCTACTTCTTCCAAGGCAGGGCTTGTGTGGTACTGGGGGTGGAACCCAGGGGCTTTTCTACCTCTGGGCTACATTCCCGGACCTATTTTATACTTTATTTGGAAACAGGGTCTCAACTAAGTTGCTGAGAGCCTCACTAAGTAGCTGAGGCTGGCTTCGAACCTGTGCGATCCTCTTGTCTCTTCCTCCCAAGTGCTGGGATTACAACCATGCACCACCACGCCGGGCTGTTTATTCTTTATTTTGAAACAGGGTCTTGTTGATTTGCAAAGGGCCTCACCAAGTAGCTGAAGCTGTCCTCAAACCAGGATCCTCCTGTCTTAGCTTCGCAAATGCTGGGATTACAAGCACCACCATGCCTGGTTTTTGTTTTTTATTTTGAAACAGAATTTTGCTAAGCTGCTGAAGGCTTCCATAAGTTCCTGAGGCTGACTACCAACCTATGATTCCCCCTGTCTCAGCATCCCAAATACTGGACCTAAAGGAATATACCACTACACCCAGCTTCTCTTTGTTTTATTTTTTAATTTTTTGTATGTGCGCATGTGTGTGTGTTTAGGAATTGAACCCAGGGACATTCTGCCTCTGAGCTACATCCCCAACCCTGTTTTTATTTTTTTATTTTTTTTATTTTTATTTTTTGTGGGCCTGGGGGTGGAACCCAGGGGCATTTGATCTCTGAGCCCCCCCTGCCCTATTTTTTTTTTTTTTGGTGGTGGTACTGAGGTTCCTGGAAACCCTTGTACCTCCAGGATACACTCCCAGAACTATTTCATATTTTTATTTGGAAACAGGGTCTTTTAAGCCAGCATGGTTGGCTTCGAACCTGCATAATCCTCCTGTCTCCCCCTTCCAAGCGCAGGGATTACAAGTGTGCGCCACCATGCCCGGCCTTTTTTGTTTTGTCTTTGGGAAACTGTCCCCAGGGATCTTTGTTAGACACCTGGGAATAATTTCCCGAAAACTCCCCAAAGAAACAAAAAAAAAAAACAAAAAAAAGAGGAAACGCACGGGTTCTTGTCCTTACCTAAGGGTAAATACACTTTAGCCCGGATTCTTGCTGAAAATTTAAAGTTTATTAAAAAGATAGAAATATAGAAGATAGTTACAGCCCCATGCCAGAATGGCAGGGGGGGTGGTTCAAATGAATGCCCCACCAAAGATACAACCGTAAACCAGACTTTTTATACTCATGACCTCCATCTTGTTTATGTAATTCTGAGTAGTAAAAGTCCCTGTAAGGTTCCTCCCCCAGCGAGGTGTGGCAAGGTGTTTCCTTTCAGGAAGGTCGACAGCTCCTCCCATCCTAGCTAGATTATCCAATTATGATGTAAACCTGTCTTTAGAACAAAGGATGAGGAAGTCCTAGTTCCCCTCTCCTGTAGACTTGCTAATTACCTTTAGCTAGGTTAATTTACATTGGAATAATTGCCTGCTTCTAGGCAGAAACCAAGTCCTTTCACAGATTTGCCCCTCACCCAATTTTTGGAGCATATTAATAATCATAGCTTTCTCAAATCTTTAGGCCATTCCCAATACTGGTACATTTTTTATTCTTTATTTTGAAACAGGGTCTCACTAAGTTGTGGAAGGCCTCACTAAGTAGCTGAGGCTGTCAGCGAACTGCGATCATCAGGTTTCAGCCTCCCAAATGCTGAGATTACAAGTGTGCACCACCACGCCTGGCTTACTTCTTTATTTTTTATTTTTTATTTTTTTATTTTTTATTCTTTACCAGTCTAGGGATAGAACCCAGGGGAATTTGACCTCCGAGCTACATCCCCTGCCCTATTTTTTATTCTTTTTTTTTTTTTTTTTTTTTTGTGGTACTGGGGTTCCTGGAAACCCTTCTACCTCCGGGCTACACTCCCAGACCTATTTTTATATTTTTATTTGGAAACAGGGTCTCTTAAGCCAGCGTGGCTGGCTTCGAACCTGCGCTATCCTTCTCTGCCTCCCAAGCGCAGGGATTACAAATGTGCGCCACCATGCCCGGCTTTTCTTTATTTTGAAATAAGGTAGAAAGCCTCTGTGTTCTACCCCCAGTACCACCAAAATAAATAAATAAATAAATAAATAAATAAATAAATAAATAAATAAATAGGCAAAATAAAATGACGATATGAAATTGTCCCCTGACAAATCAAGACTATACAAATAGCAAGACAGAGCACTTCCTTCAGTGCTTGCTGCATACCCAAGACCTGCACCTGTGAGCACTACAAAGGTGAAGCCCCTTCCCCCAAGAATCTTTCAGTCTGATTTAGGCGTGTTGGTGCACAATAGTAATCCCAGTACTTGGGAGGCTGAGACGAGGATCACACATTCCAGGCCAGCTCAGCAACTTTTTCGAGACCTTGTTTCAAAATTAAAGTCAAATAGGGGTAGGGGTATAACTCAGAAGTAGAATGCCCCTGGGTTCAATCCCCAGGACCACCGCCACCACCACCCCCCCAAAAAAAAACAACCTTGCAGTATAGCAGGAAGAGGGGGCCTAGGGCAAAGTGACTTGTCCAGTGGAGGACCGAGCCAGGGCTGGTGAGAACATTGGCGGGAAGGCTGCTGAGAGCCTGTGATGCTCAGCTGACTTCCCGAGGACAGGAGGAGCCTGGAGGCAGAGGTGGGGAAGGTTCTCCTGGCAGAGGAGCAAGAAAAACCAAAAGGTGTGAACACAGAGCTTATTCTGGTGAGGTGAGGTGAGAAGCAATGTGCTGTTGTGCGTGGAAAGCCGGGCACCTGGGCCACAGAGCTGCAGCCCTGGCACAGGTCAAGAAGCAAATAAAGCCGGGTGTGGTGGCGCTCGCTCTAATCCCGGCACTTGGAGGCTGACACCAGAGGATCACCATTTGCAGACATCCTCGGCTACCTAGCCAGGCCCTTCGCAACTCAGTGAGGCCCTGTTTTAAAATAAAAAATGTAAAATAGGGCTGGGGTGTAGCTCGGAGGTAGAATTCCCCTGGGTTTCATCCCTAGTACTGCAAAAGAAAAAAGAAAAGAAAATCAGGAAGTATGAGCCCGGGAGCCACTCCACGCACACGCCTGTACCCGGCTGCGCAGGACGCCTAGACAGAAGGATGGAAAGTGTGTAGCCAGCCTCAGCATATAGTGACATATCTTATCAAAATAAATTCTTTTTTTTTTTGTTTGTTTTTTGCGGGTATGGGGATGGAACCCAGGGGCATTCTACCTCCAAGCTATATCCCATGTCCTATATTATTTTCTCCTTGTGTGTGTGTGTGGTCCTGGGGGTGGAACCCAGCGGCTTTCTACCTCCAGGCTATACTCCCAGACCTATTTTATATTTTATTTGGAAACAGGGTCTCACTAAGTTGCTGAGAGCCTCACTAAGTAGCTGAGGCTGGCTTCGAACCTGCGCGATCCTACTGTCTCAGCCTCCCAGGCATGGGGATTACAAGTGTGAGTCACCACACCTAGTTTATTCTTCATTTTTTAAACGTCTCACTAAGTTGCAGAGGGCCTCGTTAAGTAGCTCAGGCTGTGTGGGAACCGTGATCCTCAGGTCTCAGCCTCCCACACTCAGCTTCATAAATTCTTTAGGGACTGAGGATATGGTTCAGTGGTAGAGAACATGCCTTAGCATGTGAAGAGCCCTCATTCAATACCCAGTAACACACACACACACACACACACACACACACACACACACACGCATCCAGCCATGGTGGCACACGTCTATAATCCCCACATTTGGAGGCTGAGACAGGAGGATCACAGGTTCAAACAAGATTTTCCACAACCTAGCAAGACCCAGTTTCAAAACAAAAGAGAGCCGGGCGTGGTGGCGCACGCTTGTAATCCCCGCACTTGGGAGGCTGAGACAGGAGGATCGCACAGGTTCAAAGCCAGCCTCAGCTACTTAGTGAGGCTCTCAGCAACTTAGTGAGACCCTGTTTCCAAATAAAGTATAAAATAGGTTTGAGAGTATAGCCTGGAGGTAGAAAGCCTCTGGGTTCCACCCCCAGTACCACAAAAAAAAGAGAGAGAGAGAGAGAAATCAGGCGTGGTGGTAGAGGCTTATAATCCCAAAATTTGGGAAGTTGAGATAAAAGGATCACAGGTTGAAGGTTGGGAGAGTAACTCAGAGGTGGAACACTTATGGTTTAATCCACCAGTACTATAAAAGGGTAGAGAGGGGAGTGGAGATCTTAGCACATTGGGAGATCATTTTCCTAACATGTACAAGACCCTGAGTTCAATCCCCAGTAACCCCTTCACACCAAAAAAAAAGAGAATTAAAACTTGATTAGGAGCATTAGTGAAGCCCTCTGCAAGTTAGTGAGACCCTGTTTCAAAATAAAAATGAAGCCAGGTGTGGTGCATATTTGTAATTCTAATACTTAGGAGGCTGAGACTGGAGGATCACAGGTTCACCATCAGCCTTAGCTACTTAGGCCCTCCAAAACTTAGTGAGACTGTTTCAAAATAAAGAATAAAAAATAGGGCTGGGGTGTAACTTGGAGGTAGAATGCCCCTGGTTTCCATCCCTGGTACTGCAAAAAAAAAAAAAAAAAAATAGAGATGGGGCCAGGTGTGGTGGCCCACGCTTGTAATCCCAATACTTGAGAGGCTGAGACAGGTGGATCAAGAGTTCACAACCGGCCTCAGCTACTTAGTGAGGACCTCTGCAGCTTAGTGAGACCCTGTTTAAAAATTAAAAAATAGGGTTAGAAGCCAGGCATGGTGGCGCACGCTTGTAATCTCAGCATTTGGGAGGCTGAGACCCGAGGATCGCGGTTCGCGGACAGCCTCAGCTACTTAGTGAGGACCTCTGCAACTCAGTGAGAGCCAGTTTCAAAATAAAGAATAAAAAATAGAGCAGGAGGTGTAGCTCAGAGGTCAAATAAATGCCCCTGGGTTCCATCCCCAGACCCGCAAAAAAAAAAAAAAAAAAAAAAAAAATAGGGTTAGGGTTATAGCTCAGAGGTGGAATGCCCCTGTGTCCAATCTCCAGTATTGCAAAAAAATAAAATAAGGCTAGGGGTATAGCTCGACAGTAGAATGCCCCTGGGCTCAACCCCCAGTGCTGCAAACTTATATATCTGTGATACAAAAGGAATATCTAAACCAGGCATTGTTGCATAAAGCTGCAGTCCTACTACTTGAGAGGCTGAGAGGGGAGGATCTTAAGTTCAAGACGAGCCTTAGCCATTTAGGGAGACTCTTCAGCAACCTAGGGAGGCCGGTTTCAAAATAAAACAAGCTAGGCTTGGTGGTGCATGCTTTTAATCCCAGTACTTGGGAGGCTGAGACAGGAAGATGCACTTTTGAGGACAGCCTCAAGAATCGAGCATGACTTTGTTTCAAAATAAAAATAAAGTAGGGCTGGGCATGGTAGCCTGCACTTGGGAGGCTGAAACAGGAAGATCTCACTGGTTCGAAGCCAGCCGCGCTGGCTTAAGAGACCCTGTTTCCAAATAAAAATATAAAATAGGTCTGGGAGTGTAGCCCAGAGGTAGAGGGTTTCCAGGAACCCCAGTACCACCAAAAAAAAAATAAATAAATAAAAAATAAAAAAATGAAGTAGGGCTGGAGGTATAGCTCCAAAGTAAAAATACCCCTGGGAAGCCGGGCATGGTGGCACACGCTTGTAATCTCAGCATTAGGGAGGCTGAGACTGGAGGACCGCAGATCGAGGACAGCCTCAGCTACTTAGTGAGGCCCTGTTTCAAAATAAAGAATAAAAAATAAGGCAGGGGATGTAGCTCAGAGGTAGACTGCCCCTGGGGGGGGGGGGCATAAAAGGGGAGTATAAAGCTGGTGTGGTGGTCCATGCCCAATATTTGGCATGCTGAGACAGGAGGATCACAGGTTCGAAGCCAGCCTTAGCAGTTTAGTGAGGCTCTCAGCAACTTAGTGAGACCCTGCTTCCAAATAAGATATAAAGAATAGGTCTATAGGTGTAGCCTGAAAATAGAAGGCCCCTGAATTCCCTTTCCAGTACCACAAAAAAGGGGGAGTATAGCTCAAAGGTAGAACCACTGTGGGTTCAATACTCAGTACAAAAAAAAAAAAGTTGGCCATGGTGGCGCACCCTTATAATCCCAGCATTTGGAAAGCTGAGACGGGAGGATCGCAGTTCCCAGACAGCCTCAGCTACTTAGGCCCTCTGCAACTCAGAGTCGGCTTCAAAAATAAAGAATAAAAAAAATAAGGCTGGGGGTGTCACTCAGAGGTAGAATGCCCCTAGGTTCAATTCCCAGTACTGCAAAAAAAAAAAGAAAGAAAAATACATTTTGAAGTGTGTTATCTGCCACATTCTAACATTAACTTGAGCTTACAAAATCTAGATGAAAAGATTGAAAAGTATCCTAAAATCAGCAACATAAATCTTTCCCCTCTTTAGGTGCAGAGGAGTACTAAGATTGAACCCATTATAATTTGAGCTCTGAGACACACTCCGAGTCCTTTCTATACTTACTTACTTACTCACTTATTTTGGTACTAGGAATTGAGTCTAGGGGCATTCTACCTATGAGCTATCTCCCTAGCCCTGTTTTATTTTTTATTTTGAAACAGGATCTCACTAAGTTGCCAAGGGCCTAGCTGAATTGCTGAGGTTGTCCTTAAACCTGTGGTCCTCCTGTCTCAGCCTCCCAGGCACTAGGATTACAGGCATGTTACCCTACTACATCTGGCTTTATTTTTTTCATTTTCCTTTTTTGGGGGGATGTGAGGGGCTAGGATACTGGCAGTTGAACCCAGGGGCACTCTACCACTGAGGTATACCCAAGCCCCTTTTATTTTTTATTTTGAGACAAGGTCTCACTAAATTATTAAATTGCCCAGCTGGCCACAAACTTGGGATCCTCCATCTCAGCCTCTTAGTAGAGGGATTAGAGACAAGTACCACTACCTAGCCTAAATGATACAGATTGACTGATTGGTTGATTGGGTTTTTTTTTTTTTTTTTTTTTTTTTTGCGGGTCTGGGGATGGAACCCAGGGGTATTCGACCTCCGAGCTACACCCCCTGCCCTATTTTTTATTCTTTATTTTGAAACCAGGTCTCACTGTTGCAGAGGGCCTCACTAAGTAGCCGAGGCTGTCCGCGAACCGCGATCCTCCAGGTCTCAGCCTCCCGAATGCCGGGATTACAAGCGTGCGCCACCACGCCCGGCTTGATTGATTTTTTTGATACTAGGCTTGAACCCAGGGAAATCAGACCTCTGAGCTACGCCCACCCCCAGCTGCATTTTTTATTATTTATTTTGAAACAGGGTCTTACTGAGTTGCAAAGGGCCTCACTAAGTAAAAGCTGAGGTTATCCGTGCACCATGATCCTCCTGTCTCAGCCTCCCAAATGCTGGGATTAAAAGCGTGTGCCACCACGCCCAACACAATTTTTTATTTTGAAACAGGATTCAGTCCCCAGTACTCCTCTCTAAAAAAAAATAAATACACACACACACAAAACCAGGATCCCTGTAGATATAATTAAGATGAAGTCACACTGCAGTAGAGCAGGCCTCTGCTTTAGTACAACTGTGTCCTTAAAAAAAGAAGATGGACGCCGGGCGTGGTGGCGCACCCTTGCAATCCCAGCATTCAGGATGCTGGGACTGGAGGATCACGGTTCAGATAGCCTCAGCTACTTAGTGAGGCCCTCTGCAACTTAGTGAGATCCTGTCTCAAAGAATAAAAAATAAGGCAGGGGATGTAGCTTGGAGGTAGAATGCCCCTGGGTTCCATCCCCAGACTCACAAAAAAAAAGATGGTTTATGTTACGGTTTTGAGAGAATGTGGTTGTGGGGAAACTGTTCCTGGGGTCCCCTGTTAGGGTCCCGGACACACTTTCCCCCAACCCATAACAAAACCCAAAACGACCAAAAACAGAAAAACCGCGGGTTCTTGTCCTAAGCTAAGAATAAATATGCATAGCTTACAGTTGCTGAAGATTTAAAGAAGTTTATTAAAAAGATATAAATACAGAAAATAGTTACAGCCCCATACCAAAATGGCATGAGGGGGGAGGGTGGCCCGGGCCAACTCACCACTCCCCAGATACAGCACGTGGACCCGAATTTTTATACCCATGACCTCCATCTTGTTTACGCAATTCCCTGTAAGGTACCTCCCCCAGCCAGGTGTGACAAGGCGTTTACCCCTCCTACCATCTTAGCTGGCTTATCCAATCCTGTAGATCTGTCTTTAGAGAAAGGCCTAGTTCTCCTCTCCTATTGACTTGCGAATTGCTTTGGAATAGTTGCCTGCTTTTAAGCAGAAACCAAGACCTTGCACAGATTTGCCCCTCACCCAATTTTTGAAATATATTAATAATCATAGCTTTCTCAAATTTTCCTAGGCCATTCCCAATACTGGTACAGTTTGAGCCAGGCTGGTCGTTGCACACCTATAATCCCAGAAGGAATGCAGGTTCAAGGACAGCCTCAGCAAGTAGTAAGACTATAAGACTATCAACCTAGTGAGACCTTGTTTCAAAATAAATAAAAGTAGCCGGGCCTGGTGGCTTGTAATCCCTGTGCTTGGGAGGCGGAGACAGGAGGATCGTGCAGGTTCGAAGCCAGCCGCACTGGCTTAAGAGACCCTGGTTTCCAAATAAAAGTATTAAAAAAAAAAAATAGGTGTCTGGGAGTGTAACCCGGAGGTAGAAGGGTTACCAGGAACCCCAGTACCACAAATAAATAAATAAATAAATAAATAAATAAATAAATAAATAAATAAATAAATGTAAAATAGGGCTGGAGGTGTAACTTGGAGGCAGAATGCCCCCTGGGTTCCATCTCCAGTATCACAAAAACCAAAAAGGGTTGGGAATGTAACTCTGGTAGAATGCACCTGGATTCAATCCTAATTCTACAAAAGAAGAAGAAGGCTTATGAAGACACAGAAGGCTCAAGATGCAGGGACAGAGATCTCGGAGAGTCCGCTGGAGCCGAGAAGAGAGCGGGAAGGACTCCCCGGTTCAGAAGGGTCAGGGCTGTCAGCAGCGTGATTTTGGACTTCCGGCGTCTGGACCGATGAGTCAATAAATCCCTGTTTAAGCCAGCCTGTTCGTGGTGCTTTACTGTAGTCGTCCTGAGACACTAACGCGGCGCGTGATGCCGTGCGTGGCCGCCCACCTGATGCGCTTGCGCATCACTGAACACGTAGTTGCCCGTCCTGGCCCAAGCCTCCCTCTGCCCGAGTCCCAGCCCACCCCTTGCTGCAGTAAACTGAGCCAGGGGTGGACTCCTGGCCCGGCTGCCGCGCGCCACTGTGCCTGCGGGCCTCCTGCGGCTGCTGTGAGCCCTCTCTTCAAAAGCAAGCTGGCATGGGGACACACACCTGTAACCCCGGCACTTGGGAGGCTGAGACAGGAGGTTCAGTTGCCAGGCCACCTAGCCTCAGCAAGTTAGCCAAACTGTCAGCAAAGTTTCAAAATAAAAATAAACCAAGCATGGCGGCACGTGCTTGTAATCCCAGCATTTGGGCGACTGAGAGGAGGATCACAGATTGCAAGCCAGCTTCAGCGAGTAGTGAGATTATCATCAACCCAGGGAGACCTTGTTTCAAAATAAAAATAAAATAGGGTTGGGGTATATCTCAGAGGTAGAATGCCCCTAGATTCAATCCCTAGTACCAAAAAAAAAAAAAGACTGCAGGTCCCAATCTACCTAGTGGCCAGGTGTGAGCTTGAAAGTAAGCGCCCCAATGGGCAGAGTGGTAATTACATACCGTAATCTCAGTACTTGAGGACAGGATCCCAAGTTTGAGGCCAGCCTCAGCAACTTAGACTGTTTCAAAATAAAACAACAACACCAGGCATTGTGGCTCATGCTGTAATCCCAGTACTTGGGAGCCCAAGACAGGAGGATCGCAAGCTCAAGACAAGCCTCAGCAATTTAGCAAGATGCTATTTCCAAATTTAAAAAAATAGGGCTGGGGGTAGCTTGGAGGTAGCATGTCCCTGGGTTCGCTCGCCATAGGAAGACTAAAGACGATCTCTGCGAACGCAGCAGATCACCAGGAAGTGTGCTGCTTTGGCTTCTTCCCATTTGCAACTTAAGCTTAGGCGTCGGTGCGTATGTGCTGTGTCTGTGCACTCTGCTCCTCGAGCTCCCTGTGTTAGCCATCTTAGCTCAGATGCCCTTTGCTTGACCCCAGCCTTCCATCTTAGCAAGTAAAACCTGTAGTTGACCAGGAATTTTCCAGAATGTTCAACTTTGTTTCAAACTTACTGTCTGTCTTAGAAAGTAGCCAATCACATGGAGCTGTGAACCCAAGCCCTCTCGGGTCAGGGCGAGAGGCAAGAACACTTCAAGGGGAAACCCAGTACACTGTCCACGCTGTTTGCCTGCTGACCAGACTTGCCCATTACACACCCTTCTGCACAAGTAAATCGCCTTGCCAACTTACATCCTATTTCACGTTTTTATTTGCAGCTTCCGTAGAATCCGTTCCTAGTACTCAGCACCACAAAGGAGTGTTGGTGCGCTCCTGTAATCCCAGTATTTAGTTGGAAGGCTGAGACAGCAGGATTGCAGGCTCTAGGCCAGCCTCAGCGACTTAGCCAGATCCCACTTCAAAGTAAAAAGTAAGAGCCAGGCGCGGTGATGCACACGTGTAGTTCAGCATTTGGGAGGCTGAGACAGGAGGATCAAGGACAGCCTCGACCACTTAGGCCTTTTACAACTTACTGAGCCCTTGTTTCAAAATAAAGAATTAAAAAATAGGGCTGGGTATGAAGCTCAGTGGAACAATGTCCCTGGGTTCCATCCCCAGTACCAGAAAAAAGAAAAAAGAAAAAAAGTAAAGAGGGCCAGGGGTATAGTTCAGAGGTAGAATACCCCTGGAGTCGATCCCCACCCAGTACCAAAAGCACTCAGAAGGCTACCCGTGCAGCTGGGAGGTGTAATGCCTGGGTTCAACCTCCGTGGTGGCTCACACCTATAATCCCAGTATTCGGGAAGCCGGGACAGGAGAATTGAAAGTTTCAGGCCAGCCTAGGCAATTTAGCAAGACTCTCAAAATCAAAGGGCTGAGGTGTAGCTCAGTGGTAGAGTGCCCCTGGGTTCAATCCCCAGTATCACCTCAAAAAAAAAAAAAAAAAGCAAATATGGCTTATCCTATGTAGATGAAAGCAGTGTACATCATTGGCAAAGCTACAGGTTGGGAGTGGGGTGGGGGTGGCGGAGGGAGGCAGGAAGACTCATGGCAGGAAGAGAGTATATCGATCATCGCCAAGCCCGCAGGGAGAGCTCGGCAGCCGAACCCAGCGCCTCTGCCTCGACGTTCTCGTTGGAAGGCAGCCACCTAACGCCGCACAGACGGGAAAGAATGAGCTCATCAAGGCCTAGAACACGCTGGGCCTGTAGTGCAGAGCTATACGCATTTGTGATCACCATTGCTATTCGTGAGGTTTTGAGTGCAAGGAGAGAGATTTACCAGAACGGTGTCCATTACTTATTTACAAGTTAATAAATGTACACTTTAAAAAATTAAAGCTCGAGCCGGGCGTGGTGGCGCACGCTTGTAATCCCTGCGCTTGGGAGGCTGAGACAGGAGGATCGCGGGTTCAAAGCCAGCCTCGGCTACTTAATGAGGCCCTCAGCAACTTAGTGAGGCCCAGTTTTAAAATAAACCGGGCATGGTGGCACATGCTTGTAATCCCAGTAATTGGGAGGCTGAGACAGGAGGATAGCAGGTTCAAGGTCAGCCTCAGCAAGTAGTGAGATTCATCAACCTAGTGAGACCCTGTTTCCAAATAAATAAAAAATCGCATTGGGGGTGTAGCTGGAAGGTAGAATGCCCCTGAGTTCAATCCCTGGCACACACACACACAAAAGTGTAGTAGGAAAGAGCAGTCACTGAAATGAATTTGGGGCTAATGAATTAATTAAGCTGGACCTCGTGGCACACACTTGTAATCCCAGTACTTGGAAGGCTTAGACAAGAGGATCTCAGGTTCAAGGACAGCCTCAGCAAGTAGTGAGACAACCTAAAGAGACCCTGTTTCAAAATAAAAATAGGACTGGGAGTGCAGCTGGGAAGTAGGTAGAATTCCACTGGGTTCAATCCCTAGTACAAAAAATAATAACTGAAAGGCTCATAACTCTCGACCTAACCAATCATTAATACCCTGCCTCCAAGATAACTGAGTAGTTGATCCCACCGACCTAATAAAATCGACTGTACCTGGGATTTTTCAACCTCAATTAAGTTTTCTTTGTTGTTGTTTTTTGCGGGGGGCGGGGTCTGGGGATGGAACCCAGAAGCATTTGACCGCCAAGCTACAGCCCCTGCCCAAATTTCTATTCTTTATTTTGAAACAGGGTCTCACTGAGCTGTGAAGGGCCTCACTAAGTAGCTGAAGCTGTCCGTGAACCGTGATCCTCCGGTCTCAGCCTCCCGAATGCTGGGATTACAAGTTTGCGCCACCACTCCCGGCTAACCTCAATTAAGTTTTCTATGGGGAGCCTCAAGGCCTGTTTTTTGTTTTCTGTTTTTGTTTTTGTGGCACTAGAAATTATATCCAGGGGTTATTCCAGACAGGAGGATCTCAGTTCATGGACAGCCTCAGCTATGTATGCCCTTTGCAACTCAGTGAGACCCTGTTTCAAAATAAAGAATAAAAAATAGGGCTGGGGGTGTAGCTCGGAAGTAGGATGCCCCTGGGTTCCATCATCCCCAATATTGCAAAAAAAAAAAACCCTTCTGACTGGGCTCTGTGGCACACACCAGCTACTGGGGAGGCTGTGGCAGGAAGAAAGTTTGAAGCCAGACGTGGCAACTTAGCAAGACCCTGCCTCAAAATTTAAAAGTGCGGGGGATGGTTAGGGATGTGGTTCTATAGTAGAGCACCCTTGGATTCAATCCCCAGTACTGCAAAAGAAAAAAACATACTTCTGCAGCTTCTATTTGGAGATAAGGAAGCCAACAAGCCACAACCCCTGGAGTCAGATCCCCAGGACCAAAACTCCCAAAAGGCTACTGTGTAGCTGGGAGGTATGACACGCCTGGGTTCAACCTCCAGTACTGCAAAAAGTAAATAAAATAAATAAAGAATTCAGGATGTAACTCGGGTAGAGTGCCCTGGGTTCAGTCCCCAGCACAGCGCCTCACGTGTCTGGAGCTCACACACCCTTGCACACACCACTCTCAGCACAGCGCCTCACGTGTCTGGAGCTCGCACACCCTCGCACACAGCTCTCAGCACAGCGCCGAGCACGGTGTGAGCGCAGTCCGTAGGCACTGGCTTAGGAAATATTGTCCTATTTGCTGTAATATTTTAAGAGGAGGCATAAAGCAAAGAAGTGGGTCAGGAAGGGTTTTATGTGGAATGTGACTACAGGATCTGAGTGTTTAAAAATTGGAATCGATATTTTTCCAGTTAGGAAGTGTGGAGACGACCGATTCCAAGCAGGAGGGTCCTTCTTAGCAGTCTCCGGATGACACTAAGGTCGTGGAACCGGGCGGCGTGGGGCAGAGTCGAGGGCCGGTGCGGGATGATGTGGAAGGAGAGGTGGGCGGGGCGCTGCCAGGCCTTGGGCATCATCTCAAGGATGTCGGCGTGGGACGTGGGAGGAAAAAGAAAGCTCCCGTCCACGCAGCATCTTAGCGAGAGGCCTTTGGCTGCTGCGCGAGGCCGGGCCGGCTGGGGCCACGCTGGGGGCGGGGCTGTCTCAGGAGACTTTCTCACGACCCCTAGGGTACCATGGAGATGAAAGAATGTCAAGTGACGTGGAGGAAGCGACACTGATAGAATTTGGTCATGGGGCGGATGTTTTGTGAGGACAGAGACTTAAGAGAGCCTGGCATGACTCAGTGCCCCTTAACAAGGAGTCCAGAAGAGGAGCCAGTAGGTTAGGAAGGGAAGCAGAGACGAGTTCCTTAGAGCTGGGGATCAGATGCATGGTCACAGGTCAGCAGGACTCTGGAGGTCAAGAACGAAAGGACAGGTGTGGCTCAGCAGCCTGAAAGCCCTGCGGAGGAGATGGCCAGAGAAGGCCTGGCCAAGACCTGAGCTTCCACACGGAGCAGGACGAGGCAGGGCGGGGCAGGGCTCAGTGCCAGCACTTGGCCTCCGCGTGTGAGTCCCCGGGCTGCAAATCAGAAAGGAGGTCAGAGGGCTGCGCGCGGCTCAGGGGTGCAGCCCTTGCCTAGCATGTGCGAGGCCCTGGGTTTGAGCCCCAGTACCACACACGAAAGGGAAACCAAGGCAGAGGGACACTTGTGTACCTATATTTCATGTTCTTTTGATTTGATTTGATTTTTTTCTGTACTGGGGATGGAACCCAGGCACATTCTACCTCTGAGCTACACCCACAGCCCTATTTTTTATTCTTTATCCTGAAACAGTCTCACTAAGTTGCAGAGGGCCTCACTAAGTAGCTGAGGCTGGCTGTGAGCCTGCAATCCTCCTATCTCAGCCCCCCAAGTACTGGGATTATAAGTGTTCCGCCATGCCCGGCAAGTTCTTTTTACTTTTGGTAGAGGGTGTATAAAGTATTGATACTGATGTCATAACCTATAGGGGTTATTTGAGAATAGGCTAAATTTTTCTCAGTAATAGAATGCATTAAAAATCATATGGATGCTTCTAATCCCAGTGCTTGGGAGGCTAAAACAGGAGGATCGCACAGGTTTGAAGCCAGCCTCAGCTACTTAGTGAGGCTCTCATCACCTTAGTGAGACCCTGTTTCCAAGTAAAATATAAAATAGGTCTGGGAGTATACCCCCCCCCACACACACACACAAATCGTATGGGGCCAGGCATGGTAACACACTTGTAATCCCAGCATTCAGGAGGATGAGACCAGAGGATCACAGTTCATGGATAGCCTCAGCTACTTAGGCCCTCCACAACTTAGTGAGACCTTGTTTCAAAATAAAAAGAATTTCGCAGGGCGTGGTGGCGCACGCTTGTAATCCCTGGGCTTGGGAGGCGGAGACAGGAGGATCGTGCAGGTTCGAAGCCAGCCGTGCTGGTTTAGGAGACCCTGTTTCCAAAAATAAAAAAATAGGTCTGGGAATGTAGCCCAGAAGGTAGAAGGGCTTCCAGGAACCCCAGTACCACCAAAAATAATAAATAAATAAATAATAAAAAATAAAAAGAATTTTAAAAATAGGGCAGGGATGTAGCTCAGAGGTCAAATGCCCCTGGGTTCCATCCCCAGACCCGCAAAAAAAAAAAAAAAAAAAAAAAAAAAAAAATTATATGGGGAGTTGGCTAGGTGGCACACTGCTGGAAAAGGCACAGGAAAACTTCCTTGCAAGGTTCTCTGTGAGTGTAAACAGGTTCATCCTTCCCCTGACAGAAACCATTAGTTGCTCCCGGTACCCACTTTCCATTTTTAGTACTGAAAGATTACCTGACTTCTACCTGAACTCATGGGTTTTAGAAAAGAAAAAGAAAACAAAAACACTTAACGTTTAGCAAGTGTGATGTGCAGCCTATAATCCTAGTCCTTGGGAGGCCATGACAGGAGGATCCCAGATTCAAGGCCAGCTTCAGCAAAGTAGTGAGGCCCTCCTCAGCTTAGTGAGACCCTGTTTCAAAAATACATTTAAGCCGGGCATGGTGGCGCACGCTTGTAATCCCAGCATTTGGGAGGCTGAGACAGGAGGATCTCGATTCGGGGACAGCCTCAGCTACTCAGTGAGGCCCTCAGTAAATTAGTGAGACCCTATTTCAAAATAAAGAATAAAAACAGGACAGGGGGTATAGCTCAGAGGTCGAATGCCCCTGGGTTCCATCCTCAGAACCTCAAAAAAATAAATAAATAAATAAATAAATAAATTTAAGTGGGGCATGGTGGCACACACTTGTGATCCCAGCATTTGAGAGGCTGAGACCGGAGGATCACAGTTCACGGACAGCCTCAGCTACTTAGTGAGTCCCTTTGCAACTCAGTGAGACCTTGTTTCAAAATAAAAAAATAGGGTTGGGGGAGTAGCTTGGAGGTAGAATGCCCCTGGGTTCAATCCCCAGTACCACCAAAAAAGAAAAAAAATTTTAAAAGGATGTGGTAGAACTTGGAAGTAGATGGGGCAGAGCTTGCAGGTAGAACGCGCTTGGGTTCAATCCCCAACACCGAAAGAAAGAAAGAAAGAAAGAAAGAAAGAAAGAAAGAAAGAAAGAAAGAAAGAAAGAAAGAAAGAAAGAAAGAGAGAAAGAAAGAGAGAAAGAAAAAGAAAGGAGTCAAGTATGGTGGCGCACACCTGTAATCCTCCTAGCACTTGAGAGGCTGAAACAGGAGGATCGCATGTTGGAGGACAGCCTCAGCAAGTAGTGAGATGCTTACCAACCTAGTGAGACCCTGTTTCAAAATAAAAATAAATAAAATAGGGCTGGTGGAGCCGGGCATGGTGGCGTACACCTGTAATCCCAGTACTAGGGAGGCTGAGACTGTAGGATCACAGGTTCGTGGCCATCCTCAGCAAATTGTGAAGCTCTCTGCAACTTAGTGAGACCCTGCTTCAAAATACAATAGGGCTGGGAGTACTGCTCAGGTAGAATGTCCCTGGGTTGAATCCCCAGTACCACAGCAAAAGGGGAGGGGGCTGCTGTTGAGTGTGATGGTATAGGCCTGTAATCCCAGTACTTGGGAGGCCAAAACCAGAGGATTGCAAGTTTGGCGCCAGCCTCAGCAATTTAGTGAGGCCCTAAGCAATTTAGAGAGATCTTGTACGGGAGATGGAGCCGAAGGGTATTCTACCTCTGAGCTTGCAGCTCAGGCCCCCAGCCCTATTTTTTATTTTATACTTTGAAACAGAGTCTCACTGAGTTGCAGAGGGCCTCACTAAGTAGCTGAGGCTGTCTGCAAACCCAGATCCTCCTGTCTCAGCCTCCCAAATGCTGGAATCACAAGTGGGTGCCACCACGCCCAGCCTTTTTTTTTTTTTTTTTTTTTTTTGGTGGTACTGCAGATGGAACACAGAGGTATTCTACCCCGAGCTATGCCCCCACCCTAAGGTCTCCCTAAGTTGCGGAGGGCCTCACTAAGTAGCTGAGGTTGGGTGGGAACCCCGATCCTCCTGTCTCAGCCTCCTAAGTACTGGGATTGCAAGAGTGCGTCACCATGCCCGGCTTCCTCTGGGTTTTTATGGAAACTATTACATAGGCAGGACTGAACCATGGACAGCCACGCAGAAATGTGATTGGACGTCGAGGGTCTGACTGAGCGGGTAAGCCCGGCTAGGCCTGTCTGCTCAGATTCTCCGTGGCCTCTGCGCACCAGTCCTTCCTCCTGGGTAGGGAACAGGACTGCTGCAAGCGGGGCCCTGAGATCTGCTGTCAGACAGGGCAGACCAGAGGGCTGGTTGTGTTGCTGTGCTGGGAGTCTAATCCCGGCCTCCTGCATGCCCAGGAAGCGCTATTAGTGACCTAACGTCCCCAGTCCCAAGGTCTGAGATTTTTTTTTTTTTTTTTTTTTTGTACTGGGGATGGAACCCAGGGGCATTCTACTTCTGAGCTACACCCCAGCCCTATTTTTTTATTCTTCATTTTGAAACAAGGTCTCACTGAGTTGCAAAGGGCGTCACTAGGTAGCTGAGGCTGTCCATGAACCACGATCCTCCTGTCTCAGCCTCCTAAATGCTGGGATTTCCAGCCTGGGCCATCACACCCGGCCTCAGAGAATTTCTTTACAGCCAGCTTTAAAACAGAAAGGCAGAAAAAGAATAGCATTTCTGTGACCCATCTCGGAGAAGAGAAGTTCTACTTTTAGTTGGGTCTGTTGCTAGACATTAAATCCAGAGGCGCCCAACCTGTGAGCTATATCCCTGAGATATGTCTTGGTTTTGTGAGGGGTTTGTTTATTTGTTTGTTTGGTGATACTGGTGATTTAACTCAGGGCCAAGTTACCTCAGAGCTACACCACTAGACCTATTTTACTTTTTTATTTTGAAACAGGGTCTCGTTAAATTGCAGAGGGCTAAGTTCCTGAGGCTGGTCATGAACCTGCAATCCTTTCTCAGTCTCCCAAGTACTGGGATTACAGATGTGTGCCACCATGTCAATTTCTTAGCCTTTAAAATTTTTTTTTTTAATTTGAAAACAGGAGCCGGGCGTGGTGGCACACGCTTGTAATCCCCGTGCTTGGGAGGCTGAGATAGGAGGATTGTGCAGTGAGGCTCTCAGCACCTTAGTGAGACCCTGTATAAAATACAAAATAGGTCTGGGAGTGTAGCCCAAAGGTAGAAAGCCTCTGGGTTCCATCCCCAGCACCACAGAAAGAAAGAAAGAAAGAAAGAAAGAAAGAAAGAAAGAAAGAAAGAAAGAAAGAAAGAAAGAAAGAGATAGGGAGGGAGGGAGGGAGGAAGGAAAGGAGGAAGGGAGGGAGGAAGGAAGGAAGGAAGGGAGGAAGGGTCTGGCTAAGTTGCTATGAGCCTCATTAAATTGCTGAGGCTGGCCTCAAACCTACAATCCTCCTGTCTTAGCCCCCAAGTTCTTGAATTACAGGCATGTGCCACTACACCCAACTGGCTGCAATATTTTATCTCTGTGGTGCTGGGGATGGAACCCAGCCGCATTCTACCTCTGAGCTACACCATCAGCTCTATTTTATTTTTCTTTGGGAACAGAGTCTCACTGAGTTGCTGAGGCTGGCTTTGAACCTGTAGTCCTCTTTCTCAGCCTCCCAAGTACTGCAATTAGAGGCATGTGCCACTATGCTGGGCATTTGGTATTTGCTTGTTTTTGGCACTGGAAGTTGAACCCGGAGGCTTCCCGGGTTTGTTTGTTTGGGCACTGGGGATTGAACCCAGAGACATTCTTTTTGTTTTTTGTTTTGTTTTGTTTTTGGTGGTACTGGGAGTGGAACCCAAGGGCTTTCTACCACCGGGCCATACTCCCAGACCTATTTTATATTTTATTTGGAAACAGGGTCTCACTAAGTTGCCGAGAGCCTCACTAAGTAGCTGAGGCTGGCTTCGAACCTGCGCGATCCTCCTGTCTCAGCCTCCCAAGCGCTGGGATTACAAGCGTGCACCACCGCTGAACCCAGAGACATTCTACCTCTAAGATACACCCCCAGCACTATTTTTTTTTTTTTTCAGGTCTAGGGATGGAATCCAGGGGCATTTGACCTCTGAGCTACACCCCCTGCCCTATTTCCTTCCTTCCTTCCTTCCTTTCTTCTTTCTTTCTTCTTCTTCTTTTTTTTTTTTGGTGGTACTCGGTTCCTGGAAACCCTTCTACCTCTGGGCTGCACTCCCAGACCTATTTTATATTTGTATTTGGAAACAGGGTCTCTTAAGCCAGCGAGGCTGGCTTCGAACCAGTGCAATCATCCTGTCTCCGCCTTCCAAGCGCGTGCTACCACGCCCGGCTTATTCTTTATTTCGAAACAGGGTCTCACTACTTTGTGGAGGGCCTCACAAGTTGCTGAGGCTGGCCGCGAACCTGCAATTCTCCTGCCTCCCCCTCCCAAGTACTGGGATTATCATGTTCACCTGAGACCCTGTTTCAAATTAAAAAAAAAAATTAAAAAGGGCTGGAGGTATAGCTTGGAGGTAGAATATGCCTTTGGGTTCAATTCCCAGTATCACACACACACAAATAAAACTCCTGTTTTCCCCAACACTAACAAATTTTAAAATCATAGAATAAAGCCAGGTGTGGTGGCGCACACATGCTGTAATCCCAGCATTTGGGAGGCTGAGACAGGAGGATTGTGGTTCACAGACAACCTCAGCTACTACTTAGTGAGGCCCTTTGCAACTCAGTGAGACCCTGTCTCAAAATAAAGAATAAACCAGGCGTGGTGGCGCACACTTGTAATCCCCGCGCTTGGGAGGCTGAGACAGGAGGATCGCACGGGTTCGAAGCCAGCCTCAGCTACTTAATGAGGCTCTCAGCAACTTAGTGAGACCCTGTTTCCAAATAAAATATATATTTAAAAAAAAGGTCTGGGAGTATAGCCCGGAGGTAGAAAGCCTCTGGATTCCACCCCCAGTACCACCAAAATAAAGAATAAAAAATAGGGCTAGGGGTGTAGCTCAGAGATAGCCCCTGAGTTTCATCCCCAGTACCGGAAAAAAAAAAAAAATCTGCAGCCCAACCTGCAACATTTGCGCCCTTTTGTGGAATTCAGTCCCTCTCTTTCAGGACTCCGCTATTAGTGGCATCGCAGGAGAATTTTGCCTGTGTTTCCCTCACCCTGGTTTTCCCTCACCTGCCTCACTGTGCATTTCAGAAAAGAAGGAAAACAGCAGGCGGTGGGTATTTGGCTCCTCTCCACAGCTCCTTATTTGCTATAAAATAGGGCGTGGCTGAATTACAGTCTTTTTTTTGTGTGTGTGGTAGTGGGGATGGACCCTGAGGCGTTCTACCTCCAAGCTCCACCCCCAGCCCTATTTTTTATTCTTTATTTTGAAACAGGTCTCACTGAGTTGCAAAGGGCCTCTCTAAGTAGCTGAGGCTGGCCACTAACCATCCTCCTGTCTCAGCCTCCCGAGTGCTGGGATTCCAAGTGTGCACCACCATGCCTGGCTCAACAGTCTTAATTCTTAAATTCTTAAATGTAGTTAATAAGATTAAATATGATTAAAATATTTACTTGGGCAAGGTATGGTGGTCATACTTGTAACCCCAGTACATGAGAGGCTGAGACAGGAGGATCCCAGATTTGAGGACAGCCTCATCAAGAAGTAAGACCCTGTTTCTTTGTGTGTGTGTGTGTGTGTGTGTGTGTGTGTGTGTGTGTGTGTGGTGCTGGGGATTGAAGCCAAGGGCATTCTACCACCAAGATAAACCCCCAGCACGATTTTGTTTGCTTTTATTTTTATTTCATTTAGTGTGTGTGTGTGTGTGTGTGTGCTTGTGTGTGTGTGTGGTATTGGGGAGGAAACCTAGGGGTATTTTACTTCTGAGCCCCACCCCCAGACCAATTTTTTATTCTTGTATTTATTTATTTATTTATTTATTTATTTATTTATTTATTTATTTATTTGTGTGGTGCTGGGTCCTGTCTCAGCCTATCAAATCCTGGGATTACAAGTATGTGCTACCATGCCTGGCTCTGAAAGTTTGTAATCCCAGCATTTGGGAGGCTGAGACAGGAGGATCGCAGTACTTGGACACCCTCAGCTACTTAGTGAGGCCCTTTGCAACTCAGTGAGACACTGTTTCAAAAATAAAGAATTAAGCCGGGCATGTTGGATCATGCTTGTAATCCCCACACTTGGAAGGCAGAGACTGGAAAATTGCGCAGGTTCAAAGCCAGCCTCACTGGTTTAAGAGACCCTGTTTCCAAATAAAATATACTTAAAAAAAATAGGTCTGGGAGTATATCCCGGAGGTAGAAGGGTTCCATCCCCAGTACCACACACACACACACACACACACACACACACACACACACACACAAAATGGACTGGAGGTGTAGCTCTGAGATAAAACGTCTTGTACACCAGCACACACCCCCCCCATACACACATGAACAAAAGTAATAAAAATACAAAGAGCTAGGGGTGTAGCTCTGAGTAGAATGCCCCTGGAATCCATCCTCAGTAGTCCTCAAAATAAATAATAAATAAATAAATAAAAATAATAAATAAATAAATAAATAAATAAATAAATAAATAAATAAATAAATAAATAAATAAAACTTGTCTTTGAAAAACCGGGGCACCGGGGCCAGCAGCCAGCAGCCAGCTGGAGGAGGTATTACATCAGCTTGCCCTTGGAGACCGCATCTTAGCGCAGAGCTTCAATACCGCCAGGAACCACGCGGGGGCGCTGATGAGAGCAAAGAAACCAGATGCATTAAAATCAGAGGAGACCACTGCCGTGGCTGAATCTGCCCAGAGGAGCAGAGAGAAGGGGTGGAGGTAAGGCGGCTTGCGTCTACGGTCGAGGTCAGAGAACAGAAACACGGAAGGATCTAGACTGCACGCCTTGTAAGGTGCTCGCCCCTGATTCCACTCATTCCAGTGGGGCCTGAATACAAAGGCCCCTGAAATGGCTCGGCTGGCCGAGCCTGAGACTGCGTGATACCGACGCGGAAGCTCTCACTGACAAATCTTAATTATGGTCACAGATGAAACTTGGGGGAATTTTTTTGGAATAAAATGCTTTATTAAGTTTTTTATTTTCAAGAAAATGCTTTTTTCTCTCCCCCAGAAAATTTCATAAATCGTCTTCCTTTTTGTATGTAAATATTTTAGGTATTGCTTTATTTTTAATTGTATATTTATAATTTCATGCTATGGTCACTAATCCACAGGCCAGACAAAATGTCTGGGTTGATTTAGGACTTTTCCTTGAATTTGCTTATCTTCCTCTTCAGTTTCCTTCCCAGAAACTGCCCCAATCATTGCCTTAGGGAGTTTCTGCTGGTAACCTTGGAGATGTAAAGGTATAGGAATTTTAAATTTCAAAAAGCCTTAGGTAGAGCCTGGCGTGGTGGCGCAGGCTTGTAATACCCGCGCTTGGGAGGCTGAGACAGGAGGATCACACGGGTTCAAAGCCAGCCTCAGCTACTTAGTGAGGCTCTCAGCAACTTAGTGACACCCTGTTTCCAAGTAAAATATATATATTTAAAAAAAAAAAAAAGGAGGTAGAAAGCCTCTGGGTTCCACCCCCAGTACCACCAAAAAGCCTTAGCTGCCGGGCGTGGTGACGCACGCTTGGAATCCCAGCGCTTGGGATAATCCCCGCACTTGGGAGGCTGAGACAGGAGGATCGCACAGGTTCGAAGCCAGCCTCAGCTGCTTAGTGAGGCTCTCAGCAACTTAGTGAGACCTTGTTTCCAAATAAAATATAAAAGGGGTCTGGGAGTATAGCCCGGAAGTAGAGAGCCTCTGGGTTCCACCCCCAGTGCCACACACAAAAAAAAAAGCCTTAGCTGGGCTGCACACTTGTAATCCGTGCATTCAGGAGGCTGAGACTGGAGGATGGGGTTGAGGACAGCTTCAGCTACTTAGTGAGGTCCTTTACTGCTCAGAGGTAGAATGCCCTTGGATTCCATCCCCAGTACTGCAGAAACAACAACAGCAACAAAAAAGCCCTGATTTAGAGTTTCTGCCACAGACAATAAATTGGTTATAATATGCAGAAAACATCCCTATCATAATCATCTTCTTGGTGTTTTTTTTTTTGTACTGAGGAGTGAAACCTAGGTATGTTCTACTTTTGTGTGTGTGTGTGTGTGTGTGTGTGTGTGTGTGTGTGTGTGGTGCTGGGGATTGAACCCAGAGGCATTCCTGCCTCCGACCTAGATTTTGTATTCTTCATTTTGAAACAGGGTCTCACTAATTTGCTGAGGGCCTCACTAAGTAGCTGAGGCTGACCACCTGCGATCCTCCTGTCTTAGCCTCCCAAGTGGGGTTACAAGTGTGTACCACCATGCCTGGCTCTCCCAGCCATATATATATATATATATATATATTTTTTTTTTTTTTTTTTTTTTTAAAGAGGATCTCCTTAAGTTGCAGAGGGCCCTAGTTTCTCAGTTGCTGAGGCTGGCCTTGAACCTGCACTCCTCTTGTCTCAGCCTCTCAAGTACTGGAATTACATGCGCAGCCTTGCCTCAGTCTAGCCTCTCAGGGCTCTCTGGCTTCTCTGTTAAAGGAACCTTGGAGCCGGGCGTGGTGGCGCATGGTTAGCATTCGGAAGGCTGAGACCAGACGGGATCGCGGTTCTCGGACAGCCTCAGCTACTAAATGAAGCTCTCCATAACTTAGTGAGACCCTGTTTCAAAATAAAGAATAAAAAACGGGGCATGGGGTGTATAGCTCGGAGGTAGAATGCCCCTGGGTTCCACCCCCAGTGCCGCTAAATAAATAAATAAATAAATAAATACATAAATACATAAATAATAAAGGAACCTTGGGAGGGTGGGTCTGGAAGGTGGCAGGCGGCATCCCTCTGGTCTTTCTCAGGATCCTTACTTGACATTGTCTGATCATCAGTAGATTGAAAAGTCCCCTGGGTTACAGGTTTCTTAAAATGTCCTCCCACTCTTCATCTGTAGGTAGGCTAGTTAACAGTGACATAGTTATTTTCAAAAATGAATGAATTTATAGCTTAACGCTAAGATTTACAGATTTCCCAGGAATTTGAAAGTGAGAGGCCTGGAATAGTAAGCTGCCTGGAAAAGTGCAGGGAGCTTTAAATTAGATTTAGTTCTCCTCACTGGGGATATGGCTCAGGGTAGAGCTGACCCAGAGGGCCAGAGGCGTGGGTTGAGGCTAACCAAGGGAGATAGGTTTTATTCAAAGCCAGCTTTGCAGGGAGATAGAGGAAACTTTCTCATTTCAAATCTTCCAACTTCAGAGAGCCCGCGAACTGGAGAAGCTTTTATAAGTCGAGGTAACAGCCAGAACCACGGATTCCGGGCAGGTGCAGGTTCACTTCCCGGGGAGTCCGGAGGTCTTCCTCACTCTGAGCCTTTCCGCCCAGGGCAGGGGAAAGGCGGCCCCTCAGCCTTTGCTTTCACCAGAAGGAAATATAGAAGAACAAGTCCATTTTGAAAGGAGTCTGTCAATTTTAGGGGAAGCCTGTTTCAGTAGAGCACTTACTTAGCATGGGAGAGGCTGCAGGTTCAGTCCCCAGAACTACCTCCCAAAACTGTGTCCTTTGGCTTTTCCGTTTTGTTTGTTTTTGGTACTGGGAATGGAACTCAGGGGCATTCTACTGCCGGAGCCAGCCGGCAAGAGTACGGGTTCTGAGGAGAGGCGTGAGGATGAAGAATTTTAATTCTAATGTGGGGGAGCCGCCAGCCTACTATCTCTACTGGCCGACCCCTGTTCCTGGGTCAATATTTCCTACGGGTCGACGACTATGCCTGGGTCAGTATTCTCTATTGCGCGCTGCTCCTGGCCGACGCCTACTTCTGGGTCAATCTCATCTTTATTGCGCTGATGCTGGGTTTGTTTTTCCAGAGGTATTTATACACAGTTACAGGTCAATCAACATTCTTGTGCCATCACCACTGGAATACAATACAGACGAATCCAAAGCACATACATTACAGGTAGATTAATCAGTACCCTCGTGCCATCACCACCTGATCTTCTCCCCAAACCTTGTTGACTCTGGGTGAAGGACAGTCAGCTGAGTCAGAAACATTAATCTAGGGGAAAGCCTTAATGGCTCCCCACATTCTACCTTCGAGCTACACCCACAACCCTATTTTTTATTCCTTATTTTGAAACAGGGTCTCATTGAGATGCAAAGGGCCTAAGTAGCTGAGGCTGTCCAGAACTGAGATCCTCCAGTCTCAGCCTCCGAAATACTGGGATTACAAACCTGTGCCGCCACACCCAGCTTTGCTTTAAACATTTCTATACAGGCCTTTGGAGATTATGCTGTGCAAATGTTACTTTATATTTATACAGTAGGATGTGTTACGGTTTGGGAAACTGTCCCCAGGGATCTTTCTTAGACCCCTGAGAATAATTTCCCGTAAACTCCCCAAAGAAACAAAAAAACAGAAAAAGAGAAAAAGATAGAAATACAGAAGATAGTTACAGGCCCATAACAGAATGGCATGGGGGGGGGTAGTCCGAGCCAATTCACCACCCCAAAGATACAGCACGTGGACCGGACTTTTTATACCCATGACCTCCATCTTGTTTACGTAATTCTGACATAGTAAACGTCCCTGTAAGGTACCTCCCCCAGCAAGGTGTGGCAAGGTGTCTCCCATCCTCCCATTATAGCTAGCTTATCTAATCATGTAGATCTGTCTTTAGACAGAGTAAGCCCTAGCTCCTCTGTCCTATGGACTTGCTAATTACTTTTAGCCAAGTCAATCTAAGTTTCAATAGCTGTTTGCTTCCTGACCAAGCCAAGCCTTTCTCTCTCCAGGTCTGCTATTTTGACACAATTATTTCTAAAATATATCTATTAATAATCGGAGCTTTCTCAAATCTTCCTAGGCCATTCCCAATACTGGTACAGGATGTATTAATCTTTTTTGTGTGTGGAACCCAGGGGCATTCTACCTCCGAGCTACACCCTCAGTCCTATTTTTGATTATTTTGAAACAGGGTCTCACTGAGTTGCAAAGGGCCTAAGTAGCTGAGGCTGGCTTTGAACCACAACCTCTAGTTTCAGCCTCCTAAATCCTTGGATTAAAAGCGTGCGCCACCTCTCCCAGCTCAATCTTTTCTTTTCTTTTTTTACAGGTCTGTGGATGGAACCCAGGGGCATTTGGCTTCGAGCTACATCCCCTGCCCTATTTTTTTTTTTAATTTATTTTGAGACAGGGTCTCACTAAGTTGGGGAGGACCTCACTAAGTAGCTGAGGCTGTCCGTGAACCACGGTCCTCCGGTCTCAGCCTCCCGAATGCTGGGATTACAAGCATGCCCACCATGCCTGGCTCTCAATCTTCTTTTTTATAGTTTGTGTAGCCAGGCATGGTGTTGCCCTTTGCCACTCAGTGAGACCCTGTTTCAAAATAAAGAATAAAATATAAGGCTGAGGGTGTAGGCTGGAGATAGAATGTCCCTGGGTTCTGTTAGATGAATTAAGTTCTTAACTCAGAAATCAGCCCCCCATGAGCTAAATTTCCTGAGAGGCCCCGGTCTGACCTGACTGGATAAGCTACCACCCCCCTCAGACCACATCTGGTACTTAAGTGGGAGACCTGCCCCCTCCTGGTGCCCCTTGGCCAATCAGTGAAAGGGACATTCCCCACTGACCCTGGGCCAATTACCTGGCCCATGACCCCCGTCCCATGGGACTCTAGCCAATTAGCTCAAAGGGCATTTCTCCTAGCCTATGAGCCCCAACCCATAACCCCAAGTCTTCAGCGCACATGCTCTCTTCCTTTATTCTTCTTTCTCTCCCCCTCTGTCTCCCTCTTTCTCTCTGTTTCTTCCTTTTATACCGGCTCCTCCAATAAATCTCTTGGCTATAAGGTGGTCTCTGGTGTGATCTTTGTCCTTTCAGGTTCCATCCCTGGTACTGCAAAAACATATATTAAATAAGTAAATAATACATAAATAAGGTGTGTGGGTGTAACTCAGAGGTAAACGGCCTCTGGGTCCAATCTCCAGCACCAGAAAAGAAAAAAAGATAACCCAAACTAGAAAGTTAACAAAGGCCACAAAATCTTGCAAGCCAGAAAGCAGGTCACTTAGTGTGGCTCCTAGGGTTTTGTGGGGACTTAGAGTGCTAAGGGCGGCGCTCCAGAACCAGTGTGGCTTGGGACAGGGGCAGTGGGGTTCCTGGAAAGCCGAGGAAAAAGGAAGCTGGGGAGAGTTGAGTGTCTGAGGTTCTGCTTAAGCCCTGGAAGAACAGAGGCATCTTCACCCCTCCCTCCAATCACAGCAGACAGCTGCTCTGACCCCAGGGAGGCTTCCTCTCTGGAGTAATCAATCAGATAGAGAGATCCACTGGGACTCCAGGCCGAAGGCTAAGGCCTGGGGACTAGGAGTGTTGAAACTCGCAGAGGATTAAGTGAAAATCTGCACACCAAACTCACTGGGACTTCCCAGAGGCTCCCAGCATTCGGGAGGCTGAGACAGGAGAATCTCAGTTGGCAGCCAGCCTCGGCTACTTAGCGAGGCCCTTGGCAACTCAGTGAGGCCCTGTTTCAAGAGAAAAAGAATAATAAATAGGGCTAGGGATGTAGCGCAGAGATAGAATGCCCCGGGGTCCATCCCCTTTCCCGAGAAAAAGAAAGAAGAGTGAGAGAGAGACAGGAAGGAAGGAAGGAAGGAAGGAAGGAAGGAAGGAAGGAAGGAAGAAGGAAGAAGATACCCAGTTGGCCCTGGGTGGTTTTATTAATGAACCTGACAGTGCTTTGGTTTTGTTTTCATTTTGAGATGGGATCTTGCTTTATTGCCCAGGTAGGCCTTGAATTCTTGGGCGTAAGCAGTCCTCCTGCCTGGCTTCATAAATTCCTCTAATACTGTATCTGATATAACCTGATAGGTGTGTGTGTGTGTGTGTGTGTGTGTGTGTGTGTGTGTGTGTGTGTGTGCCTGTGTGCCTGTGTGTGAGAGAGAGAGACTAGAGGTAGAACCCAGTGTCATTCTACCTCAGAACTGTAACTCCAGCCTATTTTTTTAAATTTATTTTTTTTTTTTTGGTGGTACTGGGGGGTGGAACCCAGGGAGTTTCTACCTCCGGGCTATACTCCCAGACCTTTTTAATATTTTATTTGGAAACAGGGTCTCACTAAGTTGCTGAGAGCCTCACTCAGTAGCTGAGGCTGGCTTCGAACCTGTGTGATCCTCCTGTCTCAGCCTCCCAAGTGCGGGGATTACAAGTGTGCGCCACCACGCCCGGCTTTTATTTTAATTTTTATTGGTGCATTGTATTAATACATCACAATGGGGTAAAAAAAAACATGTGTAGACATGCACACATCCCCCAGCCAGCCCCGACCTAGTCCCACCCCGCTCCCCCCCCATCCTTCCCTCCCATGCTTGGCTTAGTGGTTGACTACAATATAAGTATGTATTGAGGCTTTCAGAAATCTAGTGAGACCTTTTTAACAAATAAAGAAATATTTTTAAAAATCAGTCTGGGGGCATAGCTTAGAGGTAGAAGGCCTCCAGGTTCAATCCTCAGTACAAAAAAAAACCCTTTAATTTTGAAATAAGGTCTTGCTAAGTCACTGAGAGTGTCACTAAATTACCCAGGTTGGCTTCCAACCTGCAATCCTCCTGTCTTAGCCTCCCAAATACTAGGATTACAGGCATACATTTGTGTGTGTGTAGTACTGAGGATGGAACCCAGGGGCCTTCTACCTCCAAGCCCGGCGATCAACACCCTAATCTTAACATAGGCGCATGATTGGGTTTAGTTTTAACTTCTACACGCTCTGTTTGATTGTAGGTAATCTTTAGATGGTGGAAGATCTCTCTGAGAAGTGAGTTTCGATCAGCAAAACCTGGAGAAACAAAAGAAACTCATGAAGACTTCCTAGAGAATGCTCATCTCCAAGGTAAGGAAGGGCACATGTTGCATACTTATTGCTTTTATAATTAGAGATACATTTTTTGGTACTGTGGATTGAAGCCAGAGGCCTTCTACCTCTGAGCTACATCCCCAGCCCTATTTCTTTATTTTGAAACAGGGTCTTTCTAAGTAGCTGAGGCTGGATGCAAACCTGCCATCCTCCTGTCTCAGCCTCCTAAGTAGTGGGTGGTGTGTACCACCACACTGGGCAAGATAATTGTGCATGTGTGTGTGTGTGTGCGTGTGTATGTGTGGTATTAGGTAAGTAGCTGTATTTGTTTATTTTTGGTGGTACTGGGGGTGGAACCCAGAGGCTTTCTACCTTTCGGCTATACTCCCAGACCTTTTTTTTAAATTTGGAAACAGGGTCTCACTAAGTTGCTGAGAGCCTCACTAAGTAGCTGAGGCTGGCTTCGAACCTGCGCGATCCTCCTGTCTCCGCCTCCCAAGTGCAGGGATTACAAGCGTGCGCCGCCACGCCCGGCTATGTGTGGTATTAGGGATTGAACTCAAGATCTTGCACATGTAGGTAAGCACTCACCTCTGAGCCCCAGCCTGAGTGATAAATTTTTGTGAGAGCCAATAAAAAATTATTATTTTAAAATTTGATATCAAGCTGGGCATGGTGGCGCACGCTTGTAATCCTAGCATTTGGGAGGCTGAGACCTGGAGGATCGCGGTTCGCAGACAGCCTCAGCTATTTAGTGAGGCCCTCTGCAACTCAGTGAGACCCAGTTTCAAAATAAAGAATAAAGAGTAGGGCAGGGGGTGTAGCTCGGAGGTCAAATGCCCCTGGGTTCCATCCCCAAACCCGCAAAAATAAAATAAAATAAAATAAAGGCTGAGACAGGAGGATCGTAGTTCGCGGACAGGCTCAGCTACTTGGTGAGGCCCTCTGCAACTCAGTGAGACCCGGTTTCAAAATAAAAGAATTAAAATAAAAATAGGGCAGGAGGTGTAGCTCGGAAGTCGAATGCCCCTGGGTTCTACCCCCAGACCCACACACACAAAAAAATTGATATCAAACAATATTTTGGGGTAGTACTGGGGATTGAACCGAGAGGATTCTCTCCAAATTGCCCCATTCCTGTTTTATCTTTTTATTGTATTTATTGTATTTATTTATTTATTTACTTCAGGTCTAGGGATGGAACACAGGGGCATTCGGCCTCCAAGCTACACCCCCCTGCCCATTTTTTATTCTTTATTTTGAAAGCAGGTCTCACTGAGTTGCAGAGATCAATCAAACGGCCCGGCCGCTTTCCCTCCAGGTAGCTGTGTTTGGAGCAGAGACTTGGAGAAGCTGCCTTTGCTAAGCACTGATGCTTCGACTGGGGCCTGTGGATGCCCAGGGGCAACTGAAAGCCGGAGAAGTGTGGCCTTTCCACCTTCATTTTGCATCTGTCCTATTTATTTATTTATTCATTTATTTATTTATGTGGTACTGGGGATTGAACCCAGGGCCATTTTACCTGCAAGCTACACCCCAGCCCTATTTTTTATTCTTTATTTTTTATTTATTTGCGATAATTGGGGATTGAACCCAGGGTAGTCTACCTCCAAGCTATACCACCAGCCCTAATTTTTTTTTTTTATATTTTTGGTGGTACTGGGGGTAGAACCCAGAGGCTTTCTACCTCTGGGCTATACTCCCAGACCTTTTTTATATTTTATTTGGAAAAAGGGTCTCACTAAGTTGCTGAGAGCCTCACTAAGTAGCTGAGGCTGGCTTCAAACCCGTGTGATCCTCCTGTCTCAGCCTCCCAAGCGCTGGGATTACAAGTGCGTGCCACCACGCCCGGCTCTAATTTTTATTCTTTATTTTGAAACAGGATCTTACTGAGTTGTGGCAGGCCTAAGTAGCTGAGGCTGGCCGTGAACCTGCGATCCTTTTGTCTCAGCCTCCTAAGTACTGTGATTACAAGGGTGCACCCCAGCTTAAGCTAACATGTTTAAGGAGTGTTCATCTCACTCCTGCAGGGAGCACTATAGGGCTTATCAGCCCAAAATGTACCTAACCTATCTTGTCCCCTTTGACGGTGGCTACAAGAATCGCGGCCTCCTGTTTCAGACCCCTGGTGCCCACAGATGTCCAGGTATGATGGCTTCCTTCCAGGATCACAGGTCTTACAGATAAACTTTTTGAGCAGCAAGTGGGGCTCTCTTCCTACGGGGGACTTTCGTGAGGGGTGTGCGAGGATGACCTCAGTCCAGGGGTCCCGAGGTAGTTTAGGGTGTTCTGGCAGCCTGGTCAGCTTAGGGTGGATCCTCTCAGTCCTGTAGTCCTGGGCGATTCCTGGTGGTCTGGTCAGCCTTAGGGTCCTTAGGCTGATTGGGGTCCTCATGAGCTGACTGACAGACAAGCTGGGATGTCCTAAATTATAGGTTTCTCAAAATATCGTATTTGTCTTATTATCAATGCCCGGGACAATTCTAGTTTCTTTTGGTTAACTCTAGGATCTACAGGTTTCCCAGGAATTTGGGAGAGTCAGGCCTGGGGAAGAGAACTGGTTTGTGGACTAGAGGCTGAAGCACTTCAGGTCCAAGTTCTTTTTTTTTCTTTTTTCTGTTTTTGCAATACTGTTTTTTATTCTTTATTTTGAAACAGGGTCTCACTGAGTTGCAAGGGGCCTCACTAAGTAGTTGAGGCTGGCTGTGAACCATGATCTTCCTGTCTCAGCCTCCCAAATGCTGGGATTACAAGTGTGTACCGCCACGCCCGGCTTCTTCTTCTTTTTTTTTATGGGTCCATTGTAGTCACACATCTTAATGGAGCACAAGATGGTGGAGGCATACACGCACATATCACCCAAGTAGCCCTTACCCAGTTCCCACCCCATTCCCCCTCCCTCCTTCTCATGCTTTGCTTAGTGACTGACTTTGATAGTTCCAGGTTCTGAGATTAAAATTATATTTTACTTTTCTTTCCTGCTTGTCTCCTTTTTTCTTTTCCCTTGGTGGTACTAGGGGTGGAACCTAGGGGCTTTCTACTTCCAGGCTATTCTCCTATACCTGTTTTATACTTTATTTGGAAATAGGGTCTCACTAAGTAGCTGAGGCTGGCTTTGAACCTGTGCAATCCTCCTGTCTCAGCCTCCCAAGTGCAGGGATTGTAGCGTGCGCCACACGCCCGGCTTGTCTCCTTTTCTACCTACCTCTTTCTTCTGTCTTATGTCAGCTTGACCTGGGCTCCATTTTGTGAAACTGCCATTGTGTGACCTTATGTGTGCATGTATTTATTCAAAGATAGCATTTCCTGGGAATTGTGAGTGTTGTGGCGGGGGTGAAATGTGCGTGGTGTGTGTGTGGGGAGAAGTAATCCCACCACCACCACCACCACACAAACAGACAAACAGAAAAACCGTGGATTCTTGTCCTAAGCTAAGAATAACTATTCATGGCTTGGACAGTTGCTAAAGATTCAGAGAAGTTTATTAAAAAGATAGAAATATTGAGATAGTTACAGCCTGTGCCGGGGCGGGGCACAGGGGGGCAATTCCAATGAAAATGCCCTAGAACCCCAGGTTACTGTTTTATCCCAACCAAGTCGGCAGGTCCTTTGATCTGGAGATAATGCTCCCTTATCTCCAGCCCCTGCTCTGCTTCTGCCGTCTCTGCAGCCGGATTTGGGGTGGAGGGAGAGCCATCCTGTCTCCAAACACAGGCCCATACCTTTTGTTTCATCCCCCAAGATGTGTGAACTTGTTTCTCCAGGATCTGGGATTTCCTCCCCTCTCTGGCTCCAGCCTTCTTTCTCTTACAAGCCTTACAAGTCTCTGCTAGCTAGCCCTGGCTTTCTTAGTATAAAAGATATATTTTTAAAATTGGAAATCTTTCCCAATACTGATACATTAATAAATTTTAAAACCTCTTCCCAATACTAGTACAAGTGTCAACCCTCCCCGGGGATCCCCTTCAGCCAATGGCAGAAAGATTGTGAGACCACACTCCCACCAATCGGAGCTCAGCACAGAAACCCCACCTGGAAATAAAAAGCCCAGCAGTTTTCCACTGTGCTGTTTCTGCACACCTGACTTGCAGGTGGCCTGATCCCTTTTTGCAAAAAGTAAAAGTTGCCTTCCCGAGCTGCATTCAAACATGTATCTTTTCTTACGATGCCACAGAAATTTATTTATGACAAAATAAAAAATAATAAAAGGGCTGAAGGTGTAGCTCCGAGGTAGATTGTCCTGGATTCAATCCCTGGTACAAAACAAAAACAAAAACAAAAACAAAAAACCAAGAACCAACCCTAAAGCTCGTGTTAGTACCACCAAGACGGAGCAGAGATGCTGGGTCTCCTTTGCTTTTCTAATATGGCCACACTGGTAACGTTTCTCCCCCTCCCCCCTTCTTTGTGGTACTGGTGATTAAACCCAGGGGCATTCTACCTTCGCGCTACATCCCCAGCCCTATTTTTTAGGGCTATTTCTTTATTTTGAAACAGGGTGTAAGTTGCGGAGGGCCTAAATTGCTGAGGACCACGCCCCCCACCGCAGGCTTTAATTAAGTTCTCGTCCTTACCTTGGGTGTTTGGGGGAGCTCCCCCTCCCCCCCCAGTCAAGCTTCTGGCCTGGGAGGCTGCTAACAGTGATACTGCCAAGCTATCAAGGTTGAGTGTGCTGCAGCTGAGACGCAGGGCAGGTAGAATTGTTTGTTAAACAATGAGTGTCCAGGAAAGTTTCTGACCCAGGGCCCACAGTAATTGGGTAGCAAAGAAAAAAACTTGTTTTTTCCTTCTCTAGCTTCGCTTTGAAGTTCTCTTTCTCTCTGCACAAGTTTTTATTAAGTATCACATCTTATCTGGAGGTCCCATGGAGCAAAATAAGGTACCCAGCAAAGGTAGTGATAAGATGGAAACAAACCCTTGAGAGAGCAGGAATTCCAATAATCCAGCTAACCGGGGCCAGCCCACACAGCCCCCTCCATTGTCTTTCTTTCTGAAAGTCATTAGCAATCCAGCGCCAGTAGCCAAACAGCGCGTCGCTGCCGGGCCGCAGCGGGAATCCAGCGGCTCCCAGTGGGTGCCAGAAGCCTTTTAAAGGTCCCCAGGCTTCTCTTCTTTCACTGAGAATCTGCGTCCGCCACGAGAGCGTGGAAGGCCCGTGGGACCGGTGAGTCGCTCCTGCCTGCACGTGGGGAACTCCTTTCCCCGCCAGTCGGGGCTCTTCGGCGGGGCCAGTGCGGTTCCATCGGAGGCCAGCGGCCAATCGGGCTTCTCTCCCGCTCTCTCTCTTTTGCAGACCGGGTCTGACCGCATCAGAGCCGAGCTGAACTCGGGAGCTGCAGCCTAGTCTCAGTACCTGCGGCTGCGGGCGCACCTGTCGGACTGGAGCTTTCTTGCTTTTCAGCCTGGTGACCTTGGGCTGGTGCTGCCCGGCCATCTGAACTTTCCTGAGCCGCTTGGACTGTACCTTGGGTTGCTTTGGTCAGAGGGCGGCCGTCTTTTTTTCTTTTGGCCAAGTGTTGAATGGACTTCTCCCTGGGGTCTTTTGGTTCTCTTTTCCCACCTCGCTGCCAAAGAAAATATGGGTAACACCAGTACGGTTCCTGCCGACAGCCCCTTAGGAAAACTTCTGAGGAAATGGCCGGCCTCCAGTTGTTCCCAGCTAAGCAAGAAGACACTGGAGTATTACTGCAATCAGGAGTGGCCCTCCTACGACCTGGGGCCCGAGGGACGCTGGCCAGTAAACGGGTCCTTAAATTATGACACCATATGCCGTTTGGAAGGATTTTGTCTGAAGGCTGGCAAGGGGTTCGAAATTCCTTATGTACGAGCCTTCATGAACCTTCACGAGAAAGAAAAAACAAAAGGGAACTCTGTGCTCACAGCAGCAAGGGAGGAAGGGGGGCAGCAGGAGCGCCCCATGTTGGGATCTGGCCGCCACGTTTCAGCCCAACCCCTGCCACCCCCTCGGCAAACAAACCTGTACCCGCCTTTGCCGGTGGTCCCGGCTCAGCCTCCGTATCCACCTGGGCCCGGGGCAGGGGCGCGCTCCCCTTACCAGAACGCGCAGGCCTCCCAGTGTGGCCAGGGGGCTGGTGGAAAGGTGGATGGGCTGTTCCCCCTGATACAGTGGCCCACAAGGGGTGTGGATCAGCGAGGGCAGCCAGCTGGACACGTGTGGCCTCATAGCTCATACTCACTCTCGGAGCTGATGGCCGTGAAGGAATCCTACCCGCCATACAAGGCCGAGCCCGAGAGGGTGACGCGGCTGCTCAGGATGGCCTTTGCCGCCCATCGCCCGTCGTGGGGGGACGTGCAGGCCTTGCTGCACGTTTTCCTGGCCGACGACGAAAGGCTCCTGGTGATGTTCAAGGCCCAGGAGGAAGCGCAGCGGCTCCATCAGGAGAACCCGGCGGAGAACCCGGCACCCAGTACGGCCGTGCCTTACGGGAACCCTGGCTGGGACCACAATGGCGCCGACCTGGAGCGCTACCGGAGCTGCATCCTCGTGGGGCTGCAGGAGGCGGCTCATTATTTTCATAAGCGAAACTCGGCAGAACTGTGGACAGGACTCTCCTGAAAGCCAGTGTTATGTGATATTAGTTAACGCGGAAAGGAAAATAGAACAAACTACCCCCATTCCTAACCAGAGACCAGAGAGCGCGGGGCGGGATTTTTTGTACTATTTGTACTTTTCTTGCTCCTTGCCACGCACCTGTCCACCCAGAAGCAGTGTAGTCTGTAACAGGAAAAAAAAAAAACTTTTTTTTTTTTAACTATTCCTTCTAGTTGTATTTTAATGTGTTTTTTTGTTTCTTTCTTTTCTTTTCTTTTCTTTTTTTTGGTACTGGGGATGGAGCCCAGAGGCATTTTACCTTCGAGCTACATCCCCAGCCCCATTTTATTTCTTATTTAGAAACAGTCTCACTAGGTTGTCAGCAAGTCTCACTACTTGCTGAGGCTGTCCTTGAACCTGCACTCCTCCTGTCTCAGCCTCCCAGGTAGAGATTACAGGCCTGCAACACCACGCCCGGTCTAATGTTCTCTTTCTGTTAGCATGCAGTTCTAATTCACAGCTTGTCTTCCTGAACCCTTGCTTGTATGGAAGTGTCTTTTAAAGTAGCGATTAAGTTTTTTTTTTTTTTTTTTTTTTTTTTTGGTACTGGGGATGGAACCCAGGGGCCCTCTACCTCTGGGCTACACTCCCAGACCTATTTTTTTATATTTTATTTGGAGACAGGGTCTCTTAATCCAGTGCGGCTGGCTTCGAACCTGCACGATCCTCCTGTCTCAGCCTCCCAAGCGCGGGGATTACAAGCGTGCGCCACCACGCCAGGCTAACGATAAGATTTTTGTTTTGTTTTGTTTTTTGTTTTTGCGGGTCTGCGGATGGAACCCAGGGGCCTTCAACCTCCGAGGTACACCCGCCCCCCCTCCCTACAGGGTCTCACTAAGTCGCAAAGGGCCTCACTAAGTAGCTGAGGTTGTCTGCAAACCTACAAGCATGCATCACCACACCAGGCCTTAAAGATTTAATTGTTTGTTAAAGATTTAAATGTTTGTTTTTATTTTGGGTACTGAGGCATGAACCCAGAGACCTTCTACCTCCAAGCTACACCCTCAGCCCAATTTTCTTTTGTCTTTTTTTTTTTTTTTTTCCAGTACTGGGGATGGAACCTAGGAGAATTATAACTCTGAGCTACACCCCCAGCCCTATTATTTTGTCTTTTTATTTTTGAAACAGGGTCTTGCTGAGTTGCGAAGGGACTCAACTAAGTAGCTGAGGCTGCCCGCAAACCCCCTGGTTTCAGCCTCCTGAATGCTGGGATTACAAGCATGTGCCACCATGCCTGGCTCCGATTTTATTTATTTGGAAGAATGGTCTCTCTAGGTTAGAGAGCCTCACTAAATTGCCAAGGCTGAGTATGAACCTGCGATCCTCCTGTCTCAACCTCCCAAGTACTGGGATTACCAGCATGTGCCACCCTGCTGGGCTTGAATTCTTGTTTTATTATTTTTTTTAATTATTTTTTTTCCAGGTCTGAGGATGGAATCCAGAGGCATTTGCCTTCCAAGCTACACCCCCTGTCCTATTTTTATTATTTTGAAACAGGATCTCACTGAGTTGCAGAGGACCTCACTAAGTAGCTGAGACTGTCTGCGAACTACAGTCCTCAGGTCTCAGCTTCTTGAATGCTGGGATTACAAATGTGTGCCGCCACGCCCGGCTTGAACCCTTGTTTTTTTTTTTTTTTTTTTGTGGTACTGAAGTTCCTGGAAGCCCTTCTATCTCTGGGCTATACTCCCAGACCTATTTTTATACTTTTTTATTTGGAAACAGGGTCTCTTACGCCAGCGCGGCTGGCTTCAAACCTGCATGATCCTCCTGTCTCTGCCTCCCAAGCTCGGGGATTACAAGTGTGCACCACCACGCCCGGCTTGAACCCTTGTTTTAATTTGTAAGATTTTAAGACTCCTGGCATGATAGCGCTCTCGCTCTCTCTCTCCTCTCCCTCTCTCTCTCTCTCTCTCTCTCTCTCTCTCTCTCTCTCTCTCTCTCTCTCTCTCTCCAATACTGGGGATGGAACCCAGAGGCATTCTACCTCCAAGCTACAGCCCTAGCCCTGTTTTGTTCTTCCTTTTGAAACAGGTTCTCACTAAGTTGCGGAGAGCCTCACTGGTTGCTGAGGCTGGCTGTGAACCTGGGATCCTCCTATCTCAGCCTCCCAAGTACTAGGATTACAAGCATGTACAACCACACCCGGATTGCGCTTTATTATTTTTTGACTGACTGGAACTCTTTGCTCATTTTAATGCTAAATTCTCTGCCCAGAGGTCTTATCTGCCATTTTTTGAACCTGCCCTCTCTGTTGGAAGCACGAACACCGTCAGCCAGCCATGACCACGACCTTCTGAGAACCCTTGGCTCTACGGTGCCACAGGGTGGCGGGAGGGAGGCAGACGGGCTTTTTTGGGGGGTGTTGGGTCTCAGGTCTGCCACTCCCCAATAAAAGCTGTTTCTTTACCCCAGTACTGTGTCCTGCAAATCACTGGCAGTCAAATAGCAGCGGGCCACATCTGGGCCCAGCAGCAGTTGAAAACAAATACAGCAAAAAGTGTATGTGGGGCCGGGCACGGTATAATCCCAGTACCCGGGAGGCTGAGACAGAAGGATCTCGGGTTCCAGGGCAGCCTCAGCAACGTAGCAGGGCCCTGTTTCCAAGTAAAAAGTAAATTCAGGCTGGGTGTGATGGCCCATGCTTGTAATCCCAGTCCTTGGGATGCTGAGACTGGAAGATTGCGGGTTCAAGGACAGCCTCAGCAATTTAGTGAGGCTCTCAGCATATAAATAAAATCAGTCTGGGGATGTAGCTTGGAGGTAGAATGCCTCTGGGTTCAATTTCCAGTACTGGGGGAAAAATATCAGTAGCCGAGCATGGTGGCATATGCATATAATCCCAGCATTTGGGATTACAAATTAATTTGTCTCAGCCAGCAGGATCGTGGTTCACAGGCAGCCTCAGCTACATAGTGAGGCCCTTTGCAACTCAACGAGACCCTGTTTCAAAATAAACATAGGGCTGGGGGTGTAGCCCAGAGGTAGAATGCCCCTGGGTTCCATCCCTAATACCACAAACCTCAGCACCACAAAAACAAAACAAACAGAAACGTCTGGGGATGGAGCCCAGGCCTCTATTCCCAGTACTTGGGAGGCTGAAATAGGAGGATCTCAGGTTCCAGGCTAGCCTAAGCAATTTACAGAGACCCTCAACAATTTAGCAAGACCCTATTTAAAAAAAAAAAAAAAAGGCCTGGGGATGTAGCTCAGAGGTAGAATACCCCTGGGCTCAAAGCTCAGTACCCCCAAAAAAGTTGAGGCCAAAGGACTGGGGTGTGGCCTGTGGGTCCTTTCCTAGCCTGCTTCAGGTTCTGTGTTCAATCCCCAGAACTTCACAAAACTCAGCCGGTTGGTGTCTCACAGGCAGCCTGGGGAACGTGGGAAGGATAGCTTGATCGCATCACTCCCAGGGGCAGGAATGCCACAAAGCTCCGCCTTGATGTGAACCTGTGCCGGGGCAGGCATGCCCTCTCCTTACCGACCCCACAGGGCATCCCGGCAGGGGCCCCTCGGGAGGCGGGCAGTGCCCTGCCAGCCTGTGTATGTCGCTGATTACCAGAGTTTTTATGTGACTGCATGTGATAACCTGCTGCTTTGTTGGTTTCTTTGACTTACAGTTCAAGTTGCTTTAATATTTGGTGCGAGAACATTAGACTATGTCTTCAGTTTGTGCGAAGGTAAATTTGACTTCCTTGAACGGCTCTCAGACAATTTGCTCCTGAGTATCATTTTATATCTGGATCTTGAAGATGTGGCCAGGCTTTCTCAAACATCACGCAGATTTGCAAAGGTAACAGGTGTGTTTAGTTATTATTTATTTATTTTTGAGGGTCTGGGGATGGAGCCCCGGGGCATTTGATCTCTGAGCTACACCCCCTGCCCCATTTTTTTATTCTTTATTTTGAAACCGGGTCTCACTGAGTTGCAGAGGACCTCACTAAGTAGCTGAGGCTGTCCGCGAACCGCGATCCTCCTGTCTCAGCCTCCCAAGTACCGGGATTACAAGTGTTTGCTACCACACCTGGCAAGATCCTATTTCAACATAGAAAAATGGGTTGGGGGTGTAGCTCAGAAGTAGAATGCTCGATCCCTAGGATCCCCCCCACACACAAAGAGAGATGGTTAAAGGCCAAAATTTGAAGGCCAGGTGTTCCTGTCTTCACTCTGTATGTCTGATGCATTTAAGTCAGCACTAGGAATCAGGCTTGGTGGTGCATACCTGTAACCTCAGTACTCGGGAGGCTGAGACGGGAGGAGCATAGGTTTGAGGCTAGCCTCAGCAACTTAGTAAGACTCTCAGTAACCTAGTGAAATCCTATTTCAAAATAAGAAATAAGAAAAGGTCTGGATAGTAAGGCTTAGAGACAGAATACCCCCAGGTTCAATCTCCAGTATCAGTCCATCCGTAAATTATAAAGGGCTATGGGTGTCGCCCAGAGGTAGAGCGCCCTTGGGTTCAATCACTAGCACCCCTCCCCAAAAAAATCAGCACTAGGTCAGAGAGCTGGGTTGACCTTAGCTACTTCCTACCCCGAGCCTTGGGCAGCCATTTGTCCTTTCTTAGCCTTTCCTGGTTTGTAAAATGAGAGGTTTGAACCTCCGAGAGTCCTGGGTTTCCTTTGGACGGATCATTGGTGTTTGCTAAGTTCACGCACCACCACCAGGGGGCACCAGGACCACGATTGGCCGTCCTCTGGGTGAAATTTCCTTGAGCTGCCTCAAGGCAAGGGTGCCTTGCTTTTGATCTTTTTTTTTTGGAAGACATCTCCAAAGAGTTTTTCTTTGTTGCTTGTGTTTAGAATGTTAGAATGTGTTATCTGAGTAGAGAAACTAAACCTTGCCAGGGAGTGTGAAGGTGGGGGACGGAGGGCCTGCCCGGCAGCAGAAGGTTCCGAGGAAGGCGGAGAGAGAAGGGTTCTTGTCACCAGCCAACAATACCCTGTATAATGGCTGGACGCTGATGCCCTGCAGGAAGGGTCTCGAGCAATTATGCTTTATGACCCTTCTCATTTATTTATTTTTATTTATTTATTTATTTATTTTGCGGTATTGGGGATGGAATCCAGGGCCATTCTACCTCCGAGCTACACCCCCAGCCCGAATTTTTTATTCTTTAATTTGAAACAGGGTCTCACTGAGTTGCAAAGGGCCTCACTAAGTAGCTGAGGCTGGCCGTGAACTGCGATCCTCCGGTCTCAGCCTCCCGAATGCTGGTGTTATAAACGTGGGCCACCGCGCCCGGCTCCCTGTTTTTTCCTTCTCTTTCTTCCTCTCTTTCTTCCTCTCTCTCTTTTTTCTTTCTGTCTCTCCTTCCTTCTATTCCCTCCTCTCTCCCTCCTCTCTCTCTCTCTCTCTCTCTACCCAGGGGCCTTCGCTCTCCTGCTATATTCCCAGCCCTATTTTATCTATTATTATTTTTTTTAATTTGGAAGCAGGATCTCACTGAATTGCTGAGGCTGACTTCAGACCTACCTCCTGTCTCAGCCTGAGTCCTGGGATTACGGGTGTACCCCCACCCCAGCACGAGTTGGTTTCCGGAGCCTGCACTGTGGCGGTGCCTCGAGCAGCAGGAGCCCGATGGAGCACCCGTGAGTGTGTGGCTTCCTCTGCTCACCCGCTCTCCCCGCTGGCTTGTCCCCGCAGCTGTGCGCGTCTGAGGTGCTGTGGGAGCAAATAGTGCTGTCGGCCTGTGACACCATCACCCCCGACATGAGGGCCCTGGCGGAGGACATGGGCTGGAGACAGATGTTCTTCACCAACAAGCTCCAGCTGCAGCGGAAGCTGCGCAAGAGGAAGCAGAGGCAGGGCAACCCGGGAGAGCGGGTCCTCTAGGGCCGCCGCCACTGTCCTCAGCCCGCCGCTTGCCCGCTTCTCTAAGAACAAAGGAATTTGCCCATTCCGGGTGAAGAATAGAGGGTCTGCGCACAGACAGCAGAGCCTGCCACCTGAGCCTGGCTGCAACCTCAGTCAGCAACGCCGGGTCCAACCCAGGCCCAGAACAAAGGCTGCTCGGCAGGAAGCCTGGATGGCCACACCATCTCCCAAGTCCCCCCAAAAGACCCTCCTGCTGTGTCCTAACAAACAATAAAGGATCGCTAGCAGGTGTCTCTTTATCTACACATTCAAAGGGGTAGCTGGGCTTTTACAGTTTTTCCTGGTGTCAGCCGAGTCTGAACTGGACCCAAGGACATCCCTAGAGGGTGGTGGGCCTCAGCTCAGGCTGTGAGGGTCCCTGATGTCAGCACAGACAGCCTAGGGATGGGTCAAAGTGACGCACAGGCTGAATTTAGTAAGAAAAGCAAGAGGCACGCGGAGGGCCGGGCGGGGGGCAGGACCGTGCCTTCACCTCGGCAAGGCGGCTATACGTGTGAGGTCTGCAGCAGGATTTTATTTTAATTTTGTTTTTACCTTTTGTGGTACTGGGGATCAAACCCAGGGGCACTCTATCAGGGAGCTATATCCATCCCTGGCCCTTTTTATTTTGAGACAGGATCTCACTAAGTTACCCGTTTGCCTCCTGAGTGCCTGGGATGACAGGCACGTGCCATCTCCAGCTAAAACCTATAGTATAGAGACGTGATCTAAGAGCATTTTCTAAGCTTTCCTATGTGTTGATTACTTGACATGTTAATCTTTACATCACTGGATTCTTTCTTTTTTTTTTGATGAAAAATCTCTATTAATACCCCAATCAGGGGGTTTTATTGTTCTGCTTTGTGAATTTCAGCAATGCCACCCACCTCCCCCCAGTACTGGGGTTGATTCAACCTCGCAGCAATACCTCTGGCCCTATTTTTTTTTTTTTTTTTTGAAACAGGGTCTCACTAAGTTTTGGAGGGCCTCACTAAGTAGCTGAGGCTGGTGGCGAACCTGTGATCCTCCTGTCTCAGCCTCCCATCTCAGCTTCCCAAGTACTGAGATTACAAGCGTGCACCACCACTCCTGGCTGGCAGTGCCGTGTTTGTGCAACACTGAAGGCTGGATTGACTGTGACACATGGATGAAGTAATCAGATCCTAGAAATATAAATTGCAGAGAAATCTGTTTATGAGCAAGAGGACCCGTAGACCTGTTTCTTTAGATCCGTGTCAGGTGAGAACTTATTCATGAACCTGCAGGTAAGATTGGATAATTGATTTAATGGTGTTTGTGGCCAGGCATGGTGGCGCACGCTTGTGATCCCAGTACTTGGGAGGCTGAGACGGGAGGCTCACAGGTTCGAAACCAGCCTTGACAACTTAGAGGCCCTCAGCAACTTAGTGAGACTCTGTTTTCAAGTAAGAAAATTGGGCTAGAGGTTGAACTCAGAGGTAAATGCCTCTGAGTTAATCCCCAGTGACTGACACACACACACACACACACACACACACACACACACACACACACACACACAATTTCTGATCAAAGTATGTGAAAATAGAATTTAAATCTGAAGTCTTTATTTTGGCACTGGGGGTTTGAACCCAGGGGCATTCCACCTCCAAGCTACACCCCCAGCTCAATTTTTTATTCTTTATTTTGAAACGGTCTCCACTAAATTGCAGAGGGCCTCCCTGAGTTGCCGAGGCTGACTGTGAACCTGTGATCTTCCTGTCTCAGCCTCCCAAGTTGTGTTTGAAACGGGCTCTTGCTAGGTTGCTGAAGTTGTCTTTGAACCTGCAATTCTCCTGTCTCAGCCTGGAAAATAGTGGAATTACAGGGTTGTGCCACCACATGTGGCACTTGTCCTAATAATCCGAGTACCTTACAACCTGATTAGAATTATTTTTGCCAAACTGAACAGTGTTATCAACCTAGCATCCTGTGTGCAACCAGCATCCTTGGCGGCTGAAACACTGTCCCCTTCTCCCTTCCATCCTCCCAGGCTTGGTCCGACCACCTGCCCGGCAAGCCCATTGGATGACGATAGGCAGAGATGGCCTCAACTCTGCCTCTGAATAGCTTTCATGTAGATGGCTAAATCTGCTTGTTTCTTATATAACATTTCAGAGTAAAATGTCAGCATTTTATCTTGCCCTTTATCATCTCTAGTTAAATGTGTTTCTACTCTGTTATCATTTACTGTTGCAAATGTAAAAGTACAAATACTAAGCGGGGTGGGGTGGCGCATGCTTGTAATCCCCGCGCTTGGGAGGCTGAGACAGGAGGATCGCACGGGTTCGAAGCCAGCCTCAGCTGCTTAGTGAGGCTCTCAGCAACTTAGTGAGACCCTGTTTCCAAATAAAGTATAAAATAGGTCTGGGAGTATAGCCCGGAGGTACAAAGACCCTGGGTTCTACTCCCAGTACCACTAAAAAAAAAAAAAAAAAGTACAATACTGACATTTTCTGATGGTTTATACATTTGTGTTATAGGAACCATTTATTTTTTTTTGGGGGGTGCTGGAGGCTGAACCTAGGGGATCACACGTGCTAGGCGAGCACCATATCCCAGACCTCTTTATTTTTTATTTTGAGACAGAGTCTAATTTGCCAGTGCTGGCCTTGAACTTGCTGTCCTTCTGTCTCAGCCTCCTGAGGTAGTTGAGATTACAAGCGCCCCCATGACCCCTGCTCAGGGTTTTCAACCCTGAATGGTTAGTTGGTTTTTACCTTGAAATTGATGTCTTTGATTGGATGTTAAAAAATAAGTGAGCAGGACATGGAGGTGCACACTTGTAATCACAGTACTTGGGAGGCTGAGACAGGAGGGTGAGTGTGAGGCCAATCTCAGCAAGTTAGTGAGCCCCTCAGCAGCTTAGCAAGAACCTGTTTCCAAATAAAAATTAAAAAGGGCTGGGGCTGTAGCTTGGAGGTAGAATGCCCCTGGGGTTAATCCCAGTACCAAATACATGCATGCATACATACATACAATGCAGTGACCCACATTTTGCAGCATTAATTTACCCTCACCACTTGGAGGGGTGCCACACACCCAGCTCAGGAAAGCTGCCGCCGCCGCCTCCTCCTCCTCCTCCTCCTCCTCCTCCTCCTCCTCCTCCTCCTCCTTCTCTTTTTCCTTCTTCCCCACCCTCCTCCTCCTCCTTCTTCCAGATTGAACCCAAGGGCTGGCTTCCTTCCTTCCTTTCTTTTTCTTTCTTTCTCTTTCTTCTGTGGTGCTGGGGATGGAACACAGGGTCTTTCTATCTCTGGGCTATACTCCCATACCTATTTTATATTTAATTTGGAAACAGGGTCTCACTAAGTTGCTGAGAGCCTCACTCAGTAGCTGAGGCTGGCTTTGAACCTGCGATCCTCCTGTCTCAGCCTCCCAAGTGCCGGGATTACAAGCGTGCGCCACCACGCCTGGCTGAGCCTGTTTCAATACAAAGAATAAAAAATCAGGCTGGGGGTATAGCTTGGAGTAGAATGCCCCTGAGTTCAACCTCCAGCACCACAAAAGGGTGGGGGGGACTAGAAGTCTTGCTTTCTTAGCCCACAGCGGCACCATCTAAGACTAAAGATGCTAAAAGAGATGAAAGCTGCTGATTTCAATCTCAACTCGTTACATCTATGGGATCACCTCTCCTTCCGGAGCCAGCCTGTTGGACGGATGGGGCTTGAAAGGGGATGCGATCTGCCTCCGCGTCATTCGGAATCATCACGGGCAGGAGTCAGGCACGATATAAAACCATTCTAAGCTCAAACTCATGTAAGAGAAAAATGTATACAAGAAATAGGATTCAAAAGATATTTTTCTTGGCTTTATGATGCTAAAATTTTACCTTTTTGATACTTCTTAACTGTAGTATCGTTTTGAGGATCATTCAGAGTATTAAAAAAAAGCATTTCTAAAATGTAGATGAGAGGAATTTGTTAAAAGCGAAAAATTGATCATTTACGGCCTTTCAAACCAGAAATGAAGAAGCCATTGCTGTGGCAGCCGGGGGCGCGGCCGCAGCTGCGTCTGGAAAGGCAGCGGCGGTGTCTTTGTCTGACAAATGGCCGAAGCCATAGAGACGGCCCGGACCTGCTGTTTTTCCTGTGTTCATCCGGTTCTCAGCGGCAACTAATCAAAGACCTTCTCTTAGGTGAATACATGGAAATTAACTGGGCGGTGTGGACGCATTCCACCTGCTGACAGCTTAATTCACTCTGGGGTGGATCCTGGAGCAGCCAGTATTCGGAAGGCTGAGACCAGAGGATCGCACAGGTTCAAAGTCAGCCTCAGCTACTTAGTGAGGCTCTCTGCAACTTAGACCCTGTTTCAAAATAAAGAATAAAAAATAGGGCTGGGGGTGTAGCTCAGAGGTAGAATGCCCTGGGTTCCATCCCCAGTACTGAAAAAAAAAAAAAAAAACTTAAAAGTACTTTCTAATGAGATTCGTAGTTAATATTAACGCACACAATTCAAAAAATTGAAATAAACCAGTGTGGTAGCTCATGCCCGTAATCCCAGTGCCAGAGAGGCTGAAGTACAGAAATGGTGGGTTCGAGGCCAGCCTCAGCAACTTAGCGAGACCCTGTTTCAAAGTAAAAAATAAAATGGGGCTGGGGATGTAGCTCAGAGTTAGAACACCCTTGGGTTCAATCCCCAGTACCAATACCAAGTTTTTTTTTTTTTTTTTTTTTTTTTTTGATGGTATGGGGATGGAACCCAGGGGCATTGTACCTTCGAGCTACACCTCCAGTCTATTTTGGTCTTTTTATTTTTTAAATTATTTTTTTCTTTTTTTGTGGCTCTATGGACGGAACCCAGGGGTATTTGACCTCCGAGCTATACTCCCTGCCCTATTTTTTTATTCTTTATTTTGAAACAGGGTCTCACTAAGTAGCTGAGGCTGTCTGCAAACTGCAATCCTCAGGTCTCAGCCTCCCGAATGCTGGGATTACAAGCGTGAGCCACCACGCCCAGCTAATTTTTTAAATTAAAACAATTTTTTTGTGGTACTAGGGATGGAACTCTAGGGCGTTCTATCTCTGAGCTATGCCTCCAGTCCCGTTTTTTGAGACAGGGTCTCACTAAGTTTCTTTTTTTTTTTTTGCGGGTCTGGGGATGGAACCCAGAAGCATTTGACCTCCAAGCTACACTCCCTGCCCTATTTTTTCTTTATTTTGAAACCGGGTCTCACTGGGTTGTAGAGGGCCTCACTAAGTAGCTGAGGCTGTCTGCGAACCGTGATCCTCCAGGTCTCAGCCTCCCAAATGCTGGGATTACAAGCGTGCACCACCACGCCCGGCTCCTCACTAAGTTTTTGAGGACCTCCCTGAATTGCTGAGACTGGCCACAAAACGGCCATCCTCCTGTCTCGGCCCCTCTCAAGTACTGGGATTACAAGTGTGCACCACCACGTCTGGCTACTTTTTAAATTTATTTTTTAAAACTTAGATATAAGCCGGGCGTGGTGGCGCACGCTTGTAATCCCTGCGCCTGGGAGGCGGAGACAGGAGGATCGTGCAGGTTCGAAGCCAGCTGCACTGGCTTAAGAGACCCTGTTTCCAAATAAAAATGTATAAAAATAGGTCTGAGAATATAGCCTGGAGGTAGAATGGTTTCCAGGAACCCCAGTACCACCAAAAACAAAAACAACAACAGAAAAAGGAAAAGAAAAACAATTAGACATAAACTGGATGTGGTGTCACATACTTGTAATCCCAGCATTCAGGAGGCTGAGACAGGAGGATCACAGGTTTGAGGACAGCCTCAGCTACTTAGCGAGGCCCTTTGCAACTCAGTGAGACCCTGTTTCACATTAAAGAATACAAAATAGGGCTAGGGGTGTATCTCAGAGGTAGAATAGAATGCCCCTGGGTTCCATCCCCCGTATCGCAAAAAACAAAACAAAACAAAACAAAAAAACCAAAAAAACAACCCAAAAAACAACCAAGCAAACAAAAAAACCCAAAAACCTTAGTCATAAATGGACTCAACATGTAACCATCCTTCTAGGTGATTCTCTCAGGTGGTTTTCTCTCTCTCTCTCTCTCTTTTTTTTATCTTTGCAGTACTAGAGATTGAACCCAGGGGCATTCTACCTCTGAGCTACACCCCCAGCCCTATTTTTTATTCTTTATTTTGAAACAGGGCCTCACTGAGTTGCAAAGGGCCTCCCTGAGTAGTTGAGGCTGTCCTCGAACCGCGATCCTCCTGTCTCAGCCTCCCCAGTGCTGGGATTACAAGCGTGTGCCACCACGCCGGGCTCTCGCGTGGTTTTCTGACCACACCTGAAAAAACACAGTTCCAGGGGCAAGAGTGGACCATGATCGGCCAGCAGCTACATTTTCAGTGTGTTCCCGTTAAGGACAAAAATTAGGGATTTTATAAAAAACTCAGCGACCACCTTCAAAGAAGACTGAATTTATTTAGCTACATGTAAATAAAAGTCACTTGAGTGCATGAGGGGAAAACTATAAGACACATGATATAAATATACAATAAACCCTTTATAACGTTTCCAAAGGACTGAATGTGACCACACAAACAGGGAGGATGCCCTGTCGTTCTCGTTATTTTGCTGTGAACATGGGTGTTGAAGCAGGCCTTCCTCTTCGTATGGAAAACGAGCCTTTCTACTGACCGGGTGGACTGGCCACTTGGACACGCCCCGTCACCCGTCACCTGGACTGGACACCAGGGGTGTCACTGGGTTGTGACTGAACCTGGGTCGCTGGATCGGAGCGCTCACATTTATAAAAACTCACGGACGGCGGTGTGAGCGTCCGGACGCGTTGGCTGTAGCACCACTCACAATAGTTCGCACCGCGTCTGGCTAATCTGGCGTTGTCGGGAAATGGAAATAAACAAGGGATGGAGCCTGAAGAGACACAACACTATTGCCTTCTAAGTCATCTTAGTTCTAGGGTAAATAGATAGACGCAGAGCCTCGCAGCAGCTTTTAAGATGACTCCATCCGGACGCGAAGTCGGCTTCTTTAAAGGCAGCCCAAGCTGTCACCCCAGAGGTCACCGCGTTAATCCAGTGGAGTGACCTAGGGTCGCCCACAGGCAATCTCAAACCGCTGGAGGCCACGGCAGGTGTGTCTATCGCCGGCTCTCGTCTCTCTTATCATCTGCCTTTTATTATTACTGTGACTCTGCTGGTGCCTTCATGACAGAGCCCTCCCACTAGACAGGAGAGCAGAAGACAGCAATGGGATGAGACGGGAGACGCGGCCATTCGTCCTCTGGACAGCTCGGAGGCCTGGAGGACATCTGAAGTGCGCGCTAGCATGACGCTTGGGGTAGCAGTCCGCGATTCCAGCTGTGGTGGTGTTCCGCTTCTAATGGCCAAGGAGTACTGAGAAGGGGCTGAATCCATTTTACTTTATTTATTTTATTTTATTTTGCAGAACTGGGGATTGAACCCAGGGGCATTCTACCTCTGAGCAACAGCCCCAGTCCTAATTTTTTATTTTTTATTTTGAAACAGGGTCTCACTAAGTAGCTGAGGCTGGCTGTGAACCCGCGATCCTCCTGTCTCAGCCCCCCAAGTACTAGGATGACAAGCGTGCGCCACCATGCCTGGTACATTTTATTTATTTATTTATTTTTGTGGTACTGGGGACGGAACCTGGAGCACTCTACCTCCCAGCTACACCCCTAGCCCTATTTTTTTAATTCTTTCTTTTGAAACAGGGTCTCACTGAGTTGCAAAGGGCCTCACTAAGTAGCTGAGGCTGTCCTCGAACAGCGATCCTCCTGTCTCAGCCTCCCAAATGCTGGGATTACAAGCGTGAGCCACCACGCCCGGCTATCTATTTTTAGATAAATATGACCGAAGACACTAAGGATGAAATTAAAGGGTTTATTTTGTGGGGTGACAGATCGTGAGTAGAAATTTCTTGACCTACGTCTTGTGCGGTTAGAGAGAATCAGACCCAGGGACTCGCACTTGCCGGGCTCGGGCTCCTCGGCTCAGCCCCACCCCTGGCTTCGGAAGTAGAGACTGAAGCTGTTTTAAGATATGTGTAAACAAGTAAGGCAGCCAGAAATTTCAAAATGATTCTGGGAAGAACCTTCTGTAGTCTGAAAAATGTTTGGCTTAGAAAAATAGACATCTGGATAAAGAAGGGCATTATTGGGTGTCATGGATCACACACTCTTCGTATGTAGGAATCAGTGGAGAGAACTATTTTTAAGACTGTGCTGAGCTCAGGGAGCAAATGACATATACAACATCAAGAGGACCGGAGACGGGGCGCGTGTCACCAGACACCAGCGTCCAATGCACAGTCCCACACCAGGCCTGGCCCCTTCATGGCCTCAGAGCCCGAGAGTATTAGGTTTTGGATTAGCAGTCTGTTTAACTTGACTTTATTATTATTATTTGGTACTAGAGATTGAACTCAGAGGTGTTCTCTCTTGGAGAAACACGCCCAACCCTATATATTTTTTATTTTGAAACAGGGTCATGCAAATTCGCTGAGGCTGGCCTTGGACCTGTGATCCTCCGGTCTCAGCCTCTGAAATACTGGAATTACACGTGGGTGTCGCGGAGTCTGGCAACCACTGATTTTATATGTCAATCAGCAACTAATTCTCTTATATTATTGGGCAGGAGAAACGCCGAACCTATTGTTCAAGGCTTCAGGTTTTGCTCATGATCGAAGACAGAGGCCAATGGCATAAATAAAAGTGCTTGGATAGTAGCCCTTGATTCAATGGGTGTGTGCACAAATACAGCTTTTGATGAGGAAACCAGGAATATTATTTACTTGTTAAGGGTTTATCTCGAGGTTCAGTTTACTCCTGAATCCGTGTCTACTATTTGGAAACTGAATGAGAATCGATGGCAAATGCTGTCCCTTACAGGATTATTTATAAATCGTATTCACTAGGGTCAGGATTCTTTCATGAAAATATAAACAGTCTCTTGTCTGTTTTGTTTTGTTTTGTTTTTGTACTGGGGATGGAACCCAGGGGCATTCTACCTCTGAGCTACACCCACAGCCCTTTAAAAGAAAAAAAAATTTTTCTTTTTGGAATAGGGTCTTGCTAAATTGCTGAGGCTAGCCTCGAACCCGCGATCCTCTTGTCTGGGCCTCCCAAGCGTTGGGATGCTAGGCGTGCAGCACCTCACTGGCTCTCCGTTGAGATTAGAGCCTGCCTTTGTCCTACAGAGGCGGATCAGTAACTCCCTGTGATAATTTCTGAAATTCAATCACCTTGGTTTGCCCGGAACCCATTTCTCTGTATCCTTCCAGAAGCAAGCTCACAATTTAGTTCCTCCTTACACAGAAGTAGCTGAGTTGCAAAACTTTTATTCCCTGTCTCTGTATGTTAAAAACCTGACAAGAGAGAATAGTTTTGATAAGGACACTGGTACCCATTGTTTACTAGGTCGTCGCTGTCTTCCCGAGAACACGTAGTCCTGAAGCTTTCCCTGCACTGACTCTCCCCAAGGAGAGAGGCCGAGGGGCCGCGCGGCTCGAGCAGCACCAGCGACGTCCTCAGGCCACGGGTTAGGACGTCAGGCCGCAGCCCGGCTCCTCCCAGCCACCGAGCAAGGCAGGCGCGAGTACCGCGGGCGAGCCCGGGAAGTCACACGGCACTAGACACGGGCACCGTCCGAGTGCTTCCTTCTGAATTGTTCTGTAATTCGAATGCACGGCTGAATGAGTAAAAAAAGTATGCCTACCATGTAAAGCAAACCACATATGTAGAAGGAAAAGTCGTATTTTTGGGTGATGTCGTAGATCCACCCTGTAAAAAAACAACAAAAAAACACAAAAAAATATATTAAGGTTTATGCAGCTGATAAAATGAAACTCAAGGACACAGGGCAGGCATTTATTGCCACTATAAATATTTTTCTACCAATTGATTTATATTACTATTATTATTATTATTATTATTATTATTATTATTTGTGCTATTGGAGATCGAACCCAGGGACATTCCACCTCCGAGCTCCACCCCCTGCCCTATTTTTTATTCTTTATTTGGAAACAGGGTCTCACTAAGTTGCAGAGGGCCTCACTACGTAGCTGAGGCTGGCTGCAAACCCGGGATCCTCTTGTCTCAGCCTCCCAAATGCTGGGATTACAAGCCACCACGCCTGGCTTATTTATTTATTTATTTTTTGTGCTAGGGAATAAATTCATGTCATTGTACCTCTGAGTTATATCCCAAGGTTTTTAATTTTAAAAAAATTTGTTTTGTGTGGTACTGGGGATTGGACGCAGAGGCATTCTACCTTCAGGTGATGGTACATCTGCAGCCTGAATTTACTATTTGGAAACAGCCTCACTAGTTTGATGAAAGTCTCACTACTTGCTGAGGCTGGCCATGAACCTGCAATCCTCCCGTCTCAGCCTCCCAAGTACTGGTATTACAAGTGTGTGTCACCACAACCAGCTTTCCCCTGCTCTTTTTATTTTTTATTTTTGAAACAGGGTCTTGCTGCCAAGACATCCTGCTGCCTCGGCATCTATGTGTTGAGACCCCACTCCACATAGTTAATCGGCAAAAAAGCCCCGAGAAGGAGGTATCGTCTCTGGCCAAAGTACCCCCCACTTTTAGATACCCTTCACTATTATTCCTTTTAACTTTCTACACGAATTGCTCCAGTGATGTGAAATCAGGACTATAAAAAGAAACTGAGTCCGTGGAAATAAACTCTCTAATAATTTGTCTAAACGTCCTTGGCTCTGCTCAACAATAATGAGAAACTGGCCAGAATTCAGGTACTGTGATAAGCATTCCAGCTGCAGCAATTACAAAGGGTCTCCGACCCTCACTCCAATCACTAACTTAGGTTAAGCCATTAACTCCGGTAAGGTAGCTCAGTTCAAGGTAACTGTTTACCCTGGAGATCCTGCCTAGAGACAGAGAAGAAAAAACCTTGTGTGTGACTTCGAAGCAATTTAGTTGGTAAACAACTTAGTTGCTCAAATACAATAGACCCAAGGAAGAAGATTGTTGACTTTTACCTCAGTATGAGCATTCCTGGAGACAGAGAGACTGACCGCATGGTTAGAAATGAATATGACAAAATAAAGGACAGATGTTCTAAATATATATGTATGAAGGAAAGGAAATACCGTGTAAGAGTAAGAAAAGCATTTTTGCATGAAGAAGAGCTTATCATAAGAAAGTCCCAACTGGGAAAGAAAGGAATTAGAAAGTTAGAAGCAGGTTGCAGAGGGTTTGTGACAGGGAAATGGATTATTAAAGATGAGTAGGCTTTTAATAGGCTTGTTGTCTAAAGAAGAGTGTTCAGCAGTTAAGGAAATACATCTGACAATTAAAACCAAGAACTTTGTGGTGTTGTTTGTGGTATTTTGTCTGCCAAACTGTGTTGTGAGTTTGCTTAAGCTTTCAGATTTAGAAGATAAGATGCCAACACCTGAAGAAACTCTATCGCATCCACCTGAATCACCACATCTCCCCACACTTGCTATATGAACTGAGCCCAAAAGATGGAAAGTTCCAAGAAAGTTAAAGAAGATCCCCCGAGAAGCCCCCAAGCCTTGGGCACGCCTGTTTCTCCTGGGAGATCGGCCCCTGAAACTGTTTATCTGCAAGACCTTGGAGAGGATTGGGAGTTAATCTCTCGAAGATCAACAGCCAGCTGAAGGACTAGTTTTATTACCTTTGTTTACATGTCATTCATTATTATTTCACAGTGATCGCATTCACCCCCTCTTCTCTTTATCATTAACTTTACTGGTGAAGGGTATAAATTTCTGGGTTTTTTGTAATAAAGTGTCATTGGCTCAAGAAGCCTTTGTCCATCTCAGGTTCTTTCCAAAGCGTCGTCATTTAGGGACCTAAAGAAAATTTAGTCCCTAAAGGGAAAGAATCACTGCAGATAAGATTCTGCAGAACTCCACCTGCCTTTTGCCCCATCTTTCTGAGGATTTGACCGGGAGCGGACAATAACGACCCGACTGAGATTAGTCAGTAACATCTTGCTACATTGTGGAGGGTCTTGCTGAGGCTGGCCTCGAACCTTTGATCCTCTCGTCCCAGCCTCTAAGTACTGGGATCACAGTTGTGTGCTATCACACCTGGCCTCTACCTGCTGTATTTTCTTATTTTACTAGGTTGGTTGGTTTATCATGCAGATAAAAGATAAAAAAGCTTATTTCCAGTCTGCTTAGGAGAATGGCCTTTAATTTCTTAAAATTTCTATTTAAAAATATTTTTGGAAGCTGGGAGTGGTAGTGCAGGCTTGCAATCTCAGTACTTGGGAAGCTGAGACAGGATGATTGCACAGGTTTGTGGCCAGCCTCAGCTACTTAGTGAGGCCCTCTACAACTTAGATCCTTTTTCAAAATAAAGAATAAAAAAAATCAGGCTGGGGGTGTAGCTTGGAGGTAAAATGCCCCTGGGTTCAATCCCCAGCACCACTAAAAAAAAAAAAAAAAGTTTTGGAGCTCGGCATGGTGGCACATGCCTACAATCCTAGTACTTGGGAGGCTGAGGTAAGAGGTTTGCTGGTTTGAGGACAGATTCAGCAAGTAGTGAGACTCGATGCTGGAAGCAGTGGTGCACACTTGTAATCCCAGCCCTTGAGAGGCGGAGACAGGAGGATCGTAGCTTCACCACCGGCCTTGGATACTAAGTGATGCCATCTGCCACTGAATGAGACCCTGTTTCAAAAATAAAGAATAAAAAAATATATGGCTGGGGGTATAGCTCAGAGGGAGAATGCCCCTGGGTTCAATCCTCAGTACTGCAAAAAAAAAAAAAAAAAAAAAAAAAAAAAGTAGTGAGACTCTCATTAACTTAGCAAGACCCTACTTCAAAATAAAAATTAAAAACTAGGGCTGAGCCGGGCGTGGTGGCGCACGCTTGTAATCCCCGCGCTTGGGAGGCCGAGACAGGAGGATCGCGCAGGTTTGAAGCCAGCCTCAGCTACTTAGTGAGGCTCTCAGTAACTTAGTGAGACCCTGTTTCCAAATAAAAATATAAAATGGGTCTGGGAGTATAGCCCGGAGGTAGAAAAGCTCCTGGGTTCCACCCCCAGTACCACACACACACACACACACACACACACACACACACACACAAAATAGGGCTGGGGTGTAGCTCAGAGGTAGAATGTCCCTGGATTCAATCTTCAGTACCATAATACATACATACATACATATACATATATACATATACATACATATATATATATATATATATATATATATATACATATACATATACATATATGAAATATTTTTTGGACTAGAGACTGAATTCAGGGGCATTCTACTTCTGAGCTACAACCTCAGCTCTGGTTATTTTTTATTTTGAACCAGAGTCTTACTAAATTGCCGAGGCTGGCGTCAAACCCGCGACCTTCCTGTCCCAGCCTCCGGGCACTGGGGTTTGGTGTGCACCACCGTGCCCGGCAGGACCTGCTCAAGGTGATAATGGGGAAACCGGGGCGAGGCAGTGGAATGGGGCGGTGCACAAGTGTCAACTCCTGGGACTTGATCCTTGACCTCCTAACCCTAAGAGAAGGCGACCTGCCTACGGCTCTGGGCTCCGGGGCCTTTACCTGCAAAGGGCGGCCCCAGCAAGGCCGAGATGCCGTTGGCGCCGATGATGATGCCGTAGGCGTTGGCCAGGTGTTCGATGCCCACCAGGTCCTCGGTCACCACGGGCATGAGGGAGAAATAACCGCTGGAGAAGCCGATGAGCGCGCAGACGACCGCCAGGCCGGCGTAGGTGTGCAGGGACGGCAGGGTAAAGATGCACAGGACGAGGCTGAAGTTGGCCAGCAGGAAGACGTTCCAGACGCTGATGCACGGGAGGTCGGCCAGGGCGCCCAGCATCACCTTCCCGAAGATATGCAGTATTGCTATGATCGAAGTCAGGGGGAAAACATCGTTCTGCTCGGACAGGTTGTACAGGTTGACGATTTCCGGGAGGTGGATGAAGGGGATGACGAAGCTGCTGTAGGCGAACAGAGCCCAGAAGATGAAGGCCACGAACATCCGATTGGTGAAGAGCGAGGCCGCCCCGAAGTAGCCCGCGTACCAGTCCCAGCAGCCCCGGCGCACCCGCACGGTGAGCCAGCCCACCGTCTTCAGCGCCCGCAGCGCGTCCCTGGGGGGCCCCGCCGGGCCCTCGGGGGCGTCTCCAAGGGCGTCCTCGCCCCCGGCCTCCTTCTCCGCCGCCCTGCCCGGCCGGCCCTCCGACCTCACGGATTCTGCGGAGCGAGCCGGGGGGAGGACTCGGGGGCCCGCCCCTCCCGGGGGGTGTCCGTCCGTCCTGGGGGAGAGGGGCCGCATGAGCGCCCCGCAGACGCACAGGTTCAGGGACACGGCCCCCTGGATGAACATGGCGTTCCGCCACCCGTACTCGGCGCACAGGTACTTAAGCAACACGGTCATGAGGAAGGTGCCGAAGCCGGTCCCTGTGGTGCTGAGGCCCTGCGCCAGGGCGCGTCTCTTCTGGAAGTACCTTCCCACCATGACCACCGCGGGGAGGTAGGCCATGCCGCCGCCCAGGCCTGCAGGGGGAGGAACGAAGGCAGAGGCCACCATGTCAAGGAACACAGCCAGAATCAGCCTCTAAAGATCCCTGCGGGGCCGGGTGCGGGCGCGCACCTGTGATCCCAGTACTCGGAAGGCAATTAAGGCCCTCTTGCAATTTAGCAAGACCCGGCTTCAAAATAAAGAATAAAATCCGGGCACGGTGGCGCAGGCTTGTAGTCCCAGCATTCGGGAGGCTGAGACAAGAGGATCGGGGTTCAAGGACAGCCTCAGCTACTTAGTGAGGCCCTCTGCAACTCAGTGAGACCCGGTTTCAAAATAAAGAATAAAAAATAGGGCTGGGGGTGTAGCTCGGAGGTCGAATGCCCCTGGGTTCCACCCCCAGACCCGCAAAAAAAAAAAAAAAAAAAATGCTGGTTAAGAGGTTGTGTTCTCAACTCCCAGGCACAGACTGACAGAAGCCATGAGCCCCATTTTAGATGATCATGGGCTCTGTTTGGTCCTAACGCTTCACGGTGTGAAGGGACTTTTTCCAGTATCTCCCTCGTTCAGCACCTGTGATGGTCGGATTTAGAATGTCCCCCTAGTTCTCACGGAAGCAATGTGGTTGGCCAGGTTTGGTTACTAAGGAGGGATCCTTGGGGGCCTGGGGATTAATCCGTGAATCCTCACATACCCTTTATCTAGATCCAGTAATTAACAATTCATGGGCAACTTTGCACCCATCCCCTCTATATTTTTTGAAGCAAATTCTGAAGATATTATCTCATGTGAATATTTTAGTATAATCTCTCAATGTAAGAATTTATAGTGTTGTCATCGTATAAATAACTGAATAAAAATAAGCAATTCCTTGATATCATTAAATATCCAGAAGGTGTTCAAACTTTCAAATGTCTTGTCACTAACTGTATTAAAGGGAGTGCTTGTTTCCTGGGTACAGTGGCATGTGCTTGTAATCCCAATGACTTGGACGGCCGAGGCAGGAGGATCACAAGTTTAAGACCAGCGTGGGCAACTCAGTAAGACCCTGTCACAAGATAAAAAGAATAAATAAAAAGGGCGGGGGCTGTAGCTCAGAGGTAGAGCGCTTTCCTAGCATGTATAAGGCCCTGGGTTTAATCTCCACACTGCAGGAAATCTCAAACTACTTGTTTAAGTCAGGATACATATTTTTTATGATACATATTTTTATGTTGTCTAGCCTTTTTTTTTTTTTTTGTGGTTTCCAGGGGTTCCTGGAAACCCTTCTACCTCCGGGCTACACTCCCAGACCTATTTTATATACATATATATTGGTGGTACTGGGGGTGGAACCCAGGGGCTCTCTACCTCTGAGCTACACTCCCAGACCTATTTTCTATTTTATTTGGAAACAGGGTCTCACTAAGTTGCTGAGAGCCTCACTAAGTAGCTGAGGCTGGCTTCGAACCTGTGCGATCCTCCTGTCTCCGCCTCCCAAGTGCGGGGATTACAAGCGTGCACCACCATGCCCGGCCTTAGCCTTTTCTTTAAAAAAAATTTTTTTTCCTTTGGTGCATTGTAGTCATATGTCTTAATGGAGTACAAGATGACATACACGCACACGGCACTCAGTTAGCCCTCCCCCGACCCCACCCCTCCCCCCTCTCTCATGGCGGGCTTGGGGTTGACGTTGGCCTTTTCTCTTTCCTTGCAGTTTATTTGATTGGTTGAGGAAACTGGGTCACTGGTCCTGTTGAATTTGTCATACTCTGGATTTTGCTGACGGCACAAATTAGGCTTAATTTAAAAAAAAGTTTGATTTGTCACTGACGGGAACGCACATCCTAAATTTAGTATGATTATGTATGTCTAAGCAGCAGGGGTTTAAAATGGCCAGGAGAAACAGAACTGAGGGCCACTGCCGGGGAGAGTGTTGATTTTATTTATTTTTTTGTGCTAGGTATCGAGCCTGGGTCACTCTAGCTCTGAGCTACACTCCTAGCCCTTTAAAAAAAATTGTTTTGGTGGTACTGGGGTTCCTGGAAATCCTTCTACTTCCGGGCTACACTCCCAGACCGATTTTTATACTTTTTAATTTGGAAACAGGGTCTCTTAAACCAGTGCGGCTGGCTTCGAACCTGTGCGACCCTCCTGTCTGCCTCCCAAGCGTAGGGATCACAAGCATGCGCCACCACGCCCGGCACCTCTAGCCCTTTTTATTTACTTATTTATTTAATTTGGAAACAGGGTCTCACTAAATTGCTGGGAGTCTTACTGAACTGTGGAAGCTGTCCTCGAATCTTTAATCTTTCTGTCTCAGCCTCCCAAGTATTGGGATTACAGAGAATAGTGTTGATTCTAACCTAATATAAATAATAAATGTTTCCACGTGTGAGAACAAAACCAGTCAGGGCCTACTGTGATAAACATCCTCTAGGTGAGACCCACCTGCTAGCAGAACCCCCCCCCCCCCCACATGACTTTGCTCTCCGTAATTAGCACGGTTATTATACAAGCTTACAGGGCAGGCCTTGGGGCTATACGGGCTCAGGCAAAACCCCAGGAATGGCCAGCCTCGGGTAGGGCCCTGGACCAACTCCTCCCCACACCCACACCCAGGATTAGACAGGCTGGGTGGAGAAGGATCCCAGGTAAAGACAGAAAGTCCCGTGGTCCTGGGCCAGTGTGGGTGGGGAGAAGGGGCCTTTAGGAAGCGGGCAAAGCTGAACAGACTTGCCCGGTGCCTTTGCCCAAGTCAGGTCGCTCAAGGAGACATTGTTTCTGCTGAATAGGAAGGCACTCCCCTGTAACTTAATTGCTAAGTGTCAAAAAGAATATGCATGCCTGCACTTAAAGTGCTTTTTGTTTTATTTATTTATTTATTTATTGATTTGTGGTACTGGGGGGGGGGACCCAGGGGCTTTTCTACCTCCAGGCTACACTCCCAGACCTATTTTATTTTATACTTTATTTGGAAACAGGGTCTCACTAAATTGCTGAGAGCCTCACTAAGTAGCTGAGGCTGGCTTCGAACCTGCGCGATCCTCCTGTCTCAGCTTCCCAAGAGCTGGGATTACAAGCGTGCGCCTCCATGCCCGGCTTGAAGTGCTTATTGGAATGAAGGCTATCAAAGTTTCTTTCCAACATAAATTATTACAGAGATATACACACACACACACTCACATACAATTTTTTCCCCCTCTTTTTGCAGTACCAGGAATTGAACTCAGAAGCACCCTGGGTTGCATCCCCAACTCTTTTTATTTTGAGATGGCATCTCACTAAATTGCCCAGAACTGGCCTAGAGTTTGCACCCCGGCCTGCCTCAGTCTCCTGAGTTGCTGAGGTTACAGGCCTACACCACTGTACACAGTCACACACTGGTTCCTGAAGTAGAGTTTGCATTCACCTTTTTTCTTTTCTGTTGAATAGGGGCTTCAAGGAGCCTCACGCAGGATAGATAGCCCCACAACACTTTGCACACAGAGCCTAACTGATCTGGCTCAATTGTCCATGTACAATTGGATAAGTTTATCTGTAGGAACTTCCTTTGTTTTTTCCTGTAGAGAAGGAGGCAGTGGGGTGGAAGTGTAGCTCAAAGGCCAGGCCCGATGCTCCATTTGGAACACAAACAAAACAAAAAACAAAAGCCGGGCGTGGTGGCGCACGCTTGCAATCCCCGTACTTGGGAGACTGAGAGGGGAGGATCCGGGTTCAGGGCCAGCCTCGGCTATTTAATGAGGCCCTCTGCAACTTAGTGAGACCGTGTTTCAAAATAAAGAATAAAAACCAGGGCTGGGGGTGTAGCTCCAGGGAAGAAAGCCCCTGGGTTCAATCCCCAACACCAAAAAACAAAACAACAACAAAAAACCAAACCCCCCAGAAACAAACAAAAAAAACCCTAAAACAAGAGCCAGGCTGGATCAGGTTCAAGGAAACACAATTGTACAAGAAGCAACATGTTATCTGTGTGAATCCCACTACCTGTTGATGATGGCCGGGCATACATTTTGCAGAGCAGCGGGTGTGTAGCAGCGGTGCCCAGCAGCCGCCATTTTAACCCATCCCCCGGGTAGGCCACTCTAACGGTGACCTTGACCTGTCCCTGGAATCTCTACACATTGGTGGGTTTGGTGCTGTTTTGTTAATGGGGCTGAAGGATAAGTGATTACTCTGGATTTATGCTCGATTCTACAGATATTCAATGAAAGAACATTACTAGTTTCTTTAACATGTGTCTGTTCACCTAAGCCTGCATTATCACCCTTCTTGCACCTCACAGAAGAAAGGGCCAGCATTTAGAAGTTGGTACTGAAAATTTGATTTAAAGCTGGGCGCGGTGCCGTACGTTTGTAAACCCAGTACTTGGGAGGCTGAAACAGGAGGATCACAGCTCAAGGCCAGCCTCGGCTGCTGAGTGAGGCCCTGTGCGACATAGTGAGATTTTGTTTCAAAATAAAGAATAAAATAGTGCTGGGGGTGTAGCTCAGAGGTAGAATGCACCCCCCTCCCACACCTGGTTCAATCCCCAGTACTGGGGAAAAAAAAAAAAGCAAATTTTGGGTTGGTCCTATTAGATCAAACATAGTTGTTAAGTTGGTTTCCCACATTCAAGGAATATTTAACATCATATATTCAAAAGTGTTTCTTGAGCCAAGCATGGTGGCGCACACCTGTAATCCCAGTACTTGAGAAGCTGAGGCAGTAGAATGGAACATCTGAGGCCAGCCTGGACAACACAGTGAGACCGTCTCAGAATGTAAAATATTGGCCAGGCGTGGTGGCGCATGCTTGCAGCAGTCTCAGTACTTGTGAGGCTGAGAAAGGAGGATCACAGGTTCAAGGCCAGCCTCGGAAATCTGTGATGTTCTCCGCTACTCAGTGAGTCCTCTGTTTCAAAAGAAAGACTAAAATAGGTCTGCGAGGGCAGAGTGGAGGTAGAATGCCCCTGGGTTCCATCCTAGTACCACCAAAAAAAAAAAAAAAGTAAATGCTGGTTATATATAGCTCAGTGGTAGAGAATTTGCCAAACAATGCCTAAAAACTAAAAAGGGATGAGGATTTAATTTAAGAAAAGCTAGGCAAGCTGGCGCAAGCCTATAATTTTAGTACGTGGAAGGCTGAAACAAGAGGATCTCAGGTTCAAAGCCAACCTCAGCAACTTAGTGAGACACTTTTTTCAAATAAAAAATAGAAAATAAGCCAGGCGTGGTGGTGCATACTTGTAATCCCAGCACTTGGGAGGCTGAGACAGGAGGATCGTGGTTCACGGACAGCCTCAGCTACTTAGTGAGGCCCTTTGAAACTCAGTGAGACCCTGCTTCAAAATAAAGAATAAATATATAGGGCTGGGAGTGTAGCTCAAAGGTAAAATGCCCTGGGTTCCATCCCCAGTACCGCAAAAAAAAAAAAAAAAAAAAAAAAGGGCTTGGACTGTAGCCCATAGGAAGAATGCCCCTGGGTTCAATCCCCAGGACTGCTAAACAGACAGACAGACAAAAACAAACAAACAAACAAACAAACAGGGCTGGTGATGTAGCTTAGTCATAGAACCCTCCTGCCTGGTTTAATCTTTAGTACCCCCCCAAAAAAAAATTTTTTTTTAAGTTATTTCCTGGAGGGTAGGGTGGGGTGGGGTGGAGGAGACAGAACAGAATGTTTTCATGGGTGTCTTTTCTCCATAATTAAATCCGTTGCCAAAATGCCCAGTAAAACATGTAAGTCAGATTTAAAATCGTGCTTACCAGCTGCCACTCCGAAAGTAATAAAGAGATAATGCACGTTGGCGGCGTAGGCGCTCAGCACCCAGCCCAGGGCGTTCAGCAGCCCTCCGACGATGGCCGTCCGGCGGCACCCACAGGTGTTGATGAACAGCCCGATGAAAGGTCCTGTCACAGAGCAGTGCAAAGGGAATTGACTAGGGCTAGGCGCTTGATTTTCCTGCTTTCTTAATGACTCCCCACAAAGACAGAATAAAGCATTAGCAGGGCTGTTAAGTGAGGCAAAGACACAACAAAACATGGCCTCATGCACAAACACCTGTTGGCAAGCGGAGATGGGTAGCAGGGTGCACAATGTTCTAGATTTTCAAGGAAGGCAGACCTGAAATAGACACACGGGTCCATTCCTTAGTCCGTGAGAGAAGTTCTTAACTAGTGGAACAGGGATGGTAGCCAGCCTGTGAGTACATTTTGTTGACCCCAGACAAGGTTTGAGAATGTTTGGAATCAGCTGCCAGTCAGTGATGAGAGCCGGGTGCGGTGAGGCGGGCCTGTTATCCTAGTACTTGTGAGGCTGAGACAGGGAGATCACGGGTTCCTGGCCAGCCTCCGCAACTTAGCAAGGCCCTCAGCAACGTAGTGAGACTCTGTTTCAGAATTAAAAATAAAAGCCAGGTGTGGTGGTGCTTGCGTGTAATCCCCATACTTGGTGGGAGGCGGAGACAGGAGGAGCTTAGGTTCAAGGTCGGCAACTTAGTGAGACCCTGTTTTCAAATTAAAATAAAATAGGGCACAGGCCTTCTACCTCTGAGCTACTCCCCTTGCCCACTTTTATTTTTATTCGGAAACAGAGTCTCCCTAGGTTGATGTAAGTCTCACTAACTTGCCAAGGCTGTTCTGGAATCTTTGATCCTCCTGTCTCAGCTTCCCCAGTACTGGGATTACAGGCATGGGCCACCACGCCCAGCTGATCATTATTTCTTTATATAGTTATAAAATCCTACATCCAAGTGGGACTCTTTCAAGTTAAAGACCTATTGAGTGGAGCCAGCCATGATGGCACCTCAGCTTAGTGAGATTCTATTTCAAAATAAAAGAGACTGGAAATGTAGCTGGGAGACAGACTGTCCCTGGGTTTAATCCCCAGCATCAAAACAAACAAGCAAATGAAAATGCGTTGAGTTCCAAGAAGCTTCTCATTTTAGTCCAAATTAAAATAAAAATTTCCTTCAAAGTTCTATTTTCACGCACATATTTGAGTACACATTCTGCTAATAAGTTCATTATGTCTAGGCTTTTTTCTTTTTTTGCTGCGCTACTAGGGATTGAACGCAGAGGCATTCTACCTCTAAGCTATACTTCCAACCCTATTCTTTTTTCTTTTCTTTTTCTTTTTTTTTTTTTTGGTGGCAGTGAGGTTCCTGGAAACTCTTCTACCTATGGGCTACACTCCCAGACCTATTTTTATACTTTTTTATTTGGAAACAGGGTCTCTTAAGCTAGGGCGGCTGGCTTCGAACCTGCGCAATCCTTCTGTCTCCGCCTCCCAAGCGCGGGGATTACAAGCGTGCGGATTACAAGCGTGCGCCACCACGTCCGGCTTATTCTTTATTTTTAAAACAAGGTCTCACCAAGTTGCCGTGTGCCTCATTAAGTTGCTGAGGCTGGCTGCGAACCTGCGATCCTCCTGTCTCAGCCTCTCAAGTACAGGGATTCAAAGGGCGTGACACCACCAAGCCCAGCTATTCTTTAGTTTCTTTACAGATATTTTTATTTTTCTAAGGCCTTGGTTATTTGACCACACCAAACTTGGACGAGTGGATAAAAAAGAGAAAGGCATGACTCACCAGCCTGTCCTTAGTAGCCCTGCTAAGATGTGAACGGTCAGCGGGTCAGAGTGCAGTAGCAAAATATTTTCCACAGTACAGAGCAGGCCCAGAGACAAGTTCATCTGAGATACCGTATGTTTATGAAATGGTGCTATGAAGATATTTAAGGGGGACACAGGAAATTCCCAAGTGGGTGCAAATATTCATGTCTGGAGGATTTTTATAAATTAGACAGAAAGCCGTAACTGCTTTAATGGTAAAAATGGGAATTTGATAACATTAAGTATAACAGTCTGGCTCTCAAGTTGATCAGCACTTGCTGGAATCTCACTGCAGCCATTTATGATTCATGAACGAGAAACGTCAAACCGGAAATGCTGTGAGTTCTGTTTTTTTTTTTTGCGGGTCTGGGGATGGAACCCAGGGACACCCCCTGCCTTATTTTTTATTCTTTATTTTGAAGCCAGGTCTCACTGAGTTGCAGAGGGCCTCACTAAGTAGCTGAGGCTGTCTGCGAACCACAATCCTCTGGTCTCAGCCTCCTGAATGCTGGGATTACAAGTGTGCGCCACCACGCCCGGCTCTTTGCTGTGAGTTCTTCTCAGTATAAAATGTGTGGTGGCGCACGCTTGTAATCCCTGCCCTTGGGAGGCGGAGACAGGAGGATCGCGCAGGTTGGAAGCCAACCAGCAGCTCTGGCTTAAGAGACCCTGTTTCCAAATTAAAAAAAATATATATAAAATAGATCTGGGAGTGTAGCCAGGAGGTAGAAGGGTTTCCAGGAACCCCAGTACCACCAAAAGGATTAAAATAAATAAAATGCAGGCTTACTATTATTATTATTATTATTATTATTATTATTAATTTTAATGTGGTACTGGGGATTGAACCCAGGGGCATTTTATACTGAAGGTTTACCCCAAATTTTAGCATTTATTTATTTAATTTATTTATTTGGTACGAGGGATCAAACACAGGGGCATTCTGCCTCTGAGTCACCCCCCTAGCTCCTTTTACTTTTCAGTTTTGAAATAGGATTTTGCTAAGTCACTGAGGATGGCCTTGAACCTGTGATCCTCCTGTCTCAGCCTGCCACCATGCCCCACTTTTATTTTGTTAGGAATTCCAACCCAAGCTGTCTGGCTCAGTCTCCTTTCCTAGCCATGGTTCACCCGTGGCCAGTCAGCACTGCCAAGATCAAACTGCCATGTCAACGACGACAACAAGAAAAGAACTTCCCGTACTACCCAAGGGGGGGGGGTCATAAAGTGGAGACAGCCCTTGACTATGACTCACACTTCTGCAGACAACTGAGTGTTTTGGAAAGAGATGATACCCATTCAGACTGTTTTTTTTTTTTTGTGGTACCCTTGGTATTGTCTAATACAGTACTTGGGCTGGAACCCAGGGGCTTTCTACCTCCAGGCTACACTCCCAGACCTATTTTATGCTTTATTTGGAAACAGGGTCTCACTAAGTTGCTGAGAGCCTCACTAAGTAGCTGAGGCTGGCTTCGAACCTGTGTGATCCTCCTGTCTCAGCCTCCCAAGCGCTGGGATTACAAGTATGTGCCACTACGCCTGGCTAATATTCTTTATTTTGAAACAGGGTCTCACTGAGTTGCAAAGGGCCTCACTGAGTAGTAGCTGAGGCTGTCCGCGAACCAGGATCCTCCTGTCTCAGCCTCCCAAATGCTGGGATTACAAGCGTGCGCCTCCACAACCGGCCACATTATCAGATTTCTTTCTCCCCAGAAGGATTCGAAATCTTGGACATTCCCCACATAACCCAGTGTCATTTTGCTGCAGGGAACACCCCAGAAGTCTCAGCAGCTGACAGGGTGGGAAAAGCTCAGTGGGCAGCGGGACAACCTGAGGCGTGTCTTGCCAGGGTGAAAGGTTCTTTGAACTCCAAGTGTCTAGGGTAATTCACTGCAGTAAAGAGCGAGGCACCTCTTAATCAGGGGCTATCTGACTTGGCTGCTTGCTGGCGATACACAGAAGCCTTAAAAAACCAAACCAAACCAAAACAAAGGACTCCTTGTGCTTGGAGCCCCTCCCATGAGACTCTGGTTTAATGATCCAAGTTGCAGGCTGAGCATAAGGATGTTTGAAAGCTCCCCGGCGGTTCTGATGTGTAGCTAAAATTGACAACTGGAACTCTAAAATTACTCAGCCAGCCCGTTACGGTGGCACATGCTTGTGATTCCAGTACTTGGGAGGCTGAGACGGGAAGATCACTGGTTCACAGCCAGCCTCAGCAACTTAGTGAGATCCTGTTTCAGATATCATAAAATAAAATAGGGCCGGGGTGTAGCTCAATGGCAAAATATTCTTGGGTTCAATCCCCAGTACCAAAACCAAAAAACAAACAACAACAACAAAACCAAAAACATCTACTGAGTAAGCAAATGACCTATGATTACTGAAAAAGCTGTCATCACCAACACTGCTGGTGATATGGACGAGGTGTCCACATTTTATTAAAAGTTATTCCAGTACTTCGGAGGAGGCTGAGACAGGAGAATCACAGGTTCAAGGCCAGCCTCAGTAATTTTGTGAGACTCTGTTTCAAAACAAACAAACAAACAAAAAAAAACCACTGGGGTCGGGGGTAGCACAGAGGTAGAATGCCCTTGAGTTCAACCCCTAGTACCAGAGGAGAAAAAAGGCAGCTCAAATGTGTTTACAAATGTTTTGAAAATGAACATGTTTTTTTTTATTATTATTATTACTGGAGTGGAACCCAGGGGCTTTCTACCTCCAGGCTACATTCCCAGACCTAATTTATATTTTATTTATATTTTACAGGGTTTCACTAAGTTGCTGAGAGCCTCACTACGTAGCTGAGGCTGGCTTCGAACCTGCGCGATCCTCCTGTCTCAGCCTCCTAAGCGCGGGGATTACAAACGTGCCCACCGTGCCCGGCTATGAACATGACTTATACTTATTCATTTAAATATATTTTCAGTTCTCCTTTGATGTAGTGGCACACTAATTCAGGAGCCCCACAGACCAGGTTCCGAGTCTACCCTGCACTTCCTGACTGTTCGGCCTTGGGTAATTTCCTGACTGTCTGAGCGTTACACATTCTTCCCTTCTGTAGACACGGAGGCCTGGCCGTCCTGTTGCAGGATCATGTCTGTAACCTGCATTTGGCACATATCAGGTGCTACAGAAAAAAGACCTGTTCAACAATTTCTGGCTTGGAAAAGTTCCATCATATTGGGCAATATATCCTCAGCCACTCTCTACCAGGAAGCTTAGGATAATTCACAGTAATTTATTTATTTATTTTTTTGTGGTGGTACTAGGGGTGGAACCCAGGGGCTTTTCTACCTCCGGGCTATACTCCCAGACCTATTTTATATTTTATTTGGAAACAGGGTCTCACTAAGTTGCTGAGAGCCTCACTCAGTAGCTGAGGCTGGCTTCGAACCTGCGTGATCCTCCTGTCTCAGCTTCCCAAGTGCGGGGATTACAAGCGTGCACCACCGCGCCTGGCTTAATTCATGGTAATTTAAAGTCACAGTACAGTGAATAAAAGATCCTCATTTGCGTCGCTCTGAGACGGTGCGTGGTGATGTCGGAGACCACGTGACAAGTGTTAGAATGTGCCGACTGGAATCCCAGGGCGCTCAGAAGCACTCTGGACATTCAGTGACCTTCTAATTAAACGGCAGGCGGCCATCGCGGTCCACCCTTGGGAAGAGTCTGTGTTCTTATTGTGAGGATTATCTTCAAAACCATACCCAACAATTTCGGGACTGCTTGCCACTGCTTTTTTCTCCAGAACTCATGAAACACATAATAAGTTCCAAGACAACCTTACTAGATGGTTTTGAAAAAATACTGGCACCTTCGTGGCCCAGCCCCTTCCTGAGTCACTTCGTTGGTGCGGCTATGGCATGCAAACACCACCAAAATCAAATCTGGGTTTTGTTCTACATTTAATTTTTCTTTTTTACCAAAGGTAAAAATTCTGGATTTTAAGTACCCTAGAAACACAATTTTCCTTTTCTAACTTACTGAGATCAAATCACATCCAGCATGAAACCAAAATATGTCCTCCACCAAAGTGAGCTGCCTGAATTTTTCATGGGAAACAGCCCTAATTTAATAAGATGAATGCAGAATGGAAGGAGTCAGGCGGCGATGTTGCAGACAGAAATGACTTAAAAATAGCTTAAGATAAAAAATGGATGTAAGGCATCACGTACTTTCAAGTGAAACACTGAAAAACATTAGTTAGTGCTAATTACCTCAGAGGATTGTTAAGAGAATTAAATGAAATTAAATGCACAATGTTGCCGGGCGTGGTGGCGCACGCTTGTAATCCCCGCGCTTGGGAGGCGGAGACAGGAGGATCGCGCAGGTTCGAAGCTAGCCGCGTGCGCTGGCTTAGGAGACCCTGTTTCCAAATAAAAATGTAAAAATAGGTCTGGGAGTGTAGCCCGGAGGTAGAAGGGCTTCCAGGAACCCCAGTACCATCAATAAATAAATAAATAAATAAATAAATGCACAATGTAAAGGAGAGAACCTGGAGAATATAATACTATTTGACACTAAAGGTGTTTGGATCCTACACCGAAACCCACTAGCCACCATAACATAGTCACAGTAACTTACTAGTTTCCGCTCTACAACTAATAAAAATTGTCTTTCTAGATCACTGTTTGGTCAGGCTTAACTAGAAAATACAAGAATACATGACTACTTCCTCCCCTTAGCTATCTATATCAGTAACCTTTCTTAAAATAGTTTAGTAGATTTTTTGATAATAATCAATAATGTTTCAAATTAAATTAGGACTCTGATATTCGATTGCTATTTAACTTTTTAATTAATTAATTAATTAATTAATTTATTTATTTTTGTGGGTCTAGGGATGGAACCCAGAGGCATTTGACCTCCAAGCTACACTCCCTGTGATATTTTTTATTCTTTATTTTGAAACAGGGTCTCACTAAGTTGCAAAGAGCCTCACTAAGTAGCTGAGGCTGTCTGCGAACCGCCATCCTCCGGTCTCAGCCTCCCGAATGCTGGGATTACAAGCGTGCGCCACCACGCCCGGCAACTTTTAAAATTTCCTTCCTTCCTTTCTTTCTTTCTATTTCTGCAGTACTAGGGATTGAACTCAGAGGCATCCTACCTGTAGTTTACACCCCTAGCCCTATTTTTTATTCTTCATTTTGAAACAGGGTCTCACTAAGCAGCTGAGGCTGGCCATGAACTTGTAATCTTCCTGTCTTAGCCTCTCAAGTGTGTGCCCTCATGTCTGGCTCAAAAGAGAGTGTTTAAGTGGTTGACTCTTAAAATATTCAGTGTTTTTAGCTGGGCATGGTGGCGCATGCTTGTAATCCCAGCATTTGGGAGGCTGAGACAGGAGGATTGTGGTTCATGGCCAGCCTCAGCTGCTTAGTGAGGCCCTTTGCAACTCAGTGAGACCCTATTTCAATATAAAGAGTAAAAAGTAGGGCTGGGGGTGTAGCTCAGAGGTAGAATGCCCCTGGGTTCCATCCCCAGTACCTAAATAAATAAATAAATAAATAAATACTCAATGTTTTTGACACTCAAAAGTCACATCACACAGATGGACGGATGTTAGAGGATCCCACTTACATGAGGTAACCAGGACAGTCAAATTCTTAGAGATACAGAATAGGATGGCGGTGGCCAGGGACTGGAGAGGTGAGGCTGGGAAGTGGGGTTTCAGCTTGGGAAGATGGACATTCCCGGAGACAGATGTATGGTTGCACAACACAGATGTACTCACGGGTCTGAACTGCATCCTTGAAAATGATTAACATGACTAAATCTTACGCTCTCTGTGTTTTACAGTGAAAAACCCAGTAACGTCAGTAATAGCTGACGTTTGAAGCGCTAAGGCATGGCATACGGCAGGGGGCCGTCACTAGCAGCCATTCGGGTTAAGGCAGCTCGCGCCAACGTACCCACGATGAGCGTGATGCCCATGGTCAGGGAGCTGACCCAGGCGGTGAGGCCGCGGCTCTGCTGGAACTCTTCCAGCCACTCCACGTTGAGGACGCCCAGGGCCATCTGGGAGCCCATGATGAGGATGTGCACAAGGAAGGAGGAGAGGACCATCATCCAGGCCCAGCCGCCGTCAATGTCAGGGTGCGGCTGCCGGGCCTTCTTGTCCTTGGGGTCCTCTTCGAAGTCATACCCAATATCCTCATGACTCGTGTACATTTTCCAAGATTTCCTGAAACACATACAGCAAATGATTTTTTTTTTCCTGTCACTTTTTTTTTTTTTGGTACTGGGGTTCCTGGAAGCCCTTCTACCTCTGGGCTACACTCCCAGACCTATTTTATTTTTTGGAAACAGGGTCTCCTAAGCCAGCGCGGCTGGCTTTGAACCTGCGTGATCCTCCTGTCTCCGCCTCCCAAGCGCGGGGATTACAAGCGTGCGCCGCCACGCCCGGCTGCAGCAAATGATTTTACTGAGCACCAAAACAAAACCTTTCTTTTTTCTTGGTACTTGGGATGGAACCCAGGGGCACTGTACCTATGAGGTAAAACCCCAGCCCTAATTTTTAGTCTCTTTATTTTTTTTATTTTTTATTTTTTGTGGGTCTGGGGATGGAACCCAGGGACATTTGACCTCCGAGCTACACCCCCTGCCCTATATTTTATTCTTTATTTTGAGACAGGGTCTCACTAAGTTTTGGAGGGCCTCACTAAGTAGCTGAGGCTGTCCAGGAACCACAATCCTCTGGTCTCAGCCTCCCGAATGCTGGGATTACAAGTGTGCACCACCACGCCCGGCTAGTCTCTATTTCTGAAACAAGGTCTCACTGAGTTGCAAAGGGCCTCACTAAGTAGCTGAGGCTGTCTGCGAACCACGATCCTCCTGTCTCAGCCTCCCGAATGCTGGGATCACAAGCGTGCGCCACCACGCCCGGCTCACACTTCTTAGTTTTTCACAGGATTGAATGCTTCTAGGGAATGTTTCACTTTATAGTCATCCCATATGTAAGTATTATGGTGTTAGAAATAGACTTGGAAATGAAGTGACTTGTGACTTTCCCAGGGAGCGAGAAGAGAGGGAGAGGAGGAAGGAAGGAAGGAGAGAGAGAGGGAGAGAGAGGATGGTGACGATGCCGACTAACCCTGGGGGTGGGATGGGGGTGGGGTTGGTGAGAAAGAAGCCATCCTCTGGGAGGAGTGACTGACAAACTGAGCGGCGCAGTGGCAGGATGGAAGGTGACATCTGATGGTTCAATTTCTTTGGCCAGTTTGGGAGTGAGGAGGGTGGGCCTCAGCGTGCAAGAAAACAAAGACTACTGCCCACAGCAGAACTGGTCTGGGGCGTTTCCCAAGGCCACACCTTGGGTGGCGGAGCACAGGGACAGGGTCAGGGAGCCCGGACACCTGGAGCTTGGGGGGCTGAGACCGGAGGATTGTAGGTTCAAGGCCAGTCTCAACATTAGAGAGACCTTGTTTTAAAACAAAAGCCGGGCACACGCTTATCATCCCAGTACTTGGGGGGCTGAGACAGGAGGATTGTAGGTTCAAGGCCAGTCTCAGCAACTTAGTGAGACCCTGTTTCAAAACAAGAGCCACGCACACACTTGGGAGGCTAAGACAGGAGGATCGCGGTTCGCGGACAGCCTCGGCTACTTAGAGAGGAACTCTGCAACTTATGAGACCCTGTTTCAAAATAAAGAATAAAAAATGAGGCTGGTGATGTAGCTCGGAGGAGAACGCCTCTCAGTTAAATCCCCAGTAAAATAAAAAAAAGTAAAAGTTGTTAGAATCACAATGGAGTCGCTCATGCCAACCCTGACAAAGGGCTTTGAGCCAGGAGTTTACGAAGGAAGGGTTCATACCCAACTATCACCAAAGACTGCCAGAGACGCGTGCCCAGAGGCCATGGGACCTCAGACAAGCAGCATGCTGAGCCAGGCATAGTGGCAAGTGCTTGTAATCCCGGTACTTGAGAGGCTGAGACAGGAGGGTCACAGGTTCGTGGCCAGCCTCGGCAACTTAATGAGGCCCTCTGCAATTTAGTGAGACCCTGTTTCAAAATAAATAATAAAAGGCCAGGTGTGGTGGCGCACAATTGTAATCCCCGCGCTTGGGAGGCTGAGTGAGACAGGAGGATCGCATAGGTTCGAAGCCAGCCTCAGCTACTGAGTGAGGCTCTCAGCAACTTAGTGAGACCCTGTTTCCAAATAAAGTATAAAAAAGGTCTGGGAGTACAGCCCAGAGGTAGAAAAGCCCCTGGGTTCCACCCCTAGTACCAAACACACACACACAAAGAATAAAAAATTAGGCTGGGGGTGTAGCTCAGAGATAGAATGCTCCTGAGTTCAATCCCTAGTACCACACACACACAAAATAAACAAAAATAAAAAGGGCTGGGGGCGTAGCTCAGAGGTAGAATACTGCTGAGTTTGATCCTCCGTAACCCCCAGAGTTGTTGAAATAATAATGATAATGATGTTATTATTAATATTTCAAGTGCTTGAAATATTAAGCACTTTTCTACAGCAATGTCAATAACTTTATACTCTTACTGAATTATTTATTTTATAGGTTAAGAGATGCAACTGCCATCGAACTTGGCATTTCCATTTTATTTGTGCATCATAAGTGACACTGGCCGGGCGTGGTGGCGCACGCTTGTAATCCCCGCGCTTTGGAGGCGGAGACAGGAGGATCGCGCAGGTTCAAAGCCAGACGTGCTGGCGTAAGAGACCCTGTTCCAAAAATATATATATATATAAAATAGGTCTGGGAGTGTAGCCCAGAGATAGAAGGGCTTCCAGGAACCCCAGTACCACCAAAAAAATAAATAAATAAAATAAATAAGTGACACTGAGTAGCACTTAATGGAGAGTTTCCTTCCAGAGGCGCCACCCTGCAGGGAGATACAGTAGCCAGTACAGGATCTCAGAAGAGGGGCTGGGGCCAAGAGAAACTCTTTCAGGTCCTACAGATCTAGACAAGTCACCTGCATTTTATGTATAAACCCCGCCTAAAACTGATGACTCATCACAGTGCAACCAGGTTAACTAAAACAAATGACCGCCAGAGGTGGTGGCACACGGTCGTCATCGCAGTGTTAGGGAGGCTGGGACAGGAGGATCATAGGTTCAAGGCCAGCCTCGGCATATTAGCAAGTTCCTCAGAAACTCAGTGAGACCCTGTTTCTAAATGATAAAAATAGAGACTAAGTGTGGTGGTGCACGCCTGCAATCCCAATACTCCGGAGACTGAAACAGGAGGATTGCAGTGTCAAGGCCAGACTCAGTAACTCGGTGAGACCTTCAGCGACTTGGCAAGACCCAGTTTCAAAATAAAAAATAAAACAAGCCTGGGGGTATAGCTCAGAGGTAGAATGCTCCTGGCTTCAATCCCTGGTACCAAAAAGTAAAATATAAATAAAATAGGGCTGGGGATAGGGGTGCAGCCCAGAGGTTCCTGAGTTCAATCCCCAGTACCTCTCGCCTCCCCCCAAAACACATATAAAAGAAAAAATGGCAACAGAAAAATAAGTGTTTATGTCTTGGTATAGTTTAAAGATCCCTTCCAAAGCTCGTGTTCAATTTAACTGCCTCTGTGACAGAATAACAGGTGGGACCTTTAAGAGGTCAGGCCGTGAGGATCCCGCCTTCATTGAATGGTTGAGGCCACTGTCACTGGACCCCGTTAGTTTTCTTGGGAGTGCTTTCTGACAGAGAACAGGAGTTCACCTGGCTTGTCTCTCTATGCATGCAAGCTGGCTCTGCCACTGCACTCGACGAAGCCAGCTGTGGGCCACCATCTTGGACTTCCCAGCTTCCAGAAGTATGAGCCAAATAAATCTCTGTTGTTTATAACTTACCCAGTCTATGGGGTTTTGTTTCGGCAGCAGACAGCTAACTTAGACATCCCCTAGCCCCAAGTTTGCTTTTAGCATCTGTATGATTGTAAAATAGAAAACCAGCTGGGGGTGGTGGCACTCGCCTGTAATTCCAGGACTTGGGAGGCTGAGACAGGAGGATTGAAGGTTTGAGTGTTGCCTTAGCAACTTAGCGAGGCTCTCAGCAACTTAGGAAGACCTGCTTCAAAATAAAAATAAAAACAGGGCTGGCAGTGTAGCTCAGAGATAGTCCCTGGTTTCCATCCCAGTACACACACACACACGCGCGCGCACACACACACACACACACACACACACACACGAATCATCATTTCTTTTTTTTTTTTTTTTTTTTTTTGAGGCATTCTATCTCCGGGCTATACCCCAGCCCTATTTTTTATTCTTTATTTGGAAACAGGGTCTCACTAAGTTGTGGAAGGCCTCACTAAGTAGCTGAGGCTGGCCATGAACCACGATCTTCCTGTCTCAGCCTCCCAAATGCTGGGATTACAAGAGTGTGCCACTTAACTGGCTGAAAATGACCATTTCAGCGGTGCACCTCCGCACTGAGGGAGAAGAGCATGAGGAGAGGGTCTGTGGACGGCTCCATCCTGGCTCCGCGTCTCCCTCCCCCTCCCGACACACATGCACGATGCCCCTGGGCCGAGGGAGGCGGTGTGCGTGGGGCTCTGCTACGGATCCTTGTGTAAAAGCACCCCTCGCTAGGCACACCTGCTGTCGGAGGATCAGCCCGTCGCAGCAGGTTTCCCTTGAAGCAGGTGAAGGCAGAAAACGGGAAGATTCCGGGACCAGGGGTCAACCTTCCATGCCCTCCAAAAGCAAGTCCGTAAGCCCTGAAAAAGAAATCATAAATGAGAGGGCGTTTAAAGTGTCCCACGTAGGCAAGGAAACCGGGTCAACTACGCATTCGTGTAGCGATAGACAACAATAAAAAGTCCCAGCTCTTGCTGGAGTATGCCAGAGATCAAAATAAAAGTAAAATGGCTACCACTCTATTGCAGAAGGAAGTTTACTAGGAAAATTGTTAATTAAAAAAAAATTGTATTGGAAATTGAACCCAGGGGCTTTCTTTTTTTCTTTTTTTTTTTTTTTTGGTGGTACTGGGGTTCCTGGAAGCCCTTCTACTTCCGGGCTACACTCCCAGACCTATTTTTACATTTTTTTAAAATTTGGAAACAGGGTCTCCTAAGCCAGCGCGCGCAGCTGGCTTTGAACCTGCGCGATCCTCCTGTCTCAGCCTCCCAAGCGCGGGGATTACAAGCATGGGCCACCACGCCCGGCGAACCCAGGGGCTTTCTACCTCTGATCTGCACCCCCAGTCCTATATTTTATTCTGTATTTTGAAACAGAGTCTCACTAAGTTGCAAAGGGCCTCACTAAGTAGCTGAGGCTGGCTGGAACCTGTGATCCTCCGGTCTCAGCCTCCCAAGCACTGGAATTACAAGCACAGGCCACCACCCTGGCTCACCCCCAGAACTTTTTATTTTGAAACAGAGTCTCTCTTTATTTGAAACAGCTAAGTGGCTGAGGCTGGTCTCCAACCTGCCATCCTCTTTTTCCAGGTATGGGATCACAGGTGTGCGCCACCACCCTTGGCTGCACATGTGAGCGCGTCATAAGCAGCAGCAAAGGGGTGCACGGCAGGACAGGACCCAAACCACAAGTTGGCAGGTGCAGGGCCTCCATCAGACCCGCCAGCGGGGGTCAAACCCACTTTGAAGTCCTGGGGACTCTTACCCCTAAGCCCGTGGGTGCAGGAATTTGGAGCCCGGAGAGCGTGTACTCGAGGCAGAGAGGTGGAAGGTCTGGAGCAGAGAAGGCCGGGAAGCTGGGCTGAGCTGGTTTGGACAGCTAGTGTAGACAACGTGGGAGAACCCCAGAACTAAATATGCTTATAAATGGCTCCCATGGGTCAGCCAGGACTGGGCTGGGTGGCTTCCCAACTACCATCTTGTCTAGTATCTATCTTCTCTCTAAGGAGCTGAGGCTGGCTGGAACCTGTGATCCTCCTGTCTCCGCCTCCCAAGGACTGGGATTACAAGCACAGGCCACCAATATATATATACACACACACATATACATATATATTGGTACTGGGGATTGAACCCATGGTCATCCTACCCATGAGCTACACCCCTAGACCTTTTTGTTTGGAAACAGGGTGTCACTAGGTGGCCGCTCTGAGACAGGAGTCTCCCAGTGTTGCCGAAGCTGCCCTGGAACCTCCTGTGATCCTCCTGTGTCAGCCTCCCAACTACTGGGGTAACAACTCCATCTCACAGATAAGGAAACTGAGGCGATGTGTGCAATGGGGGCACCGAAGCTTAGAGAGGTCAAAGTACTAGAAGATGGAGTCCAGGCTGAACTCGGCTAGCAGGACTCCAAAGCTATAACCCCCAACTCTAACACACACACTCTCTCTCTCTCTCTCTCTCTCTCTCTCTCTCTCTCTCTCTCTCTCTCCTCTTCAGACAAGACAAAAGGGAATTTTTCTAGTCCCAATAATAACCCTCAGTCATCCCTGGTCTTGAGTCGGAACCAACTTTTCTGCGGATTAACTGGTTGGCGGAGTTGAGCTCCTCAAACGCGTCGCGGCCTCCGCACCCTTGGCCCCGACATGGCGGTCCCCACGCCCGGCCCCTCGCCCCCTGCCCCCTTTCAGTCCCTCCTTTCCTCCGCTGCGATCCCAGCCGCTAAGGCGGGACGGGCATCTGCGGCCCTGCTCCTGTCCGCCGGGGATCCGCCCGGCGCCCTGGCTCCGGGCTCCTCCATCCCGCCCCGGCTCCGGGCTCCTCCATCCCGCCCCGGCTCCTCCATCCCGCCCCGGCTCCTCCATCCCGCCCCGGCTCCTCCATCCCGCCCCGGCTCCTCCATCCCGCCCCGGCTCCTCCATCCCGCCCCGGCGCCCCTCGCCCCGGGCGCGCTCGGAACCCGGCCATCGCGTCCCCGGGCTTGGCGGACCACCCCGCGCCCCAGAGGTCCCGCGGCAGCCGGGTCCGCTCCTCTCCGCCCATCACTGTCCACTCGAGCCCCGAGGGGGTGTCCAGGGCGGCCAGCCGGCCCCCGCCCGGCTGCCCCCACCGCCGCGCCGGCGCCGCCCCCTCCCCAGGTCCGGGGCAGGGACCGCGCGCCCCCGGCGCCCCCTGCCCGCCTCGGCGCCCGCACTCACCGCCCGCGCGCTCAGGCGGCTCCGGGCCCCGACCCCGACCCCGGCCCCTCCGCCCCGCGCCCCCCGAGCCGCCGGGCGCCCAGGACCGCGGCGCCGACCCGGAGCATCCTGGGGACCCGAGCTTGCGGCTCGGTGCTCCGCGCTCGGTGCTCCGCGCTCGGTGCTCCGCGCTCGGTGCTCCGCTCGCGCGGGGTGCGGGCTCGGGGGCTCGCCGCGCGCCAGGCGGGCCGGGGGCGCAGCTTCGCTCCAAGCGTAGGCCCCGGGCCTTTACAAAGGGCGCGATGGGGGGGCCCGCGCCGAGCCCGAGCTTCCTTCCGACGCGTGCAGTTTCAAATCTGCACGCTCTTTCATTCCCATACCGGCTAATTCTGGTTTGGCAGGAAAAAAAAAAAAAAAAAAAAAAAAAAGCTGCAGACACCTCAGCGGCACACTCTGGCGGCCGTGGAAGCGTGTCGCTGGGCTGAAAGGAACGAAATCCAGGAAATGTCCGGAAACCCAGCCCAGAGGCGGGGGAGCGAGTCGTCCGTTCCTCGGGGCTGGAAGAGAAGGGGCCAGCCAGACCCCCACCACCCGGCCACCAACAGGGCGGCGCGGCCCGGCGAGGGCAGGACCCGCCCGGCTCTTGGCAAAGAGGGCCGAGGGTCCTGGTCCTTTGTCCCGATCCCAGGACCACCTCTAACCATCACCTCCTCCCAGCCTGCCGCAGGAGGCTCCCCGACTTTCATGGTACCAGGCACCGAGCCATCTCTGGGCGCCTTGGAACGGTCTCAACATCTGCTAAGAGAATGTGGCAGGATAAACGAGGTCAAGGCTTTGTTGTATGTGTGTGTGTGCGTGAGTGTGCGCGCGCGCGAGTGTGTGTGTGTGTGTGTGTGTGTGTGCGGCACGCATGCGTGTGGTACAGAGCTTGAACCCAGGGGCATCTACCTCCGAGCTATGAACCCAGCATTTGTTTGTTTGTTTGTTTATTTATTTATTTATTTATTTATTTATTTATGTTTTGAAACAGGGTCTGGCTAAATTGCTGAGGCTGGTCTCGAATTTGTGAGTCTCCCGTCTCAACCTCCCCAGTGCTGGAATGATACCAGGTGTGCCCCGCCACGCCCCGCTAAGCCCTTGTCCTTTCACCTCTCCCAAACAATTCTGTGATTTGCTGCTGCTGTCCTTACAAATGACCACAACCAAGTCACTTGTACAACACACACCCACGACTGTACAGTTCCAGAGGTCAGAGGTCAGCAGGGGGTGGTGGTCTACAATGGCAGGTTGGCTCTCCAGCTCCTCTGGCAGCTCTTGCAGAGAGAGAGACACCCGCTCTGGAGGCCGCTCACCAGCACCTGGCCAGGCATTGCCCAGCTACCAGCACTCCTCATCAGCAGAGCCAGCCACAGGGCATCTTTCTGTGTCTGCACATGGTGCCACCTCCTGCCCATCACCACGGGAAAGGGCCCCGATTACATCAGGCCCACCTGGATCACCCAGACCTGCTATCTAAAAAAGTCACATGGCCGGGCGTGGTGGCGCACGCTTGTAATCGCCGCGCTTGGGAGGCTGAGACAGGAGGATCGCACAGGTTCGAAGCCAGCCTCAGCTACTTAGTGAGGCTCTCAGCAACTAAGTGAGACTCTGTTTCCAAATTAAAAAAAAAAAAAAAAAAAAGGTCTGGAAGTATAACCCGGATGTAGAAAGCCTCTGGGTTCCACCCCCAGTACCACCAAAAAATAAAAAATTAAAAAAATTGAAAAGTCACATGTATTTTACTCCTTCCTTCCTTCCTTCCTTCCTTCCTTCCTTCCTTCCAGTACTGGGGATGGAACACAGGGACCTTTCACCTCCAAGTTACACACCCAGCCCTATTTTTTTTTTTTTTTTTTGGAAACAGTCTGGCCAGGTTGACAAGAGTCTCACTACTCCCTGAGGCTGTCCCTGAACCTGTGATCCTCTGGCTCACCTTCCAAGAACCGGAATGGCAGGTGTGCGCCACCACGCCCGGGTCACGCTGTTGTTTATTACACCTTGATGACAAGAAACTCTGACGACAAAATCGTAGAGATGTTGTGAGGAATCGTGGCTATGTTCTGGTGAGGCCCTAGGCTGAGTTGCTTTAAATGTTTTATGAGAGCTGGGCGTGGTGGCGCACGCTTGTAATCCCAGCATTTGTGAGGCTGAGACCGGAGGATCGCGGTTCGTGGACAGCCTCAGCTACTTAGTGAGACCCTGTTTCAATATAAAGAATAAAAAAATAGGGCAGGGGGTGTAGCTTGGAGGTCAAATGCCTCTGGGTTCCATCCCCAGACCCTCAAAAATAAATAAATAAAAATAAATGTTTTTATGAGCAAATGGATGGAGAGTGCTTCCTTTGGGGGATACTTGGCATCTGCTGTTTCCAAAAATCATTTTGTCTTCACAGGTGGCGCCGTTCCTGCCTGCCCGGCGGTCACTCACTCCGTCACTCTTTGGGGCACAGGTAGCTTGAGCGTAGCAGCCTCCTTCTCCCCAGTGACTAGAATATTTGCGGTAAATGCACAGAAATCCCAGCCAATTAGCTGGCTGTACTGGCACACACCTGTCCCCCCAGCGCCTCAGGAGGTTGAGGCAGGAGAACCACAAGTTCGAAGCCCAACCTATACAACTTAGAGCATATCTCAAAAATAAAACAATAAGGATATAGCTGAGGATGTAGCTCAGTGGCCAAGCACCCCTGGGTTAGGTCCCCAATACCACAAAAACAAAACAAATGGAATCCCCACCAATCAGAACGTAAGAGGCCAGCACTAGACTCTTCTCATGTGTTTGCAGTAGAGGATCCTGACATTAGCTTTTGATTTTTAAGCATACGACCTAGCCAGGTGCGGTGGCGCACGCTTGTAATCCCAGCATTCGGGAGGCTGAGACCGGAGGATCGCGGTTCGTGGACAGCCTCAGCAACTTAGTGAGGCCCTTGACAACTCAGTGAGACCCTGTTTCAAAATAAAGAATAAAAAAATAGGGTTGGGGGAGGTTAGAATGCCCCTGAGTTCCATCCCCAGTACTGCAAAAAAAAAAAAAAAAAAAAAAAAAAAAAAAAAAAGGACTTATTCCTGATTATCTCGCAATAGCAACCTTACAGTTAACCAATTGTAGTGGGGCAAAAGGCTGGGAGTCCAGCTCAGAAAAACACCCCTGGGTTCAATCCCCAGCACCCCCCCCCATACACACAGTTTTTTTTATACTTTATCCATAAGTCATATGTGCCAGTGGTTACTTTTCTACTTTTCATTTATTCAAAATATATTTGCTCACAAGTGTCCGTTATGGGTTTTTTTTGGGGTGTGTATATGTGTAGTACTGGGGCTGGAACCCAGGGGCTTTTCTACCTCTGGGCTGTACTCTCAGACCTATTTTATACTTTATTTGGAAACAGGGTCTCACTAAGTTGCTGAGAGCCTCACTAAACAGCTGAGGCTGGCTTCGAACCTGCACCATCCTCCAGTCTCAGCCTCCCAAGCACGGGGATTACAAGCCTGCGCCACCACGCCCGGCCTGTTTTGGGCTTTTATGGTGTGCAGAAACATAACAATGAATGAAACCAAAAAAGGCTTTCCCTCTTTTTATTTTTTCCAGCATTGGGGATGGAACAAGCTACGCCCCCAGCCCTATTTTTATTCTTTATTTTGAAACAGGGTCTCGCTAAGTTGAGGAGGACCTTATTAAGTACCTGAGGCTGGCCGAGAACCTGCGATTCTCCTGTCTCAGTTTACCAAGTACTGGGATTACATGCATGCATGACTATATCCAGATCAATTTTTATTTTGAAACAAGGCCTTGCTAGGTTAATGAAAATCTCACTACTTGCCGAGGCTGCCCTCGAATCTGTGATCCTCATGTCTCAGCCTCTCAAGTCCTGGGATTACAGGCATGCACCACCTCGCCGGCTTATTTTTTATTTAGAAATGTGATCTTGCTAAGTTGGTGCCTGCTGGCCTCCCGCTTTTGATCTTCTTGGCTCCCCCAAGTAATGGGATCATAGGTGTGAGCCACTGCGTCCAGTTTTCTTCACTTTTCACTCAGTTTCTTAGCATCTGCCATTTTAGTGCCAGATGCTATAAAACTGGAATGTCTCCATCTGTGTGAGCTGCTGTAACAAAATTCCAGAGACTGGTGTGGCTGTGTGGCCTGTGAACAACACAAGCTTATCTCTCCCAGTTCTGGAACCTGGGAAGTCAATATCAAGGTACCAGCAGATCTGGATCTAGCGAGGGCCTGAGTCCTGGTTCACAGGTGGCCCCGACTTGCTGTGTCCTCACAAGCTGGAAGGGCAAGGGAGCTCTTTGGGGCGTCTTTTCTGTGTGTGTTGATGCTAGGGATTGAACCTAGGGGTATTCTACCTCCAAGCTGTCCTCCCAATACTATTTTACTATTTTATTTATCTATCTATCTATCTATCTATTTAATTATTTATTTATTTGGTGGTACTGGAGTTCCTTGGAAGCCCTTCTACCTCCGGGCTACACTCCCAGACCTATTTTTTTTATATTTTTATTTGGAAACAGGGTCTCTTAAGCCAGCGCGGCTGGCTTCGAACCTGTGCGATCCTCCTGTCTCCGCCTCCCAAGCGCGGGGATCACAAGCGTGTGCCACCATGCCCAGTTATTTTATTTTTTTATTTTATTTGGAAACAAGGTTTTGCTGTGTTTCTGAGGGCCTCATTAAGTTGCTGAGACTGGCTTTAAACCTGCGATCCTCCTGTCTCCGCCTCCCAAGTACTGGGATTACAGCACCACCATGTCTGGTTTCTGGGGTGGCACTGGAGATGGAACCCAGGCGCTTTCTACCTCCGGGCTACACTCCCAGACCTATTTTATATTTTATTTGGAAACAGGGTCTCACTAAGCTGCTGAGAGCCTCACTAAGTAGCTGAGGCTGGCTTCGAACCTGCGCAATCCTCCTGTCTCAGCCTCCCAAGTACTGGGATTACAAGCGTGCACCACCACACCTGGCTATCTGGGGTGCGTTTTTACAAGGGTGCTAATCTCATCCATGAGGGCTCGGCTCATGTACCAGATTCCCATCTCCTGATACCATCACCTTGGAGGTTCAATGTATGGCTTTCGGAAGGAGGAAAACATTCAAATTATAGCAGAGAGTAATAAAATAATAATGCATCTTCCTTTGGGTTTTTGTTAGATATAAAGAATGTGAAGTCAAGCCGGGCGTGGTGGTGCACGCTTGTAATCCCCGCACTTGGGAGGCTGAGACAGGAGGATCGCGCAGGTATGAAGCCAGCCTCAGCTACTTAGTGAGGCTCTCAGTAACTTAGTGAGACCCTGTTTCCAAAAATAGTCTGGGAGTATAGCCCAGAGGTAGAAAGCCTCTGGGTTCCACCCCCAGTACCACATACACACAAAAGAAGAATGTGAAGTCAATGGACACATGCCTTCTTTTTTTTTTTTTTAATAGTACTGGGGATGGAACCCAGGGACATTCTACCTTTGAGATACACCCTCAGCCCTATTTCATTTCTATTTTGAAATAGAGTCTCACTAGGTTGACGAGAGTCACTACTTGCTGAGACTGCCCTTGAATCTGTGTTCCTCCAGTCCCAGCCTCCCAAGCACTGGGATTCCAGGCATGTGCCGCCTGTCGCATCAGAAGGCATGGACATACGCTCTCTGATGTGACACACTGAGACATATCATCCCTTCTGGGGCATTCTCGACAAAAATATGAAGCCTAAGTTTAAGCGTAAGGAAACATCAGAGAAACCTGAATTAAGGGACGTTCTACAAAATAACTGGTGGCTACTCGAGGTCAGGGTCATGAGATATAAAAATAATTAGGAATGGTCCCGATTAAGGGGGCGAGAGAGACATGACATCCACCCGCAAAGCGTGATCCTCAATTGCTTTCGCAATTCCACGAGGAGAGACAGGACCACTGGCGAAATCTGATTAAAGTCTGGAGATCGGGTAATAGCATTACCGATGTTAATTTCTGGAGCTTTGAAGGCATACAACGACTGCACTGTGGTCTGTAAGAAAATGCCCTTTTTATATTTTAGGAAATGCCTGCGAAAGTATTTAGGAGCAAAGAACAAGTTTTAAAGCTATAAAGGCCTTAGAACAATGCCTGGCACTAGGCGTGAGCACGGTTGTTTTCTAACTGAGCGTTTGCAGCGCTGAATAGTATCCCAAAGTGCTTCTGTGACCTTCGGTAACAATGTTGCCGGAAGCGGCCACTCTAGCTGAGCTTTCTTTTCCTGTTTCCTAGTGTTGGGATGTTACACAGTCCTGGAGACTGTAGGAAACCGTAAGGACGTTGTTTGGCTGCGTCTCACTGCCCTTGGCTCCTCCTGCTGTCCCTGCGAGGCTCCAATCCTCTTTTAACAGCCCTGGGGCATTGAGACTGGAAAGGGTCACCCGATCTGTGGCACCCAGAGCCAGACTGGGTGGTGCGGAGGACAGAGGGGGCTGGCTGCGGAGAAGAATAGCCCCCAGAGATGGCCTTTAAATAGTTGACTACGGTTCCCCCCCTGCGGGGGAAGGGATAACTCGGGTGGGATGTGGAACTGGTTGGAAATAAAAATGCCTACTTAAGCCATGGGCTGGTTCTCAATTTACTGCTTGAATGGCTCCATAGGAACCCTGATGGCCAGACAAGGGCAAGAGCCCTATCTTTTAAAGCCCTTGTCATGCACGGATGGCTCAATCCTGAACCCAGCCCTCAGTGGCTTTTACCTTGGGATGAGTGGATGAAGGGTTGTGGTTACCATGGTTACTTGGCTGCTTCTAGAGAAGCCACCATACCCCAGCCTGACTGTGGGAGAAGCCAGTGTTTTGTATGGATGTATAACTAACCTACTCATCTACTCCATCCACAGCAATCTTCAGGGTACTTGGGGCTAAAAAAAAATCCCAATCAAATGGGCCTCATGTGGTTCTAAAGCTCTATGGAGAGAGGTCTGCTCATGGGGAACGTGAAAAGAAATGGTGTGGTCCTCTTTGATTTGTACCTACTTGAGGAAGGAGGAGGACACTGTTTGGAGAGGATGTACAGGTTGCAGAAATAGGAGGGTGTGCTTCTCAGTATCAGTACCGGGTGTCAGAATGATTAGAGGGGACAGCGCCCAGAGGGAGAGAGGGGAACACTGGTGATTTTAGACATACACCACCTAGCTTTACACCATCTAGCACTGACTAATGCTGAGTCTTTCATGCATCTAAGATTTCACTGACTCTTGGAAGGTTCCGGACACTGTAGGTACTGACAAATTGGCATCAAACACGCACATAGTCTGTTGAGGAGTCAAGGACAAAGGCCCTGGAGCTGAAAGGTCTTTGCACCTCTCTAATTTATCACATGAAAGCCCAGTGAGTAGCTCTTGGGATCCTACCTATTGGATGCTTTTCTTGTATTGATTCATGGTTTTCTTTATTCCTGCATGTACTTAGCGTGAGTTTTTGAGCACTGACTTTGGGCTGTGGACGAGCAGACAGGAGCCTCAGCTCTCACGGAGCAAATGTCTAGGGGAGAGTAAAACAAACAACATTTCAGATGCGACAGCAAAACAGAGCAGGGCCGGGAAGCAAGGTGAGGGTTGCTCTGTTCTGTTTTGGCTTGTTTGTGTGGCACTGGGGTTTGAACACGGGGGGGTATTCTACCTCCAAGCTACAGCCCCAGCCCTCTTTTATTTTTACTTGGAACAGAGTCTCACTAGGCTAATGAGAGTCTCACTACTTGCTGAGGCTGGCCTTGAACCTGCGGTCCTCCTGTCTCAGCCTCTCAAGTACTGGGATTACAGGTGTGTGCCACCACGCCCGGCTCTGCTTTGTTCTTTTCTACGGGTAGGTTGGGGTGACAAGTGACAGCCTCGCCTTCCACCTAACACCAGTGACTTGACGCTTCCTTTCAAAATAAAGTTTAAGACTGATTTTATTTCAAGAAAACGGTAAGTCAATAGCTGCTCAACAAGATGGCATGTACACAGCTGGCGTTGTTCCGGTGTGGCTCAAAGGTAGCCCTTCCCATCTGGAGTGTGGCTCAAAGGTAGCCCTTCCCATCTGGGCTGGACGTTAGAAGCCCCTGGGAGGTCAAGGCACAATCCAGACCAATTGTATTAGAAAATTAGCCACAGGACCCTCTTCTCCCAACCTCACAGGGAGCATTGAACTAGACAGGGCATACTGTGGCTGAGCCCTTGGGGTGAGGGAGGCGTGTGATTCTCTGCATGGAGGAGCTCCGGGCCCACTCCCCGCTGCTGGGTGTGCCCAGGGTCTCGGTACTCCGGGGCCTCCCAGAGCACTATCTCAGCTCTCATCTTGTCCTCTCCGCTTCCTTCTCTGGAAAGCAAACTTCTCAACTGCCAACAGCAAAACAGCCACGGTGGGAAACTTGTGTTTTGCGTGTTCAGTCCAGAGCTGCGGTTCCCTGTTCCTCAGGAAGACTCCACCTTGGGGATTAGAAGGGAGTGCTGTTCTCCTGAAGTTTGTTTTGGGGCATTTAAAACACCGTCGTAAATCATCACTAGGTAGTCTCCGTGTTCTGAGTTTGGTAAGACACCCGGAGGCGTGGGAAGCACAGGGAAGGTGGGTGGAGGAGGGAGCCCTTTCCCGAGGGAAACCACCGTCTCAGTGTGAAGGCCCGAGGCCATCCGTGACAGTGGCAGTCTGAGCAAATTGTAAAGTGAATCGGGTCTTGGGAGCCCAGGCCAGTGGCCAGCCTCCCGTTGTCCCCTCCCAGTGGCTCCTCGTGGTCAAGGCGCTGAGACCAGGTGGTCCAGCTGGTTTTCCAATAGCCTTCACCTAGACTGCTGAGAATGGCATCCCTCATCCCTGCCCGAGCCAGCTGCCGCCTGAGTGCCCAGTGTCTTAGTAGAGCCATCATTCTCGGCCATCGAGCGGGGACACAGGCCTTTCAGAAGGAAGGGTCAGGCCATGTTCTAACCCTCCGGCTCCCACTCTGTTGAGTTAAGTTTCTCTATCTGGGATGCTCTTCTGCCACCATCCCCAGCTCCACTCTTGCTATCAAAGTTTTTTTTTTTCCTCCCCCCACCCTTGGTACAGGGGATGGGACCCAGGTGAATTCTACCTCCGAGCTACACTCCCAGTCCTATTTTTTTTTTTAATTTTTATTTTGAAACAGGGTCTCCCTGACTTGCAAAGGGCCTTACTACGTAGCTGAGGCTGGCTGCGAACCTGCAAATCTCCGCCTCAGCCTCCCAAGTGCTGGGGTTACAAGTGTGCGCCATCACACCAGGATATTAGAGATTTTTTATTTTTGTTTTTGCGGTACTGGGGATGGAACCCAGAGGCATTCTACCTCCGAGCTACACCCTGAGCCCTATTTTTCACTCTTTATTTTGAAACAGGGTCTCACTGAGCTGCAGAGGGCCTCACTAAGTAGCTGAGGCTGTCCGCGAACCGCGATCCTCCGGTCTCAGCCTCCCCGATGCTGTGATTACAAGTATGTCACTTTTTTGATCACGTGTATATGATACGATTGTAGATACCATGCTAGGCCCCAAGTCACAGGGAGCAGGGAACAGATGAATGGATAAGAAATCGTTTTCCTAAGGGCTGTATTCTTCATTCTGTAACCTTGAGAAGCTCTTACATTTGATGGATTTCAGGCCTCTGGTGGAAGGGAGGGGAGGTTAATTTGAGGAGGGGCCTCTCTCACCCCTACCCCCTTCCTGTCTACTTCAGAGGCTAGAAAACTCCCTTGGTCTCAGTGTTAGACACTCGGTCAGGCTGAGCCACACAGCTCCAGCCTCCTGGTGAGAGCCCGGGTGGGAGGGATGGCCGCGCGGCGGCCGGACAGGCGCTGCTCATCTTTAGCTCATTCAACCCCAGGGGGCCCGGCAATGTGTCCATGGGGACGGGGCTGACTTGACGCACGAGGGGCAGAGCTAACTCCCTTCCTCGACCACATGGCACGTTCTCCCGCTCCGTCCGTGGCGGCAGGATGCGGAGAGCTTATGTTTTAGGCTCCTTCGAGGCAGTTCTTACTCATTGATGTGATTGGGAGACACTCTTTCTACTGACATAGCTGAGCGTAGATCCCTTTCTCAGTTCCTTAGCGGAGAGTGAAGATTGGAGGGAGTGGGACCCAGGGCAGGGACATTTCCATGCAATGTATCAGGCAGTGAGATGCCTCTCGGTACAACAGAGGCACCTCCGAGAGGACAGAGCACCACCCCTGGACAGAGCGTCCTGAGCTGAAGGGAGTCAAGACCACGACAGGGCACACAGGTAGGGATGGCAGCGGGGGAATGGAGTGGTCTGGACACGCTTAGTCATGTCCCACCCTGCTGCAGCCAGGCCGCGTGGGATCCTGAGTAGTTGTAGGGTAGTAGATTTTTATAGATCTCAGTAAATTTGTTTTTTTTTTGTTTTGGTGGTCCTGGGGGTGGAACCCAGAGGCTTTCTATCTCCAGGCTATATTCCCAGCCCTATTTTATATTTTATTTGGGGAAACAGGATCTCACTAAGTAGCTGAGGCTGGCTTTGCACCTGCGCGATCCTCCTGTCTCAGCCTCCCAAGCGCGGGGATTACAAGCGTGGGCCACCACGCCCGGCTGTGTGTGTGTGTGTGTGTGTGTGTGTGTGTGGTACTGGGGATGGAACTCAGGGGCATTCTACCTCCGAGCTACACCCCCAGCCCTATTTTTCAGTCTTTTACTTTTGAAATAGGGTCTCACTGAGTTGCAAAGGGCCTCAATAAGTAGCTGAGGCTGTCCGCAAACCATGATCCTCCAGTCTCCGCCTCCCAAATGCTGGGATTACAAGCGTGCGCCACCATGCCCAGCCTCAGTAGATTAAAAACAACTTTGTACCATCTACTCTCCTGAAGTAGATTTTTTTGCATTGGGGAAAGAATACTTAATTATAACACATCTCAAGGCCATCTGACATGTCTCTAGATGTCTTCCAGATCATTTGGGGGCAGCAAGACTGATGCCTGGTGAGTATTCCCAGTATGGCCATGGGGTATTAAAATGTTGACACGCCGGGCGTGGTGGCGCACGCTTGTAATCCCCGCGCTTGGGAGGCGGAGACAGGAGGATGGCGCAGGTTCGAAGCCAGCCACGCTGGCGTAAGAGACCCTGTTTCAAAAATATAAAATAGGTCTGGGAGTGTAGCCTGGAGGTAGAAGGGCTTCCAAGAACCCCAGTACCACACACACAAAAAAATAATAATAAAATAAATAAATAAAATGTTGACACAACTGGGCAGAGTGGTACAGGCCGGTAATCCCAGTACTTGGGAGGCTGAAACAGGTGGGTTGCAGGCCAGCCTCAGCAACTTACCGAGACTCTGTTTCCAAAATAAATAAGAAAATAGGGCTGGGGGTGTAGCTCAGTGGTAGAATGCCCTTGCATTCAATCCCTAGTACCATTAAAAAAAAAAAAAAAAGGTTTAAGCCTGGCGTGGTGATGCACGCTTGTAATCCCAGCATTCAGGAGGCTGAGATCATAGGATTGTGGTTTGTGGACAGCCTAAGCTAGTTAGCAAGGTCCTTCACAATTCTGTGAGACCCTGTTTCAAAAAAAAAAATAAAGACTAAAAAATAGCATTGGGGGTATAGCTCAGAGGTACAATGACCCTGGGTTTCATCCCCAGTACCACACACACAAAAAAAGGGACTGATGACCGAGCAGCAGAGTCACGTGGTCAGCGAAGTCGGCCAGCAGAGTCACGGTGGGTCAGCAGAATCACGCGGCAGAGAAGAAATGAGGGTACTTGTGTTGCTGGGTCCTGGGGTGAGACTAGTGGCTGGTCCTTTCAGGACATCTGGAGTCTGCCCTGAGATGTCCAGAGTCTCCCGATATCTGGAGTCTCACAGCATCTCTGCTCTGGCTTCTGGGGCTCCCCCTCTTATTTCCGCTGCGGGGTCCTGTGGGGGAAGGGAGGGACCCAACCTATTAGTAGGAAGTATTTTTTTTTTTTTTTTTTTTGCAGTACTGGGGATAGAACCCAGGGGCATTCTACCTCCGAGCTACAGCCCCCACCCTATTTTTTTATTCTTTCTTTTCTTTTTCTTTCTTTTCTTTTTTTGGTGTGGTACTGGGGTTCCTGGAAGCCCTTCTACCTCCGAGCTACACTCCCAGACCTATTTTATACTTTTTATTTGGAAACAGGGTCTCCTAAGCCAGCATGGCTGGCTTTGAACCTGCGCGATCCTCCTGTGTCTGTCTCCCAAGTGCGGGGATTACAAGCGTGCGCCACCATGCCCGGCCTCAGTAGATTAAAAACAACTTTGTACCATCTACTCTCCTGAAGTAGATTTTTTTGCATTGGGGAAAGAATACTTAATTATAACACATCTCAAGGCCATCTGACATGTCTCTAGATGTCTTCCAGATCATTTGGGGGCAGCAAGACTGATGCCTGGTGAGTATTCCCAGTATGGCCATGGGGTATTAAAATGTTGACACGCCGGGCGTGGTGGCGCACGCTTGTAATCCCCGCGCTTGGGAGGCGGAGACAGGAGGATCGCGCAGGTTCGAAGCCAGTTGCGCTGGCGTAAGAGACCCTGTTTCAAAAATATAAAATAGGTCTGGGAGTGTAGCCTGGAGGTAGAAGGGCTTCCAAGAACCCCAGTACCACACACACAAAAAAATAATAATAAAATAAATAAGTAAATAAAATGTTGACACAACTGGGCAGAGTGGTACAGGCCGGTAATCCCAGTACTTGGGAGGCTGAAACAGGTGGGTTGCAGGCCAGCCTCAGCAACTTACCGAGACTCTGTTTCCAAAATAAATAAGAAAATAGGGCTGGGGGTGTAGCTCAGTGGTAGAATGCCCTTGAATTCAATCCCTAGTACCATTAAAAAAAAAAAAAGGTTTAAGCCTGGCGTGGTGATGCACGCTTGTAATCCCAGCATTCAGGAGGCTGAGATCATAGGATTGTGGTTCGTGGACAGCCTAAGCTAGTTAGCAAGGTCCTTCACAATTCTGTGAGACCCTGTTTCAAAAAAAAAAAATAAAGACTAAAAAATAGCATTGGGGGTATAGCTCAGAGGTACAATGACCCTGGGTTTCATCCCCAGTACCACACACACAAAAAAAGGGACTGATGACCGAGCAGCAGAGTCACGTGGTCAGCGAAGTCGGCCAGCAGAGTCACGGTGGGTCAGCAGAATCACGCGGCAGAGAAGAAATGAGGGTACTTGTGTTGCTGGGTCCTGGGGTGAGACTAGTGGATGGTCCTTTCAGGACATCTGGAGTCTGCCCTGAGATGTCCAGAGTCTCCCGATATCTGGAGTCTCACAGCATCTCTGCTCTGGCTTCTGGGGCTCCCCCTCTTATTTCCGCTGCGGGGTCCTGTGGGGGAAGGGAGGGACCCAACCTATTAGTAGGAAGTATTTTTTTTTTTTTTGCAGTACTGGGGATAGAACCCAGGGGCATTCTACCTCCGAGCTACAGCCCCCACCCTATTTTTTATTCTTTCTTTTCTTTTTCTTTCTTTTCTTTTTTTGGTGTGGTACTGGGGTTCCTGGAAGCCCTTCTACCTCCGGGCTACACTCCCAGACCTATTTTATACTTTTTATTTGGAAACAGGGTCTCCTAAGCCAGCATGGCTGGCTTTGAACCTGCGCGATCTTCCTGTGTCTGTCTCCCAAGTGCGGGGATTACAAGCGTGTGCCACCAAGCCCGGCTTATTCTTTATTTTGAAATAGGGTTTCACTGAGTTGCAAAGGGCTTCACTAAATAGCTGAGGCTGTCCACTAATTATGATCCTCCTGTCTCATCTTCCCAAATACTGGGATTACAAACGTGTGCCACCACGCCCAGCTAATAGGAAGTATTTTGAATATCATTTCTGGGAATACCAGAAACTGGGCATGAAATGCTATGATTTATATTATAAACATAGACATCTGAGCCAGGGATAGTGGCACACGCTTGTAATCCCAGTACTTGGGAGGCTGAGACAGGAGAATCACGAAGGTTTGAAACCAGCTTCAGTTACTTACTGAGGCTCTCAGCAACTTAGTGAGACCCTGTTTTCAAAATAAAATATAAAATAGGTCTGGGAGTGTAGCCTGGAGGTCGAAAGCCCTTCAGACTGGGGCATCCGAGTCTGCTGCAGCAAGTGCCCATCCTCCAGGAACCCACAGCAGGGGCCGGGGCCTGACTTCTGAGTGGGTGGGTGATCGGTGGCTTTGAAGGCGGGCCTGAGGGCAGAGGCCATGTGGGTGGCACCGTGTACATAGAGCTGGCGGCCCAGACCTGGCTGCAGGACTTGGGGACAGCATCGTAACTCCAGAGTGTGTGGGGGCAAGCTTCTGACATCTTTGCAATTAAGGCTCTCTCCTGTCCTGAATTCTTTATTTTTAATTTTTATTTTTTTGCAAAATGCACATGTTATCCTTGAATGGTTTCCATTAAATTGACTCAGCCTGAAATGGCACCAAATGGAGGCGGTGGTTGGTACGAATAAAAGAAGGCAACAGAGAACAACTGAGTTTTCCCTTGTTGTAGCCCTCGGGGAGCCCGCTGGGCTCCTCTGCAGGCAGCCGCCCTCCCTGGATGCACAGGAGGGATCAGGGCCCCTGGCTTGCCAGTTGCCTCACCACTGGGATGTTTTGCAATTGTCCTCTCCTCCCAGCCTGCTAACACGACTCCTGCCACTCATGCCAAGAAGCCAGGGCGCTCTCTTTCCTCCTGATCGGCATCTGGCGGGATTTGAGTCTGGCAGTGGAGCCCACCACTGTCTGTAGATCATCTACACCCTGACGGCCAAGTATCACCAGAGGGACTGGCTCCTCCTCCCTTCCCTTTCCCCCCTTCCCTCCCTTCCTCCTTCCTTCCTTTCTTCTCTCTTTCATTTTTCTTGGTACTGGGGATTGAGCCCAGGGTGTTTGACCTCTGACTGACTCCCCCAGCTCTTTTTATTTTGAAACAGAGTCTTGCCAAGTTGCTGAGGGGCTTGCTAAGTTTCCCAGGCTGGCTTCGAACCTGTGATCCTCTGGTCTCAGCCTCCCAAGTACTGGGATCCTGAGATCATAGGCAGGCACCACCACGCCCTGCCAGGCTCCAAGTTTTCTATAGGCTTTATTCTCTTCCTCCACACTCTGACTTCTCCCCACCCGTGCCTGGGGTCCACCTGTGTCCATTCACATGGACATGGATTAAAAAGTACTTTAAGGACCACTGTTGGCGTTTCAAAAGTTAATTTATGCCGGGCGTGGTGGCACAGGCTTGTAATCCCCATGCTCAGGAGGTGGAGACTGGAGGATCGCGCAGGTTCGAAGCCAGCCGTGCTGGCTTAAGAGACCCTGTTTCCAAATAAAAATATAAAAAAAATAGGTCTGGGAGTGTAGCTTGAAGGTAGAAGGGCTTCCAGGAACCCCAGTACCACAAAAAACAAAAACAAAAACAAAAACAAAAAAACCCCAGCCAACTAAACAAACAAAAAACCCCAAAAGTTAATTTATCACAGGTTATCTTATCAGAGGGGGTATTAGCATATTGACATTTTCATGTTTGTGGTGCTGGGGATTGAACTTAGGGGCATTCTACCTCCAACCTACATCCCCAGCCCTATTTTATTTTATTTTATTATTTTACTTATTTTTTTCTGCTCTATTTTATTTTTTATTTGGAAACAGCATCTCACCAAATTGCTGAGGTCCTCACTAAGTTGCTGAGGCTGGCCTTGAACCTGTGATCCTCTTATTTCAACCTCCTCAGTATTGGAATTACAGGTTTGTGCCACCATGCCTGGGGGGCGCTGGCATTTTGAAAGTTAATTTAGCACAGCGGTCTGAAGGTAGTGGAGATTATCCAAGTCCGGGGGGTTAGCAAAATGGGGCAAATACAGCTTGATTTTTTTGGGGGGTAAATAAGATAGTTTTGGGCTACAGTGTCCCTTTCCTTACATGTTGCCTGTGGCTGCCTTTGCTATACAAAGACAGAGTTGAGGAGTTGCAACAGAGGCCGTACAGATTGCAAAGCTGGAATGTTTTTTCCTTTTCAAAGTTTGCCAACACTTAGCAAGGCGTGGTGGCACACGCCTGTAATCCCAGTGCTTGGGAGGCTGAGGCAGGAAGATTGCAGGTTCGAGGCCAGCCTTAGTGACTTAGTGAGGCCCTGTTTCAAACTAAAAAATAAAATAGGGCTGAAGGTGCAGCTCAGAGGTAGAAAGTCCCTGGGTTCAATTCCCAGTACCAAAAAAGAGAAAAAAATCCAACACTTGATCCAAACTAACTTTTTTTTTTTTTTTTTTTTTTTTTGTGGTACTGGGGTTCCTGGAAGCCCTTCTACCTCCGGGCTATACTCCCAGACCTATTTTATATTTTTATTTGGAAACAGGGTCTCCTAAGCCAGCGCGCGCGGCTGGCTTCGAACCTGCGCGATCCTCCTGTCTCCGCCTCCCAAGCGCGGGGATGACAAGCGTGCGCCACCACGCCCGGCTAATGCAAACTAATTTGATTTATATGTCCTACATACAACGATCCAACTCCCGAACCCTGTGACAGGGAACTCACTTCCTGATACTTGCCAGCTATTTAATTCTAGAAAGTTCTTTTTTTTTCTCTTGGTACTGGGGATGAAATACAGGGGCCTTCTACCTCCAGTCTATACCTCCAGCCCTAGTCTATATTTTATTGGGAAACAGGGTCTCACTAAGTTGCTGAGAGCCTAAGTAGATGAGGCTGGCTCGAACCCGTGTGATCCTCCCGTCTCAGCCTCCCAAGTACTGGGATTACAAGTGTGCGCCACCACGCCCGGCTCTGGAAGGTTCTTTCTTATGTTAAGCTACATTTGATTTCTTATGTTTTTTTCTTCTACGATTTTATTGGAAAACTAAGAAATCAGGTAACCCCAGAGAGCAACTTTTTTTTTTTTTTTTTTTTTGCAGATCCGGGAATTGAACACAGGGAAATTGTACCTCTGAGCTATACCCCAGTCCTATTTTTTTTTTTTTTTTAGTTTTTTTATTTATTTATTTTTGCGGTACTGGGGATGGAACCCAGGAGTATTGCATCTGAGCTACACCCTCAGTCCTATTTTTTATTCTTTATTTTGCAACAGGGTCTCACTAAGTTGCGGAGGGCCTCACTAAATAGCTGAGGCTGTCTGCGAGATCCTTGTCTGTAATCCCAAACACTGGGATTACAAGCGTGCGCCACCATGCTCGGCTCCCAGTCCTATTTTTTAGTCTTTTTATTATTAATGTATTTATTGTGGTACTGAGGGTGGAACCTAGGGGCTTTTCTACCTCCGGGCTATACTCCCAGACCTATTTTCTATTTTATTTGGAAACAGGGTCTCACTAAGTTGTTGAGGGCCTCACTAAGTAGCTGAGGCTGGCTTGGAACCCATGCGATCCTCCTGTCTCAGCCTCCCAAGCGCGGGGATTACAAGCTCTGCCACCACGCCTGGTTATCATTATAGGATTCTAACTTCAATTTCTTTGGAAGGATGCTGAGAAGTGAGTCATATAGTGGTTTGTATGGCTGATTCCATATGGTGGTTCCATCCTGGTCTTTGAGGAAGCTCCGTACTGATCTCCAAGGTAGTTGTGCTAATTTATGATCCCATCAACAGCACGAGATCCTCTGTCCCCACATCTTCCCCAGCATTTATCATTGTTTGCATTTTTGATGATTGTCATTCCAACTGGAGTTAGATGGAGTCAGAGTAGTTTTGATTTGCTTTTCCCTGATTGCTGATGAAGACTTTTTCATATATTTGTTGGCCATTTGTATTTCTTCTTTTGAGAAGTGTCTATTCATTTCAGTAGCCCATTTTTAAATTGGGGTATTTGTCTGTTTTTTTTTAATGTTAAATGTTTTGAGTTCTTTTTCATACATTTTTAATGGTTCAGAAAGCATGGCAGGTATCATTTTGTTGCTACTAACATTAAAAAAAATTTTTTTTTGCAGATTCCGGGTGTGGTGGCACACACTTGTAATCTCAGTGCTTGGGAGGCTGAGACAGGAGGATCACACAGGTTTGAAGCCAGCCTCAGCTACTTAGTGAGGCTCTGAGCAACTTAGTGAGGCCCTGTTTCCAAATAAAGTATAAAATAGGTTTGGGAGAATAGCCCAGAGGTAGAAAAGCCCCTGGGTTCCACCCTGCGTACCACAAAAAAAAAAAAAAAATTTTTTTTTTGAAGACTAAGGATGTTTTTTTTAAAAAAAGACTATATATTTCATGTGGTATTTCTTTCTTTCTTTTTTTTTTCCAGGTCTGGAGATGGAACCCAGAGGCATTCAACCTCTGAGCTACATCCCCTGCCCAATTTTTTATTCTTTATTTTGAAACAGGGTCTCACTGAGTTGCAGAGGGCCTCACTAAGTAGGTGAGGCTGTCCACGAACCGTGATCCTCTGGTCTCAGCCTCCCAAATGCTGGGATTACAAGTGTGCGCCATCACACCCAGCTCTCATGTGGTATTTCTAATACTCTATTTCATTTTATTTATTTTTGGTATTGTTGACTGAATCCAGAAGCATCTACCTCTGAGTAGTGTTTTGTGTTATGTATTTGAAATATTGGTCCTGTAGCCGGGGATGGTGGCTCACGCTTGTAATCCCTGTGTTTGGGAGGCTGAAACAGGAGGATCCCACAGGTTCAAAGCCAGCCTCAGCTACTTAGTGAGGCTCTAGGGAACATAGCGAGACCCTGTTTCCAAATAAAGTATAAAAAATAGGGCTGGGAGTATAACCCAGAGGTAGAAAGCCCCTGGGTTTCACCTCCAGTACCAAAAAAAAAAAAAAAAAAAAAAAAAAAAATTGGTCCTGTATCAGAGGAGTGATTGGCAAAGCTTTTATCCTAATTTGTAGACTCCCAGAGAGCAATTTCTTTTCTTTTCTTTCTTTTCTTTTCTTTCTTTCTTTCTTTTTTTTTTTTGAGGTACTGGGGATGGAACTCAGGGGCTTTCTACCTCTGAGCTATACCCCCAGCCCTATTTTTTATTCTTTAGGGTCTCACTGACTTGCCAAGGGCCTCACTAAGTAGTAGCTGAGGCTGCCCGGGGACTGTGATCCTCCTGTCTCAGCCTCCCAACCAGAGAGCAATTTCTGATGGTAGAGGTACACCTTTATAAACTGGGGGAGAGACTGTGATGAGAGGCAAGGAAGTAACGACCTTTCTTTTTTTTTGGGGGGGGTGGTACTGGGGTTCCTGGAAGCCCTTCTACCTCTGGGCTACACTCCTAGACTTCCTCCTCCTTCTCTTCCTCTTTCTCCTTCTCTTCCTCCTCCTCCTTTTTTTACATTTTTATTTGGAAACAGGGTTTCCTAAGCCAGCGCGCTCGGCTGGCTTCAAACCTGCGCCATCCTCCTGTCTCTGCCTCCCAAGCGCGGGGATGACAAGCGTGCGCCACCGCCCGGCAAGTAACGACCTTTCAAACCACGTGACGGCAGCGGCCTCTTCCTCACTTCAAGATCCATCCCAGTTTTGAAGATGTGGGGACTCAGCCTTGTTCTTGATGGAGTCCTTGGGGTGGAATGAGCTGCAGACCAGCATCCCCTTAGCAGGCTTTTGACAGTGATTGACGCACAACATCATTTGTGATCCATACATAGAGAGTATGAGTTTCTGATGTCTCTTCCAGAAAAAAAGAGAAACAACAAGAGAGAAATAATTATGCAAGGGAAAAGAGTCTGAGATTTTTAGTCCAAGGTATCATTTGGATACGGTTCCCTTCAGTACTGCTGTGACAAATCACCCCAAAACTTAGCAGCTTGAAATAACCATTTAATTTTTCTCACATCTAAGTGGGTCAGGAAGCTGGGAAGGGTGCTGCTGGGCGGTCTGGTTCTGGCTGAGCTGGCCCTGCAAGACGGCACACCGCAGAGCTGGCAGCTGGTGCTGTCTCCCAGCGGGGAGCTCGCCGGGCTGCTGGCCAGAGCGCCCACACCAAGCTTCTCCACCAGGGCAGCCTTGGGCCATCGGGCTGCTTACCTGGCTGTCAGGGGCTCCCGGTGCAAGTGTTCCAGGCATGGCAGAAACTGTCTCTCTTGGCTGGAAGAGTCATTAGCTCACCCAGAATCAAGAGGGAAGGAGCGTGGTGCCCACCTTTCAGGGCACGCATGGCAAGGGCACACGGGAGAAGAGCAGGTAAGAGGAAAGCTAATGTTGCAACCGTCACTGGAAAATGCAGTGGCCACATGTAGTTATTGTCTTGCAATAGTATCTCTCCTCCTCTTCCTCCTCCTTCTCCTCTTCCTCCTTTCCTCCTCCTCCTTCTCCTCCTCTTCCTCCTCCTCCTCCTTCTCTTCCTCCTCCTCCTTCTCTTCCTCCTCCTCCTTCTCTTCCTTCTCCTCCTTCTCTTCCTCCTCCTCCTCCTCTTTCCCCCCTCCTCTTCCTTCTCCTCCTCCTCTTCCCCCCTCCTCCTCCCCCCTCCTTCTCTTCCTCCTCCTCCTTCTCTTCCTCCTCCTCCTCTTCCTCCTCCTTCTCTTCCTCCTCTCCTCCTCCTCCTCTCCATCTTCCTCCTCTTCCTCCTTCTCTTTCCCTCCTCCTCTTCCTCCTCCTCCTCTCCATCTTCCTCCTCTTCCTCCTCCTCCTCCTCTCCATCTTCCTCCTCTTCCTCCTTCTCTTTCCCTCCTCCTCTTCCTCCTCCTCCTCTCCATCTTCCTCCTCTTCCTCCTCCTCCTCCTCCTCTCCATCTTCCTCCTCTTCCTCCTCCTCCTCTTCCTCCTCCTCCTCTTCCTCCTCCTCCTCCTCCTCTTCCTCCTCCTCCTCTTCCTCCTCCTCTCCATCTTCCTCCTCCTCCTCCTCCTCCTCCTCCTCCTCCTCCTCCTCCTCCTCTCCATCTTCCTCCTCTGCATCCTCCTTCTTGTACTGGAGATTGAACCCAGGGGCATTCTACCTCTTTAAAAGAATTTTTTTTTTTAAATTTTGAATCAGGATCTCCCCAAGTCACTGAGGCTGGCCTTGAGCCTGGCAGCCCTTCTGTCTCATCCCGTCCAAGCACGAGTATCACAGGACAGTCCCACCCCACTTGGCTTCTCACTTCAGAAGCTGTTTCACACCCCAAATATAACCCAGATAGGAAGGGCTTAAAAGAAACATTCTCCACTTTCTCTTCCTTTTCCTATTTCTTTCTCTTTCCTGAATTGATTCCCACCTTCCCTGCAGAACGCCGCCGCCCAGGGACCGTCTGGCACCCGCGTTGCCCATGGCCTTTGGTTTGGAGCACAGTGGACGTGCCCTTGGTCTCACTGCACTTCGGTACTAAATTTATGACTTTGGACGATCGTCTCTCGGTTTCATGTTGCTCAGCAGCTTTGCGTTCCTGATGTTTAGCTCAGGGTTGGGTCGCCACTGGAGAAGGATGATTCCTCCACTCAGTAGAGGTGGGGCTAGACTCACACGATGGAGAAGAATGTCAGCAAGCGCCCGTCGGAGGCACAGACAGATTCATTTAGGAAAGTCAGAGATATACACTCAGGAGAGAACGTGGGCCAACCCCAAGGTGAGAGAGGCTCTTTTGGGAGTGCGGGGCTCTTTTTGTAGCGGAGCTTCTGGGGGGGTGGGGGGTGGGCAGGAGGAGTCCCGGAGGGAGGGTGCTCTCAGTCCATGAGTCACGGAGGACTTAGGGTGTCCCAGTCATCTTCCAGGTCCTGGCCTTCACTGTCTTAGCAGTACCCACCCATTTTATTTAAATGGTCCAAGGACAACCAGCAAGGCCCGAGGACACACTGTCCTTGGACAAAGAGATTCCTCTTTTGTGAGACCTTTGTTGTCTGGTCAAAAGGTACCTCCCTGAGCACAGTCAACCACAACTTTTGGGTCTAAGGGGCCTTGCCACAGACTTCTATATTAAAGTTACATTTTCCTTGTTCTTCCTTTATGTCTCCTTTCTACCTGGTTTTTAACTTATTTGTCATTTTTTGGCAGGTCTTTTGGAAAATTTCCAGAAGGGTTTGGGAACCCATTTTCCACCCTGTGTAGGAAATCATCCACCGATCCCAGGAAGGCCACCTGGCCCTGGGCCTCTGGATAGAACGGCCTATCCCCTGGGTGGGCCGTGCGCCAGTTCGCGCCCTCCTTCCCGACCCCTTTCCCTTGGCCTCAAGACCACCTTTTGCTTTTCAGACTTATTGAGTGGCTGCTTTGGGAAAAGCTTATAATGCAATATGTATAAACCCGTGAATCATACTCAAACATTTCTAACCTGTACCGGCAGCTCCGGTGTTGGCAAGCTGTCCAGAAGGGACAGAGAAGAGCCCGCAGGGGAAGCAGATTTTGGATTCATCCTCTGTACGTGACTAAGCTCTTTTAGTAATACGATATAACTCAGATCGATATCAAAACGAAAAGGCAGAGCTTTCCAAAGAGAAAGAAAATGTGCAACACGATGTTTTGGGAAGGGCTCAGGCAGATGCACACGCCTCTGCCACGTCTACGTGCACGCAAGCTCTGAACTGCCGCGCGGCCCTGGAGAACCACCATCCCCGGCTGCCGGGAACCCTGCGCTGGGGCGCGGGCTTGCTGCGTCAGCGCCTTCCCCTAGATTGGGCTTTTAATCCAACTGCGCATCTCTTCCCGCACAGCCCTGTGCCGGTCCTGGCGGGTGTGCAGACAATCCAGGCAGCAGGGAGGAGATGGAGTCTGCGAGCCTTCCATCCTAGGGCGGAGAAACCTGTTCCCCGACATTATTTGCATTAAAATCACTACAGGGGTTTGGCCACCGCGCACACTGGCTGCGCCCCTGAAGACTGGTTTGGAGGGTCGGGGTGGGAGCGGGACTCCTCCACCAGCTTCACCTGGTCCTGCTGATCCTGGCTCCCCACCGGCTTTCTCCCCCTCCTCCTGGCATTCTGCTTATTTTCTGGGCCACGCACTGAGAGTTTTAAATTGAGAGAGAGCAAGAGCGCGGGCGTCGAGGGGCCAAGGCGAACCCCCTTCCCTTCTGCCCTCCTCTGGTTCGGCAGAAACCTCATGTCTTTGCCAGAAAGGCACCTGGCCAGGGGTGGAACGGGCCAAGGAAAGCAGTTCCGAGCCTGTCTCTTCCTGGCCAGCGGGCTTCTAGTGTCTGGGAAATGACCTGGAAAATGAAAATAGCCATTTCAGGGCACATCCAAGGAGATGAGGGGAGGCCAGGCTCTCTCTTCCCCAGGCCAGAAAGGCGAGAGATTTCTTGCATTTTTTCAAATTAAAGAGTTAAAAAAATTATTATTATTTTGTGGACCTAGGGGTTGAGCCCAGAGGCATTGTACCTCCAAGCTATACCCCCAGCCCTATTTTATTTTGAAATAGAGTCTTTATAGGTTGATGAGAGTCTCACTACTTGCTGAGGCTGTCCTCGAATCTGTGATCCTCTTATCTCAGCCTCCCAAATACTGAGATTATAATTTTATTTGAACAGAAATCTTAGTGGTCTTGGGAGCCAAGCTTCTCAGGCTTGAATGTGCCTAGGAATCGTAGTAAATCTTGTTAAAAGGCAGAGTCTGCTCCAGCAGGTCTGGGGGATGGGGGCTGGAGATTCTGAGTTTCTAATGAGCTGCCAGGTGATTCCGAAGCTGCTGGCCCTTGGGGTCAGAAGGAAGGTGAGTGGCTACCTGAATCTCTTTGGAAGAGAAGGCCATGTTTGCCCGAGGAAGCCACGCCAAAAATGAATGAAAAATAAATGTGGGTGGAAATTTAATGTGCCGTGGAACTGCAGTTTTTCAAGAAATGAGGCAGATGAGAGATATTAGATGATATAGAAAAAGGGGACAAAGCCGGGCGTGGGGGCGCACGCTTGTGATCCCCGCGCTTGGGAGGCTGAGACAGGAGGATGGCACAGGTTCGAAGCCAGCCTCAGCTACTTAGTGAGGCTCTCAGCAACTTAGTGAGACCCTGTTTCGAAATAAAGTATAAAATAGGTCTGGGAGTATAGTCTGGAGGTAGAAAAGCCCCTGGGTTCCACCCTCAGTACCACACATACACACACACACACACACACACACACACACACACACACACACACAAAATAAATAAATAAATAAATGCAAAGAGAAGCAGGATGAAGTGGGGTAAAAAGGGCACTATACCCCAGCCCTATTTTTTTTTTTTTTTTGGTGCTGGCAATTGAACCCAGAGGCATTCTACCTTTGAGCTATACCCCCCCCCCCCCCAGCTCTGTTTTTTATTCTTTATTTGGAAACAGGGTCTAAGTTTCACTGAGACCCTTTTATTCTTTATTTTGAAACAGGGTCTCACCGAGTTGTCAAGGGCCTCACTAAGTAGCTGAGGCTGTCTGCGAACCCCCAGCCCTATTTTATTTTTATTTTGAAATAGAGTCTTCGTAGGTTGATGAGAGTCCCACTACTTGCTGAGGCTGTCCTCGAATCTGTGATCCTCTTGTCTCAGCCTCCCAAGTACTGGGATTACAAGCATATACTACCCTACCCAGTTTTCCAGTTCCTTTTATTTTATTAGTTTGAAACAGGGTCTTGCTAGGTTGAAGAAGGTCTTGCTACGTGGAGGATGGCCTTGAACCTGCAATCCTTCTGTCTCGGCCTCCCAAACACTGAGATGACGGGCGTGCGCCCTACACCTAGCTGCACTGAGTACTCGTAGTGTAAGTATGCGCTCGTGTCTTCTAGCGGCACTGCGCTGTGGTAACAGAATCGCTTCGCTGTTCTTTTCCTCTCTGGGGTCACTCCTTTCCTGGAAATTGGAGCCAGTTCACCTTTACATGCCCCGTGTGTGAGCCCCCGCGAGGCACGAGTTAGATTCAGTGACCAACGCCTCATTCCTGTTCCCTCCGCTCCCCCAGCCCCTGCTGTGTCGTTTTTGGAGAAAAAAGAGAATAGTAAAACACCGTGTCTCCAAATGCCCCTCTCCATTTCCAAGCCTCTAGCCGAGTCCAGGGAACAAGGAGAGTCAGTTCTGGGCTGGAATTTCCACATAAATATTATCTTAAAAAACACTGGCTTCCTCTCATGCAAGTGGGAAACAGGAAGAGTAAGTGTTAAGTGTAGAACATGGCTTTCTTGCCTGCATGCCCAGCTCCTCGGGATGTGCTTCACACGATGGGACAGAGCAAGCTGAGCTATTGATGTCACTGCCCCCGTAGCTTAGCCTGTGAGACCCCACTCCCGGTAGCGACTGGGGCGGAATTGAGGGTACTTTGGAAAGTTACGTCCCAGCCAGCCACCAGTGGACGTGACATTGCCAGGGATGGAGATTCTATTTTCAGGCAAAGTACCATGAAGGACAGAGGTGATATTTGTCTGGCCTGTGACCCCCGAACTCTCTGGAGTAGTAGTATGAGGAATGGAGATGTTATTTGGTGAAGTAACATGAGGAACAGAGGTGCTAACTGTCCACCTGTCGTCACTGGACCTTCCCTGTAAGCATTTTCCCATACATTTTGTGTCTTACCTGTCACATCTGGGCACTTTCTTTGGTCTCTTGGCAACCTGTCCTGCCGCTCTAGCACAACTGGGCTGTGGATGTTACACCTGCCCCGAGCTTGGAAGACATCTTTGAGACTCGATGGAAAGCCCACGTATCTCTAACATGAAACCCACACTGTGGGCTCGGGGTGAATGCCCGAGTTGGGTTCCAGGGGCAGTCCTCAGGTGACACTGGAAGAATGCTCCAAAATGCATCTCCAGAGCCAGAAAGGGCCAGATCCGGGAAGAGCCAGGTATGCTAGAGTAGGGTCCAGCAGACGGGGGGACGTGGGTCTGCACGAAACCCGCACACACTCGCACAGGCCGCTTCGTTCCCTCCCGTGTGCTCCCGCGTATGTGAATAGAGATTTTGACAAGGCTGACAAAAGCGGGCCTGTCAGAACGCCGTCTGGGGACTGGGAGAAGCAGGGACCTCCCTCTGAGGTTCTGTGGCCCTGCAGGCTTTCTGGAGCCACCGGGATAGTTCTACGTGTACAGAAGAAAATGTTGGAGAGGAAGATGCTATTTCTCAGCTAGGGAGGACTAGGGGAAAGAGGTTGCTTAGGAACAGCACGTCTCCTTGGTATTTGTCTTGGGCCATTCATGCTGCTGTAACAAAATACCCCAAACCGGGGCGCCAACAACAGACATTCATAGTTCACAGCTCCGGAGGCTGGACGTCCAAGACCCAGGTGCCCGCTGAGCTGGTGTTTGGAGAAGGCCTTCTGCCCTGTGGACAGGCGTCTTTGGAACTCACCTCACTCACGTGGAGGAAGGGACACCAAGACCTGTTGGGCCTGTTTTTTCAGGGCACTAATCCCATTCCTGGGGGCTCCATCTTGATGGCCTAAGTGTATCCTAAGGCCTTCACCTCCTAATACCATTGCCTCAGAAGTTAGGATGCCAGCAAATGAGATCTAAGGGACACAAACCGTAAACATCCATATCTGAAATGACTAAATAGACAGAAATGGGTGTTCATTTCTTCTATTATTTGGTTTCATTTTTTGGGGGGGTTCTCATTTAGCTTCATTTCTTTTTTTCTTAATTTTTATTTTTGTGGTGCTGAGGGTTGAATTCAAGGACATTCTACCTCTGAGTTACACCTCCATCCCTATTTTAATTGTTTTATTTTTATTTATTAATTTAATTTAATTTTATTTTTTGTAGTACTGAGGGTGGAACCCAGGAACTTTTCTACCTCCAGGCTATACTCTCAGACTCATTTTATACTTTATTTGGAAACAGGGTCTCACTAAGTTGCTGAGAGCCTCACTAAGTAGCCGAGGCTGGCTTCGAACCTGTGCGAGCCTCCTGTCTCAGCCTCCCAAGCGCTGGGATTACAAGCATGTGCCACCACGCCCAGCTTATTTTTATTTTTATTTATTTTTCGGTCCTGGGGATGGAACCCAGGGGCATTCTACCTTTGAGCTACAACCCTAGCCCTATTTTTTATTCTTTATTTGGAAACAGGGTCTCACTAAGTTGCAGAGGGCCTCACTAAGTAGCTGAGGCTGTCTGCGAACCACGATCCTCCAGTCTCAGCCTCCCAAATGCTGGAATTACAAGCATGCACCACCATACCTGGCTTTTTTTTTTTTTTTGAACAGGGTCTTGCTAGGTTGCTAACGGCTCACTACTTGCTGAAGGCTGTTCTTGAACTTGTGATCCTCCTGTTTCAGCCTACCAAGTACTGGGGTTACAAGGCATGTGCCACCACGCCTGGCTCTTTTTCTTTCTTTTAAAATTGTACACGACAGTGAGATTCACAGTGGTACTTTGTGCACATCACATTATTTGGTCTGTTTCCTTCTCCGTACCTCCCCTTTCTCTTTGGGGTTGTTTACTCAAGGAAAACAAACAGCACTGCTTGACCCCCAAAATAATTCATAGTCTTTGGGAGTTTCTTCATTGTCATTAGGATAAAGTGAGTTTAATGCATTCAACATTTGTGCATATACAAGATCTGGTGTGGTCAAATATTGTTTTCATTTGTCTTGTTGACTTATTTATTTATTTATTTTTTGGTGGTGGTACTGGGGTTCCTGGAAGCCCTTCTACCTCTGGGCTACACTCCCAGACCTATTTTATATTTTTATTTGGAAACAGGGTCTCCTAAGCCAGCACTGCTGGCTTTGAACCTGCGCGATCTTCCTGTCTCCGCCTCCCCAGCGCGGGGATTACAAGCGTGCGCCACCACACCCAGCTTATTTATTTATTTATTTATTTATTTATTTATTTATTTATTTTTGGTGGTACTGGGGTTCCTGGAAGCCCCTCTACCTCCGGGCTACACTCCCAGACCTATTTTTACATTTTCATTTTTGGAAACAGGGTCTCCTAAACCAGCGCGCGCGGCTGGCTTCGAACCTGCGCGATCCTCCTGTCTCCGCCTCCCAAGCGCGGGGATTACAAGCGTGCGCCACCACGCCCGGCTCATTTATTTATTTTTACTTATTTATTTTGCCTATTTATTTAGTACTACAACAACAACTATTAGTAGTAGTATTATTAATATAGTTTAGAGTGCTGGGGACTGAACTCAGGGCTTCCTCCACACGAGGCAAGTGCTCTACGGCTGAGCTACACTTACAGCCTTGTTTTCATTTGTCTTGCACCTTTTTGTTTATGAATAAAAATGGATGAAAGTCCTTAATCACATTTATGGTAAGGATAAGGTTATCAGAAAATGATATGCTTATCAGTGCTTTTTGGGGCTTTTTAGCTATTGGTTTTAAAACATTCAGACAGTAAGTTTAATCATGATAACACCATATCAGTAAAAGAAGATATCAACAAAAACAAACAAACCTCAAATTGTAGCTGGATGGTTCATGTGCCTGTCATCCCTGTACTTGGGAGGCTGAGACAGGAGGAGTCTACGTTCCAGGCCAGCCTCAGCAATTAGCCAGACCCTGTTTCAAAACAAAAGATAATCTTGGTCTGGGGGGGTGTAGCTCGGAGACGGAATGCCCTGGGTTCAATCCCCAGCATCACAAAAACCAACCAACCAACAAGCTCAAATTGCTTTTGCTTGTTAGTAGCCCTCATCTCCCAGCCCCACAGGTTCTGAGTGCTAGGGGCCAAGTCATGAGTGGGAGCCTCTGGGAAGCACCGAGCGTGACGAGGGTACCTGTGACACGAGTACCTGTGAACTGCTGGGCGACTCACTCCGCGGGTGGGCGTGCCCGAGGCTCCCGCACTGACCTGGGGGTGTTGGCCCGTATCCTCTGGTTTGCTGATCTTGTCTGTCCAGAGTTTTCTCTGGAATCCCTTCCCGTACCCACCCAGATCCCAGAGATGATCAGGGGCTGGGGCTGAAATCTGAGAGCAAGGCTCTGTTGAAAGTCTCAGACCCTTGGACATTCAAAGAAGAACCCAAACGGAGCTTTCATGACCTTTCTGCACATCATTACACTCCGCAAAAGTTGCTGACAGATGCTCTGAACTCTATCTTTCTGAGATTCAGCTAAGCAGTTCTGCAGATCTACTAAAAGAAAAGCTCTGGGCCCGGCACTGGAGGTGTTTAGATAATGAAAGCTCTCTGGATTTTGGGGGGACAACCTAGTCATTACAAGAGGGACCTCAGGGGTTCTTTAGATTTTTCCACTACCCCCACACAACACCCCCCACCCCGGAATCTATGAGCACTCAGAGCTGAGAGGGTCCTCTAATCTCTCTAACCCATGGCTCTCTTCCTTCAGGACCACCATCCTGGTCCAAGAGGCAGACATCTTTGTCTGTGGACACTGGCGACGGCTGGTGATGATCTCCTCGGCTCCGCTCCCGGCTCTTGGACAAGGTGAATAACCAGGTCCTGATCCTGTGAAGCAGGGTAGGAGAAATAAAATATTAGATAGAAAGGAGATGAATTGGGAAGGAAAGGGAAAATATAGTTTTTTTTTTTAACATTTCCAAAGTTTATTATCCACATATTGTTACACTAGCAAATGTGATACATTAGCAAAAAGCATATAGTTTTAAAATCTAGAAACTTCATAATCCTTAACTTCACCGCACAGGGTCTGCTCTTTCTTAGACCAAAGCCCTGCATGGGCCACACTTTTAATTATTATAACCCATCTGGTCTGTTCTTTTCATAGGCCCTCAACAGGCCAGGCCTACTGTTTTTAATCATAATGGCCTATTTATACCTAAATTCCTGAGCTGCTTCACAAAACAAACAAATCCCAAAGCATTGTCAAGCCCAGCATCCTATCTTCATATCTCAATTTCCCGGGATGCTTCACAAACAACAACAACAAAAATTCCCAAAAGGATCTGGGTGTCATGGTGCACACTTGTAATCCCAGTACTTGGGAGGCTGAGACAGGAGAATTGCAGGTTCGTGGCCAGCCTCAGCTACTTGTGAGGCCCTTTTGTAGCTTAGTGAGACCCTGTTTCAAAATAAAGAATAAAATAGAGCTGGGGGTGTAGCTTGGAAGTAGAATGCCCCTGGGTTCCATCCCCAGTGCCACACACACATACAAATTTCCCAAAGGGAGTCTCACCTTTTATCAAACCCAGCCACCATCCAGCACCCACCAATGAAATGGGGAGAACCTGATGATTCAAAGAAAGGAGACTGCCCACCCCATGTCACTCCGTCCCCGCCATGTGCCCCAGCCACCCCCTGATGGGGGTCCCCTATAAGAGAAAGATTACAAAGACCCCAAGGGCCTGCCACATGCTCAAGGTAGCCCATGTTCTCCCTTGAATGGGTATCCCCACTTTTCCTCTGTCTTTGTCTCTGACTGGCGTGTGTTAAACTTCTTTTCGCCATCGAGGCCAAGGCCCCCGAGGCCCCTCAGTTGAGTTTCCCATCCCCAAACTTGGCGACTCCTCAGAACTCTTCACAGAATTAGTGTGTTTTCCCATGACACTTAGAAGCATCCGTGTGAGTTTATGCAGTGGCAGGATCCTTGCACACGTGAAGACTCTCAAGGGAGAGGTCGTTCTGGATCACCGAGGCAGGCCCTAAATGCCCCCACAGCTGGCCTTGGAAGAGAAACGAGCTTGGACACGGAGCAGAGAGGGCACCATGTAAGCTGATTCCATAGGTGGTAACCTGCCCCGACACAACGAGAGTCCCGCCGAAGCTGGGCGGAGCCTTTCGATGTGAATCTGCTGAGCGGGCGCCCACACTCACCGAGCATTGCCCTCTGCGAACGGCCCTGGGGTCCCGCTTCTCTGTTTGAGAATCTTGCATTATGCCAACCCTAGATTTTGGCCCATTGATACTGAGTTTCTTCTGGCCTCCAGAACCAAATGGGAATCAACTCCTTTTGTGTTAAGCCACCGAGTTTGCAATACTTTATTTATTATTTTGTGGTACTGGGGATGGAACCCAGGGGCATTCTACCTCCCAGCTACACCCCCAGACCATTTTTTTTTAATTCTTTATTTTGAAACAGGGTCTCACTGAGTTGCAGAGGACCTCACTAAGTAGCTGAGGCTGTCAGCGAACCTGCGATCCTCCTGTCTCAGCCTCCCAAATGCTGGGATTCCAAGCGTGCGCCACCACGCCTGGCTGAGTTTGCAATACTTTATTACGGCATCTTGTGTCATGCTTGTTAGGAAAAAAAAAAAAAAGAGGATAGTGACATAAATACCATGTCCCTGAAATGCCCCTTTCTGTTCCCAAGAACTTAATTAAGTCAAGGTCACCATGGAAGTGGCCACATGTAAGGTAAGTAGTATCTGGAAACACCTGGCTCCTTCACACTTGCTGGAAAGGAGGGTTATCTCTAGAGACTGCTGCCTTGCGATGACACCCAGGGAGGAGCTGCTTGGAATGCTGGCCACGACATGGACCAGCGTAGCCATGCTGCCCCTGCTCACGCAGCCTGAGTGCTAGAGCCCTCTCCCTGCAGTACCTGGTGGCGGCGAGCCCTCTTCCTGCAGAACAGAGCACGGCGGGGACCACAGGTGCTGTTTTCCCATCTGTTGCTACGGGACCTTCCCCACGTGGATACAGGTTTCACTGCTGTCTCCGGGCATTCTCCTTGGTCTATCAGCAGCCTATCCCGCCGCCTCAGCCTCACGGGCTGTGAATCTGACACATCCCTGGGAAACTGAGATACTCCCCAGTCCACTCTCTACACTGGGGTCAGCGTGAACACCTAAACGTGAAAATCAGACCAACTCGATCTCTGGTTAAGACCTACTTTTTTTTTTTTTTTTTTTTTTTTTTTTTGTGCTACTGGGGATGGAACCCAGGGGCATTCGACCTCTGAGCTACACCCCTGCCTTATGTTTTATTCTTTATTTTGAAACCGGGTCTCACTGAGTTGCAGAGGGCCTCACTAAGTAGCTGAGGCTGTCCGCGAACCGCGATCCTCCTGTCTCAGCCTCCCGAATGCTGGGATTACAAGCGTGCGCCACCACGCCTGGCTCTGTGAAGCCATTACAAACCCACCGTCACTTCTGCTCAACTGTGCTGTCCACGCAAGCCGGTCCCAGGCAGTGTGAAGGGTGTGAACACCAGGTGTGAACACCAGGCAGTGTGAAGGGTGTGAACACCGGGTGTGAACACCAGGACGCGAGGACCATCGGGACCGCCTTGGATGCTGGCTAGCGTGCTGGGGAAAACATCAGGCCAAGCTAATCGTAGAGAAACCCCGTACTCTAGCTTATCAAGTCTTGCACAATCTGGCTCTCCTGCACATCTTTCCAAAGAGTCCTTGTCCCCTCTGGTGTAGTCACGCTGAATCTGCAGTTCCCTGGACCTGTCAGGCCTCTCCATCTCTCAGTCAGTAGCTCTTCCTCCTCCTCACTGCATGAGTCTCAGCGTTACCGTCACCTCCGCAGAGGGCTCCTCCCTCGTTCTAAAATAGCCACCTGATGCCACCTCTCTTCCATTCTCTGCACCGTACGTCGCTCTTACTGTGTGATTGGTTTCTGCCATTCTGTTGGTTTTGTTTGTCTTTCCCACTCACATGCTGTGAAAGTGCTTTGGTGTTGATGTCTCTGGATCCCCAGCACCTGAAACGGCACCTGGCACAAAGCGGCACTCCAGGATACCTGTGGGATGACAATGAGCGGAGCGAAAGGGTCCCGGCGGCAGTTTCCCAAGAGTGAACCAGCAGCGGCGGTACCGTGGGGGCCCAGACCACAGCGCGTTGTCCACTTTCCTAACGCTGATGCTCCATCGGGTCATTGCTTCCTGGAGCTGCCACAGGAACTAGATGGATGAACTGCCCTCAGGTGCCCTGTCGCTGGGTCTGACAAATCTCAGGCAGAGCCTAAAGACAGCACAGTCTTTCTGCCGGCAACCATCTGTCGCTACTTGCCACCGGAAATCCTTTGTATTTTCGAGGTGGTCTGGAACCCACCTTGGTCTCCAGCTGCGAGGCGCAGCTGCAGCCCTCTTGACCGGCTGCGGTTTCCTGCTCCTCCCCGCAGCTGAGGTCGCAGATGGTGGCCCTTCAGTTGTCAGGGAGATAGGCATTTTTACACCCTTTAGTCCACAGATACACGCCCACCAGGGGAAGCCTCTTGAGTTTCTAACTCCAGCGACACCCTTAGAGCTGCTGGAGGTAAGAGTCCTTCTGTAGGCTGCCTGGAGAACCACATCTTGGGCAGGGGTCCCTGGGCTAGTTCATTCTTGCTCCAGTCAACAGAGGTTTGGCAGTCTGTGTGTGCCTCGAGCCTGCAGGGGACTCTGAAAAGAGGCTCTTGCTTTCCTAGAGGGGTCTGCATTGGACGGGCGCTGTTGGCAGGAGCTCATCAGGACGGCAGGATCCCAGGCTCATGCAGGAGTCCGCATTTGTGCTTGGTCCCTGGCCAGCTCATTCGAGCATCACAGCACGAGGCGACAACTAGAGTAAAATGCACTGTGAAGCCAGGTGGGGTGGCGCACGCCTGTGATCCCAGGCTGAGACAAGAGGATCAGGCATGGTTGTGATCCCAGCATTCGGGAGGCTGAGACCGGAGGATCATGGTCTGAGGACAGCCTCAGCTACTTAGTGAGGCCCTCTGTAACACAGTGAAACCTGGTTTCAAAATAACAAATAAAAAATAGGGCAGAGGGTGTAGCAGGGAGCTCAAATGCCCCTGGGTTCCATCCCCAGACCCGCACACAAAAAAATTAATTAATTAATTAAAAAAAGCCGGGCAGCCGGGCGTGGTGGTGCACGCTTGTAATCCCCGCGTTTGGGAGGCGGAGACAGGAGGATCGCGCAGGTTCGGAGCCAGCCTTGCTGGTTTAGGAGACCCTGTTTCCAAATAAAAATATAAAATAGGTCTGGGAGTGTAGCCCGGAGGTAGAAGGGCTTCCAGGAACCCCAGTACCACCAAAAAAAAAAAAAAAAAAAAAAAAAAAAAAGCCGGGCATGGTGGCGCACGCTTGTAATCCCAGCATTCGGGAGGCTGAGGCCGGAGGATCACGGTGCGCGGACAGCCTCAGCTACTTAGTGAGGCCCTCTGCAACTCAGTGAGACCCGGTTTCAAAATAAAGAATAAAAAATAGGGCAGGGGCTGTAGCTCAGAGGTAGAACGCCCCTGGGTTCCATCCCCAGACCCTCAAAAAAAGAAGAAAAAAAAAAAAAAAAGGATCAGGGCTTGAGGACAGCCTCAGCTACTTAGGGAGACCCTGTTTCCAAATATAGAATAAAAAATAGGGGTAGGGGTAGAATGGCTCTAGGTTTCACCTTCAGTACTGAAAAAAAAAAAAAAAAAAGCGCTGTGAAGCTGTCCTCTGCCATGGGTTCGTTCCCGGTTAAGGGCTGTCCCCGGGGGAGGGGGACATCTGGCTTACCAGTGCAGTGGGTGGTGGTCCTGCAGTCTGGGGGCACCTCCAACACAAAGACAAATCCTGGCTGCTGGGAGGGGCAGCCATCGGTGAGAAGAGCAGAATGGGAACAGAGACAGCGTGGGCAGAGCGTGGGTCCTGCAGCCACCCTCCTCAGACTCGCCGCGTTCTCTCTCGCTGAGTGACTCGCTACTGCCCCCAGCAGCCTACTCTGAGAAGTGGAAACACTTCAAATACCTGCCAGCCTTAAAACACGTGCGACCAGGTTGGGAGAAGGAACAGGGAGAGGCCATCATAGCAGAGCTGATTTCGTTCTTTAAAAAATGGTGGTGTGCGAGTGTTCAGAAGAGCTGTGATTGTGTTTTGGCAAATCAAGAGTACTTTTTTTTTTTTTTTTTTTTGGTGATACTGGGCATGGAACCCAGGGGCATTCTACCTCCGAGCTGTATCACCAGCCCTATTTTTTTATTCTTTATTTTGAAACAGGGTCTCACTGAGTTGCAAAGGGCCTCACTATATAGCTGAGGCTGTTCTCGAACTGTGATCCTCCTGTCTTAGCCTCTAAGAGTATGGGTTTTGAGGGAATAAATGTAGATGATTATTCTTCGCCTTTATGGGAATCCTCCTGAATTTCTTTTTAATGCATTTCAGTTTTGCTTTATTTATTTATTTATTTATTTATTTATTTATTTATTTATTTTTCTTTTGTAGGGATATATTCAGGTACTGTATTGTTTATTTATCTAATTTTTTTATGGTATTGAGGATTGAAACAGGAGCATTTTACCTCTAAGCCATATCCCTGTAATGGGGGCTGCTTCTGATTCTGGCTGCTAACAGAGGGTTTCTTTCTTTTTTTTTTTTTTTCTTTTTTTTTTTGTGGTACTGGGGATGGAACCCAGAGGCATTCTACCTCCAAGGTACACCCCAGTCCTATTTTTTATCCTTTATTTTGTAATAGGGTCTCACTGAGTTGCCAAGGGCCTCACTAAGTAGCTGAGGCTGGCCATGAACCACGATCCTCCTGTCTCAGTCTCCTGAATGTTGGGATTACAAGTGTGCCACTACGCCTGGCTTCAATTGTTATAAAATTTTAAACAAATAATTATTAAAAGTCTATAATTTCCTCTGAAACTTCTATAAACCCAATATCTTTTTTTCTTCAGTTGCGTTTAACTTTCTGGGCGTGCTTTTATTGGTGCGTTAGAGTCTCACATTATAATGTAAATCATGTTGAAAATGACACCCGTACATGCTCACACGCTTGGTGCCCCTCCCCCATCGCCCTCCCCCCAGTGTGGAGTACCCAGATTATAAACCTAATCTCTTAATGTTAAATTTGCTCTGTAGTTTTTCTGCCTTCTTTTGTGGTGAGTGAGTGAGTTTGTGTGTGTAAAATGGGGCCACACACTTTTATTTTTATTTATTTATTTTTGTGGTACTGGGGGGGGGGAACCCAGGGGCTTTCTACCTCTAGGCTACACTCCCAGACCTATTTTATATTTTATTTGGAAACAGGGTCTCACTAAGTTGCTGAGAGCCTCGCTAAGTAGCTGAGGCTGGCTTCGAACCTACGCGGTCCACCTGTCTCAACTTCCCAAACACTGGGATTGTGTGTGCCAATCCCACAAGTGTGTGCCACCATGCCCAGCTGGTTATGTACTTTTATAAAAATGTCTAAGTGACTCATTTAAGATGCATTCAGTTACTACGCCTGGCTTCAATTGTTATAAAATTTTAAACAAATAATTATTTTAAAGTTTATAATTTCCTCTGAAACTTTTATAAACCCAAACAAGCAAACCTATTGGTTCATACACCTAGAAACTCCAGAAACAAGATTTTGGCATCAGCTTAACTGAGCATCTCAGAAGATTCTTTAAGGACCTGATTTCTTCTTACATCTCTTTTCTGCCTTTTGAAGCATCTTTTTCATTCCAAAGCTGCTTGCTCTTGTGGTGTGGCAAGGCGGTGGCCGATAGCATGCAGGACCACCTGCTCCAGACAGAGGAGTCCTAGGCTTCCCTCTGATTGGATGGTTTTGATACAGGCCTTTCAATGCCATGCAGTGATTGGCTGAGGTCTGGATTAGATGCTGGTCCCTAAACAAACACTGCTTTAAGAGCATGATCTTCTGCTGGGGATGGGGATAGAACAAATTCCATCAAAACTACCCAGATGTTCTCCATGGGATGGATGTAGAGAAGTTCACCCTAATATCCACATCAGTGCTTCCCCCCAAAAAAGGCTGGAAGGATGAACAGCCGTTATCTTCAAGCGGTGATATTTTTTATGATTATATGGAGAGAGAGAGAGAGAGAGAGAGAGAGAGAGAGAGAGAGAGAGAGAGAGTGTCCAGGGACTGAACCCAGGGACATTCTGCCTCTGAGCTAGGCACTCAGCCTTATTTATTTTATCTTATCATATCTTATTTTATTTTATGGTACTGGGGATGGAACCCAGGGGCATTCTACCTCGGAGCTAGATCCCCATCCCCATTAAAAAAAAAAAAAAATATATATATATATATATATATATATTTGTATATATATATATATATATATAATACAATTTTTTTTTTTGCGGGTCTAGAGATGGAACTCAGAGGCATTTGACCTCCGAGCTACACCCTCTGCCCTATTTTTTATTCTTTACTTTGAAACAGGGTCTCACTAAGTTGCGGAGGGCCTTACTAAGTAGCTGAGGCTGTCTGCGAACCTTGATCCTCTGTCTCAGCCTCCCAAATGCTGGGATTACAAACGTGTGCCACCACGCCCGGTTATTCTTTATGTTTTGAAACAGGGTCTCACTGAGTTCCAAAGGGCCTCACTAAGCAGCTGAGGATGGCTGTGAACCAAGACCCTCCTGTCTCAGCCTCCCGAATGCTGGGATTACAAGCGCGCACCACCATGCCTAGCTCCTATTTTGTTTTTTATTTTGAAATAGAGTCTTGCTAAGTTGCTGAAGATGGCCTTAAGCTTACGTTCCTCCTGTCTCAGCCTCCCAAAGACTGAGATTACAGGCATGTGCCACCACTCCTGGTTTATCTGCATTGTATGTGTGCGTGTGTGTGTGTGTGTGTGTGTGCGTGTGTGCGTGTGTATGTAGTGGCGGGGAGGGAACCCAGGGGCCTTCTACCTCTGGGCTACATTCCCAGACCTATTTTATATTTTCTTTGGAAGTAGGGTCTCACTAAGTTGCTGAGAGCCTCACTAAGTAGCTGAGGCTGGCTTTGAACCTATGTGATTCTCCTGTCTCAACCTCCCAAGTGCTGGGATTATAAATGTGTGCCACCACGCCTGGCTTATCTGCATTTTTTTTCTTTTTTGCAGGTCCGGGGATGGAACCCAGGGGCATTTGATCTCTGAGTTACATTCCCTGCCCTATTTTTTATTCTTTATTTTGAAACAGGGTCTCACTAAGTTGCAGAGAGCCTCTCTAAGTAGCTGAGGCTGTCCGCGAACCGCGATCCTCCAGTCTCAGCCTCCCGAATGCTGGGATTACAAGCGTGTGCCACCACACCTGGCTTGCATTTTTTATAATAAGCGCGTTATTTGAACACTTTCAAAGAGAAACGAAGGCTATGAATGTGAGGAAAAGCTGGTGTCAAACACTTGCGATGTAATTAGCAGCTTGAGGGATTGAATGCAAATGTGTTAGCAAACAGAAAATATGACTTTTCAGAACAGTACCAACCACGTCTTGCAGAAGCTCCCAGCTGCTTTCCCTTGTCTCCGTTATCAAATTACGGCCTCGTAACAGACCTGATCTGAAAGCGGCTTAAAACCGCATAGGTTCCAGGGCCTTGAATTTTCCCCTTAGGTCAGGGTGGGGAAGACACTTGAGCTTTCCCCAGAGAGTCATCTTTAAACACCAGAGAGTGGGCCCAAAGCCCAGAAGGGCTCAGTGAGCACGCGCCTCTTTACAGAGGGACCCTGTGTGCAGAAGCGGGGCCTGGCTCCGAGTTCCTCTACTTTCTTCTTGGACAGAAGACATCGAATGCTCTTTCAGGAAGAAACCACCATAAAGAGCCTGTGGCTCGTCTGTCCTGCTCTCTCCATGCTTGAAGCCTAGCCTGACTGCTGGCAGCCGGCACGGTGGAAGGGACCCTTGACTCCAGGCCTCAGGGTCCCTGGGCAAACGCCAGGCGGAGTGTGCTTTTTGGCCCGCCACCGGTACATGCTGGGTACTGGGAGCTCTTCCTGGGATTTGCGAGAGATTCCTGCAACTCTTCCATGGATTTTTTTTCTGCAAAAGAGAACTCATACTGGCAGAAAAGACCTCCATTGGGGAATTGAGGTAAGGATGTCTCGTGTCAGGCTGGACATTAAATTCCCGTTTTGATTTCTGCTGGGAGTTGATTCTCTGCTTGCCTTTCTGGGAACTTGACTGTATCTGCCCTTCTGAGTTATTCTGCTGTGATGTAAGCAGTGCATTGGCATCTTAGTACCATTAGGACAGTGATATTTACCAAGACTGAAGTACTCCAGGTCTCAGTAGGAAGACATCTGTGGGGAGGGAGCTGAGGACAGAAGGTAGCTATAGAATGGTCTTTTTTTTGGGGGGGGGTGGTACTGGGGGTGGAACCCAGAGGCTTTCTACCTCCGGGCTATACTCCCGGATCTATTTTATACTTTATTTGGAAACAGGGTCTCACTAAGTTGCTGAGAGCCTCACTAAGTAGCTGAGGCTGGCTTCGAACCCATGCGATCTTCCTGTCTCAGCCTCCCAAGCGCAGGGATGACAAACGTGCGCCACCACGCCCGGCTTAGAATGGTCTTTAAAGAGCCATTCTGAAGCTGGGCGTGGTGGTGCACACTTATAATCTCAAGACTTGGGAGGATAGCAGGTTTGTGGCTAGCCCCAGCAACCTCATAAGGCCCTCTGACACTCAGTGAGACAGGTTCAAAGTAAAAAAATAAAAGAAGGCTGGGGATTTAGCTCAGAGGTAGAATGCCCTTGAGTTCAGTTCTTAATTATCCCCCCTTCCAAGAAAAGCCATTCTGTGTTTCTGCTGGTAATGCCAGCTGCCCCATGAGAATGTAAACTTCAGGAGAGTCAGGTCTTCACAGATCTTGTTCAGTGTTGCTCCACAGCATGTGGACCAGTCAGAAATACTCAACATGTGCGTGATAGGTGGATGACCGCAAGGCCGGGTAGCTGATGTGCGTGATAGGTGGATGACCGTAAGGCCGGGTAGCTGATGTGCATGATAGGTGGATGACCGCAAGGCCGGGTAGCTGCTGTGCGTGATAGGTGGATGACCGCAAGGCCCGGTAGCTGTGTGGATAAATTGTTCATAATTCTTGAAGGTCCTCCGGGAAATCTTCTCAGCCCTTCTAGGAAGATTAGATTTCCTCTTCTCAGTTTTTGACAGCACTTGAAGTTAAAGCACTTAACTCATGGTATTGAAATTTGTTTTTGCTTCTCTATGTGTCTTTTTCGAAGGACCACGAGCCCCATAGCGGCAGCAATCCTGCCTTGCTTTTCCATCTACCTATGGGCGCTCTGTGAAGGGCCTGGGACGTGGCCGATTCTCCTGGAATCAACTCACATTCCTGTGTTCGGGTTGTAAATCTCTCTCACCTTGTGCAATGGACTTGTCTGCTGGTCGGGCCGTTGTGTTCACCAGGCCCCTTTGCGGTAACAAGCTGCTGCTCTCTGCGTCTCGTGGATTTTAGGGGAACAACCATACCACAAATTTAAGCTGTTATTCTAACACTCTCTATTTGTTTGAACCCACAAAATGTGCAAGATGGTTTCAATAAATTTCGTTCTGAGATCACACTGACCGACCCCTGATGCTACAGAAAGAGGTCCCTTAATCCTAAGAGCAAATGATAACATATCCCAAGGTAGGGTATGTTATTTCCAGGAGGGCCTCCTTGGGCTAGGAATGTTGTTCTTGGGTTATGTGGATTCTTACAGCTTTGGTCCTGCAAGTTGAAGGCCCTCCCGAATCTCCCCACCACTTGGCTCATGCCTTTCCCGGCCTTCGTCCTGGTCCTCGGTCCACAGCCAGTACGTCCTGTGATGTGCCGCCTTGTCCTGACCACATCACTCTTCTTGGGGTTCAGGTGGGGACTTGCATGTCAACACTGTGACTTCCCTGAAAAAGCAGTTGGGAAGCAGGGGCGGGGAGAGGGCTCCAAGCACAGTCTGAATGTGTCCATTTTCAATAAGTGCCACATAAAAATAAAAAATAAATTAAAATAAAAAAAGCAAATGGCTTATGACCCCAGTCTTAGGTCATACAGAAACAATATTCAATGTCTCAAGACTAGTAATCAAAGAATCAAGACATATAGTATGTAATAAACACTGTTTACTTATTAATTTTGGTGGTACCGGGGATTGAACCCAAGGGTGTTCTGTCTCTGATCTACATCCTAGTAACTTAGTTCCAAATCCTGACATTGGCCAGGCTCAAGATCTAGCTAACCATACCCTTAGAACCCCCATGTGTCCTCCAGTTGGGTTCCTTCTTGACCATTTCCCTTCTGCTGGCAACATCTTCGAGTTCTCCTTTACCACACTGGCTCTCAGCTCCTCTCCACAGCCAGCCTTTGCACAGCTGGAGGTCTCCAGAGGCCTCCCCGCCTGCTCTGTCTTTCTCCAACAGCTTTACTGAACTCCCTGGGGCCCTGGGCTTTTCCCAGCAGGTTTCCTTGGCTAGCCCCAGGTCTGTACCAACTAGGATTCATCTCAACATCTCCTGCCTGTGATTTTCCTGAAAAAGAAGGAAGAATCCCTCCCCCAGATCCTCTTCTTGGGAAAAAGAGAAACGAACTTGCCTTTCTCTAATCAAAGATTTCTAGTTCACATACGTTTCCTCTGATTTGAAATCGATGAAATTGGTTATGTGTTTGTCTTCTTTCTTGATAACTGTTCCAGTAATTATTTACTTCTGCCCAAGACAGTGAAGGACCGAGGTCTTGTCTCCGCAGGTCCAGCATTTATCTCAGTGCCTGGCCGTGGTAGGGGCTCAGTGCACGTCTATTGAATGCATGAGTGAGTTAGTGAGGACTGTAAAAGGGACAAGTCAGAACATGAAATGAAAATTCAGATTACCAGTGATTTTCTCATTCAAAAGCAACTTAGCGAGACCGTAGTTGGTTTTCAAAGTTAATGACATTTTTTGTCATCATTAGTTAGAATGTAAGTTCTTTGGCAAAATACAAACTATAGTTTCAAGTAATGTTTGCAAAAATATCATTAATAAAACTAGCATCAATATTTATTTTCTATTTGGGATATCCATTAAATAAAAAAGATTAGATGCCGGGCGTGGTGGCGCACGCTTGTAATCCCCGCGCTTGGGAGGCAGAGACAGGAGGATGGCGCAGGTTCGAAGCCAGCTGCGCATGCGCTGGTTTAGGAGACCATGTTTCCAAATAAAAATGTAAAAATAGGTCTGGGAGTGTAGCCCCGAGGTAGAAGGGCTTCCAGGAACCCCAGTACCACCAAAAAAAAAAAAAAAAAAAAAAGATTAGAATAGCCAGGTGTGGTGGCACTTGTCATCTCAGTACTTGAGAGGCTGACACAGGATGATCACAGGTTTGTAGCCAGCCTCAGCAACCTTGTGAGGCCCACTGCAACTTAGCCAGATCCTGTTTCAAAATAAAAAATAAAATTGGCCTGGAGGTGCAGCTCAGAGGTAGAAAGCTCCTGAGTTTGATCCTCAGTAACACACACACACACACACACACACACACACACACGCACACAATATAGTGGTTGAATTAGAAAAAAGTCACAAAAGATAAGTATTGAAAGAGCCACTTGCTCTATAAATGTGATTTGAACTTTTATGCTAATTCTAAAAGGCAAATATAAATGCTAATGAGAATATCCAGTACTTTAATAGCTGGGCATAAGTGGATTGCACTATGGGAAATTCATGCCCATCCTCACGGTAATAGAATTTGTGGTGAGAGGTGAGCTTATATCCTTGCCAAAGTAGCTTTATATAGGCTTCTTACAATGGGGAGAAATGGCCAGTGGGACCCTGTTTCAAAAATAAAAAGACTGACAAATCTCATTTAGGATTCAAAATGGCAACCGAGGGACACAGCACTTCTCAGTAGCTGAAACAAATAAAATTCAACTACTTAGAAGGCAGCGTCTTAATCAACAAAATAAATATATCCCAGGAACCAAAACAGATCCAGGTATCTCAGCGGAAACCCTGAACTCTAAGAAGAAGAACAAAGATCGGGCATCAGACCTGCTGCAGATACAATCAGGCAGCCCGCCGGCGTCAGCGTGGAGTGCGCGGGCTGCCCGCCCAAACTGCATACCCTAGTCCTGACTGATACCACCGCGGTGAAATAGCCAGAGACTGGAAACGGTCATAGAGCCTCATCTTAAGCAGCGAGCGGCGCCCACGATAGAATCCTGTGCGCCCAACAAAGACTGGACCACAGCGACACAGGGACTCCCACGGACACCGGGACCAAGGAAGCCAGGTACCTGAGTGCATCCAGGGAAGCTGCGGGTTCTATCGTGCACCCCAGATCCAGCACTGGCCCTGGGCTTCTGTCCCACACCACAGAACCCAGCACTGTCCTCGTGCACCCTGTCTGCGCCCTAGGACCCCCGCTAGTTGCCTGAGCCTGCACCACCCTCACCCCTAAACTTGGCGCTTACCTTGTATGCCTAGTCCCTGCACCCTGCTGAAGCTCAGCAGCTGGAGCCCGGGCATTTACCTTGCTGGCGGCCTGCTTCCCAGGCGGCGAAAGCTCTGTGCACCCATATGATCTCCTTGGGCCCCAGCTTGTACGCCCCACTGGAGGCAGAGACCATTGCTGGACACTGCACAGCTCCTGTGCCCCCAGACCTGTGTGCGCCTACGCCGCATCCCTGGCCCACCGCTGGGAGTTTCTGCCTGCCCTGCAGCCTGAGACTCAGCTCTAGTCTAGAGCACAGCCCAGTGCACCCTGGTGGAGCCTAGCAGCAGGCACTAGGCATCTGCACCCACTCACACTGGGGCCAAGTAATAGCAGTACACCCAACCTGCACTCTTGGATCTGGCAATGCTCTGGCATTGCCATCACCCACCCTCAACATTGGAAAAGCTCTGCTGACTGGCCAAGACCTCTAAACTCCTAATACTAAGATTGGTCTAAACGTAATACTCACAAACGATGGGTAGAAATCAGAAAAATAAGACAGAGAACGCTATAAATATGAGAAGCAGGAATAATGAAGAGACAACAGAAATCACGAACACTGACCTACAAGAAATGCAAGAAGGGGAGTTCAGAATCTTGATGTACAATATGATGAAAGGATTTAAAACAAGTATAGAGGAGATGAAAGATGAGATAGAAACACTAAGAAAGAATCAGAAAGAGGTCTGGAATGAAATGAGAGAGTCAATTAGTGAAATGATGACAGCAATAGAAAGAAATTCTGGAAGATTAGATGAAATGGAAAACAGAATATCACTGTTAGAAGACAGTACATCCAAAACTGAAAACACGGTCAGTGATATACAGAAATCTTTACAGCAACAAAACCTAAACATCCAGCAAATATGGGATAATATGAAGCGTCCTAACTTATGGATAGTAGGCATTGAAGAAGGGATAGAGGTACAGACCAAGGGCATCTGTAATCTCCTCAAAGAAATAATCTCAGAATTTTCCAAACATGGAAAGAGACTTGGATCATCATGTGCAGGAGGCATACAGAACTCCATTGAGACAGGACCAAAAAAGGACCACTCCATGCCACATAATGACCAAAATGACCAACATAGAGGCCAAGGAAGGAATCTTAAAAGCAGTGAGAACAAAAGGACGAGTGACATATAGAGGCAAAACAATAAGAATCACCCCAGACTATACAACCCAGGTCAGGAATGCTAGGAGAGACTGGTACGACGTGATTCAGACCCTGGAAGAAAATAACTTCCAACCAAAGCTTATTTATGCAGCAAAACTACTATTAAAAATCAATGGGGAAACAAAAGTGTTTCAGAATAAGCAGAATCATAAAAAATTCATGAATTCAAAGCCTACACTAGAGAAAATTCTAAAAGAAATAAACCATAAGGAAGAAAAAAGAAGCAGACTTCAGAATCAGAGAAGAGAGGAAGTTAATAAGTGGGCCATTTAAGTAAAGAAGAAAGATCACACCACCCAAGAGTAGACAGAACACAAAATGGCAGAAAAAAAATCATATTTCAATAATATCTCTTAATGTCAAAGAACTTAACTCACCAATCAAAAGGCATAGACTGGCAATGTGGATTAGGAAACATAATCCAAATATATGCTGTCTGCAAGAAACTCACCTTACAGCCAAAGACATTCACAGACTGAAAGTGAAAGGATGGAAAAAGATATACCATGCCACCAGTGACCAAAAAAGATCAGGGGTAGCAATCCTGATATCCAACAAAACAGACTTTAAACTAAAACACATCAAAAGAGACAAAACAGGGCACTTCCTTTTATTGAAAGTAACAATACACCAAGAAGACATAATGATAGTAAATATTTATGCCCCAAATGTGGGTGCAACCACATTTGTAAAACAAACCCTTCTGGACATCAGATCCCAAATAGACCCAAATACAATAATTCTGGGAGACTTTAATACACCTCTCACACCACTGGATCAATCTTCAAGGCAAAAGATGAGTAAGACTCTTTAGAACTAAAGGAAACCATAAACCAAATGGACCTAACAGACATTTTCAGATTATTTCAACCAGGAACTACAGAATACACATTCTTCTCAGCAGCCCATGGAACCTTCTCCAAAATAGACCACATCCTGGGACACAAAGAAAGAACCAGCAAATTCAAAAGATGTAATATAATTCCTTGCATCTTTTCAGACCACAACGGAATAAAGGTAGAAATCAACAACAGGAAACTCAAAAGAAATTATTCAAATACATGGAGATTGAATGATACACTACTGAATGATGAATGGGTAAGAGCAGAAATTAGGGAAGAAATAAAGAAATTTATGGAAATGAATGAAAACAGAGACACAACCTACCAAAATCTATGGGACACTATGAAAGTAGTATTAAGAGGAAAATTTATTGCATTGAGTGCCCACATAAGAAGGACAGAGAACCACCAAGTAAAGAAACTAATGACACAACTCAAGGATCTAGAAATTCTGCAACAGTCTATTACCAAACCCAGCAGAAGGCGAGAAATCATTAAAATTAGAGCAGAAATAAATGAAAGAGAACAAAAACACAATTCAAAGAATCAATAAAACAAAAAGTTGGTTCTTTGAAAAGATTAATAGCATTGATAAACCCCTGGCCAACCTAACCAAAAGAAAAAGAGAATCAACTCAAATTATCAAAATTAGAAATGAAAAAGTAGATATCACCACAGATAGTGAAGAAATTCAACAGATTATCAGAAACTACTTTCAAAATTTATACTCCAATAGACTTGAAAACCTGGAAGAAATTGACAGATTTCTAAGCACAGTTAACCTTCCTACACTCAGCCAAGAGGACATAGCAAGCCTAAACCAACCAATAGCAACCAAAGAAATAGAAATGGCAATAAAAATACTTCCACCAAAGAAAAGCTCAGGCCCAGATGGGTTCCCAGCTGAATTCTACAAAACCTTCAGTGAACAACTAATACCAATACTTCATAACTTGTTCTGGGAAATTGAAAGAGATGGAACTCTCCCAAATTCCTTCTATGAGGCCAGTATCACATTAATCCCCAAACCAAATAAAGATACCTCAAGAAAGGAAAACTACAGACCAATATCCTTAATGAACATAGATGCAAAAATTCTAAACAAAATACTAGCTATACGCATTCAAAACTATATCAAGAGAATAATACATCATGACCAAGTTGGGTTTATCTCAGAAAAACAAGGCTGGTTCAACATACACAAATCAATACATGTTATTCACCACATAAATAGAACAAAGAACAAAAACCACATCATCATAGCAATAGATGCTGAAAAAGCATTTGACAAAATCCAACACCCATTTATGTCAAAAACACTCCAGAAAATTGGGATAGAAGGAAAGTACTTCAACATCATTAAGGCAATATACTGTAAACCCAAAGCCAGCATTATATTGAATGGGGAAAAGCTGCAAGAATTTCCGCTACAGTCAGGAACAAGACAAGGATGCCCACTATCACCACTCCTTTTCAATATAGTCCTTGAGACTCTTGCTGCAGCAATAAGACAAGAGAAGGAAATCAAAGGAATTCACATAGGAAGAGAGGAATTAAAATTACCTTATTTGCAGATGACATGATCCTTTATCTGGAAGACCCAAAGAACTCAACCAAAAGACTTCTGGAACTGATTGACAAATTCAGCCAAGTCGCAGGTTACAAAATCAACCTAAAGAAATCAGTGGCCTTTCTTTATGCCAACAACGAATCCACAATGAAAGAAACAAAGAAAACAATTCCATTCACTATAACCTCAAAACCAATAAAATACCTAGGAATTAACCTAACCCAAGATGTAAAAGACCTCTACAACAAAAACTATAAAACATTAAAGAAAGAAACTGAAGAAGACCTTGGAAGATGGAAAGATCTCCCGTGCTCATGGATAGGCAGAATAAATATCATCAAAATGGCCATTCTGCCAAAACTGATCTATAGGTTCAATGCAATTCCCATTAAAATACCAGCGACATTCTTCAGAGACCTAGAAAAATCAATCATGAACTTTATATGGAGAAAGAAAAGACCCAGAATAGCCAAAGCAATTCTCAGCAATAAGAAACATGCAGGAGGCATTACAATCCCAGACTTCAAATTATACTATAGAGCAATAGTAGTAAAAACAGCATAGTACTGGCACAATAACAGATATACTGACCAGTGGATTAGAATAGAAGATACAGAAACAAACCCACACATCTTTAGTCAATTAATCTTTGACAAAGGGGCCAAACTCATATGCTGGAGAAAAGACAGCCTTTTCAACAAGTGGTGCTGGGAGAACTGGCTAACCATTTGTAAAAAGATGAATCTAAACCCCTATATCTCACCTAACACAGGAATCAACTCAAGATGGATCAAAGACTTAGAAATTAGACCCGAGACTGTGAAGTTAGTAGAGGAGAGCATAGGTTCAACACTACAACATATTGGCACAGGCAGTAACTTTCTCAACAAAACCTCCAAAGCTCGGGAAATTAAAGCAAGAATAAACAAGTGGGATAACACCAAACTAAAAAGTTTCTTCTCATCAAAGGAAACTATCAATAACCTAAAGAGGAAGCCTACAGAATGGGAAAAGATCTTTACCAGCCACCATTCTGATAGGGGGCTAATATCCAGAATATACAAAGAGCTCAAAAGACTCTACACTAGCAAAACAAACAACCCAATCAAGAAATGGGCAAATGAACTAAATAGACACTTCACAAAAGAAGAGATACAAAGGGCCAATAGATACATGAAAAGATGCTCTTCATCACTGGCCATCAGGGAGATGCAAATCAAAACTACACTGAAATTCCATCTAACCCCAGTCAGAGTGGCAAGAATAAAGAAATCAAATAACAACAAATGCTGGCGAGGATGTGGGGAAAGAGGAACTCTTTTACACTGTTGGTGGGAGTGCAAACTAGTTCAGCCACTATGGAGATCTGTGTGGAGATTCCTAAGAAAGCTAGGAATAGATCCACCATACGATCCAGCTCTACCACTCCTGGGTATTTTTCCAAAAGGGGTTGAATTCAGAGAAATACAGAAACATATGCATACCTATGTTCATAGCAGCACAATTCGTAATAGCCAAAATATGGAACCAACCCAGATCTCCATCAACAGATGAATGGATAGCAAAACTCTGGGAAATACACACAATGGAATTCTACTCAGCCATAAAAAAGAACAAAATAATATCATTTGCAAGAAGATGGAAAGTCCTGGAGAGCATTATGTTAAGTGAGATCAGCCAAGCACAGAAGGAGAAGGTATATATGTTCCCTCTAATATGCCCAAACTAGGGAACCTAGAGGATACCAGTGGGACTCCAGATAATGGAGGGGAAATACCAGCAAAGCTTGAATGGAAAGATAGGGGAGGAGGAAGACTGAACTTGATTAATGAGGGTCCACATCTGAATATGTGTAAAATTATGAATATGACATGGTTACCTGGGACAATCATTGGTGGGAGGGGGGGAAGGGAAAACAGGGGCGGGGGGGGAGAGGGCACCAAGTATAGTTTAAATGTATACCATTTATGTTCAATAAAGAAAAAAAAACGGAAAACAAAAACAAACAAACAAAAAAACCCCCAAGAAAAACAAAAATAAAAAGACTAAAAAATAAGGGTTGTAACTCAGAGGTACAATGCCTCTGGGTTCCAGCCCCAGTACCACAAAAAAATCACTAAGCCAAGCATGGGTATGAGAGATGTGGGTGGGAATGGGGAGGGGATCAGGTAAGGGCTAATGGGGTGATGTGTGCATGTATATATTCGCAAGTCTTTTATCCCATTAAGATGTATGACTACAATGCATCAATAAAAAATAAAAAAAAAGCAAGTTTCCTTCTCAGGTCTTCAGAGTCAATAACTTAAAAAAATTTTTTGTGTGTTTTTCTCAAGAATGACTTTTTTGTGTGTTTATGTGTGGTTTTGGGGACCCAGGGGTGTCCTACCTCTGAACCATACCCCCAGCCTTATCTTATTTTGAAGCAGGGTCTCACTAAATTGCTGTGGCCCTCACTGGTTGCTGAGACAGGCCTGGAACCTGAGATCCTCTTGGCTCAGCCTCCCAAGTACCCTGCCTGGCAAGAGATGACCTACAGAGGGCATATTGTTGAGACTTTCCCATTTGTAAGGTAATTTTGGTTTTGATATCTTTGATTTGGAGTGGAGCGCTCTTTAAATTGGTGTTTAGAACGACAGCTTATGTCATGAATGAGAGTTCATGACATGAATGAAAATTTATTTTGTGATGTGCAATTGCTTGCACCCACAGGCAAGCTTAAACCTGGGGAAGATGCAGGGAAAGGGAGAGGAAGTGGAGATTAAAGTTACTTGCGTGTAGTTGAGAGTTCTTATAAAAATGTTCGTTTCCCACATATAAATGTGCAATGATACTGAGTTTAAAGTTAGAAAGCGTGGAGGCTTGGGAAATGTTAAGAGAGATGGACTTTGCCAATAGCACTAAAATAATAAATCACTTAAGAAAAAACATGAATTATCGCAAAGTTCCCAAGTCTCTTCCACATTTTACATACCATAACTGCAGCCATATCATTACTGCATGAAATTGTTTCTGGTTATTGCATAGATATGATATACAAGTACATATCTGGGGGGAAAATCTCTAAAAACAAGATCAGAAAAGCATTTCATGGCCGGGCCTTGTGGCACGTGCTTGTAATCCCAGCATTTGGGAGGCTGAGACAGGAGCATCGCAGGTTCTCAGGCAGCCTCAGCTACTACTTAGCGAGGTCCTTTGCAACTCAGTGAGACCCTGTTTCAAAATAAAGAATAGCCGGGCATGGTGGAGCACACTTGTAATCCCAGCATTCGGGAGGCTGAGAGAGAGGATCGTGGTTCGAGGACAGCCTCAGCTACTTAGTGAGGCTCTTTGGAACTCAGTGAGACCCTGTTTCAAAATAAAGAATAAAAAATAGGGCTGGGGGTGAGCTCAGAGGTAGAATGCCCTTGGGTTCCATCCCTAGAACCACAATAAATAAATGAATAAAGAAAGGAAGGAAGGAAGGAAGGAAGAAAGAAGGAAAGAGAAAGAAAGAATAAAAAATAGGGCTGGAGGTGTAGATAGGAGGTAGAATGCCCATGGGTTCCATCCCCAGTACCACAAAAATAAGTATTTAATATGTCTCATAATAAGAAAATGTGGAATTAATCCAGGTCACACTTTAGCAGAAATAAATTTTTGGCTTATTTTATTTGAGAAGGTGAACGTCTGTGGCTGGAACTGTCCACCTGATGGCCGAGCAAAGATACACGTGTGCACAGGAACGGGAGAAGACCGTGCATCGTCTAAGGGCGAGGGAAAGGGAGGAGATGGCAGAGTTCTTGTGAGCCCAGGGACCGTAGGAAGGATCCTGCCTGTGCTTCTCTTTTTTTTAGGCGCAAGGACAGAAGGGAGAGCCGGGATTCCTGCAGCCCACACGCCCACTCTAGGGAGAAGCGGCTTCTGGGCTTGAGAGGGAAGAAGAGTGTCCACCGGGACTGAGTGGGCTCCCGGACACAGACTTCCACAGCCTCCTGTGGGCGTGAGCTCACTCCGCAGGGCTCCACGCATCGGGGAAACTCAGCCCGGGTGCGCACTGGCACACGCTGCGAGTGGCCACGGAAGCGCCTTCCTGGCTCCTAAGAACGCATTTTCCAAGGGGGGGAAGTCTGGAGGGGGAGTCTCTTTTGCACAGAATCCTCTATAAAACTTCCCATTCCACTTTCACAGCCTTGGCCCTAACCTTTCTAGGAGCTGTTTTAGAGTCATTGAAAACCTCCGTGTTGAGCCGGGCATGGTGGCCCACGCTTGTAATACCAGCATTTGGGAGGCTGAAACAGGAGGATCGCCGTTTCCAGACAGCCTCAGCTACTACTTAGTGAGGCCCTTTGCAACTCAGTGAGACCCTGTTTCAATAAAAATAAAGAACAAAAAAAAGTAGGGCTGGAGGTGTGGCTCAGATGTAGAATGCCCCTGGGTTCCATCCCCAGGCCCACCCCCCAAAAAAACCTCCTGTGTCATAACTTGGGAGGAGGCAGCCTTGAGTCGAGCCCCCACTAGGTTCATAAAGAGTTCTAGTGTCAAGCGGGGCGCGGCGGCACATGCTTGTGATCCCAGCATTTGGGAGGCTGAGACTGGAGGATCGTGATTCGCGGACACCCTTGGCTACTTAGTGAGGCCCTTTGCAACTAAGTGAGATCCTGTTTCAAAATAAAGAGGAGTAATAATAATAATAATAATAATAATAATAATAATAATAATAAATAGGGCTGGGGGTGTAGCTTGGAGGTAGAATGCCCTTGGGTTCCATCTCCAGTACTGCCAAAAAAAAAAAAAAAAAAAAAAAAAGGAGTTCTAGTGGCTCTAGTGTCTAAGGAGGTGGGTACTGACAAGAATACTATATTGAAACCTATTCTGGCAAAATTAACTAAATACTCAACTGACTGTAGGGATGGTGGGGTTCATCTCACTGGCACGCACACGAGAGCAGGTAAATTCTGGAGAGTGGGTACCGCAGGGCAGCAGCGATGTGCTGGTAAGTGGCTGAGCGAGACCAGCCTGCTTTAGTCCACGCTTGGTCGGAGCGAGCCTCATCTCCCCACCCGACGTGGCCCCTGGAAGGATGCACGGGGAGGCCAGGTCAAGTGTGACTGGCTCCCACGTGCTGACGTGCGGCCTTAGGAGAGGGGGAGGGAGGGCACCACGCGCTGTGTGAATATACGCCATTGTCAACATGATCCACATTATGTGAGACAGAATGTGCCACGATAACAAATAAAATGAAGGTACTATAATAAATAAAAAAATAAAAAGAAGGTACTATAATAAATAAAAATAAATTAAAAAGAAGGTACTATAATATTGAGTCTATTCATACAAGCTTTGGATATAAAAGACTTTATTTTTTGTGGTTATGGAATGTAATAGGCATTATAAAAATTCCAACTGTACATAAATGTATAATACAGAAAGCAGATATCCCCATAATTCTATCCTGGGATAACTACAGTTGATTCTTTTAGTTTTTTTTTTCCCCCATCACAGGCCTTCATGTTCACATAAATCAGGCTGGGTTCCTTCTGTGCACATTAATTATTAACTAGCATAAGCTCCCTGAAAATCTGAACTCAAACATTTTGTTGGTTTTCCATTGACTAAAGAGTTTATGATTGTCTTACTCCATTCTCTGTGGCTACAGCTGAACACCAGAGACTGGGTAAGCTATAAAGAACAAAGGTTTATTCGCTGCCCCTCAGATCCTGCTCTTGCCCCTTGAGGTATGGTGCTTGCTTTTCAAACTACAGCTCTCTGTTTGACACCTTTGCTTTGTCTTCATCCATCATCCGGATGTCTTTCTAAAGCACATTCTAAATATCAGCAGCTTTTGCCATAATTTTCATCCCGTAGAGTCATTTGCAGCCGGGCGCAGTGGTGACACCTGCGATCCTTGAACTTGGGAGGCCAAGAGAGGATCGCCAGTTTGAGGCCAGTTTCAGGAACTTGTGAGACGCTGTTTCAAAATTAAAAAATAAGATAGGGCTGGGGGTGTAGCGTGGAGGTAGAATATTCCTGGTTTAGTTTCCCAGGACCTGTTCCCCCCAAAAGAAGAGTCATTTCCACATGAATTCTGACGAGACCGGCGCCTGTGCACGCAGCGCTGGGCCTCAGGGGTCCTGATGGTCGCCTCCGGGCGGGGAGCGCACATACGGAAGGTCTGCACCAGGTGGCTGAGCACGGGCAGAGGTTCACCTGCGCTTCACTGCTCTCTTGAGATTTACTCGTGGAGGACAGAGCAAAAATCCTTTCTGGAAGAGAGGAGGAGCCAGTGGATGAGCCTGTCACAGGAGTTAACACCAGGCCTCCCCCTTCCTGGTAAGCGTCTGTGCCCAGATGTGGCGCCCAAGGTGGAACAAGGAGAAGGGTCGGTTCTCCTGGACTTCACTTACTGATGTGATCATTTTCCCAGGCTTTGTCCTGGGTTCTGGGACCACGAGGACTAGTGGCCTCTGCAGGCTTACTCAGGACAGAATCACAAGGCTGGAGGTGCAGGAGAGACTGGCCACAGGCAGGGTGGCCGGAGACGCTGCCCAGAGGCTGGGCGAGCCAAGCCTGTGGTCGGTGTTTATGGGGCTGAGGATGCAGCCGGCTGGCTGCTGCAGGCGCCTAAGTCTTTAGTTAGTTTCTTTCCAGTCCTCCCCCGGCCCCTCCACAAACCACCAGATGAAGCTGCTGCTGCTTTTTTTTTTTTTTTTTTTTTTTGGAGTACTGGGGATGGAACCCAGGGCCATTCTACCTTCGAGTTACATCCCCATTCTTATTTTTTTATTCTTTCTTTTGAAACAGGGTCTCACTGAGTTGCAAAGGGCCTCACTAAGTAGCTGAGGCTGTCTGTGAACTGAGATTCTCAGGTCTCAGCCTCCCAAATGCTGGGATTACAAGTGTGCACTACTACGCCTGGCTGGGACCAAGCTTCTTAAACCTCTTCGAGCTCACACTCCTCGGCGCGCATTTAAAATCCTCACACTGGTCTATGCCACCAGCACCAGCCTGTGCTCCTGTCACCTGCAACTCATTTTCTATGAACATTTAGCTGCGTGTGTGTATGGTGGTGGTGGTGGGGGGGGGTTGAATAGGGGCGTTCTACCTCCAAGCTACACCCCCAGCCCTAATTTATTTTTATTTTGAAACAGAGTCTCTCTCGGTTGATGAGAGTCTCCTACTTGTGGAGGCTGTCCTGGAACCTACAATCCTCCTGTCTCAGCCTCCCGAGTACTAGAATTACAAGCGTGTGCCACCACGCCTGTTTAACCTTTAGCTCTACGTTGTGCCGCGAGGTCTGATGGGACTTTCTTCAGGCTTCACCCCTCCTCCCAGGGCTTAGACCCACCCTATCGCTGGCCATGGTAATACCTCCAGCAGCCGTCCCAGCCTCTCTCCTCTGCAAAGCAAGCTTCGCTTCCAGTTCTTCTGGACTCCCCCCAATCCTTCCCTTGCAAATTCTATTGGTGTGAACCAAGCTCCCTCTTCATTCCGAATGCTCTTCTCAGAGGATCCTGTAAGGAAAAGATAGCTATTCTGGGTCCACGTCGACCCTCTGTGACTTCACTGGCACCTCCAGCTTCTAAATGTGTGCACCTTCCTGGGTTGAGGGACTCCTGTGAGTGGGGACATTTGAAAAAGAGTCGGGTTTCCTTTTGTCTTAGCTTAAAGGAAGCCCACAGCTGCCTGTGTGTTTAATGTGACACTGTGTGTAGCAGGACATGGTCGTCAGGTGCGGCTCCTTGGATGAATCCACGGAGTGCAGAGGTCTGGCTGCTCGTTACGCCACGATGTGGAAATGCCTTCTTGGGAAGCACTTCTGTTTCTGCAGCCTGGTTAGCTGGGTCTGTTTCCTGAAAGGCGACACACACGGGTACTCTCATCTAGGAGCCAAAGAGCAGATGCCCAAGAACTCACCTCGTCTCATTTTCTCCTTGTATAAAATCCCTTTGGCCTGACCACAGGTCACCGGCAGGGTAGGAGATAGAAAGTCCCCAGTGGCACCTTCGGGGTTTCCTGAAAGTAGAAGAGAACGGTCTGGCTTTACACAGTCTTCACTTACTATTTTTCTAGAGGGTTCTCCCTCCAGGCATTGCAACAATAACAACAACAACAACACCAACAACAGCAACAACAACAACAACAACAACAACAGCAACAACAACAGCAACAACAACAACAACAACAACAACAACAACAACAACAACAACAGCAACAGCAACAACAGTAATAACAACCGTTACGATGCTGCAAATGGTATTGGGTAATCTGGCTAATCCGCAGGGAGTCTTCCATTTTTTGGGTGTCAGATGAGCTTTGTGAACAGAGGGGTATCCAGTAACAAACCACCACAAAACATTTTAGTAGAACACACAGGCCTTCTTACAGTGTGTTTCAATTTGCAGCTACGTGGCGTTACTTTTCTGAATGTCTTTTAATTTGCAGCTAATTGGCACCAGGGCAGAAGCCAGCTTATCTCTCTGAACAGACGGAGATTACCTACCTAGAATGCTCCTTGTGTGCATGTAGCCAGGGAACAAGTCTTTGTTTAAAATCTATTTCCCAACTCAAACTAAGATTTGGGGAAGAGACTTGGTAGCACTCGGCGGATGGGTCGGGTTTCATGGCTTGCCATCACTTCTCGTTTTATTGCTTCCTTGTTTCTTTTTTTCTTTTCTTTTTCTTTTTTTGGTATTGGAGGTGGAACCCAGGGGCTTTTCTACCTCCGGGCTATACTCCCAGACCTATTTTATATTTTATTTGGAAACAGGGTCTCACTAAGTTGCTGAGAGCCTCACTAAGTAGCTGAGGCTGGCTTCGAACCCATGCGATCCTCCTGTCTCAGCCTCCCAAGCGCTGGGATTACAAGCGTGTGCTACCATGTCCGGCTCCTTGTTTCTTCCTCTATGAGTGAGAGAAAGCACTAGAAAGTTCTAGATTCATCTGTAAACTGCACATGGGATTTGGCAGCTCAGAGCCTTAGACGAGGGATCTCAGGTTCAGATTCAGGAGAAAGAGCTGTAAAAGGATTTAAAACGAATACGGGCAATTCCTGCTCCTTTCCCTTCCAGCCCTGCTGTGGGCGAGTTCCGAGCAGGGACGTCTCTTGGGGGAGAGAGGAAGGGCTGCGGGTCTTGAGTTGAGTTAGCGAGGATGCTACCCTGAGCGAGCCCAGGGACATCTGGTCCAGCGCGCGCGCTCGCTCTCTCTCTCTCTCTCTCTCTCTCTCTCTCTCTCTCTCTCTCTCTCCTATCTTGGAAAGATACAAGGCACAGAGAGTAACTAAGAGGGAGGTCCCTGAAGGGCGAGGGTGCGACCCCCACAGAACCCAAAGGACGCGCAGCCCCGGGGGGCAGGCGCCGGCGGCCAGGGCAGGCATGGGCTGTAGGAACTTCAGGCGGGAAGAACTTTGTTCCTACGGCTGCCAGCACGCTTCATGGAGTGGCCGGCTTTTGGGCACTTAAATACTGGGCAGCGGATGAGCGCCTGGCCCCGGGCAGCAGACATGGTGCACTTGCCATCCCCAAACCCTGACCTCAGTGCGTCTTACTGTTAGCGAATTCCAGTGGGACAGTGGCTGCTGCAGGTTCTTACCTGGCGAAAGGCAGAGCCACAGGCAGCTGGGACCCCTCTTATAAACCCCAAGGGAGGTTAGCACAGCGGTGGGGACCTTCTACTCCTGTCTCCATGGAAACATCGACTCCAATCCCCATGGTCCATACAGGTCTGATGACGCAGCAGTCCTGATGTGCTCACACAGGCCGGGGCAGTGGGTGGCTCTGGGTGCACGCTGGGTGTGCACAGCACTGGGGTCCCAGCACAGGCCTCCCGCCTTAACCTGCTGCAGCCAGGCTGCCAACGGAGGCGGGTCCCCAAAGCCACCACCCTACCCTGAGGGCAGCTCTCTGCTCCTGCCCAGCCCCCCTGCCCAGGAAGGCTTGAGGGGCTCTCCCGCATCCAGCTGACTAACCTGGATCGCCTTTAATCAGAGTGAGCAAGCAGCCGGGAGCCTGCCAGGACCCAATTAAAGTGCAAACCGAGTTCGTGGAAATGAAGAGCGTGGTGGAGGAAATTAAAAGAGGCATCTGATAGAGACGGGAGCAGGATGGAAAAAACCTAATTAGCCCGCTGAGGACCAACTCCTGGAAACCTCAGAGGAAAAACACAAGGTGGAACTTAGGCCTGGAGGATGAGCGGCCTGGGAAAGGCCAGGGGTGTGTGACCCACACGAGGTCTGCGAGGAGGCAGGGCAGCGATGGGAAGTGACAGGAAGGTGCTAATCACCTCCGGCAGATGGCGACTTGGGCTTAGGTCTGGAGCTCTGGAGGATTATCGGTGGTCATGTAGTGCAGGAGGTAGGGCTGCCTGTAGAATTCGGACACCTAGACTCCTAGTCTAGTGCTCTTGCCATGACATCAGGAACGCCTCAGCAGGACTCCGTGCCACATGGCCAGTGACAGAGTCATCGCCGGGTGCAAGGGCTAAGGAGGCGGGAGAAGCTGAACCTGAGGGACAACTGTCAGCATGCATCTGGCCCCAGCTCCCTCCAGGGTTTCCTGTAAAGACTGGGGGGCAGCGGGGTTATTTACTTACTGTTCTAGTGTAAAGAACAAGGGTTTGGGGTTAGAAACGCCTAGGGTGATTTTAACTCATCAAGTCTCCTCCCTCTAACTGAGTCTGTGAAATGGGCAGGGACTCAGTTATGGTGAGGATTAGACCGTGTAGAAAAAAGTGCTTTGCTCAGTACAAAGTGATACACTCGCTTCTGCTCTTACCGGGGCCTGGGCATGAGGTGTGTGCGCTGTGCACTGAGCAAGGATCACCCTTTAAGGGGGTGACATGAAAAATACAGCCAAGCTGGGCATGGTGGTGCACACCTGTAACCCCAGTACTCCTGACCCGGGAGGAACGCAGGTTTGAGGACAGCCTCAGCAACGTAGTGCGACTACCAGCAACCTAGCAATATCCTTAAAAAAAAAGGGTTGGGAGTGTAACTCGGAGGTATGAGACCTCAGGTTCAGTCCCCAGTTAAACACACACACACACACACACACACGCACACACACACACACACACACACACACACACACACACACACACACTACTTGTATGCTTAGTACACCAATATTCCAGCAGAGAGCAGCAAAGGGCTTGGTTTCAAGCACCAGCTTTGGCCGGGTTAGGGAGGGTTTTATGCAGGGGCGCCAGCTTCCAATTCCCAGAGAAGCACTGTGTGGGCTTTGATATTGGTATTCATTCTGATAAGAAGGATGAGTAATGTTCTGTTACTTGTTTATCCAAGCCCTTTTTAATTTTTTTTGGCGGTGCTGGCAATTGAACCAAGGGCCTTATGCACGCTAGAAAAATGTTCTTCCACGGCTCTATCCCAGCCCTGGCTTGTTAAGTTACAGTCCGCATGGTGTGAAGCACAGAGGAGCTGGACACGGGGCCCGAGGGCAGAGCACAGGGACAATCAACGGCAGCTATGAGAAGCACCAGGAGAAAAGACATGGGCCCGAGGGCGCACCAGAGAGACCGCTCTGCGTGCTGCGACAGGTGACACATACGTCCCAGGGTGTGGAGCAGAGGGGGCGAGGGGGCTGTTTCGGGGTTGTGTGCAGGGAGATGGGCGAGGAGGCCCTGAGCAGGCGGGACAGGGAAGCAGCCGGTGTCCACCTGATCTTCTGAGAAATGTGAGTGGCAAGGGAAGCTCTGGCGCCTGCCGAGGACAAGGCGTAAGCTCCTGCTGATAGACAGGAAGGGTTAGAAGCCAAAGGCTCACGTGTGTGTGTGTATACAACGGCAAAATTTATACATATGTGCACATATATAAATATATGTATGTAGCCGGGCGTGGTGGCGCACTCTTGTAATCCCCGCACTTGGGAGGCTAAGACAGGAGTATCGCGCAGGTTCGAAGCCAGCCTCAGCTACTGAGGCTCTCAGCAACTTAGTGAGACCCTGTTTCCAAATAAAATATTAAAAAAAAGTCTATGAGTATAGGCCGGAGGTAGAAAGCCCCTGGGTTCCACCCCCGGTACCCCCCCCCCCCACACACACACGTATGAATGCTGGGTGTGGTAGCGCATGCTTGTAATCCCAGTACTTGGGAGGCTGAAACAGGAGGATCGCGGTTCGCAGCCGGCCTCAGCTACTTAGTGAGGCCCTCCACAACTTAGCCAGACCCTGTTTCAAAATGCAGAATAAAAAAATTGGGCTGGGGGTGGAGCTTGGAGGCAAAATGTCCCTGGGTTCAATATCTTGTACCATACACACACACACACACACACACACACACACACACACACACACAAATGCCTACATAAAATACAGATTCTAAAATAAATAAAGAGGTATATAGTCTTATTTTATTACATAGAGCTTCTAAAGGAAGCAGCGCATGGCATAGACAATGCTTCTCAATGCCAAGGCAATTTGGTTCCCAAGGGGGTGTCAGGCAATATTTGGAAAACTTTCTGTTTGTCAGGACTGGGAGGCAGGCACGTCTAGTGTCTAGTGGGTGAGCCAAGTGTTGTTGTTGTTGTTGTTGTTATTATTTTTTTGTGTGTGGTACCGGAGGCTGAACTCAGGGGCATTCTACCAGTGAGCTACACACCCAGCCCTATCTATCTATTTATTTATTTATTTTTGCAGAACTTGGGATGGAGCCCAGGGGCATTTACCTCTGAGCTATACCCTCAGCCCTATTTTTAAAAAATTATTCTTTATTTTGAAACAGGGTCTCACTGAGTTGCAAAGGGCCTCACTAAGTAGCCGAGGCTGTTCTTGAACCAAGAACCTCCTGTTTCAGCCTCCTGAATGCTGAGATTACAAGCGTGTGCCTCCATGCCCGGCAATTTTATTTTTTTGAAACAGGGTCTCAGTAAGTTGCTGAGACTGGCCACGAACCTGCGATCCTCTGGTCTCAGCCTCCCATGAATGGGATTACAGTTGTGCACCACCACGCCTGGCTGTGCTACAGTGGGGATTTAAAGTGCCCCCTCAAGCTCATGTCCTGCAGCCGCATCTGGCGGAGGGACTTGGCTGTGGGGAGGGTCCCTGGCGGCTGGGGACAGCGTTTTCCTGGGCCTTCTCGTTCTTCTGCCACTGTTGGCTGACAAGACACTCTCAAGCTCTCTCTGTTCCTGGCCTGGTGCCCTGAGGACCTGCAGCTCTGCTTGGAGGCTGATCTAACATGCACAGGATCTCTGGAACTGTGAGCACGTACAATTCTTCTAGGCGCGCGTGTCAGGTGTTTGGTGAGAATGCTGCCTGAGACAGCAGGGACGCTGTTACAAGTCCATGATGCACAGGACTTGTGCATCAATTCCCGGCCCCAAGGCTCAGTAGTAGCCAAGGTTGATAAACCCTGTTATAAGCCACACTGCTTAAGATAAACTGATTTGTCTATTTATTTTTATTTTATTTTTTGTGGTACATGGGATTGAACCCAGGGGCATTCTACTTCTGAGCCACACCCCTAACCCCATTTTATCTTTTTTTTTTTTTTTGTAGTGCTAGAGATTGAACCCAAGGGCATTCTTCTTCTGAGCTATAAACCCAGCCCTATTTTTTTATTATTATTTTTGGAAACAGGGTCTCATTAAGTTGATGCAAGCCTCACTGAATTGCTCAGGCTGGTTTTGAACCTGTGATCCTCCTGTCTCAGCCTCCCAAGTACTGGGATTATAGGCATGTACCACCACACCCAGGTTAATTTGAAGCAGGGTCTCCCTAGGTAGCTGAGTTTTACAATTTGCTGAGGTTGTCCTTGAATTAGAATCCTCCTATCTCAGCCTCCCGAGTACTGGGATTGAACCCAGAGGCATTCTACCTCCAAGCTACACCTCCAGCCCTATTTATTTTTCATTTTGAAATAGGGTATCACTAAGTTGCAAAGGGCCTCACTAAGTAGCTGAGGATGTCCTTGAACCATGACCCTTCTGTTTCAGCCTCCCAAATGCTGGGATTACAACTGTGCACCACCATGTCTAGCTAGGCAAAATTTTAAAACACAGAATTTTCCGGGCGTGGTGGCGCACACTTGTAATCCCTGCGCTTGGGAAGCAGAGACAGGAGGATCGCGCAGGTTTGAAGCCAGCCTTGCTGGTTTAAGAGACCCTGTTTCCAAATAAAAAATATTAAAAAATTGGTCTGGGAGTGTAGCCCAGTACCACCAAAAACAACAACAACAACAACAAAAAAAAACCCCAAAGCACAAACCAACCACCACCACCACCACCACCACCACCCACACAGAATTTGCTGAGAGCAAAAAGGGACTTCTAGCCGGGCGAGGTGGCAGACACTTGTAATCTCAGCTATTCGGGAGGCTGAGACCGGAGGATGGTTCGCGGACAGCCTCAGCTACTTAGTGAGGCCCTCTGCAACTCAGTGAGACCCGGCTTCAAAATAAAGAATAAAAACAATAGGGCAGGTGGTGTAGCTTGGAGGTCGAATGCCCCTGGGTTCCATCCCCAGACCCGCAAAAAAAAAAAAAAAAAAAAAAAAAGGATTTCTAAGTTCTGAAAATCACCTTGCCTTATCAAAACACAAGCGTGAACATCCAGTATTCCTAGAAGTCATCCGTAGAGAAAACTCAGCCAATGTCAGAAAGCGACTGTCGCCGAGCCTGGGCCGAGGGCTAGGACCTTGCAGTATTTCCGCTGCTGGTCTTTTCCCTTCAAGTCCTCTCCTTGGCTGCCTGCCCTGTGTGCAGGCATCAGAAGGCCAGCTCCTCCAGGCCAGGGCTTGGGTCTGCTGGGCTCCACACGCCCGCCCGCCAGCACTTGGGCGCGGGAGGGGAGTCAGGAGGGCAGAAGAGCCAGCGAGCTGCTCCTCCTCCCAGTGCGGACGGAGCTGAGGTCCTGAGATGGGCAGGAGCACTGGAAGTTCCACAGGACCAAGGCTCCCTTCCAACTGCTATTTGGGAGCCAGCGGGGATCCCTTTCCAGGGTGGCCCGTGTCCCATAAGGGCATGGGATGCAAGAGAATCCTTGGGCCCCTGGTAAATAGTCTTGAGTAAAAGAATAAAGAAAAGGGAAAGGAGAGAGGAACGGGGCGAGGGAAGAGGGAGGCAGTGCAGAAGGGAGGCGGGCGTGAGCTGGTGCAGCGGCTCTGTAACGGGCAGCCGAAAGACGACCTGTTTCAAAGCTGACTTCTCTTCTCTTGTCCTCCCCCTGTCATCAAATATCATGTTCACTGACAGAGGGGAACCTGGTGCCGCGGATCTGGATCAGAGCTGACTCAAGGAAGACTTGGACATAAACTGTGTCGCTTCTGATCAACTCCCCAGCAACACCCTGGCCCAGGGATCCGAAGAACAACTGACTCCAGGAAGTCTCAAGACAGAACTGTGTCTTTTTTTTTCTTCTTTTCTTTCTTGGTGCTGGGGATTGAACCCGGGAGCATTCTATCTCTTGAGTTACACTCCCAGACCTATTTATTATTATTATTATTATTATTATTATTATTATTATTATTATTTTATTTTTTGAGGGTCTGGGGGTGGAACCCAGGGGCATTTGACCTCTGAGCTACACCTCCTGCCCTATTTTTCATTCTTTATTTTGAAACCGGGTCTCACTGAGTTGCAGAGGGCCTCACTAAGTGGCTCAGGCTCTGCTCAAACATGTGACCCTCCTGTCTTGGCCTCCCAAATAGTGGGGTTACAGGTATGCGCCACCACGCCTGGCTGAACCGTGTCCCTCTGATAAACACTGCAGCACACCTTGAGTAAGAACTGACTTGAGAGAGTCCAGCACCACTCTGAAGAACCAGCTCTTAAAAGGAACTTGATTCCTTTGTTTGGGGAGAATCTAGGACTCATTCCTGAACACACGTGTGAACTGGTTTCTCTGACTTGCTAGCAGATCAATAAATATCTTTTCCCTTCTTCCCAAAGCTTGTCCCAAAATGATTTGATTTGGCAAACTAGGGCAAGTACCAAGATTCAGTAACAGCTCTACCACTTGTCTTTTTTTTGGGGGTGGAGGCCCTGGGAACTGAACCCAGGGGTATTTTACCTCTTTATTTATTTACTTTTAAATTTTGAAAGTCTTACAAGGTTACTGAAGGCCTTGCTAAGTTGCCAAGGCTGGCCTCAAACCTGTAAGCCTTCCAAATACTGGGATTATGGACATGTGGCACCATCTCTGGCTCCATGTCTTATTTTGATGTAGTTTTGAAGATGGATTCTCACCTATCTCTCGTGATTGTTAAAATACTCTGTCCTTTCAATTACGTGTCTATGTGAGGCTGGAGTTTCTTCCTATTCTTCAACCAAAGCAATATATCACAACTGATCGAATACACAAGAAACTATAAGGGTCTAGTTGTTTTCTATAAAGCTAAACTTTAATGAGATTTGTAAAGATATGAATGATACCACTCTTCTCCTTAACTTTTTTTTTCTTCTTTTTTATTTTTTGCATACTAGGGATGGAACCCAGGGGCATTCTATCTCCAAGCTACATCTGCAGCCCTATTTTTTATTCTTTATTTTGTAATAGGGTCTCACTGACTTGCAAAGGGCCTTAGTAAGTAGCCGAGGCTGTCTGCGAACCGCGATCCTCCTGTCTCAGCCTCCCGAATCCTGGGATTACAAGTGTGCGCCACCACGCCTGGCTTTCAATAACTTTTTAAAAATATTTATCTTTTCCTAAAAATAGTGTTTTGTGTTAATAGGTAATATTGAGGAGACAGAAAGGAAATAGGCAGATAGGGAAAAGGCCTTGGTAGAAAAAGTTAATTTCCTGAGTTTCCTGAGGGGCGACAAATGCCTGAAATTCCAAAGGCTCAGAGATAAGAAGGCCAGAGCTTCACGAAGCCATCCTGAGTTTCCTAATCAACAAACCCAGCGAGCAAGTCTGGCATTCCTGAAAGGAGACCCTTCAAAGGACTTGCAAATACCCTATGCAAATTCTCCTTGGAATCCCAAAGTCACCCTAACCACAAACGGACTTGCAAGCGGTCAGGCATTGGCCAGTCAGATGGCAAAAGCGGGGACTTTCCCGCTCGGGACCCCCTCCCCTTTTGGGGAGCTGTTCTCTCTCTCTCGCAGGTCAGGTCGTGTTGGCCCTGAGAGAAGGCAGAGTGCAACTGAGGGCACGTGGCTCGGGCGACTCTCGAGTAGTGACCTGAAGGCCTCTGCTGGACATCATGGCTGACCAGGCCCCTAGGGGTGACCTGCACCTCTTTTCTGGCAGATCGCGTGGACTCTGGGACAAAGTAGTTTGCAACTGATGGGCACTTGGCTCAGGCGACACTCGGGTAGTGACCCTGAAGGCAGCTACTGGACCCCGGAGTTCCGACCGCCCTGCGGGTGTCATTCTTCGCTCTCCGTAGACAAGAACTCGCCGGGGTTTTCTCGCAAGAAACCCCCGTTTCAATATGTTTATTATTGTTATTTTTAAGTAAATTAATAAATATTTTCAAATTATTATTTTTAATTTCTAATAGGGTACAAGTGGCTAGACATGAACCAAAAGGCTCTTTGGGAATTCTCAATAACCTTTTTTTTTTTTTGGTGCTGGGGATTGAACTCAGGGGCTTTATACCGCTGAACTATACCCCCAGCCTGAATCTCTTTCCTTCTTTTCTTTCTTTCTCTCTTTCTTTCCTTCTTTCTTTCTTTCTCTTTCTTTCTTTCTTTCCTTTTTGTGGTACTGGGTATGGAACCCAGGGGCATCCTACCTTCAAGCTACACCCCTGGTCCTATATTTTAGTCTTTTTATATTTTTTTGAAACGGTCTCACTGAGTTGCAAAGGGTTTCACTAAGTAGCTGAAGCTGTCTGTGAACTGCAATCCTCCAGTCTCTGCCTCCTGAATGCTGGAATTACAGGCATGTACCCCAACACCCGGCTATTTATTTTTTATTTTGAAACAGGGTCTCACTGAGTTGCAAAAGGCGTCACTAAGTAGCTGAGGCTGTCTTTGAACTACATTCCTCCTGTCTCAGCCTTCCAAGTACTAGGATGACAAGCGTGTGCCACCATGCTTGGCTTCTCAGTAACTTTCAGGAATATAAAGGAGTCCTGAGACCAAAACGGGTGAGAGCTGCTGCCCTGGGCACAGCCGAGGTGAGGTGTGCCTGTGAATACACCTGTTTCTTCAACAAAAGCTCCCAGTGCAATAGACTCTGCTCTCTCTCGCCTCTGGTCACACCACCCTCATTCTCTGCACTTGTCTCTCGTCTGCGGCCCACCTGTGTGGCTCCAGAGAGCCCCTCCCAGCCTGGCCATCCAACGGAGGCCCCAGTCGCCTTACCCTCTGGGCACGCCTTCCGGGCGCCATCGGTCCTTGTCTTCTGGGCCCTCGTCAGCACCTCTGAGTCGCAGGCTGGGTCGTCCTTTCTTGGCGTCACCTGATCCTCCATTGGGAGCTTCCTTTGGATTCCATGCCCAGGTGAGACTGTGCCTGGACCAAGCAGTGACTGGTGACTGCTTTAAGTTGGGGTCCATAGTGGGCCCCTCCTCCCCTGATTAGCGACTTCCTTTTCTGTGCCCAGCCCTCCTCTTTCAGGAGATCTCTGTGCCCCCACACCTCAATTTTCCTATTTCTCTATAATACTCTCTTTTTTCTTGTGTGCACCTTTATACCACCAAGTCACTGTCTATTCTCAGTACAGTTACCATCGGCTGAAATTAACCAGTTAAATTTAGAGGAATCCCGGAGGAATGGGGCTTATTTTCTGAAGTCTGTTTGTGTGATCCCTGCACCAGAAGGAGGCCACGTCTCAATAGAAATGGCTGCAGCTGTGTGGTCTGTTTAGGCAGAGAGGAAGGCGCTTGCAAGCAGGGCCTGTGTGTGTACAGACGCTCTCCAAAGGTTTCTGGGTCCCTTTAATTGGCAAAGTACAAGGACTAAAGGAATTTTATTATTTATTATTTTTTATTTTGGTGGTACTGGTGTTCCTGGAAGCCCTTCTACCTCCGGGCTACACTCCCAGACCTATTTTTACATTTTTATTTGGAAACAGGGTCTCCTAAGCCAGCGCGTGGCTGGCTTCGAGCGTGATCCTCCTGTCTCTGCCTCCCAAGCACGGGGATTACAAGCGCACGACCACGCCTGCCTTCAGGGAATTTTAAAAGCCTATTATCTGTTACATTTAAAATAAAGTGATTCCACCCAGGCGTGGTGGCATACACTTGTAATCCCAGGACCTGGGAGGCTGAGACAGGAGGATCACAGGTTCAAGGACAGCCTCAGCAAGCAGTGAGACTCATCAACCTAGTGAGACCCTGTTTCAAAATAAAAATAAAATAGTGTTGACAGTGTAGTTCAGAGGTTGAATGCCCCTGGGTTCAATATCCAGTGCCACAGAAAAATAAACAAATAAGTAAATAAGTAAATAAATAAATAAATAAATATAGTGATTCCTTAAGAAAACCCTATACACTTTTATTTATTTATTATTTTTATTTTTTTATTTCTTATTTTTGGTGGTACTGGGGTTCCTGGAAGCCCTTCTACCTCCAGGCTACACTCCCAGACCTATTTTTACATTTTTATTTGGAAACAGGTTCTCCTAAGCCAGCGCGCGTGACTGGCTTCGAACCTGTGGCATGTGCCACCCCGCCCGGCCACTTTTTTATTTAAATACAATAAGAAGAAAGGCAAGTCTGTAAGGGTATGCTATCTCCTTTCCATAGCTTGGCAGAAGGAAGCCTCAGAGGCCAGAGTTAACTCCCGGGTGATCTTTTCCATGTTATCTCAACATAGCAAAGGATCTTTTAAATTCCTTCCCTAGTAAGGAAGAAGAATGGTGGTCCCTCTCAGGTATGAAGTTAAGACTCCTCATTCCTGCTTCCTTACTTAACGTGCCGCCCCAAAAGAAAGATTCTTGCTCATCCCCAGCTCATTTTTACACAGCAGCAAGATGGTCTCGTGGAATTTAAGATGGAGCCGCGGCACCGCGCGGCCGGGCTCTCCGCTCGACCCCCTCGCGTTTAGCATCAGAGCCCACGCCAGCCCCGAAGGGCCTCCAGCCTCCTCCGCTTTCTTACCTCTGGGGCAGCTTTTCTTCTGACGTCTCCTTTTTGGAGTTGACCAGATGTTTCTTTTCCTTTTATTTCCTAAAAAGAAAGAATAAAGAATCTTTTATAGTTATAAATACAGATCTGCCAACCTTAAACATCAGTGACATTCAGCTTTGACTTGGGGGTCGTCGGAGCGCAGTGATGGGAGAGGGGTGTCGCTGGCCGCCTTAGGTGATACTGCTTTATGGAGTAACCGGGAAAGGAGAACTCGCGAGTGGCAGCGGAGGGAGGCAGGGAGAGGAGAGGGAAGGGGACAGGGAGTCCAGGAACCCTTTTCTAGAAGCTTGGTTGAGAAACAAAGGAGAGAGCTACGGAGCAGCTGGGACAAGCTGAGGATGAAGAAAAAGCTTCTTTAATGAACCAGGTCAGGCTCCAGCAGGTGCTCCGGCAGGGCCTTGTGTGAGAGAAGCTGAATACCAACAGAGAGCGGACGGGGCATGGATACTGTGAGGGAGACGTGGAAGACTGTCCTAAGGGCAAGGAGGAAGCTGGAGGGGAGAGGCACTATAATAATAATAATAATAATAATAATAATAATAATAGTAATAATTTTCTAGAGATCGAACCCAGGGGCATTCTACCCCCAAACCATGCCCCCAGTCCTTTTTATTTTTATTTATTTATTTTTGTGGTACTGGGGATAGAACCCAGGGGTCTTCTACTTCCAGGCTATACTCAGATCTATTTCATATTTTATTTGGAAACAGAGTCTCACTAAGTTGCTGAGAGCCTCACTCAGTAGCTGAGGCTGGCTTTGAACCTGCGCGATCCTCCTGTCTCCGCCTCCCAAGCGCGGGGATTCCAAGCGTGCGCCACCACGCCCGGCATGCCCTTTTTATTTTGAAACAGGATCCCGTTTGGTTGCTGAGAGTCTGCTGAGGCTGGTCTTGAATTTGCGGTCCTCCCGTCTCAGCCTCCCAAGACGGGGATTACGGGCCTGCGCCGCCACGCACGGCTCAGAACAGGGAATTCTGACAGGTGTCTATTTCAGCATGTCTAAATACCTTCTTGTTTCCTGGAGTTTTCATAAGGCCTCTGAGGAAGGCGCAGTGGGTGGGAATTCAGAGACAAACCGTGCCGCAGCTTAACACAGTGGGTGCTTATGACGGGCCGTGATGGGGACGACAGAGAGCTCTCAATTCTCTCTTCTGGCGTCTGCAGGAGAGAGGAAACCCTTACCTTTCCTCTTTGGAGGCACGCTGCTTGCCTCCTGGGGCTCTTCTGGGTCACTTTGTTCTGGAGAATCATCTCTTATCACTGAAAAGAGAAATAAAATTCATTTCAGAGCGCAAAATGGGCTGAAGAGAAGGTACAGAGGGGGTCACAGGAGGACGGGCGCAGAGCGGCCCAGGGTTCTGCCCTGATCTTAGTGATACTGCCGCCTGAGTGGCCATCGCAGTGATCTTAGTGATACTGCTGCCCGAGTGGCCATCGCAGTGATCTTAGTGATACTGCCGCCCGAGTGGCCATGGCAGTGAGCCAGGGGGCGGCTGCCCCACAGCAGGGGCACAGTTGGATCCATTTGTAGAGATTCCTGTACTGGGAGAAGGGGAAGATCAGGGCTCGGCAGCCCTTGGTCAGGGAACTCAGCTGAGAGCGGTGGCAACTGGTGACACTGAATTCTGGTGGCCACAGGAGGGAAACATCTTTGCCACACGGAGAATACTCATGGCTTGATGTCTCTAACTGCAACGTTTCCATCTGTGACGATTTCAGCTTGAGAAACAGTGAAGGAGGCTAAAAGGATATAGATACATGTACAAGATACCAGGACTGCTGAATAAGGCAGCAGCTAGCTGTGCTTGCTAGCCCTACCTACATGCCAGTTTTTGCTGCAACCAGAAAAACAGAAGGGCTTGCAGCCATAGTCAGTACACGTCCATTTCACATAAGGTGGCCACCTTCTTACACAATACTATAAATTGTCTCAAATTCTGACCTTCTTTAGAACAGGTAACTGATGAACATGGTACACAACTACTGGACTTTTGAAACAATTTATTAATTTTCATGATGCTTTAATCATATGTGAGCCTAAAAACCTCAACAGCCTGGTGATAACTACTGTTGGAACTGGGAGTTCCCCCCGTCAGGGCGGGGACGAGGGTGATCTCCTGTGACACCATTCACCTTCCTGGCCACCCTGTGCCTTTGTTTGTTTGCTTTGTATTTTGGGGGGAGCAGTTTTGAGTATCACCTTATTGAAATGGCCTCAGCAGAGGCCCCGTTCCCCTGTCCTCCCCCTGGGACTCCCACCATAGTCCCCTGTGGCCAATGGATGCTCCAACTTCACAGCTGGAGGCCAAGTCAGCGGGTGCTAGTGGGGGCTCCTGATCCCCAAGACTGACGGTCCTCTTCACATCTGCCTCTCTAGGCGCGCCTCCTTGCCTCCGCAGGGACTCTGCCTCTACTCAGGGGCTCGAGTCCGCTGTCCACCCAAGTTCCCAAACAGCTGGAAGGGGCCAAGATGAGTGCTGAGGACAGAGGGGAGCCCTGGCCCTGAAGATCCAAATGGCTTTTCCTCTTGGTAGATATGAAGACAGAGGCCAACTCTACCCATCTGAGTCAAGACTCCCTAGGATCGGGCCTGAGGAAGTGTGCGACATCCCCAAGGGTCTTCATCTTTTACTTGGGGAATCTGGCTATCGCTGGAGCATGCTGAGTGGAGGAGAAGAAAGAGCGGCGGGTTCTAGGACCAAAGAGGGACCAGAGCGAAGAGGGAGGGAAGGATGGATTCCAACTAGTGAGGGCGATCCTGACAAGCAGCAGGGCCTGGCCGAGCGGGAAAGCCAACAGTTGCTCTCAACTAGCGTGAATTAATTTAATAGCAGGACTGATTTTTTTCTCCCCAAAATTTAGAAGATGGAGCCGGGCGTGGTGGCGAACACTTGTAATCCCGGCATTTGGGAGGCTGAGACCGGAGGATCGCGGTTCCAGGACAGCCTCAGCTACTTAGTGAGGCCCTCTGCAACTCAGTGAGACCCTGTTTCAAAACAAAGAATAAAAAATAGGGCTGGAGGTGTAGCTCAGAGGTAGAATGCCCCCAGGCTCCAGTTTCCATCTCTAGTACCACACAAAAAAATTTAGAGGATGAAATTTTCCATCGTTGGCGTCCTGACGTTGGTGACCTTGTCTGGATGGTGTGATTTGCAGAAGCCCAGGAAACATTATTGGGCTCAAACGGGACCTCAAATTCTCAGTCCCAGAGAGCTCAGAATCCACACTCCCTTTTTTTTTTTTTTTTTTTTTTTTTTTTTTTTTTTGGTGGTACTGGGGTTCCTGGAAGCCCTTCTACCTCTGGGCTGCACTCCAGACCTATTTTTTTATACTTTTTTATTTGGAAACAGGGTCTCCTAAGCCAGCGCACGCGGCTGGCTTCAAACCTGCGCGATCCTCCTGTCTCCGCCTCCCAAGCGCGAGGATTACAAGCGTGCACCACCACGCCTGGCACTACCATTGTTGACAAAGGCCAGTAAGGAAAGTGAATACAACCCCATTATAACCGTGGCTTAGGGGAAACACATGACACGATTTAGGAGCGAACCCAGACATTGAAACATTGTATAAGCTTTCCTAATAACCTCGGCAGTTCTGCTTTGAGAATCTAATTCACAGAAGGATAAAGCTTGCCCGCGGGGAGGCTGCACAGGTCGCTTGTCAGTTCAGAATCGTGTTTTACAGGGGGGGGGGTGTTCTGCACTGATTTGGTGAACTGTCCCTTTGATTTCCTTTTCTTTGTCACACCCGCTCCTTTCCCCCAGGTTCCCGCCACAGCCTCCCCCTGACAGCTGCCAGGTGCGTCCCTTCAGAGCCTCCTGGAGCTAAGGTAGCAGCCCGACCAGGGATACCTTGAACAGAGCCAGGGGTAGGGCTGAGCCTCTCCCGAGAGTTTTCCTCGTTTGCTTCAGCTGTCAAGCTGTTTTTGGTCGCTGGAGGAGGAAGAATATCATTGCAGGTTAAAAGGACTAGGTGTGAGGGAGCAGAGCCAACGGTGGGAATGGCCAGGCAGAGGAGCGGAGGCCCGAGGGGAGTGGGAAGCAGGCGTCCCCGGCTCCACTACCCTGGCCCCTGGCAGTACTTGTGATCCTCTTTGGAAAGGGTTGCGTGGGGGCAGGTGGGTGCCAGAAAGAACCAGACTAGTCAAGGCAGGACGCTGGGCTCAGGCCGCCTGGGCTGGGGGCCTGCGGGTGCCGGGCAGGGTTGCCTCTCACCTGGACTGCTTCTTCTCTTTTGGATGAGCCCACGGGGAGGCCGGGCAGGGTCTGCAGGGCTGGGCGGCTCCTCTAGGATCTCATCAATTTGTTGCAAGGATGCTCCGTGCTTGCTGACGCCAGGTGCCCAGGGCAGACGACGGGGTGGGGGTGGGCGGGACGGAAGTGGCCCCAGTGCGGTCTGCAGGGAGCTCCCTGCTGCGGAGTCCCTGGGGGCTCCCAGCGTGGCCGGGGTGGTCCTGCTCCACTCTCCGTAGGAAGCGCCAACTGGGTTGGGGAAGGAGCAATCACCGCCCCCTGCAGACCCCACACTCTCTGGGGAAGGGGATTTCTATTTTCTCAGTTCTGGGGATTGACCCCAAGGCCTTAATCATGCTAGGCAAGTACTCCACCACTGAGCTACACCCCCAACCCAGGGATTTCTTTCTTCTTTCCTCCCTCCCTTATTTTCTGCCTTTCTTCCTTTTTTTGTGGTACTGCAGATTGAACCCAGGGACAGTCTACCTTCAAACAACACCCCCAGCCCCCTTTTTATTTTTTGTTTGAAAACAGGGTCTCACTAGGTTGCTGAGAGCCTTGCTATGTTGCCGAGGCTGTCCTCAAACCTGTGATCCTCCTGTTTCAGCCTCCCAAGTACTGAGATCACAAGACTGAGCTACCGCACCTGGGCCCCGGGGGAATTTCTTAATACTTGGCTTCCAATAGGACAGGGCCGCAGAGCTATTCCTTCTCCCCCGAGGGCACAGAACCTGCTCGTCATCACACCCGTCCATTTGTGGCCCTTCCTATTTTATTGGGTTTGGAATTCAGCACTGTGATAAGTGCGTCTAACCGCTGATCTGTTACCAAAGTGGTTTCACACATTAAGTTGAATTTGACTTGGTGCCGGGGATTTAGTTTTCTTTCATTTTGGTTTCATCGAATTTAGTCAATTATGTCCAAGCCCTAATTTTAGTAGCCCTCTCTGTTTTATCAGACGTATCTCCCTGGAGCAAATAAGATAACATGAAAATTCCCTAGCAAGGTAGATCCGGACCTTCTCACCCTGGTCTCTGCTCATCCCTGCAGACCCAGCGCCTGCGCCCCCTCTCATCTGTCCACTCCGACCTTCTCTCCCATCCCGATCCCCCAGGCCCGCGGCTTCCCGCACGCCGCTCCCTGCATGGCTTGGCCTGCGTTTTTGTTACGATTCTTCTCTATTATTCATTTCAGAGGCTAGGTCTTCTCAAGACATGGGTCTTGAAAAGAGACTTCTAACTGAATCACAAAGTTGCAGATCCAGGAGGATGCTCGAGCCCAGCCGGGCACGTGGGCCTCTCCGGCTCTCAGGGGAACTTAGCTCACCCTGATGTGGGGAACGGGCCCACACACAGGTGAACCTGCCAGCAGGTGAACTTCTCCTCTTGCTGCCCTCTTACCTCAAGGAGTCCTCTTTAGGGAGGAGCCTTTGATGGGAAGTGTCAGGGAGTAGAGAAAGAGCTGTCGACAGAGATGATTCACCAGTGACAGCGTCCCAACCCACTGTGACCTGGCGGCCCTTCCCTTGCCGTTCTCACACCAGGGACCACATGCTCCGGCCAAGGTGGCTTTCCTCCAGCCGACGTGACCACGCTGGCCTCTTGCTCTTCCTTTCTTCCTCCCAGCTCTCTCTCTCTCACTCTCTTTTCTACTCCTTTGCTCATCTAGCTGCCCTGGTTTGGATATTGAATGACCCCGAGTTGTGCTAGAGGGAGCTGGCGAGCAGGTGAAGAGCTGGGCGGGCGGGAGGTCTTTAGGTCATTGGGGGGTCACGGACTGGACCCTCTCGAACTGTGAGCCAAAAGAAGCCTCTTCTGTTTGTGATTTCTTGAGGCGTCTTGTTATTGCGGCGGAGAGCTGACCAACACGCCAGCCCTTCCCCTCTCTTTCAGTGGACTTCATGTTCTCTTTTTTTCTTGTACCTCTTCTTTCTGTGCCAGTGTCCAGGACTCCCTCCCTTCCTCTTCAGCGACCTTTCTTCCCTAGTCCTCCTTTGCAGTCTGTCTTCATGATGGCCTTTCTTAGTACAGCGGTTACAATCTTGGGCCCTGGTATTTGGAGGCCCAAATAGGACTCCTGGTTCTGTTTCTAAACAGACAAGTAATTTCGGGGAAGTTTCCTCTGAGCTTTAATTTCCTTGCCTGTTAAGTACATTAGTAATGCCTTCCTGGGGTTGTTTTATTTATTTATTCTTATTTTTTCCTAGGTTTTATTTATTTATTTATTATTTATTTATGCGGTACAGGGGATGGAACCCAGGGGCATTCTACCTCCAAGCTACGCCTCCAGCCCTATTTTTTATTCTTGATTCTTTTTTATTTTTATTTTTATTTTATTTGGTGGTACTGGGGATAGAACCCTTCTACCTCTGGGCTACACTCCCAGATCTATTTTATATTTTTTTATTTGGAAACAGGGTCTCTTAAGCCAGCGCGGCTGGCTTCGAACCTGCGGGATCCTCCTGTCTCCGCCTCCCAAGCGCGGGGATTACAAGTGTGCGCCACCACGCCCGGCTTATTCTTTATTTTGAAACAGGGTCTCACTGAGTTGCAAAGGACCTCGCTAAGTAGCTGAGGCTGTCCTCAAACTGTGATCCTCCTGTCTCAGCCTCCCAAATGCTGGGATTACAAGTGTGCGCCACCACGCCCGGCTCCTAGGATTGTTTTAAAGATCACATGAGATGATTCAATAGAGTACATGGCACAATGCACTAATAGTAGTAGTAGTAGTAGTAGTAGTAGTAGTAGTAATAGTAGTAGTAGTAGTAGTAGTAATAATAATAATAATAATAATAATAATAATAAAAGGCACGCCGGGCGTGGTGGCGCACGCTTGTAATCCCCACGCTTGGGAGGTGGAGACAGGACGATTGCGCTGGTTTGGAGCCAGCCTCGCTGGCTTAAGAGACCCAGTTTCCAAATAAAAAATATAAAATAGGTCTGGGAGTGTAGCCTGGAGATAGAAGGGCTTCCAGGAACCCCAGTACCGCCAAAAAAATTAAGATAAAGAAATAAATAAATAACTGGTACTTCTTACTGTGTCTAGCCCTTTGTCTTTCTACCCTGCTCTCCCTGTCTTTCCACCAGACCTGGCCTCTGGAGCTTCCACTTATGTCCTCTGGCGCATGTCCTAGAGATTGTCCAGTACACCAAACATTACTCTTTTCCCAGATGCAAAGAACAGTAAAGACAGAGATTTCTGTCTCCCTTTAGAAATCCATCTCAGGGAACTGGGGTCGAGGTGACCAGGGCTGCCCCTCCAGCCGCACCCACGGCTGAGCGTGGTCCGTACCTTCCCAAGGGGGAGCTAGGACTGATGTGCATATTTCATGCTGGAGACATGAGTAAACTTTCAGCACAGCACCCTCTCCCATGCAAAAAGGACGCCGAGCAAACCGCATTACCACTTCTGAAGCTTCTGAAGATCCCCGTCAGATCGGGGTACTCGCGCAGGTTGACGTGGCTGAACAGCGCCCCCAGAAGGGACAGGTTGAAGGTCTTCTCCAGCTCGGTGAGAACACTGTACACCACTCTGGATACAGGGACCAAATGTGTGCAGGCTTCCAGAGACTCCTTTAAAAGGCAGAGCGATGGATTCATGTGAGTGGCTACGGAACCGAATGGAGAGTTCTTATCCATGTGCGGTTTTCTAAGTTAGAAGAAAGCTACTTTACTCTTTTATGGAACTGAACATAAAATGTAGCGTCAGGTCGTCTAAGGCGGAGGGATCACTGTTCCTCATGTTTGCTTTGCATACTGATGGCTGCCTCGTCATAGGAATAAGTAATTTAGCCTTTTTGAAAATAAGTCTGGTTTGCGCCGGGTGTGGTGGCGCACGCTTGTAACCCCCGCGCTTGGGAGGCGGAGACAGGAGGATCGCGCAGGTTCGAAGCCAGCCGCGCTGGCATAAGAGACCCTGTTTCCTGTTTCCAAAAACAAAATAGGTCTGGGAGTGGAGCCCAGAGGTAGAAGGGCTTCCAGGAACACCAGTACTACAAAAAAAAAAAAAAAAAAAAAAAGAAAAGAAAAGAAGTCTGTTTTGCAAATTTCCCTTTTAGGTGCATTTGAGGGAAAAAAGAAATTTTGAGGAAGGAAAGTAGGAAAGTGGAGTCTAAGAATGTGACTGTAATTAGTTACCTTAGTTACCTCTTTAAGGTACAGGGCAGAAGGCTTCAGCCGCGTATCTAACAGGTGGACACAGAAGCAAGCCTTTGTATCGCTTGCGTTGTGGTTTGGGTTAGGAGTGATTCCTGGGCTATAACATGGCTTGGCTGGATGGTCAGGGACTTGGAGAGGACCCAGACCTGCTGAGGTGCCAAAGGCGGAGGGAGTACAGAAGGGGCAGTAGGAGAAGGTAGCTACAAGTGCCAACTACGGCCATGTAGCCGCTTACAGAAAGAAGGATTGTAACTGTCATGAGGATGTCTTTCCTGTTTTGTTAATAATGTGTTTATGCAGCCGGGCATGTTGGCACAGGCTTGTAATCCCTGCGCTTGGGAGGCTGAGACAGGAGGATGGCACAGGTTCGAAGCCAGCCTCAGTTACTTAGTGAGGCTCTCAGCAACTTAGTGAGACCCTGTTTCCAAATAAAATATAAAATAGGTCTGGGAGTGCAGCCCGGGGGTAGAAAAGCCCTGGGTTCCACTCCCAGTACCATAAAAAACAATATGTTTATGCATATATGTACATATATTAAACAGATGTCTGTTTTCTCTCCTCTCGTATTCTCCTATCGTGCAATGTAATCTTGATGGACAGAATGCATTTTACACTGTGGGACGTCCGTGAAGTTCTGGGGTCAGGGCTGGAGTGTCATGGTTTGGATTTAGAATGTCCTCCCAGACCTAACATAGACACGACAGCCATGTTGCAGGTGGGGCTTGGTTGCTGAGGAAGGATCGCTGGGAGTGTGGCCTTGGGGACTGTGCATGCATCCTTCATGAGCGTGCGCTCTCTCTCCCTCTCTCTCTCTTTTTCTTTGTTGCTTCTAGCCTTCATGATGTGAGAAGAGCCCCTGCTCTCTCTCTTCCTCTCTCTCTCCCTCCCTCCCTCCCTTCCTCCCTCCCTCCCCTTCTCACACCATGCCCTGAGCTCTGCAGACTTCAGCCGGCTTAACATGAAATAAACCCCTGAAATCTCCAGAAATGTGAGCAAATAAATCTTCCTTAATCTACGTTTTTAATCATCAATTTTTTTTGGAGGGGTCACAGTAATGACAATGCTGACTGAAACAGCTTATTAGCACATGTGCATATCTCTCTCTCTCTCTCTCTCTCTCTCTCTCTCTCTCTCTCCCTCCCTCCCTCCCTCCCTCCCTCCCTCCCTCCCTCCCTCAGAATTGAGATGGCTTGAATGGGTTCCAGCCACAAGAGATCATCCAGAGAATTTCTCTGCTGAGAGGATGGACAAAAGGAGAAGTGTGCAGCAGGAGAAAATTGACTGCCCAATACTTAGTGAGCTCCCGCGAGGCTCAGCGAGCGGGTCCTGGGTGCACAGCTGGGCTTAAGATCAGCATGGCGCTGCCCGCATTAGTGGGGTGCTGTGAGGTGGAAAAGATGGGCTTTAAGCAATAAACACAAATTAAATAGATACTCAATTACAACTGAGAGCAGCACCGTGAAAGAAAAGCACAGATTGTTATGAGAGAGACTAGCAGGGGGCCTTGAGAGGATCAGCGAGTCGAGGGGGCCCGCGGAGGCGTGCCATCTGGGCTGCGGTCAGAGTGAGCGGGGGCTACTCAGGCCAACACGGGGGAGGATCATCCCACCCCTGCTGGCACTTTCCTGGCCTGGGGGCTGAAATACTTTTAAAACACAAAAATTATATAAGAAGAGCACCATTTCTGTCCACAGAGGCATAGCTGCCAAGGCTCATGTTACATCTGAGTGTCCTGTGATAAAATAAACTCTCATAAACTGAGATGGTGCCTGCGGTGGAGAGATATGTCCATCCAGAATCTGTGAATGTGAATGGACGAGAACTTGTTTGGAAAAGGGGTCTTTGCAGATGTAATTACGTTTCGAGTCGTGAGGTGAGAATATCCTGGATTAGTGTGGGCCCTAAATAAAAGTATCCTCAGAAGAGAAGAAAAGGGGAGAAGACACAAGAGAGAGAAGGTGATGTCGAGAGGGAAGCAGAGATTGGAAGGATGTGTGTGTACAAGTCAAGGAACACCAAGAATTGCCGGCAGCCACCGGAGGCTAAAACCCTGGCAGGGCCGGGCTTTCCTCAGAGCTTCTAAAGGAACCAACCCTGTCAACACCTGGCGTTTGCCCTTCTGGCCCGCAGAACTGTAAGATAGTAAATTTCTGTTGGTTTGTGGTTGCCATGGTAACCCTTTGGCACCCTAAAACTAACACAGCCCCTGTGACCCCCTACCTCACACCCCCTTCCTCTGTAATAATGGACATGCTAACTGGGCCTTCCAGACTCCAGAAGCCCTGGTGGTTTGTGGTTTGAGTTCTCAGGAATCGGGCATACTTGGTGGGGGCTGGGCTGCCGTGGGAAGGGGTCCACGTGACTCACCCTGTATATCCTCTCGGTGATGAAGGCCTTGTCTCGGAGGGCTTCGAAGAAGGGGAACGGCTTGTTTATGGCATAGGCGATCTCCAGCTTCTGATATATAAAGTGCCGAAGAAGCGCCTCTTCCAGGGCCCTGGTCACAGTGAACATCCTGAGGAAAGGGTGGGATGAGAAATCAGAGGCCAGGACTGCCAGGGTGGGAAGCCGCTCTGTGTCGAGGAGGCCTCTGAAGGTGCTCAGCCTGGAACCCAAAGCATCTCTTAGCAGTCCCCAGAGCAACGCTGCCCCAGAGACTCGTGTGCATAGGAAACAGTGACCAAGACAGTGAAGAGTGACTGAAATAGGCCCAAGTCCCCACAGATATGCTGGCTATTAAGGATAGCTAATATTTGCTGTTCCCTGAATGTCTGGTTTGTTCTAAGGGTTTGTATGCAGTAACTCATCTGATACCCACAGAAGCCTTGCAGGATGCTTGTCATGATTGCATCTGTTCGGTTGTTGTGGACACGGACACAGAGGGCTGATTACGGTCTCTTGCCCTTGGTCGCGCAGATTGGCTGTGGTAGAGTTGGGAACAGATTTGACTTTCTAGTTGTGGGCTTAGCGCTGTGAATATGGGTTCTATGTCACATCTGGTTCAACCAGACGGCCTGGGCTGCAGGGTAAATCATGAACCAGCAAGGCTCATGGAAAAGGAACCACCCAGAAATAGGTAGATGAAAACCCAGTAATGTTAAACGGGCGTGATGGGGCACGCTTGTAATCCCTGCGCTTGGGAGGCGGAGACAGGAGGATCCCGCAGGTTTGAAGCCAGCCCTGCTGGCTTAAGAGACCCTGTTTCCAAATAAAAATATAAAATAGGTCTGGGAGTGTAGCCTGGAGGTAGAAGAGTTCCATCCTCAGTACCACCAAAAAAATAAAACAAACAAAGAAACAAACAAAAAAAAACCTAGTAATGTTTAGAAACTTAAACCATTCACAAAAATTTGACACAAGCAGGTAAAAACATAAATAAAATCATGCAGGAGAAAAGTGTGATTAGTAAAAGTGACTTTATTGATTCATTTATGTACCCATTTCATATCTCAGAATAGACATGCATCTTTCTCCATGACCATGCAATGTTTATAAAAATTTGACCATTTATGGACCATGGAAAATACCAATAAGTTATAGTAGAACATTTGCAGATGGCATTCTTGACAAGGTTTCACAAAAAGGGAAGCACTAAAGAAAAGTTCAATCATGTTCAGAGTTAAAAAAAAAACACAACAGACGTGGATCCCCTTTTTTATCTTCATTTTTGTTATAAATAGAATATTAAACTGCAATTAACGACTATTTCCAGGGATTTAATCCCTGTGGTAGATTCAGTACCTCTGTCCCTTTCTCTTTATTTTCAAATCCTTTAAGTTGGCAAAAGAAATCTTATAAAGAAGAATAAGATTAAGCCAGGCGTGGTGGCGCACACTTATAATCCCAGCATTTGGGGAGGCTGAGATGGATCTGGGTTTGAATACAGCCTCAGCTACTACTCAGTGAGGCCCTTTGCAACTCAGTGAGACCCAGGTTCAAAATAAAGAATAAGCCGGGCATGGGGGCGCACGCTTGTAATCCCCGCGCTTGGGAGGCGGAGACAAGAGGATCACGCAGGTTCGAAGGCAGCCTCGCTGGCTTAAGAGACCCTGTTTCCAAATAAAGTAGGTTTGGGAGTGTAGCCAGGAGGTAGAAGGGTTCCATCCCCAGTAACACCAAAAAAAAAAAAAAAAAAAAAAAGGCAGGAGGGTGTAGATTGGAGGTAGAATTCCCCTGGGTTCCATCCCCAGTACTGAAAAAAAAAAAAAAAAAAAAAAGAGGGACATGGTAGCACATGCCTGTAATCTCAGTACTTGGGAGGCTGAGACAGGAGGATTGCAGGTTCAAGGCCAGTGTGGGGTAACTTAGCAAGACCCTGTTTAAAAATAAAAGGGGCTGAGGGTGCAGCTTAGAGGTAGAATGTCCCTGGGTTTCATCCCTAGCACCACACACACACATACACACACACACACAAGCACATGGAGGAGGAAGAGGAGGAGAAAAGAAAGAAGAAAAATCTACGGTCATACTAAAAAACAAGAAGAGATGGCATTGGCAGGCTTTGAGCCTGAAGAAATCCTAGAAGACAGAGAAGAGGTGGGCAAGAAATCAACTGTCCACAGAACGCACTTGCACCTTGCAAAGATCCACGCAGAGACAGTGAAGCCAGGATGAACACCTCACGGCTCCGTGGAGGAAGGGCCAGGACGGCTCAGGACCACACAACACTCAGGAGAGGAATCCCACGTTCCTCCATCCGTCACGGTTCCCACACGGTGAGAGTGGGACACCCGGAGGTTGTGCCTAGTCCCAGGTCTCCAGTGGCAAAGCAGAGTTCATTGGACTCTAATGTCCTACGTCTAATGTCTGACTGTTTTCAGGTTTTTATTGTATAAAGGATTCTTACAAATGGCTATGCAAAAGACAAATATTTAAGTAGAAAAGAACTGCAAAAGACGCAGGAGGCAATCAGCAACGACAGAAGAATCAGCTGAGTGTGCGTTGACTGAGAAGCACGTGAATTGGCTAGTGTCAGGAAAGTGCAGATGAAGCCAATTTGGCGACATTTTTGACGATCAAGAGGCCGTCTTTGCTTATCTTGGCCAAGACAGCACACCAGCAATCATCTCAGACACTGCAGGTGCAGGTGTGCACGGGTCCTTCAATTGTCCACTTCTAGGAATTTGCTTTGAGAAAAGAGCCACGAATATGCTTTGAAAGATACAGAAAAAGTTCGCCATGCGCTAGAAGTTAGCTCTTTCCCCCACCTCCCCCAGCAGCCACGTGCGCAGCAGGGAATGAGTGAGTGCTGGGTTGTGGGCAGAGCACAGGATCGGGTTTAGGACCTAGGAGGGGCTGAATGCCGTTCCATTCACATTAACAGGTTTATGGGAGAGAGAGCTGAGGTTTGTCAACTTCCTCTGCTCCCATTTTAACAGTCCCCTAGTAGGCCCCACTTACCCTTTCAACCTCTCTGGAAAAACATGATTTTACAAAAAAAGAGCCTCAAGGTTTAAATATCTGAGTTGCAGCCTGCGGCTGCTGCCAAAAATTCATTGTAAAACCCAGGAAAACCAAGCCTGAAGGGTAAAGCAGCGGAGAGAGGGGCGGGTGGACAGAAACTTACCTGGGCGCTGGGTTTGCCAGGGCACCTGCCCCTGCCTAGGTTCCAGGGGCTGGGCCAGGAGTGGCTCCGGGAGCCTGGAAGAACTGCCGAGCCTAATGCAAGCCGAGAAACAGGAAGTCCTCACGCACCCAGCAGGAGGGACCAGGCTGGGGAGAAAAGAAAGTGAAAGTATTGGAGCCGGGCAAGCAGGAAGCCCAGGCAGGGCCCAGCGCAGAGCCTCCTGCTCCGGATCTCCTGGGCCCTCCGTGTCCTGGCAGCGGGGAGCTGGGGAGGGGCTGCTGCCAGTCAAGATCTGCCTGCAGAGGGGTGCAGGGGCAGAGGCTTAGGACCAACCCGGGGGCAATGGGAACTGGGAAGCCACCATCTGACCCAGCCCTGCCCGCCCCCACCCCCCAGGACGTGTCCTCTGCGTTTTGGGGGGTGCTGAACATGTTCTAAAGCTGGATGGTGGTGATGGTTACACAACTGAGTAAATTTACTAGAAATCGTCAAACTTTAACCCACAAACAACTAAAAAGAGTGGGCTTGGGAACGCCTAGCTTGTCAGGACAAGGGGATTCCACGAGAAAACGGAAATAAAAGTTCAGCTGCACGGAAGTCAAGCAGCAGAGGCTCATCTCCAGACAGAGTGCTGAGAGGCGGGCACTGGAGCCTGGGTGTGCGGGTGTGTGAGGGCCAGGGGTGTGCGGGGCTGGGGGTGTGTGGGAGCTAGAGGTGTGCGGGGCCGGGGGTGTGCGGGGCCAGGGGTGTGTGGGAGCTACAGGTGTGCAGGGCCGGGGGTGTGTGGGGGCCAGGGGTGTGCGGGGCTGGGGGTGTGTGGGAGCTACGGGTGTGCAGGGCCGGGGGTGTGTGGGGGCCAGGGGTGTGTGGGGCTGGGGGTGCGTGGGAGCTAGAGGTGTGCAGGGCCAGGGGTGTGCGGGGCCGGGGGTGTGTGGGAGCCAGGGGTGTGCGGGGCTGGGGGTGTGTGGGAGCTATGGGTGTGCAGGGCCTGGTGTGTGTGGAAGCTACGGGTGTGCAGGGCCGGGGGTGTGTGGGAGCCAGGGGAGTCAGGCCAGAGAGTGGAGAACGGCAAGGAACGGGGAGACTGCAAACCCCCTCCCCCACATACCCCTTTGAAGGATTCCTAGTGTGCATGGCCGTGTAGGGTCCACGAGAAACCCCCCAATTTAGAAATCAGTTTGCTTCCATTAATTTTCAAATGCATTTCACCCCGAGTCCCCTTACCCAGGTCCCCACAAACTCTTCAGAAGAAGAGATGAGAGCTATGCTTCTAGGGTTTAGGAAGACGGCACCCAAGGCTGAGCCGCACAGGAGCGCTCTTCTAGGCTCCCTGTGAGCTGGGGACACCCCCCCCCGCCCCCAGACTGAGAGCTGAGCGGCCCGCAGAGGCAGGCGAGCTGACCGCAGCGCTCCAAGAGGCAGGGTTCACGCTTCATTTCCTTCAGCCTGGCACTGAACCTGGGCGACCCTTCACGGGCGTCCGGGGATTCCGCAGAAAGAGCTTCAGATCCACTCAGAGATGTGCCAGGCCAAAGCAGGGGGCAGGAAGGAGCCATAAACAACAGCACCATGTCAGAGCCCGCAGTGACTGCTGTGAGGGAAACCGGCAGGAGCAAATAAGGCTCAAAGATGTTTATTCTAAAGCAACGCAGGCTCAAGATTACACTTAAAATGGGAAATATGGCCCGTTACTTCACATGCAAATGATTTATACAGGGAGAGTCTTTAAAAGGTATAATTCGTTTTTAGGTTGTTTTTCTGGGTGTATAAAATGCACTCTGTGTGTGTGTGTGTGTGTGTGTGTGTGTGTGTGTGTGTGTGGTACTGGGGTTCCTGGAAGCCCTTCTACCTCCGGGCCACACTCCCAGACCTATTTTTTTTTTTTTTTTTGGGAAACAGAGTCTCTTAAGGCAGCGCGGCTGGCTTTGAGCCTGCGTGATCCTCCTGTCTCCGCCTCCCAAGCGCAGGGATCACAAGCGTGTGCCACCACGCCCGGCTAAAATGCACTCATCGGAGACTTCCGGGAAGATGGCGACCGAGAAAAGCGGGGCTTAAGAGTCCCGCTAACAACCAATCTCCATTACCACAAAAAGAGCGCCTTTCATAGCCAGAAAACACCATCACCAGAAAAACAAAAAAACCCACCAGGCTCCAGAGAGAAAGCGGACTGAGAACAGAGCTCAGGGCCACAGAGGAGACACACGCGCCCGAGGACGCGGCAGCAGCGCCATACTGCCGGCGGCAGCGGCGAACTCAACGGACGGCTACAGCAAGCCAGGTGAGCCGCTGCGGAACAGCCAGGCGGGATCTTTCGGCGCAGACAGCATTTAAAGCTCCCAGTGGCTGAGCTCAGCACACGCTGCAGGGATTCAGAGTGGAAATCAAAACCAGAGAAGAAAAAATACGCCAGCCTCATGGCCGAGGGCGTGGCAGAGGCGCCATATTGCCACCGGCGGCGGCAGCAGCAGTGAATTCACCGAGTCCAGTACAGCTACATCTGCGTACTCAAGAACAGTGAGTCAAATTGCGGGCCACAGAGGAGAAATCGCAGTATTGGGCCTCCTGGGACTTGACCCAGTGAGGGAGTGGTGGTGGCAGAGATATCACATCATAGGAGAACGTGCAACCTGGCACCCCCCATAGTTTAAAGCAGCCTCTATCGACTCCCTGGGTCGGAGATTCTGTGATACAACCCAGTAAAGGAGTAGTGGGGTCTGAGATAATACAGACTCGAGATCCAGAGCACCTTAAGTGAAGCCATAGTGACCCAAGGGAAGAACCCAGAGAAGGCACAAACCTCCGAAATCATGGGAAAGAGGAATAACACTGGAGTAATGAATGTGCACAACCCCACAACATCAGAACCTGATAAAACAGAAAATCAGAGATTTCTAGAAGATCAAATCAGGAAAATAACTGTAGAAATAATAGAGGTGCTTCGAAAAGAACTCAGAGAGAGCCAAAAAGAGATAAAGGATGCAATTAATGAAGTAAAGGCCTCAATTCAAAGCACAAACAACCGATTAGACCACATGGGGAACAGAATCTCGCTCTTAGAAGATGAGCAATCCAAAAATGAATGCATAGTTTCTAATCTAGAAAAAAATATCCAACAGCGGGAATCTGACATTGAAGAAATATGGGCCCATCTTAAGAGAGCTAACCTAAGAATAATTGGAATAGAGGAGGGAAAAGAAAGTGATACCAAAGGGATCAACAATCTCTTCAAGGAAGTAATAGCAGAAAATTTTCCAAACATGGAGCAAGAGGTTGATACACAGATCCAGGAAACTTATAGAACTCCCTTTAGACAGGATCGGAGAAGAGGATCCCCACGCCATATAATTGTCAAAATGACCAATGTGGAAGCCAAGCAGAGAATCTTAAAGGCAACAAAAGCAAAGGGCCAAGTGACATTCAGAGGCAAACCAATTAGAATCACTCCAGACTTCCCAAACCAAGTTATGAGAGCCAGAAGGGCTTGGAGTAACATATTCCAAACTCTGAAAGAAAACAACTTCCAGCCAAAAATTTCCTATCCAGCAAAACTTTCTATCAAATTAGATGGAGAAATAAGAAGCTTCCATGACAAACAGAAACTGAAGGAATTTATGTCTTCAAAACCAGCGCTAGAGAAAATACTCAAAGAGATTAACTACAAAGAAGAAATAGGTAACACTCACCAGAACCAGAGAAACAAGAGTTTCCATCCAACAGACAACTAAGATTGGTTATCTGTGGAGATTCATTATTTATGTTAGTCTTTTACCTATCTCTAAGTTGTATTGTTTGCCTTTATTGTTGTTAATTTTTAGGATTTCTAGTTGGAATATTAATATACCTTCAGATATAGCATTTGGAAATATTTTATCCAATTCTATTAGTAACTTTTAACTCTGTTTACATTGTCTTTGGATATACAATATTTTCTTTTATTTTTTAGGGAGTTTGTATATTCTTCTGTTGCCTGTGCCATTGAAATCATATCCAAGAAATCACTGCCAATTTCAATGTTGTGAGGTTTTATGACCCAGATTTTCTCCTAAAAGTTTATAGTCTTAAGATTTATATTTAGGTCTTTTATCTATTTTGAGTTAATACTTGTATATGGGATTAGGTAAAGGTCCAATTTTATTCTTTTCCATGTAATTATTATTTTTCAACAATATTTAGTTAAAAGATTATTATTTCCACCACCAAATGTTCGTGGAAACCTTATCAAAAATAACTTGACAATATAGGGAAGAATTTAGCTCTAGGCTTGTATTTAACTCCAATGGTCTATATATCTGCCTTTAGAACAGTACTACACTGTTTCAATTATTGTAGCTTTATATGGTTTGAAATTAGAAAATATATATCTGCTAGCTTTGTTCTTTTTCAAGATCGTTTTGGGTATCTAGAATTCATATTCCATATTAGGATAGATTTTTTTCTGAAAAATAAATATATAAATATATGATAGTTTCACCTAAAAAAACAGAAAAAAATATGCTCTAGTAAGAAAGAAAGCAAAAAGAAATATTGAAATGCTATCTTTAAATCATCAAACGCTTGGTATCAGACAAATGAAACTGTTATGTGAGATTATCATTTTTAATTTTGGATAAATTGCTATAATACTAGATGTCAACCACTAAGCCAAGCATGGGAAGGAGGGATGGGGAGAGAATGGGGTGGGGATCGGGTGGGGGCTGACTGGGCGATGTGTGCATGTATGTCTACAAAAGTTTGTATCCCACTATGATGTATGAATACAGTGCACCAATAAAATAAAATTTAAAAAAAAGTCAAAATAAATAAAAAAAAATAAAATGCACTCATCTTAAATTGAATACTTTGATGAATTTGACCAAATGTCATCACTGTCTTTTTTTTTTTTTTTTTTTTTTTTTTGCAGGTTTGGGGATGGGACCCAGGGGCATTTGACCTCCGAGCTACACCCCCTGGCCTATTTTTTATTCTTTCTTTTGAAACCAGGTCTCACTGAGTTGCAGAGGGCCTCACTAAGTAGCTGAGGCTGTCTGCGAACCGCAATCCTCCAGTCTCAGCCTCCGGAATGCTGGGATTACAAGCGTGCGCCACCACGCCTGGCCTATCACTGTCTTGATAAAGGCACAGACCATTTCCCCCATGTTAGAAAAGTTCCCCTGCATCCACGTTGCAGAAAATCCTTTCTTCGGTGCCAGCACCAGGCAACCACAGTCCTATTAGTACAGATCAGCTTCACCTACTAAAACTTTATGTAGATGGAAACACATAGCATTCACCTGTTGTGTGGCATTTTTTGCTCATCGAACTTTTTTTTTTTTTGGTACTGGGGATGGAATTTGAATTTCAATTTTGAAACCTCTTCTGCAGGTTATCCCTCTAGCAGGTGGGTCGGACACCTCTAACTCTTCCAGTCTGGTCAGCGTGATGTCACCAACGCAATACATCCACCAGATGTTGGGTGACACAGAAATCATGTTGTGATAGAGGGCAGGTGAGCTAACAGAACCTTAACACAAAATTATAACTAATATTCTTGCATGTTGCACTTGAATGAAAACTATTTCTTTTTTTTTCAGTATTGGGGATGGATCCCAGGGGCATTCTACCTCCGAGCTACACCCCCAGCCCTATTTTTTAGTCTTTATTTTGAAACAGGGTCTCACTGAGTTGCAGAGGGCCTCACTAAGTAGCTGAGGCTGTCCTTGAACCACAATCCTCCTGTCTCAGCCTCCCAAATGCTGGGATTACAAGCGAGCGCCACCACACCTGGCCTCACACCAGCCTTTTCAAACTGTTTCTGATCCTCCTTTCTAATCAGGAAGGAAAGACACGTTCTCTGAATCAGCAGTCCCATACGGTAAACCTGGGGCCTGGGAAATGAGCCAGGCTGGAGATTTTATAGCCTAAGCCTGGGGATCTTGGCCATAAAAAAACAAAATCCTGCAAGGAACCCAGTATACTTCTAAGAAATCGATTCTCCTCCTGTTAGCCAGAGTCATTTTGGTTATTTGTACTCTAAATTTCAACTGATTAAAAAAAATTCACATACCAGGAAAGGAATGGTGAGCAATATATCTTTAAGGCTATGTGATCTGTCTGGGATCAGTTGTTTGATATAATTGGACATAAAGGTAATGAACATCCCATCAGTGTTCACAAACTGGAATATTTGCCAATCAGGGCAAGTTGGCAAATTAAATTATAGCACTAGCCAGATGTGGTGGCGCATGCTTGTAATCCCAGTACTTGGGAGGCTGAGATGGGAGGATCTGGGTTCATGGACAGCCTCAGCTACTTAGTGAGGCCCTTTGCAACTCAGTGAGACCCTGTTTCAAATAAAAAGAATAAAAAATAGGGCTAGGGCATAGTATGGAGGTAGAATGCCCCTGGTTCCAACCCCAGTACTGAAAAAAAAAAAATTACAGCACTAGAATCCACAGATTCCCAAAGTGAGCGATATCATTTCCAGTGGGGTGCTCAGAAAAAAGATAGATATAGAAAAGAATGGAAATTCGCCACTGCATCTGCCTGTTTATCCACTTAAAGTAAATTTTAGCCGGGTGTGCGGATACGCTTTTGCAATCTCAGTACTTGGGAGGCTGAGTCGGGAGGATCGCAGGTCTGTGGCCAGCCTCCGTAACATGTGAGGTCCTCTGTAACTTAGTGAGACCTTGTTTCAAAATAAAGAATAAAACAGGGCTGTGGGTATAGCTTGGAAGTAGAATGTCCCTGAGTTCAACCCCCCTCCCAGTACTGCAAAACAAAACAAAAAAAAAGAAAAAGATTTGCTTAAAGAAGGCGTGCTGAGTAATTTTTTTTTTTCTGAAAAGGGGAGGTGAGTCAAATCAGTTTGGGAATCTATGCATTGGGGTGAAGCCTGAAAAGTTCACTCCCTGATTCCAAGGTGCTGGTACTAGTGCACTTAGTAACTTGGAGAGAAATCCTTCAAGCTAAATGAAAGCATCAACTTCCCTTTAGGGGTTATCACCTCCTTGGCCTGAATCTGGATGGACGAACGGAGCCAGGAGGCAGGCTGGGGTGTCCTCACCCCCTGTCAAGTCAAAGTAAAGGAGGATTCTGCCCTGGTGCCAGGAACCAGGGGCAGGCTGGGTGGTCTTGGCCCAGGCAGCTCATACCCAGGAGAGGTTCTGTAGTGAACACAGGTGCACAGGACAGTGGGAAGGAGGAGCCGGAAGCCGGGCTGTGGCTGCCTCCGCTAATGCCTGAGGTTGCAAAATAGGGTTTGCTTGTAAGCTTGGCAGGAATACCCCTGAAGTCCCGCTCTTCCTATCAGCCAGCCGAGGAACACCAAAGACCTAATGTTTATAAGCAAAAGAACTTGGCACATTTACAGAAATGCTCAGCTCTGCAGTGACCTGGGCCTGCTGCCCAGAGACAGAGAGAGGGAAGGAGGGCACACCAGGGCCTTCAGCTGCTGTATACTAAGCGGCTGACCGCGCAACTTAGAGGAAGGAAGGTTTATTTGTTCATAGTTTTCTTGGGGATTTGGGGTTCACTTCATGTGAAGCTGGGGACCCCCAAGATTGCAGGGTATGGCGGGGTGGGAAGCAGAGACGAGGAGAGCCATGGGCTCCGCTCCTCACATCATGGAGGCCGGAAGCAAGAGGAGGCAGCGAGGGGAGAAGGACCCGCATAGAATCTCCCAGGTGGCGCCGCCAGGGACTCGCCTTCTCCAGTCTTGTCTGCCAGGCTCAGCCACCACCCAGTATATCCATTATAACAGATGTGTCCACCGCTGAGAGGAAAACCAAGCCCTGCTTCCAACAGTGCTACCTGTCCACGAGGGGTAGGGAGACGGTGTAAATCTAAACCATAACACCAGGGGACACCAGGGCCTGGTGTCACCGAGCCAGGCCTTCTCTGGGTCACCGTGTCCCACAGAGGCCACGAGCAGAGGAAAGCTTTACCAGCAGAGGCGGCCCCCACCCCAAAGTTAGAGGGGAAGGAGAAAGACAGAGATACAGATACATAGATGACAAAAGAGTCCCCTACATGTGCGCAGTACATGGTACACGCAATGATCCTACCTCCCCCCAAGGAAATTCAACTCATCAGTGTCCCAACTAGGCTGGGGTTTGTTCCTTGGGGAGAGAGAAATCAGAAGGGGACAGAGGCATAAAAATCTTTTGCACTCTCCATTTAGCAAAATTATGTGTGTAGATTCCCTAGCACATCTATTATGAGCCAGAATAAAACAAAAAAAAATCACTCAGTGGCATCTATTTCAGAAAAGCACCGCCTTCCTCCCCCCCGATTCCCAGTCCTCACGTGAGTGAGCTCACTGCTCTGTCCCAGCCTGGAGCCCCACAGGCGCCCTGGCTCCGATCGCCCTCTGGTTTGACCCATTGTCCTGCCATTTTTGTATGTTGTTTCAAATCCTTTATAGAACGGTCAGATAGAAGTGAAAAAAATTGTATGTAAGTATAAATGGTAGCCGGGTGTGGTGGCGCACGCTTGTAATCCTAGCATTTGGGAGGCTGAGACAGGAGGATCATGGTTTGCAGACAGCCTCAGCTACTTAGCCCTTTGCAACTCAGTGAGACCCTGTTTTAAAATAAAGAATAAAAAATAGGGCTGGGAGTGTGGCTTGGAGGCAGAAAGCTCCCGGGTTCCATCCCCAGTACTGGAAAAAAAAAAAAAACGTATAAATGGAAGGCTGTCACATCCCTCCAAGTCACATTATCCTTGAGGGCCTGGATAACCTCAGCAGTAAACCCTCTCTCCATTCCACCAGAAACCAGTTACCTTCCTCAATATAACAGGGAACTGGTCAAAGGTCATTTTCCCAGACAGCTGGCTGTAGTTGCAAAATGTTCATGTTTTTAAGAAACACAGAATTCCATTTCTGGATTTTCTGCCCCAAGCCTCAGCACTGGCCTTTGATGGAGGGAGTGGGAGCTCTCTCTTACCTGGCTGCTTTCCAGAAACACTAAGAACTTCAGCACGCTGCTTTCTTTGGCTCTTGGGTCTAACTCCTCTCGCCCTGGTTTACTGAGGTGCCTGGCTGGCCACCCGCCTGGGAGGGCATTCGCAGTGCCTGGCTCTCCCTCCCAGCTCTCCCTGGGGCCTCCCAAAGGGGAAGGAACAGTGTGGAGTTTACTCCCTGCTACAAACCCGGCCATCTCACCTCCAAACAACCTCACTCCACACGGTTGAACAGGCTTTCCTGCCCCCTCCCTCAGCAAAAATGAATGGACCCCATCTTCCCGAGCCTCGGAGGGCTGCCCTGCTCCTCTGTGGGCACAGACTGGGCAGAGGGAGGAGGTCCAGTATCCTCGGGAGGAGGACCAGTGAACAAGTGCGGATGTTTCACACGGGCAGTTTCACTTTTCTTTTCTCTTTTTGATGCAAGCCCCAAGGGACACACCGGGCGGCTGATCCACTTTCTCTTCTGGGTTCCAGGAAGGCACAGGGGCAGTGCACGTCTAGCCTAGGTGATCCGAAGCCACGCTCGCAGCCCAGAGGGGCCCTGGGGGGAGGATGGCGGCCGAGGGCAGCGACCGCAGACTCAGGTAAGTCCTGGGTTCTGTCCTTGTCTCTCCCCGGTGAGGCGAACGTGGACATCTGAGACCTCTGTCACTCCTGCTTCGTCCCACAGGAACACAGGGATGAGACTACAAATAAACAGCCCGGGAGCAGGGCTTCGCCGCAGTAGCCTGGCTGTCGCGGGAGCCCCAAGCCACCGGCTTCCTATTTTTTTGGAAGTCACAATTTAAAGTCATGTAAATGTCACTAAGACCGAGTTGGCCACTTTGCTGTTTGGGTTAATGATGCCTTCCTGATTTTCTGCTCTTATCAACTCCGAAAAGAGAAAACACTGCAGCTGTGATAGCAGTGATGCGTCTATTCTCACTGGAGCCATAGCAGCTTTGGCTTTTTTGTGTGTGTGGTCCTGGGGGTGGAACCCAGGGACTTTTCTACCTCTGGGCTACACTCCCAGACCTATCTTATACTTTATTTGGAAACAGGGTCTCACTAAGTTGCTGAGAGCTTCACTAAGTATCTGAGGCTGCCTTCGAACCTGTGCGATCCTCCTGTCTCAGCCTCCCAAGCGCGGAGATTACAAGCGTGCGCCACCACGCCCGGCTCCTATCAACTTTTGTCTCACATAGTTTGATGCTACTTTATTAGTTGTGTACACATTAAAGAGTGTGTGTCTTCTTAGAGAATTGATTTCTTTATAATTATATAAGGCTCCTTTACCTGGGACAATTTTTATTATTATGAAGTCTGTTTTTTGTTTAATCTTTCCATATTTGGGGATTTTCCAGCTATCTTTGTTACTAGTTTCTAGTTTAATTCCACAGTGGTCTGACAGCCCACTTTTTGGGGGGGAAGGGATTGCCAGCCAGGGACACTCTACCTCTGAGCTACACCTTGAGCATTTCCAGCCCCCTTTAAAATTTGAAACAGGTGTTTGCTAAGTTGCTAAGACTGGCTTTGAACCTATGGTCCTCCTGTCTCAGCCTTTGACAGCACAGTGTGTGTGTGTGTGTGTGTGTGTGTGTGTGTGTGTGTGTGTGTGATTTCTATCCCTTTAAATTTTGTTAGGCTGTGCAAGCTGGGCGTGGTGGTGTACGCTTGTAATCCCAGTATTTGGGAGGCTGAGACAGGAGGATCGCAGGTTTGTGGCCAACCTCTGCTACTTAGTGAAGCTCTCTGCAAAATAAAAGGATAAAATTGGGCTGGGGGTATAGCTTGGAGGTAGAATGCCCTTGGGTTCAATCCCCAGTAACACAAACACACACGCACGCATGCACACACACATGTTGTTAAGCGGTGTTTTGTGGCTCAGCGTGCAGCATGTGTGCTTTTCTTGGTGAATAATCCCCGCAAGCTTGAGTGTGTGTGCCCTGCTGCTGATGGCTGCCGCTCATGTCATTAGCTGTCATAGACGTGTCCCGGCCATCACAGGTTTCCTTCGGTTAGTGTCAATACAGCATGCCTTTCTCCATTTCCTCATATTTAACCTATCTGTGGTTTTTATATTTAAAGTGACTCTCTTATTTACAACACATAGTTTTATTTTAATGTACACTGCCTTTTAACTCCTGAATTTAGACCAGTCATATTTAAAGTGGTTATTGATGTAGTGAGGTTAATTCCTACCATAAATGTTTTCATAGTACTTACTGTTTCTCTTTTTCTTCCTTTTTCTGGCTTTTATTAAGCCTTATGATTGTGTGTTTCTCTCCTCTTAGCATATCAGTTGAGCTTCTTTTACAACAATTTTTAGTGGTTTCCCTGGAATTTATGACAAATTAATTTTACAGATGTCCATCCCAAATTACACCCTACCACTTGGTGGGTGGTGGCTGCGTCTCATAACCGAATGTCACACACTCCTTCCCTTCATAACACCCACAGTCCTTTCAATGACCCACACACTGGACTCCCCGGGGCTCTGTCCTGTGGTCACCTTGGACAAACCGCTCTCTCTCAGGGCAGTTAGAATAGAAAAGGAATTAATTGTGCATTTATTTCTTCTCTGGTGTTCTTCCTTTCTTTGCGTAGATCTGAGTCTCTTTTCTTATTTTTCTTTTGCTTCTGTGTGTGTGTGTGTGTGTGTGTGTTACTGGGATTGGACCCAGGGGCATTTTACCTCTGAGCTACACCCCCATACACCCTAAGACCTATTTTATTTTTTATTTTGAAACAGGATCTCACTCTTAGTGAGAATTTCACTAAGTTTCTGAGGCTGTCGTCAAACCTGTGATCTTCTTGTCTCAGCCTCCCAAGTACTGGGATTACAGGCATGCACCACTGTGCCTTGCTAGATCTGAATTACTGACTTGTATTGTTTTTCTTCTGAATAAAGAATTTTTCTTCTTTTTTTGCAGAGTAGTGTTCTGACAATGAATTTCCTCAACTTTCTTTGTTTAAAAAATTTTTCATTTTTTTTTTCACTTGGAAAATTTTATGAGAAAGAGAAGTCTAATTTTTTTTTTTTTCGGTACTGGGAATTTAATCTAGGGGCATTCTACCTCCAAGCTATACCCCCAGCCCTATTTTTTATTCTTTCTTTTTGTGTGTGTGTGTGTGGTACTGAGGGTGGAACCCAGGGTCTTTTCTACCTCTGGGCCATACTCCCAGACCTATTTTATACTTTATTTGGAAACAGGGTCTCACTAAGTTGCTGAGAGCCTCACTAAGTAGCTGAGGCTGGCTTTGAGCCTGTGCGATCTTCCTGTCTCAGCCTCCCAAGTGCTGGGATTACAATTGTGCACCACCATGGCCGGCTATTCTTTATTTTGAAACAGGGTCTCACTAAGTTGTGGAGGGCCTCACTAAGTAGCCGAGGCTGGCCAGGAACCTGAAATCCTCCTGTCTCAGCCTTTCAAGTACTGGGATTATAGGCATGTGCCACCATGCCTCGCTCTAAATTGATATATATTTTTTCCTTTGATCACTTTAAACATTTTCCTTCACTCAGCAGTTTTGTAAGACACCTGAAGGCTGCTCTTGGCAAGAAGCATATAGACTCTTTGCTTGGGCTTACAGATGTCCCACGAGTAACTAAAAGCAGAATCAAAGCTTGGCATCTCTGCCTTCATTTTACCCCTCTATTTTGATCCCATAAACGTTGGGTCAGATTACTGTTGGACTCTGCATGTAAGCATAGTTACCATCTAAGGGACATTTGTTGAAAGCTGGTTATCTTCCCCCTCTGAAGCTGAAGGCACTAACATAACAGTAGCTAAGACATTTCCAAAATGTAGGGGCCATGGCAGCCAACAGATTGTCCACAACCAGCTTTTACAGCACCCTCTTCCAGACCGCTGGGGCGACACCCACAGCTCTCCAGTTGCTGGTCTAACCCGAGGAGGACTCGGCCTTCACTGACTCCTGACCTGTTCTTTCTGGAGTCATTCTCTCCCGCAGTCGCCTTGGAGTCCAGAATCAACAAATCTGACTAATCAACATCTTGTGGGAAGAGCTGAAACTACCCCCAAGCAGCTGCGCCTTTCTTTTTGCTGAGCTGGCCCGGCTCTGCATGACCGATTCTGAGACAATGACCAACCAGAACGCACTTGACCAAAGCTGCTGGACGGTGCCGTGTCCCCAACCCTCCGGCCCCGGCCGCCTCTGTTCCTTCCCTGGAGGATGCTAAAGCTCTTGTCAGTACCCCACAGACGGGACCGAGGACATTTGGTCCCCCTGGCCTCCCCAGTATGGCCACACTGAATAAATTCCTTCCTCACTTCACCATCATTTTTTCTGTTTTTATTTTGTTTGCTTGTTTGTTTTTTTGGACAAGTGGTCAGAGTTGGACTGTCAGGATTTGGAGTTAGACCCTTCTGGCCTACAACTCTATAATAGTCTCACTTTCCTCCTTCCTTCCTTCCTTCCTTCCTTCCTTCCTTCCTTCCTTCCTTCCTGTCTGTCTTCCTGTGTGTGTATATGTGTGTGTGTGTGTGTGTGTGTGTGTGTGTGTGTGCGTGTTCTTAGGGATTGAACCCAGAGCCATCCTATAATGGTGTGAAATGTTGACGTGGGTTCTTGTTCTTAGCTAGTTTAGGAACAAATAGCCAGAACTATACTGCTACAAGCTTAAGCAAATTTTACTATTACAAAGATAGAAAGAAGGGCCATAATCATAGAGCAATGCATCAGAGGGACACAGTGGAGTACCTTGAAAATAAGACACTGAAGTTTTTGAACATGGAACAGTTTCTATAAGGCTTCATTATCTCCCGTCCTACTTGACCAATAGTCTTTCTATCTGCTCCTGACCTGATGTAGGTGTGGGTCCGCCATTATCTCCAATGCAGGCCTTTGGGTATGATTATAAGGATTTACTATCTCCCATCCTGTTTGACCAATGGATAGTCTTTTTATCTGCTCCTGACCTGATGTAGGTGTGGGCCTACCCATTATCTCCAGGTGCAAGTCTTTGTTATGACCAAGATGTGTTACTTGGTTAACAAAGTCAGGGGTCACATGGTATATGCTCTCTTTGATGAAGGCCTATACCATCATCCTGTGACCTTGGGAGTTTTAGCCTATTTGCTAGAAGTTATTTATTATGTAAACTTGTCTTTAAAATATGAAGGCCCTGGGCTACAACTCTTTTGTCCTTGGTAATCACTCTGGTGAAGGGAATTCTGCATTGTAAGGACTGCCTCTCCTCCCTGCCTGAGTGCCTGCACAGCACCCAGGCCCTTTTTACATTTTGAAATTAATACCAAAGCAATTTTCCAATACGGATACAATTCTACCTCAAGCTATACCCCCAGCCTGATCTTTTATTTCTTCTCTGGAAATAGGGTCTCGCTAGATTGATGAGAGTCTCACTACTTGCTGAGGCTGTCCTCAAACCTACAATCCTCCTGTCTCGGTCTCCCAAGTACTGGGTTACAGTCACGTACCGCCACGCCCAGCTTCTGGTAATAGTTTCTGATGAGAAATCTGATGTCATTTTTATTCATACCTCTCCATACATAGGGGTTTTACCCCTTCTGGCTTCTTTCAGTGTTTTTTCTGTCCTTGGTTTTCTGCAGTTTGAGCATGGCATGTCTGGGCATAGGTTATTTGGTTCTTATCCAGCTTGGTGTTTGCTGAGCTTCCTGAGTCTGTGGTTTGTTGCCTGTCACTAATTTCAGAAACGACTTGGTCTCTGTTCTCTCTTCTTCTGATACTGCAGTTACACATCTTGAAATTAGTCCAGCCTCCTTGGGTATTGTGTTTTGTTGTGTTTTCTCGTGTTTTCCCCCCTTGCATTTCAATTTGAAACATTTCCATATGACAGATGTTGTCACTGTCGATTCTTTCCTTGGTGTCTGCTCTCCCAGTGATCTCATCAAAGGAGTTCCTCATTTCTATTACAGTATTTTTGATGTCTAGCATTTCATTTTTTATAATTTCTCTGAGGTCTCATCTTTCTTCCTACTTAACCATTATTCTCACATCTCATCTGCTTTTTCCCCCTTAGAGCTGTTACCATATTAATTAATATTCTTATTATAAATTCCTATTCAATAACTTGAAAATCAGTCGAATCTGAATCTGGTTTTGATGATTGCTTTGTCTCTGCAGTCTATTTTTTCATGTCTATTATGTCTTATTTTTTACTTATTAATTTTTTGGATATCAGACATAATAAATTGGGTAATAGGAATGAAGGCAAATGTGCCTTAAATGTGAGGTTTTGTGTAAGTCTGGCTAGGAGATGGGCTAGGTGTCAAATTCCTCTGTTGTTCTTGCCTTTGTTTTTTCTATTTCTTTTAGGTTTCCCTAAGAGCTCCTTCTTAAATAGTCTGTACTTTGTAGCTCTTTCAGCTATAAACTACTACTTTTATATTGGGGTCCTATTGATGGAAAGATAAGGTATCAGAGTGGAAGTCCTTTGTACGCTTATGGTTAAATCTCACTATTTTAGTAGGACTGTAACTTATAGAAGGATTTCTTATATTCCCCTCCCTTCATCTCATTTAGGTGAGATAGGAAGGCCAGAAGGGGCTCATATACAGTAGATTTTCCCTTAGCACCATAAAGCTTGGGTAATATGCTTTTCTCTATAAAATATGCCTTTATTGTAGAGACTGCTCAGAAACCCCTCTGCTGTCCTCTACCCCTGAATCACAGGGGAATTCTTGGCTCTTCACAGTGAGACCCTGGTGGTGTTCCTGGAGATAAAAATCCACAAATTTTTGGGCTTCCAACATTTATACATAGAACACAGAACTTGACTTCTGGGCTTCAGAAAGATGTGGAAACTTCTCCTGAAGAACTCTCTTTCTTTCTCTCTCTCTCCCCCCCCCTCTCTTTCTTTCTTTTCTTTCCCCAGAGGCATTCTACCTCTGAGCTACACCCCTTGCCCTATTTTTTTTCTTTATTTTTGAAACAGGGTCTCAATGAGTTACAAGGGCCGCTCTAAGTAGCCGAGGCTGTCTGTGAACTGCGAACCTCCTGTCCCAGCCTCCCAAATGCTGAGATTACAAGCATGCGCCACCACACCCGAGCCTTGTTTCTTTTTCTGTAGACTTCCTTTCTCGCACTGATTAAACCTTGTTTCTCAAGTCTCAGTCTGAGAAAATGGTCCACATAAGGCATCACAAAGAATCATTTCCTACGGCATCTTCTATTTAGGAGCCAAGGAATAGGGCTTAAACGTGTGCCAGACGACTCTTCCAAAGATGCCTTTTCTCCGAGGACCAGGTCTGGCTTTTTCCTGACCAGTCTTCTCTTTCCTGCACAACCTTCCCTAATGCATCCAGAGGGTCAGCTACCTTTTCTAACCTCTCCGGACCTGGCATTGGCGGTCACTGCCGCTGGCCTCCTGCTCTAGCGTGTTTCCGTCTTTCAGTAGGACATCCCAGGGCTCGGAGACCTTCGTCACTCTCGTTCCTTACTTGCTGACAGGTCCACGCAGCCCCAGCTTGTACTTGTTCTTCTTCCCAATTCTTTGGGTCATCAAGAAATTCTTCCAGTCCTTTCCTGGACAAAGTGGGATGAAATAGTCTACACTGGTGAAAAGCTGTGGCATGTGGTACATTCTTAAGCGACAAACTAAGAGAAAACCTGCAACTTTATTTTAAAACTATATGTAATCATCCATATGCCACGTTAAGGAGAATGGGTGGAAATTTGTTCATCTCTGAGTGTGCTGATCGTTGTTGATTTATACTTTCTTCTTCAAAATGCTTTACCCCGGCCGGGTGTGGTGGCGCACGCTTGTAATCCCTGCGCTTGGGAGGCAGAGACAGGAGGATCGCGCAAGTTCGAAGCCAGCCGGGCGCTGGCTTAGGAGACCCTGTTTCCAAATAAAAAGTAAAAATTGGTCTGGGAGTGTAGCCCGGAGGTAGATGGGCTTCCAGGAACCCCAGTACCACCAAAAACAAACAAACAAACAAACAAAAACAAAAACAAAAAACAAAATGCTTTACCCCATTTTCCTGAAGTGTTTTGTGCCAGCAAAGGCCTTGGGAGTTATTAACAGACAGGAAGCCTTCGGAGCCCCTGAGACTCTTCTACACAAAATAGCTAAACTGGCCACAGCCATTGTTTTGTATGTGTAACTGTAGTGAATTTTTTTTTTTTTTTTTTTTTTTTTTTTGCGGGTCTGGGGATGGAACCCAGGGGCATTTGACCTCTGAGCTACACCCCCTGCCCTATTTTTTATTCTTTATTTTGAAACTGGGTCTCACTGAGTTGCAGAGGGCCTCACTAAGTAGCTGAGGCTGTCCTCAAACCGTGATCCTCCAGGTCTCAGCCTTCCTAATGCTGGGATTACAAGCGTGTACCACCACGCCCGGCTTTGTAGTGAACTTTTAAGTCTCTTTAAATTTAGATTTTTTTCTTAAACTTTTTAAGTCTTTTGTTTTATTATAATATTATCTTAAAGACAAAGCATGTAACCTGTTCAAATTCTCCTCCTCCTTCTTCATAGATATTAATTCATGACCAAATACATGGCATGTTCTTGTGTGTTTAAGACCAAGAGCTATTAATTAATCAAGTTTGCTAACTTTTTTTTTGGGAACTAGAGATTGATCACCCAGAGACGTTCTATGTCTGGGCTACACCCTTAGCCTGATTTTATTTCTTATTTGGAAACAGGGTCTCACTAGGTTGATGACTACCTTGCTATGTTGCTGAGACTGGCTTTGGACCTGCGATCTGCCTATCTCGCCTCCCAAGTACATGAATAGCTGAATTAGGAATGCATTTTTTTTTATCATTTCCCTTGATGTCTAGATCTATAGACTTTCATAACTACTTTAGATATTTAAGGTTTCAAATATACTTTTCACTTCTTTTAGGGACTCCCCCCTTCCCACATTTTTTCTGATAATTCTGATAAAAAAGTTAACTTAAAAAAAAATTTCAGGCCGGGCGTGGTGGCGCATGCTTGTAATCCCCGCGCTTGGGAGGCTGAGACAGGAGGATCACATGGGTTCGAAGCCAGCCTCAGCTACTTAGTGAGGCTCTCAGCAACTTAGTGAGACCTTGTTTCCAAATAAAATATAAAAAGGTCTGGGAGTATAGCCCGGAGGTAGAAATCCTTTGGGTTTTACCCCTAGTACCACCAAAAAAAATTCAGTTGTTGTTGTTGTTGTTGTTGTTGTTGTTGTTATTATTATTATTATTATTATTATTATTGGTACTGGGGTTCCTGGAAACCCTTCTACCTCTGGGATACACTCCCAGACCTATTTTTCTATTTGGAAACAGGGTCTCTTAAGCCAGCGCGGTTGGCTTCGAACCAGTGCGATCCTCCTGTCTCCGCCTCCCAAGTGTGGGGATTACAAGCGTGTACCACCACACCCGGTTCAGCTATTATTTTTAATCACCAGGCCTTGTGTAATTTTCTGGCTTTTTTTCCCTCTCTGTGTGGCATCTTGGACACAAGATATTCTCATATCTGTCGGACACCATTGATTTCTCAGAGATTCTCCTCTGTACCCTGCACTATCTCTGTTTCTTTGGGGTAGACTTCTGCCCTTTGTCATCCCGATCTACTCCTCCCAGCGTACCTTACCACACTGTCTGTGGCCTGTTGCTCACCCATGTGGAAGGCGAGGTGCTGAAGAGCTAACTCAAAGCACCGGGTAACAAGATGGGCTTGCAAACTCATGTGCTTTGCTGAGGAAACCCCAAATCCCTGCAGGTGAGGCCTGGCCTTTCTCTGTTGGAGAACAGATGGTCCTCAGTTTTCACTCCCATAGTTCCTTTCCAAAGGCTACCACCTCTCCAGGAGCCTGGGCCACTCTGCCTCCTCCTCTGACCAGAGGGGAGCATCCTCTAGCCACATAGCCAGGAGGCGCTCCTCTGGCCACTTTTTCAGATTTTGGCTTCTCATTTCATTCCCACCTCTTTGTCATTGTGACTTCAAGTCTTAGGGAACAGTCTAGAAAGAATAGAAAAACAACTGTCTTCAACCAGCCGTTCATAACCTGATGTCTCTAGTCATTTTTAACCTGGTATCTTTTTCTTTTTTAAAGAAATTCAATGGGGAAATAGGATTTTATCTATCATGATGCCTTTTGGGGGAGTAGGAAGTCCCAATGACCGTCTTATAGTGGCATAAAAAAATTCCATTAGCCTTTACACCATTTAGATGTCTGTTAAGACATCATTAGGAAGGGGAACAATTTATCAAGGAAGAATGAAAATTGCAAACCTTTTTGAGTTTGAAAATTGCCTTTTTCAGGCACAGTCTTAATGTCTGAAATCCAGGGTTCTTAGTGTTCTCCATAGTCAACCCATGGATGGGTTGGCTACAGCATAAAACATCCCCGTTGGTTTCCACAAGCACAAGGTTTTCACATTGGAACAGAGAAAATAATGATATTCTTGTGACTATTCCTAATCAAGATCTGCTATATAGAAGAGTCTTTGAACCAGTTTGATGTAGAAGCCACCACTTCCTCCCTCCACAGTTACAGATGGGAGAGGTGTATCTCCTCTACATCTTCCTGGGATTCCCTCTGCATTGGGTTCCCTAATGGCTCATGTTCTAAAAGAAACAGGAGCAGGTGCGTGTGCGTGCATGCGTGTGTGTGTGTGTGTGTGTGTGTGTGTGTGTGTGTGTGTGTGAAGAGATTTATTGTAAGGAATCAGCTTCCACAACTATGAGGGCTGACAAGTCCAAAATCTACAGTGTGGTCCAGCAGGCCGAGACTCAGAAGCCCTCCCAGTACTGACCCAGTGCACAGGCCAACTGCTGGAGGGCTCTCTCTCACCCAGGAGGCTGGTCTTTTTGTCCTATTAAAATAAATTTATTGGGGCACTGTAGTCATACATCTTAATGGGGCACAAGATGGTGGAGGCACACATGCACACATCACCCAAATAGTCCTTACCCAGTTCCCGCCCCATCCCCTCCCTCTCCCCTCCCTCCTTCTCATGTTCAGCTTAGTGATTGACTTTTATATGTTTGTTAAAGTATATCATGTGCATTAGAGAGTTTCCCTTTTTGTTCTATTTAAGCATTTACCTGGTTGGATGTGGCCCACACCCAGCCTGGGAGGCAATCTGCCTCACTCCAAGTTCACTGATATAAATGTTAGCTTTATTAAAAACACCCTCCAATTTGACATAAAATTAACCATCACAGTATCGTATCAGCAAAGATTTATACCATTCTTAACTCACTGTTTTTCTAGGGAGTTCTGGTCAGTGCTGATTAGAGCAGGGTGAATCTCTTCAGTAAGTCCAGGTCTTTCCTGATCCATGGTTTCTTCTTTGCACCCTCAATTATTCCCTAAATTAAAAAAAATTGTATTTATTTGTGTTTTTCCCCATAAAACCTTTATATTACACATTGGGTCTTCATTGGTCATTCTTCATGTCTCAAATTATGTAGCAGCTGGGCGTGGTGGCACACGCTTTTAATCCCAGCATTCGGGAGGCTGACACAGGAGGATCGAGGTTCGTGGCCAGCCTCAGCTACTTAGTGAGGCCATTTGCAACTCATTGAGATCCTGTTTCCAAATTAAGAATAAAAAATAGGGCTGATGATGTAACTCAGAAGTAGAATGCCCCTGGGTTCTGTCCCCAGTACCACAAAAAATAAGTAAATAACATAAAATTATGTAGCCATTTCCAGGTGTGGTGGCATATACCTGTAATTCCAGTACTCTGGAGGCTAAGACAGGAGGATCACGGTCTCAGCAACTGAGATCATCAATAATTTAGTAGTACCCCATTTCAAAACACAGATTAAAACTGCTGGAGAAAATGGGCTCAATTCCCATTACCAAAAAAAATGAAAAATAAAAACTTATAAAAGAGTATGATGCAGCCATCAGGAGCCTTTTGGAAACTCAGTAACGATCTCCACGTCGCATCTTCATTTCTTAGGCTGGTCACAGAGCACTGGAGCCCGGAGGAGCGGAGATCACTTGATCTCCTTTTCAGGAACTTCAGAGAACTCGACGTGGAGATCGTGATTGCGGTAACGAGGCCCTTCGCTTTCCTTGAGATCCTCCGAGACCACGCCTTTATCTCCCAGCAAATGTTGGAAGTACAGAAACCAGCCACACCCATCATTGGGCCAGACTTCAGGATGCAACCAAGAGGCTGGTCGGCCCAGCCACCCCGTAGGTCACGAGGTGTCAGAAGTCTTTTTTCTGCAGTACCTGTTGGCAAGGGGAGGGGGCAGGGATGCGTCACAGGTGCAGAGCATCCTGGTATATTTACACAGCATACTAACACAAACTAAAATTAATTAATTAATTAATTTATTTATTTTGGTGGTTGGAATTGGGGATGGAACCCAGGGGCATTCTACCTCTGAGCTATATTCCCAGATCTATTTTATTATTTTATTTGGAAACAGGGTCTCACTAAGTTGAAGAAGGTCTCACTAAGTAGCTGAGGCTGGCCACAAATCTACGATCCTCCTGTCTCAGCCTCCTAAGAACTGCGATTAGAGGGGTGTGTCACCACGTTCAGTTTAAAATTAATGCCAATGAGAAATCCAAGCGGTGCTTCATTCCAAAGCTCACTTATTATTATTTATTATTATTATTATTATTATTATTATTATTATTATTATTTTTGGTGGTACTGGGGGTGGAACCCAGAGGCTTTTTACCTCTGGACTCTACGCCCAGACCTATTTTATATTTTATTTGGAAACAGGGTCTCACTAAGTTGCCGAGAGCCTCACTAATTAGCTCAGGCTGGCTTCAAACCCGTGCGATCCTCCTGTCTCAGCCTCCCAAGCGCAGGGATTACAAGCGTGCCCACCACGCCCAGCCAAAGCCCACTTATTTTAAACATTGGAGCCTGAGATTTTTGAAACTCACAGGGCAGTTCTGTCACCGTAGGATACATTTGGACACAGATGCTTGCTGCTCTTTTTCCAAATTGTTTTTTGTTCTCAGACATTTCTGGAACTCTAGAATACAGGTACAAGTTAGCAGTGGCTCCCCAGGTACTGGGGACAAGCTTCCTCCTGGCTTTATGAATTCTCTTTGCCCTTTGGACAGGGTCACAGAGCAGGAGGGTGGTCATGAGTTTTTTAGAGACCTTAAAGCCAGTCCAGTCCTGGGGAGGGCCAGTGGTCATTGTCCAGTCACCAAAACAGCCTCTCAGGGCCTGCTAGGGCCACTCCTGAAGCACACTGACCTGGCCCTGAGAGTTGTATTCGATTTAAATACACTTTTATTCTTTACAATTATTTTCTCCTCTCAATGATATATTAATGTCAGAAAGCCAGGCTCATAAAGTAAGAAGTACTTTATGTCAAGGGGACATTGAAGAAGCCATCCAAATAATTTGGGCATGATGGTGCATGCCCGTGATCCCAGTACTTGAGAGGCTGAGACAAAAGGGTCATAGGTTCGAGGCCAGCCTCTGCAATTTAGCGAGACTCTCGGCAACTAAGCGAGACACTGTTACAAAATAAAAAAATTAAAAAGGGTTAGGGGAGCTGGGCGTGGTGGCACAGGCTTGTAATCCCAGCATTCGGGAGGCTGAGACGGGAGGATCGCGGTTCACAGCCAGCCTCAGCTACTTAGTGAGGCCCTTTGCAACTCAGTGAGATCATGTTTCAAAATAAAGAATAAAAATATAAGGCTGGGGGTGTAGCTTAGGGGTAGAATGCCCCTGGGTTCCATCCCCAGTACGGGGGGGGGGGAGGGTTGGGCGTGTAGCTTAGTGAGAGAGTACCCCGGGGTTCAGTCCCTTGTACTTCCCTGCCAAATAAAAAAGTCATCCACATATAGGCAGAATTCTAACATTTCACGAGAGAACACATGGTCTGTGTGCCAACCTAGGAATCTCCCTAACGCACAAATCCACAGTGATACAATTTTCCATTTGATGTTTTTAAGACTTTTCAAGAAATGCTTAGAAACCAGGTCCCGGTGATGACAGTGGTCTACCAGGTCCTCGGTGAGCTGGAGAAGACGTTCAGCCTGTCCCTGCTGAAGACGGTGTTCAGCGGGACGGCCCCGATGGCCCACGCGGACTTAAATCAGGCTCACACGAGCCTCCCGCACAGTAACTATCGCTCTCCGTGGCTCGGGGGACTCGGGGCCTTTTGTGTCTCACTCACTCATTTATTCACTCTAAAGTGACATCTGCCGTGCACTTTACCGAGGGGCTAGCACATGCCAGGCACAGAGGGAGTACAATGGCACAGAACACACCGCGACCGGTGTCCTCATGGAGGGTCCACGCGGGGCCCGCGGCCCGGGCCTCGGCAGGACCTGGCCTTGGTGCTGTCGGGAAGGCATGAGGATGTTCTTGGCCCCTGACACCTGCAGGTGCACGGTCCTGTGGCAGCGAGCTTCTCCAAGGAGGAGTGGAGAAGGCACAAGCAAAGCCCACCACGCCCGGGGGCAGGCAGGGATGGCGGGCTGTCGGAACCGGGAGCCTGAATCGCGAAGGCAGCCTCGGAAGCTCATCTTGGAGGGCCTGACCCCCTGTGCGGGGCAATTTCAAGTTTATTTTGGGGGGAAATAAAGAAGCAATAATTTTTTTTTTAAATTTTAGGCAGAGAAAAAGTAGAAGTCTGTCTAAGGATGGATTGTGTTGATTTGTAAAAAGTATACCTTGCAGTTGGAGATGGTGGCACACGCTTGTAATCCCAGAATTTGGGAGGCTGAGAGAGGAGGAGCGTGGTTCGAGGACAGTTTCAGCTACTATTTAGTGAGGCCCTTTGCAAATCAGTGAGACCCTGTTTCAAAATGAAGAATAAAAAATAGGGCTGGGGGTGTAGCTCAGAGATAGAATGCCCCTGGGTTCCGTCCCCAGTACCGCACACACACACAAAGTACACCTTGCTTAGAGTAAGAGCTATTTTGTCTCCACACTCTGATATATCCACGTCAGAGAAAGGAATAAAGGAAATTAAGTACCAGGCAGCCTCTCCAGTCAATATTCTGTTGTATCCAGGCTCCCCGAGGCCACAGGCACAGAGGAAGGTGCTCTCCTCGGGCTCTGATCCTGTCTGTTCGTCAGCTGTCGTCGCTGTGACGGCATCTGAGATCGGCGTCTCGGGGAGGCAAGGCTTGTTTGGGCTCCTGGTTTCAGTTTATGGTCATCAGTTTGCGGCTTTGGGCATCTGGTGAGGCAGAGCATCGTGTGTGGAGTGTGTGATCGAGCAAAGCCGTTCAGCCATGGTGGCCAAGAAGCAGAGGGTTGGGGGAGGAAGAGGAAGCGGGAGAGGTGGAATGGCATCCCAGTGTCGCCCTCAAAACCATCCCCCAGTGACCCAGCTTCCTTCCACTAGGTCCCACTCCTAAAAGTTCCTCCACCTCCCACTGTGCCATAGGCTGGGGACCAAGCCTTCAACACATGGCCCTTGGGGACATTTAAGACCCAAACGTATCACCCTCCATGGATCGCAGGGCGTCCCCTCCCCGGCCCCTGTGGTCACATCTCCCATGTTATGGGTTAAAGTAGCCAAGCAAGACGGGGACCACAAAGAGTGCTGAGCTGCAGCGCTGGTGGTCGTGTGAGGCTGGCGAAGGGCCAGGGCGGTTGGGATCACTCAACGTGGTTCACAGGGAGACTTGGGGGCCTGCGGGTGCCCAGGAGAAAGAAGCCCTGGTTCAGAAGAGGCTTTCGGTAGCAAGAGCAGGGGATGCAGAGGATGATGGCAGGATGGGAGCCTGTCTTGGGGAGGCAAGATCTCTGGATGAGTAGAATCAGGAGAATCCGAGGCACGATGAGGCCACGTGATAGGGAGTGTTGACCCGGGAGTGGCGGCGCACACCTGTGGTCCCAGGGCTTAGGAGACTGAGACAGGAGAGTTGCAGGTTCGAGGCCGGCCTCAGCAATTTAGGGAGGCCTTCAGTAACTTAATGAGACTGTTTCAAAATAATAAGAAAAACATAAATAAGAAGGGCTGGGGATATAGCTCAGAGGTAGAGTGCCCCTGGGCTCAATCCCCGGCACACATACACCACAGAAAGTCTTAAAATGAGGAAGAAAAAGAACTGAGGCCTGTATAGGACTTCATGGCTCCGAAGCCACAGCAGGTGGTTACAGGAAAATAAGGAAGAGAGAGAGGAGGTGACAGGGGTGAGCGCAGGGGGGCTCCGCGGAGGCCCCGGAGCCACGGACCCTGTCCCAAGGAGAAGCTGACTAGGCGCTGAACTCCAGGGTGGGTGGCAGCGCCACAGAGTAACATCATCCTGCAGGGCTCCGCCATGCCGTTTCTCCTGGCCCGAGAGGCCGCGGCGCGCTGAGTGACTGCACCGGGTGCAGCTGGAGCCACAAGGGATCGTTTTTATCTTACTCGTCCGTGATCGCACAGGAAGCGTGGATGAGAAAATAGAGTATGAAGTGTAGACCTCGTAAAACAGAAAGTCGAAAAAATTAGGGAGATAATGTGGCAAAGAGGAAAAAACTCCACAGAGGAAGTCGGAGGCAGGAATGCAGAGATGGTGAGAGGTGGAAAGAGGAAGTCAAGGGGCTCCGGAAAGAGCCTCAAGGGCGTCCGCGGTGCAGGTGCGTGAAGATGAGATGGAGGAGGAGGCGGCGGGGGCCTAGCGAGGGGCTGAAGGCAGCAGAGCAGAGCTGGGCTGGTGGACGCGCCTCTACTCGAGGCAGCGGTTCCGCACCCAAACCTCAGAGCCCAGCATGACTCTATCCGAGCAGATGTTGACTGTCACGCTCCCGTTTCTCTCCCCAGTGTCTCAGGAATCTGCTCTACTAATGGATGAAGAGAAAGAATCAGAAGACATTTCCAGATTGTTACCATATGATGGAGAAGGTATAAGAATTTAAATGACCCATTACCTAAGGCTTTAGCTTTCTGTCAGTACAAACACTCACTCTGTCATCTCCTTTCCTGTTCTCCCATCCGTGTATCTATCCTTCTGCCCACCAGTGTATCTATCCATCCATCTGTCCATCCACCCACTCATCTCTCCATCCATCATCTCTCAACCCATCATCCATCCATCCACCATTCATCCACCCACCCACCATCCATCCATCTGCCATCCATCCATTCATCCGCCATCCACCCACCCACCATCCATCCATCTGCCATCCATCCATCCATCCATCCATCCATCCATCCGCCATCCACCCACTCACTATCCACCCACCCACTATCCATCCATCCATCCATCCATCCATCCATCCATCCATCCATCATCTATCCATCTACCCACCATCCATCCATCCACCCACCCACTCACCATCCTGCCCAGCCAGACACACAACACACACACAGTCAGACCATACCCAGCCATTGGTTACTTTCCTCAGGAGACACAGCAGAAAAAGAAGGATTAGCACAGATGGGATTAGGGTTTTCTTGTGTATAGAACAAAAACAAAGAGGGAGACTGGGAAACATAAATAGGGCTCTTAAAGACATGCCTGTGTGACTGCCAATTTTTTTTTTTTTTTTTTTGGTGGTACTGGGGTTCCTGGAAGCCCTTCTACCTCCAGGCTACACTCCCAGACCTATTTTTACATTTTTATTTGGAAACAGGGTCTCCTAAGCCAGCGCGCTTGGCTGGCTTCAAACCCGTGCGATCCTCTTGTCTCTGCCTCCCAAGTGCGGGGATTACAAGTGTGCGCCACCACGCCCAGCTGGGACTGCCAATTTTACTTAAGCAGTGCTGGGATTCCCCTTATCATCTTGTGGGATATCTTGTCAGGGAGGAGGAAATAATTTTCAACCTATGTTTCCTGTGGTTGTACCAGGAGGTATAATTGCAGTGTAGAATATCCCATGGCTTGAGTCCAGCCTCAGCAACTTAGCAAGACCTTGTTTCAAAACAAACACACATATAGTTCAGAGGTAGAATGCCCCTGGGTTTGATCCCCAGTACTCCCTCCTCAAAATAAAAAAGTATGGGCAAAATATAAAAAATGATGGAGAATTTACCTACAGGTGCCCAGTTAAGTTAGTTAAAACCCAGAGATACAGAGATAGAAAAGGAGAAAGCATCACGTCTTAAGGATTTCATTTCTTTTCTGCAGAGGGCGGCAATACCTGCTCGGAAATGTGTGGAGGAGATGAACCCCAGGAAGCCTCGAGCTCCCCACCAGGGTCCCCAGCAGGTGAGGAGGGCGCGCAGCCAGCCTAGGGTGCGGGCGACAGAGGCTGGCCACAGAGGTGTACACTCAGCCTCCTCCGGAGAATCCTCTGCATTTGCCCTGGTCCTTTGTGGGAAACCCAAAGGTTTCTGTGAATCCTTTGGGAACAGCGTGATGTTGTCTCTCAGAGCATAGATTTCCCATGTTTATGTCAAAATAGGACTTACCAAGGAGAGACAGCACCTGCTCCTTTTGAGTCTTTCTGCCTGTTCGTGCTGAAGACCCGATAGTGGGTTTCTGATCTCTGCACACTCCATGCTTCCTCTGAACTTCCCGGCTTTGCACTCGGGTGTGTTTCTGGGTTCCTCCACGTGGTCTGTTGTCTGTGTTTCTCTTCAGTGTCCTGCAGTCTCCAAGCTCCTCAAATGTCCGGTGACGGTGAGCCGGAGGGCGAGCCCAGCCAGCCCCTGTGTAACGGAGAAGGTAACGGTGCTTTCGATTCCCACTCCACTCATGCATTTTTGTTCTTCTGTCTGCAGAAAGGAACCTCCCCCCTTTTTTTCCCACTCTACCCTGCTCTTTACACATATTCAGACAGAAAGAATTGCACAGAGCCCGTGAAAGGGTCAGAACTGAGAGAGAATGAGAAGTTCAGGGAGGGAGGGAGGCGGGTGGGCTATCTCTGCTCCAGGCATAACAGCAGCAGAACCGTGTCAGGGGACCCGAAGGAGGGAAGGGTCTGAGGACAGGGACACCCCCCCTGGAGATACCTGCGCCACCGTGGTGGCCCTGGTGTGAGAGGGGGGCCTTATGAGTCCCCCAAAGGACATCTATCTATTTTGCAGAAGGCAGCAGTCCTTTGCAAATGTTTGTTTTTGTTTTGAGGAGTTAGAAACACAAGTGGTAAGATACGGGTGTGTTATAAGAAGGAAAAAAGGAGCAGAGGCTGGGTTTCTGGTTGACTGTCCCTGGGCTTTGAGTTCTTCGACGCTGGCATGGGTTGAGTCATGACCCGAGTCTAAAGTAGGAGCCCAGTGCCCAGAGGAGTCTATCGGGGCTCAACGCAAAGAGAGTTTGTTTAGCAAATAAAGAATGCCTAAGCGAAGACAGGAAACCCACAGTGAGCTAGGCAATATGTGAATGGAATCTACTAGCTGAGAGAGGAGATACCCAGAAGAACAGAACAGTGAGAAGAGGTGAAATGTGAGAAAATAGATAGAACATTCACTCAAGGAGGAGAATCAGAGAGACAGGAGACACCAGGAGGAGAGTGTCCAGAGAGATGCCCACAGGCCCTCGTGGTGAGTAATGGAAATGTGGGTGCTATTGAAAGAAGAAGCCACCAGTTATTAATTACCCAGCCACAGGTTGAATTCACTGCTTTTTTTTTTTGTGGTACTGGGGTTCCTGGAAGCCCTTCTACCTCCGGGCTATACTCCCAGACCTATTTTATATTTTATTTGGAAACGGTCTTTAAAGCCAGCGGAGGCTGGCTTCGAACCTGAGCGATCCTCCTGTCTCCGCCTCCCAAGCGCGGGGATTACAAACGTGTGCCACCACACCCGGCATTTTCCCCTTCTTTTAGAACCATTTATCAGCCGGGTGTGGTGGCGCACGCTTGTAATCCCCGCGCTTGGGAGGCAGAGACAGGAGGATCGCACAGGTTCGAAGCCAGCCGCTGGCTTAGGAGACCCTGTTTCCAAATAAAAATGTAAAAGTGGGTCTGGGAGTGTAGCCCGGAGGTAGAAGGGCTTCCAGGAACCCCAGTACCACCAAAAAAAAAAAAAAAAAAAGAACCATTTATCGATTGTGTTACTTGTGAGCTGTCAAAAATCCCCTTTTGTAACTCAGAGTTATTATTACTGAAATTTTGTCATGTATCAAGGTAGAGGAGAGATTTAGAATCATGGTGAGAATCTTTAGAGGAAGTGAAAATTCTATTGGGGGAGATTGTGGCTTTGGTTAAAATAATTTCAAGACAAAACTCAAAGAGGCCACTACATCATTTGGTTATGAAGGTGAATGGTGTCTTGCCGGGAGTGAGCACTGGGTTCGACAACTAGGCAGAGACTTAAAAAGGGGACATATAATTGTTCTTGTGATACTATTTAAATCTAGATTACATACTGAGCAAAATGATTTTGTTTTACAAATTGGCAAGGTACCAAGTGCCTTTATGAAGGTTTCAATGAGGAACCCCAAACAAAGTCTGGCCAATCATCTTTGCACAATTTAGCTACTGTGTGATGAACCCACATCTTTTAGTTTGGGGGACTGGCTTGGGTTGGGATTTATTAGACCTTTGTCTTCATCAATATGCTTTGATCATTATTTTCTAATATCCAGAAAACACAGGAAAATCAGGAGCATGCGCATAAGACAAGACTTTAGACAAAAGAAAGTGAGAACAGATGAGGTGGCAGATGAATGGCATAGAATGACGGAGGGAAATTGCCAAATGTTGTACTCGAACCGAAATATCTACTTACTTAATGTCTAATTTCCGATCCATATTCAAATAAGATAAATTCATAAATAAGAGCCCAGTGAAACAAGTTGGAGCTCAAGTTTTACTGAGGCTAATTCACTTGGCGGGGGATCTGGAAGACTCTGGGTTGGGCACAAGAGGTCTGGAATCAGCCAGATGTGGTGGTGCCAGCCTGCAATCCCTGTGCTTGGGAGGTGGAGACAGGAAGAGTGCAGATTTAAAGCCAGTTCCAGCCACTTAGACCCTTAGCAGCTTAGTGAGATCCTGTTTTAAAATAAAAGGGGCTGTCTGTATAGCTCAGAGTTAGAATGTCCTTTGTAATACAAAAAAAAAAAAAAAAAAAAAAAAAAGAAAAGAAAGTCTGCTGGTTCAAGCAGATGCACCAAGCAATTCTTCAAGGGGGTCATTTTGGGAATTTCACATTTTGAAGGGAGAGGCCACCATTCTTTATTTGAATGGTTAAAAGCTTGCCATTCAAAGAGGTTGGTGGGAGGAGGCACTGTGATTAAAGGACACAGTCTTTATAAAAAAGGAAACTACTAGTTTTATCTAGTGTTTCAGGAAGCATGTAGTTGAGAGACTGCAGACTTTTAGAAACAGGAGCATCTATGACTAGGTTGGCATTATTCAGGCTTTATGGGGGTGGCTGTTGCTCATTGGTTGGATTTCAAATTTGTGGGGCTGCTTCTGATTGGCTGGCTTCCAGAAATGTGGCTAGTGATGTAAATAGTCATGGACCAATTGGGATGAGTTTAGAATGGATGTACTTTTTACTGTTTTCAAGGGACAATTTCTTTTGCCTGGAAGAGAACTCTTGGACAAGGTAGTTATGAGTGAAAACCACTAAGAACAGATACAGTTTTGACAGAGAGGAAAAGATAGGAGAGGGGGAAAAAGAGACTGAAAGGAAGAGTCAGATCGAGGGAGGAAGAATGAAAGATTTCAGAGGAAGAAGTAGAGAAGGGGCCTAGTCGTGTATAGAAAAGAGGGTCACTGGGGCACATAGAATGTTTTCTCACATCTGACTTTGGCCAGGATCAGAGCAATCAATGCGTGGAAATGAGACGTGTTCCTGTGTCATGTGTTCCTCAAAAGATGTACAAGAAGGTCCGGAAGCAAGTCTGAACAGTGGCCAAGCAGGTGACTCGATGGGTGGGGCCACCCAAGGGCCACGGTGTGGGGATGGCTCAGCGGGGACCACAGACTCCTGGTAGGGTAGCATGGGCGTAGTGCCTGTCAGAACCCTTCTCTCTCCAGTTGCTTGACCTGAGACTTTTGGATAGCGCAGGGAAGCAAGAAATCTTGTCGAAGTTGTGTTTCACAGCATGGGCTCTGCCGATCATGTATAGACAATGTAGTAGAAATGTATTCTTTCAACTGGGGGGATCTTGTTTATGACATCGGTGTTATCAAGTCACACCCCATCTTCCCAGCAACCCCAGAAGAGTCAAGTACACCTCTGCTGGTAGATGATAGTGTCATTTTGTCACAGCCGAGCTCTCTATGACAGACAACCGGTCATGCTTCTTAATCATCAGGAGGATAGGTTTGAGAGGATAGATTCTTAATCCAGTACATATTTTCAATTGAAGTCTTGAAGCATGCTACTTGTGTACATAGAGATTGCCTATAAGATTTAGCACATAAAATATTACTTAGCCCATATAAATATCTTAAGACCTAAGCATGGTAGGACAGCTGCTTCTATTACCAAAGGAAAAGTGTCTTGAAGTCCCACTCAGAAGTAAAATGAAGTCCGAGTGCTTATCCTGAACTTCTACGCTCAGTTCAGTAGGTTTTTGGGTTATAAGGACAAAAGGAATGAACCCAAACATCTTTTTAGCATAATCTTCTGCAGTATGAATTTTCCTAAAATTTGTAACATTTGTTTATTAATTTCTTTTCCCTCACTACCACTTACTATTTTCTAGATGCTGTGGGTATTGGAAACACGACTTTAAGAAAATCCAAGAGGAGAAGTAAGAATAAATGATAATTTAACTTGCTTTTGATAATACAGATAAATTTTCTAATGCAAAAGTTATTCTTACTATTACTGATGATACTGTGATAGACAAAATGATACCCTCCCAAAGATGTCTGTGTCCTAAATCCTTGGAACCTGTCATCTGTTATCTTTGTGACAAAAGGAAGGATTAAGACAGGAGCTGTAAAATGGGAAATTATTTTGGATTACCTGGGCAGGGCCATTCTAATTTTCTGGGTCTTATGAAGTGGAGGCTGTGCAGGCTGTGGAGAGGAGGATGTGAGTACGGAGGGGCGGCCGGAGGGATGCACTGCTGTGGGCTTTGAGGGTGAGAGAAGGGCCACGGAGTATGTCTGGCCTCTAAAAGCTGGGGAAAGGTGGGAAAATAGACTCAGCCTTGTAGGAGTGACCACGTCCACTCTCAGCTCAACACAGACTGAGGCCAGTCAACCACGGCAGGCCCGTGGGCGCAGATGTCAATATAGCCAAGCGTCAGAGAACCAAGCCTGGGCCTCTCGAGCATCTAATGAGGTGTAGACCCTACCCAGCCGAGGGTTTGCTTTAGGCTTGAAGAAGACCCAAGGCAGAGGCACCAGTGGGCGAAGTCCCTGTGGTCTTGGGTGTACCATGTCTCTTGAAGAGCACGGCGTTTGGGGCCCTTCACTGTCAGGCCTGAGGTCTGAGGTGACCCACCCCAAAGGGGCCTCTCAGGTGAGCGTCTCAAGGCCTCCAGCCATGCCTCAGGCCTGTGCTTTTGGTGGGTAAACTCGAGTAGCTGGCCATCGTTAGAGTTGCTAATAATCCCGTGCAGTCTCCATTCACCCAGTGCTGATGGTCTTCTCGCCATCTCAGGCAGGTATCCGTGCAATCCCAAAGGATGCAAAAACCCAGCAACACCAAGAAGCCCGCCGCAGCTCCCAAAAGTCTTTAAAGCTGCTCTGGGGCTGCAGTGAACATGTGAGAAGATTTATGGTACAACTGCAAGGAGATAGAGATTTAATGGAAATTCTCCACTGAGGCAGGACCCCGGCTTTGTCCTTAAAACTCTATTTGGCTAAGAGCAAATTAAAGAATAAAAATTCATCACAGTCTCCCCTTCAGATATTAACAAATAGGTAGTTTGAAAGATAAGACAGCACAGGCGCTCTCTCTCTCCTCTCTCTCCTCTCTCTCCTCTCTCTCCTCTCTCTCCTCTCTCTCCTCTCTCTCTCTCTCTCTCTCTCTCTCTCTCTCTCTCTCTCTCTCTCTCTCTCTCTGCACAAGCTCTCTCAAATAGAAACAAAGCAATGATAAAAAAGAAAAACAACATAATGATTAATATAATGATTAATTGCTTGGTCTGCTTCTGTTGTCCAGCTTATGCATACCTCGTGCCTACCCCTCCCTTCCCAACATCAGGTGACCACATATATAAAAGAGCTTGTAGGTTCAGTGATTGGGGCTCAGACCCGAAGCTTGGCTTTCTGAGCCTTCACTAGTAAACAAGACACCTGCTTCTGACTCTGGTCTCTGTTTCCTGACTTTGGAGACCTAGTTATCCTGCAATACCACGTCAAAGCTGAGAATGCCCCTCAGCTTCTGGTGAGGGATATTATTGTCCTCACATTGCCGGCCTCCAGGAATGTGCCCCTCACCACACATTTGCATTTATAGGATCAACACTTGAAAGGGGAACTTTTAAAACATAACCAGAACAATTGTCTTGCAGCAGAAGGCAGGAGTTGATTTTCATTCATTAAAAATTGCCAAAGAGGTGGGTGTGGTGGCACATGCTTGTAATCCCAGTACTTGGGAGGCTGAGACAGGAGGATTGCAGGTTCGAAGCCAACCTCGACAACTTAGCCAGGACCTCCACAACCTAATGAGACCTGTTTCCAAATAAAAAATAAAATAGGGCTGGGGGTTTAGCTCAGAGGTAAAATGCCTCTGGGTTCAACCCCCAGTGTCACACACACAAAAATTGTTAAAGGAAAGTTCTCTTCAACAGGTCCACAAGCCCGTGACCCAGTCCACAGGCAGAATTAAAATTTAACTCCATATTTGGCCTCCCCTCTGCTACAGTGAGCCTTAGGAATTTTAACCCATTCCTGTGGGACAAAGTTTGAATACTAACTGATATATAAGGCTTAGAGAACTGTATTTATAGCTCTGAATGATTAAATTTATTCTTTTTGATTTGAAAGAAAAAAGAGGACATGGCTGGTCAAAAATGGTAAAGAGAAGACAGCAAAACACACTTGGAAAAGGTAAGCAGGTGCAGCGTGTGGCCACTCGGGCTGCTATTGTTTGCTCGGAGCTGCAGGCTCCCGAGGGCCCTGGCCGCTGGGGCAATTGCGCTGGTCAGGACCTCGGCTAAGATGCTGCAAGACAGGGCCCCCAAATGCAATGTCTTTAACAAAATGGTCTATGTCTCATACAAGGACTGGTTCAGAGCGAGATGGCCCAGGGTTAATGGGGAGGTGCTGTTACCCTCAGTGATATGGCTTTCTTTCCTAGTTGGAGAAACATTTTTATTAATTTAAAACATGTTCCAAACAGAGCTACATGGACAAACCAGGACATATGTGTATGTGTGTGCATGTGTACATGTTGTAGAAAAAACATGTAAACATTTGTTTGAAAATATGTATTTATCTAAGTCCAGATTTGTACATATATACTTAGCTATGCATAGATGTATTACCTATGTATAGAGACGTAGATAGGAACATACAGAGAAATCAATGGTAGTTCATCCATAAAATATATGCATTGAATCTTATTTTAGTAATGGTGTAAGAAATTCCTTTCTCCTGGACAATAAAAACGAAACCTCTTTTTTTCTGAATGACTGTCAATTTTGAATCAGTATATCTACATGTTAAGATTTTAGAAGCTTATTAAAAATAGTAACTTTCACCAAATTATATCTTATGTTCTTGTCAGTTATATGGCTTTTTTTTTTTTACTGGTGGATGTGTGTATTTTTGTTTGGAAAGACAAAAGAAACGGTTGCACCCATTTTATGAATACATATTTTCAAGATAATGAATTATTTGGGTTGAACCAGGATAACATTTTCACTTAAGTCTATGTGTGTATGTAGACAAATTCTAAGAGACTTCTTTGCAAAGGGAATGAAACCCTGCCTAGAATTTAAAAGTCAGCCTTCCTAAATCTCAAGAATGCCCTGGATGTCTGTCTGGGTTTCCTTGACGTTAGCTTCACCGCTGGGGGAGCTGGAGGAAAGGGTCCGGGAAGCACACCCAGGGCTCCCACCTGTCAGCTTTGTTTTTCTCAATTCATTTTCCCGCATCCATCCCTAGGCAAGAGCCCAGCCCCTGGCCGGGCAGCCTCCAGTGAGAAGGAAGTAGGACGGACTCTGCAAGCCTCTGTCAAGAAGGTCAGGGGTAAGACAGAGATGGCCTACTTTCTCTTTGCCTTGCAGGTCAACACATATTTGCAAAGATTTTGAAGCATCTAGATCCTCAACTATTTACTGGTCAAATCTAGTTGTTGATTTGAGAGCAGTGAAATCTAAAAAGCAAAATGATGTGGAGCCAAGGTGTGGAAATTGTGTGTATTTCTGTCATAGAGCTTTTCTGCCCGGGACCTCACATTTTTCCTAGTTGTATCTGTTTTTCCTGGAAATTATTTTACCTTCCATAGTGGTTTGTGATAATGGGCGAACCTGGTAAATTGTAAGTAGAAAGCAAGCTTATTTACTCACTCCCCTTGTTAGTCCTCCCCCTGATGAGCTCTTTCCTGTCTTGGGCTGGCTCTATGGCTTTTCAGTTCCTTTTTATATTTTTTCTTTTGGTACCAGAGATAGAACCTAGGGGCATTCTACCTCTGATCTACAACCCCAACCCCAGCCCTCTTTATGTTTTTGAAACATAAAGTCTCTCACTAAGTTGTTGAGGGCTTCACTAAATTGCTGAGGCTGGCCTGGAACCTGCACTCCTTCTGTCTCAGCCTCCCAAATGCTGAGATTACAGTTGTGCGCCACCATGCCTGGTGTCCATCCCCTTTTAACAGCCATACCTGCCTCTTTTCAGAAGCTGAGAGGCCTTTGTGATTTGGCATCAAAACTTCTATATTTTCTCCAGTTTGGAGTACTTTCCCTCCTTCAGCCTGGGCAAGCTTTCATCTGGACAAGTGAAGGGGAGGGATGTGTGGTCACGTTTTCTCTTATTCTCTCTGGGCTCTACCTCTATTCAGTAGCTGCTGGTTTGGGCCCGTGCAGGACCAGGTTGGTGGATGAGAGGAGAGAGAAGAGCGAGGGAGTGTCTTGTTTGAAGGCCATAGCTATGAAATGACATTTTGGAAATGGAGTGTCCTCTTTTCTTCCGTGAGATACTTTTACTTTCATCAGTTCTGCTGTAAGGGAAGAGGAGGGGTCAGACGCCACAGCTCGCCTTCTTTAGAAAGAACGTAGCCTTTCTTGTGAGGATGGGATGTGAGTGCAGGCCAACACTGGCATTTCCAGTTCTACCAGCCCCTCAGGTGGTCCCATAGTGGCCTGGAGCCTTGCCTCAGCATGTGGGTGTTTGAACCAGGGTGTCCATCTCAATCTGGTTGCCTGAGGTTTTCTAGTTTTTCCATTGGAATGCCTGGGTTGTGGGAACCTTTTTAGGGCCGACCAGGGCAACTGGCACTTACTGAATCCTTTTGAACTGTTGGGGTTTCTACTAAAAATTTGATAAAAGAGGAGGAAATTGACAACTGTGTCATATTTACTCATAGAGTTTAATTAATATTGAGCATAACAATTATTTTAAAATGGCTTTAAATTTATTCTGACCCCTATAGTATATTAGGGTTTGTGATGTGGTTTCAATGATTTATTAAGTGGGCATTACAGCCTACACAATCACAGTTGAGTCTTGTCTTGCTTGACCACTCTAGTTTGAGAGTGGGTTTTACCATATTATGAATTAGCTGGATAGAATAAGCTTCTAGTACCCTTTACCAAAGGCTCCAAGGGCTAGACCGGACTTAGGTATGTTTCTTCTTTCTTTCTGAAAGTGTTAGGTTGGATGAAAGGTAAATTCAACATACCCACTCATCTTAAAAAGATGTAACTAGACAGAGACAGACTGAATGCAGGAAGGTGCTTTGCATTTGCTGAACTATCTACGGCTGTGGCCAGAGCTCAGTGCCAAACTTGGCTAGAATATAGTCAGGGAGAAAGAAACAAGAATAAGATGTCAGAACCTCTTCTCACTGGGCTGCGGGTAGGGCCCTCAGAAGGGCAGGGAGAAGCCAGGGATTCCCAGAGCCGTGCTGGCTGTCCAGAGTGCTGTTGGCCTCTTGGGTGAGAGAGAAAGGGAGCGGAGCCCATGGAGAGCCACACCTGGCCGGCTGGCCTATTCCCCAGTGGGCCCACTGCCCAGCAGGAGGACGTGGGAAGGAGCAGAACGAGGAATATGGCTCTTGGAGACACGCTCCTGCTGTTTCAATTTTCCTTAGGTTTTAGCTGAGTAGCTCTTCTATTTTGTTAGAAGAGTTACCTAACTCTCCTAGAAATCTTGTTTGCGTTCCCATTATCTTGGTTAAATATTAACAAGGTGAGAATTTTGTAGGCTGAAACTTTGATCTTGGGATAAGACCTCCCCAGAGATCAATATTTGTCTCATGAGTCATTTTGGACTTAAATAGGCAAAAACTATCTCAGTAACCATTTAGTCTGAAGACTCGAAAGTACAGGGTTCCATTACCAGGCACTAGGTCTACTTTGAGTTTGAAAGTTTGAATGCAATAAAGATTTTTTTTTTTTTCTGAAATAACATGTAGAGTTTGAAGCACTCAAGACTGAACAGCCAGGAGAATATTTCTTCCTGGGGTCTATGGGACCAAAACCAGCACCACTAGATGGTGTCACTGAGTGGTAAGCACTGGATACAAGACGGAAGAAATTCTGTGTATTGCTGCTTTAGAAAACAGGACACACTGGAGTGATAGCAAACGTTGGGCTGCTCGCCCGCAGCCAGTCAACTTACAGATAGAAAATCTCCTCTGTGGCAGCATCTTCCAAGCCATTTTTGTTTTAGAAGACTTGGTTCTCTGGGAAGCCTTCTTTTGGTTTCTTAGATCCTAACATCTCTGACAAACCCAAGTGGACAAAGCCCTTGGTCACATTTACTGTCTCCGTCTGCACAGATGTACAGGTGTCTTTGCCCAAAGCGCGATACAGAGCAAGGATCTCACCTGGAAAACCTTAACTTCTTTTAACTCAAGAAACTATAATTTCTTTCTTTTTCTCCACTAAAAGAACCTACGATGCCTTCATTTAAATTTGTAGTTTTGAATCAATTTCCTCTAAGTATTTTTATGTCTGCAATGGGGGTAATCATCATCATAATCTCATATGTTTATTAAATATTAAATATATTAGTAGGTTACAAGTGTTTGGAATATACCAAGACTTGGCAAACTGCTGCTTGAGATACATGTGAAATGCTGATTTCAATTACTTTTTTGTTGTTAACGAAATATGAAAATGAAATGTAAGATGTGTCTAAGATTAGCCATCTAATTCCCAATAGCTTAAAGGCTAGAGATTATATCTTTTTGTATGCATTAGGCAGGCGTATGGGAGAGTTACATTTGAATGGAATTTCTGAAAGGCACTAACACAAGCAGTGCAGTGTCTCATCAGTGACCGTGATGACCTTGTTCTATTTATTCAGGGAGGAAGATAGGTAGATCTAGAACCCACTTACCTTGCAATGTCAGAACCCCACAGAAGAGTCCAGTCAAGAGTCAAAGAAGAAAAGAGGACTATGGCATATTTTCAATAACTAAAAATCTCATTTCCAGTGTTTAACTCTGTGTTTTTAATAATACCCGATCCCTTTAAATATATGTACTAACTATTGAGAAATGTATCATATTTAATCATTGTGTCCGGGAGAGACGAAAGAAGCTTGGCGATTCAGCTAGAGCCAGACCCCAGGGGCCCGGCCCACTGCAGGGCTGCTGCCACTGAACAGATGGCCTTCAGGGATTGCTCGCCAAGGTGGCCAAGAGTGGTGGGCAGAGGCCTATGTCCTCGGGCCTTCTCTCCTCCAGCTGCATTGGCCTGGACCCATCACTCCGCCTCTTTTGTCTTCATTTCCTCATCTGTTAAGTAAGAGAGTGAATCGGGCCAACCATCCTTTTCCAATCCCAATCATCTGCCCGTCTGAAACTTAGTATTAGGACCAAGGACAGCTCCCCTGCTCCCAACTGGGACTCTGCCAGGTTGCTTGGAAGGGCGAGATTAGCTATTCCTGGAGCTTGTTCGAATACCTTTCCCCTCCACTTCTGCGTAGACAGGTCCCCAGTTCCCATCTCTCTGTGTAATTTTTAGATCATTCTGGAGTTCCCTGAGCTCCTCACTTGGCTGCAGAGAGGGAACAGCGAAGAAGCAGACAACAGTGGGAGCAGAGCTGGCTCCGTGAGGTTGTGCCGCGCTGCCCTCTCCCCGCTGGCTCAGGCAGCTCGCGTGGGGAGATTTGCACACCATTCCTGGCTTTGTCTCCAGGTACCAACTGCAGCAAAACCGCAGAACAGTGCCCGTAGCGACGCCTCATGGCCATGTGAGAATCAGCAGGGCTTGCTAGATGGAGAATGAAGACAGTTTTATTGAAGCCCCAATGCCTCTCCTAAAGCATTCCATTTGGTGTGAAATTTGAGGGGTAAAATTGGGGCAGACATTCTGTTGCTCTGCACCCTTGGAAAAAGACTGGTGACTGCAAGAGACGCGTGCAGTAGCATTTCCTAAGTTCCCTCCGTAAGAGAGAAGGGGAACCCGTGCCATAGAAAAGTGAGACCCAGTGAAGTCTTCTCTTGCAGGTCCACAAAAGCACGGAGATGAACTGGTGGATTTCTGTGCCCCGTCGCTTCCTGTGTGGTGTGGTAAAGTGAAGGGGGTCTTACATAAGGAGAGACTGAAACGAGGTGGGTTTCATGGTCTTCTTTCATTTGCAAACGCATACCCAAGGAATCGCAGGAAGCAAAGGGATTACCCATGTGATTTACTCACCGTTCAAAGAATGGCGGCCCTGGTTGGGCTCCAGAGGAGGAGGAAGGGATTCACACTTGAAGAAATCATATCAGATGTTCAACCCAAAGAGCCCAAGAGAAGCGCAGGAACTTCAGTCCACAGGTGGGAAATACTGCACATTTGACTTAGAACTAGACAGAAAAGGGGAGAGAGCCGCGGCCTCCAGCTTTGCACCCTCGGTCCCGCTGAGTCCTCATCACAGGGCGAGGTGCTTGAAACACTGAGAGGATCAAAGCGTTTAGAATCAGGAAGCCTGGGTCCAGCCTCCGCTATGCCAGGGTAGACTGTTACATTCACAAGAGAGAAAGGGGCCTTGCTAAGGCTGAAATTTGTCATTTATATTAGAAGAAAATAACTAATGAGCCACCGCATGGTATAACTGTGTGAATTAGTTGACATGACAGATATGACATAGTTTGTGATCCTAAATTCCAAAGCGTTGCAAAAATATTATGATAGACTTCATGTCAGACCTTTCTTAATATGGGCCTTTGGATGCCAGTAAATATAAATGTTTGCATTGTGACTTTTTAAAGAGTTTTATTGAGATATAACTTATATATCATATAATTCATCATTTATATCGTACACTAAATGGGGTTTTAAAATATTCATAGGATTATATGACCATCACAAACGTTTGATGTCAAAACATTTCTTTTCTTTTCTTTTTTTTTTTTTTTTTTGCGGGGCTGGAGATGGAACTCCACTCCTAGCCCTATTTTTTAGTCCTTTTTAAAATTTTGAAATAGGGTCTCACTGAGTTGCAAAGGGCCTCGCTAAGTAGCTGAGGCTGTCCACAAACTGCGATCTTCTGGTCTCAGCCTCTCGAATGCTGGGATTACAAGTGTGCGCCACCATGCCTGGCTTCAAAAAAAATTTCTATCTCCCACTAAAGAAAACCCCATGTCCATGAGCAGTCAGTGCCCACCTCACTCCACCACCCTTCCCTGAGCCAGCGCTCACCCAGTTTCTGCTCTATAAATTTGCCTATTTGAGGCCTTTCCTCCAAGTGGAACCTTACACTAGGTGCCCTTTTGAGACAGGCTTCTTTTACTTAGCGCGACATTCACAAGGCTCATCCATGTAGTAGCATGCATTATTACTGAATTTCTGATTGCAAAATAATACAGCATCACATGGATGCACCACATTTTGTTTGCCTAACCATCAAATTGAGTTTTTGCCACTTTTTGACTGTTATTGAATAATGCTGTCTTGAACATTTGTGTTCAAGATTTGTGTGAATATATGGTTTTGTTTTTTGGTAACCAGGGATTAAATTCAGGGGCATTCTACCTCTGAGCTATACCCTCGGTCTTTTTTATTATTCATTTGGAAATAGGGTCTCACTAGGTTGCAGAGAGCCTTGCTAAGTTGCTTGAGTAGCTCTTGAACCTGTGATCTTCCTGGCTCTGCCTTCCAAGTACTGGGATTACAGGTGTGCACCACCACACCCAGTTTTTGAGTGTGTGTGTGTGTGTGTGTGTGTGTGTGTGTGTGTGTGTGTATTTTGGGGGACTCTGTGTATTGATCCCAGGGGTATTCTACCTCCAAGCTATACCCACAGAGTCTTAGTAGGTTAATGAGTCTTACAATTTGTTGAGGCTGTGCTCGAACCTGCAATCTTCCTGTCTCAGCCTGCCAGATACTGGGATTACAAGCATGCACCACCATGCCTGGCTTAAATATATGTTTTTTTGTTTGTTTGTTTGTTTTGGTTTTGGTGGTGCTGGGGTTCCTGGAAACCCTTTTTTGGGCTACACTCCCAGACCTATTTTATATATTTTTTATTTGGAAACAGGGTCTCTTAAGCCAGTGAGGCTGGCTTCGAACCTACACGATCCTCCTGTCTCCTCCGTCTCCCAAGTGCGGGGATTACAAGCGTGTGCCACCACGCCCGGCTGAATATATGTTTTTAATTTTGGGGGTGCATATCCAGGTTTGGAATTGCTGGGTCATATGGCAATTCTGTTTAACATATTAGGGAATCAGCACAATGTTTTCTGCAGTGGTGGAACTATCTTTAGATTTTCGCTAGCAATGTATGAGGGCTCTAATGTCGAAACTAACAGTTTTTATGTTTGTGTTTTCTTTTTCTTTTTTTTTAAATCATGGTCATCCTAGTGGGTGTGCACTGGTATTTCATTGTGATTGTGCTTTACATTTCTCTAATAATTGACATGTTGAAGCTAGGTGTGGTAGCACACACCTATAATCGCAGTTTTGGGAGGCTGAGACAGGAGGATTGCAGATTCAATGCCAGCCTCAGCAACTTAACAAGACTCTGTTTCAAAATAAAAATAGAAGGAGCTGCAGTTGTAGTTTGGAGGCAGAATGTCCTGAGTTTCAAACCCAATACCAAATAATAATAATAATAATGATAATAATAATAGAAGCATATGGCCGGGCATGGTGGCGCAACGCTTGTAATCCCCTCTCTTGGGAGGCTGAGACAGGAGGATCGCACAGATTCGAAGCCAGACTCAGCTACTTAGTGAGGCTGTCAGCAACTTGGCAAGACCCTGTTTCCAAATAAAATATAAAATAGGTCTGGGAGTGTAGCCCAGGGGTAGAAAAGCCCTTGGGTTCTACCCCTAGTACCACACACACACACAAAGGAGCATATGGCTATCTTTTAAACATAATTTATATTTTCCACTAGATAACATTTCATGGTCATTTTAATTTTGGTTACATCTGACTGTAGGGGTAGGAAAACTTCTATTTAATAATGCTATTAAACTAGAAAAGTGTATTCATGTGTGGGGGAGGGGCTGCACTCGTGGCCTCTGCAGAAACAGCCCCCAGCCCCAATGTCGCTGCCCTAACCCGAGGGCATTGACTATCCGGAGACTCCAGCCAGTTCTCCAATCCCAGAATGAAACAGCAAATCAAAATCTTGCCATCCTTTGGAATCACTTGCCTTTTGTTTTGTAGATGATTCTGAAATACTTTGCTTTTAATGGTAATTGTCACTTTCCTCAAGTCTGAAGATTAAGGAAGTTTGCGCAGCCATCAGGACGTCTGCGGGGGGTTGGGGTCCCTGAAGACTAAGAGGGGAGACCTGACTCTTCTGCTCTTGACCTTGAGCCCGGGTTGGGTGACTTCAAGCCTCTCGGTTGGAGACCAGTCTGAGCTCTGGGGACACACAGGGCTAACGGTCAACTACCCTGCTCTTCCAGGAATCAGCGTAAAGTGTATACAGAGTGAGAATGGAGACTGGTTCACCCCTCGGGAATTTGAAATCAAAGGAGGCTTGGGAAGATCAAAGAACTGGAAGATAAGCGTGCACTGCAGCAGGTGGCCGCTGAAACAGCTGTTAGAGGTAGCCCGGGGGCCGGGGCGGGAGATGCGTCTCTCCTTGTAGGACCCTAGGAATGAGGTCACTATTTATTCATCAAAGACCCGTTGACTTCTAGCTAAACCCCGGTGCCAGTGAGTTTCTCCTGCCCCTTAGAGGAGAAGGGCCCTGCACTGAGCATCACAGCACATGAGCATTGTGAAGGGATGGATGTGGGGTCTGGAAGAGAGACAGGCCGTTCTGTCTAGAGTGCATGCAGAGAACTTAACACACAGAAAAAAAGTGGAGTCCACAGTCCAACAAAAGGAAGATGACACCCCAGAGAAAGAAAGGCAGGGAGACCAGACCATGTTTGAAGTAGCTCTGTGGATTTGGGTAGATATGTTGCAGGCGATAATTCTGCTAATGGGATTGCTCATGGAGGGCTTCCTTGTCAGGGTAGTTAGTTTAAATCCATAATCTAGGCAACAGGGAATCAGCAATAACTAATCAGCATAATCTAGGCAACAGAGAATCAGAAATAACATTTAAAACAGTATTTTTGTTGTACTTATTTATTTTTTGTTTGGATGCTACGGGTTGAACCCAGGGCCTACTGCATACTAAGCATGCATTCTACCTCTGAGCTGCACCACAGCTCCCTAAAATAGTATTTCAGGCAGCCATGGGGCTTTGAAACAACTTCACGGTCTCTCCACCGAGCAAACCTATATCAGCCCTGAATGCTCAGCTCACATGTACGACCTTCCCTGGGTGTTGAGTCCCTTGTCACCCCTCCTGGGCTCCCTGAACCCACCACGGAGCGCCGCCTTACAGTGTTTTAGATAATCTTTCCATGGGTTTTTTCTTCTCTAGACCACCCCGGGGTTTGCTGTCTTCTGTGCCCAATATTGATTAGAAGGTCTGACACCCTGTAGGGATGTAGGAAGTGTGTGTCGACTCAGAGTCCTGGTGCAGTGGCGCCGGTGGGAATGGAAAAGGGGTAACAGCTGTATAAGAGATGGTGAGTGAACACTGCTCAGGACCTAGAAAAGGACACAAGACAGGGAAGAGGTTTAAAGACGACTTTCCAGCTACCATGGGCTGAGTCTGGAGAGGCAGAGGGGAGAGCAGGATGAGCTTCTGTTTAGACACCTCGAGTCTGAACCAGCAGCAGAGCATCCAGGCAGAACCAGACTCACAAAAGAGAAGGTTTTCACAGATTAATCACACACTTGGATCTTTTTATCTTTCAGAAAGGATTTCTACCTCATCCTCCAAGAATATATTCCAGGATAAAAAAGGTGATTCTTTTATAACCTTTCTACAAGTATGTACTACATAATTTTATACATGTACAACATCTCATTTTTTTGTATTACAATTGAGCAATCATAATTATTTTCTACCTCTTCCCTTTCTCTCTCTTTCCTTTCCTTCTTTCTCTCTTTTTTATTTTCTCTCCCTCTTTTTCTCTTTTCTTCCCTCCCTCCCTCCTTTCTCTCTTCTTTCTTTTCATCCCTCTTTTCTTTTTTTTGGCATATCCCTTCAGAGTTGCTACTATGCTGCACACAAGGCCAGGTCTTTTTTTGAAGGCGTGCATTCTACCTCTGAGCTGCACCACATTTGTGACCCATTTGTGATCGTGACAATGAGGGGCCCTCAAAAGAGGCCCAATGGAAGTGTTTTAAAAATATATGCAACTTTTTTCAGGGCATCAGAGTTGAAAAAGCGAACCTAAATACGAAACCCACAAAACATCCCATAATCAGGTGGTAGGCTCATCTTTAACTCAAACTCATATTTTTCCATTGGTTTTTGCTATTTTCTAATTTTAATAAAATATAAGAGTGCAGAAGTTTTCTGAGAGTCATTCAGATGATCCCAGACTAATAGTTTACCATGGGACATCAGTGAAACCACGTATCGTTTTATGAGGCAGGCAATCACAAGCATATTCCTTTTCTGGTCCTTTACATCCTCTTCCATCTTTCCTACAAGACATACACACAGACACATGCAAGTCTTTTTTGAGAGACAATTATTTGCCCTTCACGAAGACAGTGCTGTTGGAGAGGAAAGTCACTCCATCAGAGAGAGCTGGGAAGACTTCTCTTTCATCTATGAAAGTGATTTATCCCTCTATGAAAGAAGGCAAAACCAAGACCAACCAACCAAACAAAACACCAAGTAGGTCAAGTGCAGTGTAGAACGGGACAGAGTGGTAGTTTTCCCAACGTTAAGGATGAGAGTCTGAGGAAGAGGTCAAGAAGGGGCATTCTTATTCACTACAGGCGCAGATACCCACCCAAGGCTTCTAATACAGGTCACACATCGCTGGCCACTGGGCGCCATTTTCCCTTGAGAGTTTGAGATCCAGGCCTTCACATTATTGGTGGTCTGGCTGGTCTGAACTCTCAGCCCCTGGGACATTTCATCCCCTGGGTTTCCTACAGGGAAACTATAATTTGACCAATTAATGAGTATTTTAAAGACCAGTGCCTCTACCTTTCCTCACATATTAGAGTAACTCAGTCTGCATTATCCAAATGAACTAGAAACTTCCAAGCAATAGAATCTACGCTTACTCGTGGTGCAGGACTCTGAGGCCTCGAGCTGTGGTCGCCTCTGTGATTTCTCTCACTATTGGCAAGAGCAGATGCTTCCCAGAGTAGCAGCGGCCAGGGCCATTTCTACCCTGAGAGCTCCCAGGGCCTCTTGGAGCCCTTCCTGCTTCAGAGCCCCTCCGTATCACCATCTGTTGGTGGTGACACCACATGACAGCTTCTCAGCCCATCACCCCTAATTACCAATCACAAGCCACACGTCCTGCAGCCATTAAAGTTGACTGAAACCATGGCTCTGACCACAGGGATCGTCTCAGTTCACCGTACCATGGGAGACTAGCTAATGGGGAGGGTGGAATATTATAGGCTGGTCAAGGGTGAGCGGTGACTTGGCCACCTCTCAGTGGCTGTCTTTGACCTCTCTGCCCTGGGCTAGAGATAAAAGCTGAGGCTGCTTGTATCACAGAAGGGGAGCGTATTGGATGTCTGAAAGCATCCAGTAAAAAAAAAAAAAAAAAATCTAGCAACACCTCTGAAAAGTCTACCGGCCTGGCATCTTCTTCGGATTTGGGGTGAAGGGAGAAGAGGGAAGCTTCTGTAAGAAAAGCTTCAGCCCTGGGGACATTGGGTGCATTTTACCTTCAGGGCCGTATCCCCAGAGAATCACCGAAGATGCAGGGGCTCGTCTCTGGGAGGCTGGCTCGGACTCCAGGACTCTGGGCCTGTGATAGCTGGGGCTGTGACCGGCAAGTCCTTAGCCTGACTCTCTCTGCAGCTCCTCCAGGTGGGCTGACACCTCCCGCTCAGCCAAGTTGAAGGAAAATGGCCAAGGGTCCCTTGATGTAGCAGGATAGGTAGAATTTCTCAACCCAGAAATTGTGGCTTGCAGAAAGGCATGAACACCTTGGGTCAGAAAGACAGGGAAGGGAGTGTGCATGGGGCCCAGCAGTGGTGTTTTGGCACTTCTTCTGACGTACGTGGGCTCGTACTGTATTAAGAGAAAACTTTTAGGTGAGAGAAATTTAACTGAGCATATCTGAGCAAAGAATTATGCATGAACCGGGCAGCACTCAGACACACGTATCATTGAACTCAAATGCAGAGAGTGAGCTTTTATGGGCTGAGGTGGAAGTAAGACAAAAATTTATATCATCTGTGTGTGTGTGTGCTCACGCACGCGTGCGTGTTGCTACTGGGGGTTGAACCCAGGGGCATTGTACTACCAAGTTATATTCCCCAGACCTATCTTATTTTTTATTTTGAAACAAGGTCTCACTAAGTTGCTGAGGGCCTTTCTAAGTGGCTGAAGCTGGCCTCAACCCTGTGATCCTCCTGTCTTGGCCTCCCAGGTACTGGGATTATAGGTGTGTACCACTACACATGGCTAAGAGATATATTTGATTGGTTAGAGTGGAGAGACCCTAGTTAGAAATAAACTGGTATTCTTTATTATTATTATTATTATTATTATTATTATTATTATTTATTATTATTATTTTTGGTGGTACTGGGGTTCCTGGAAACCCTTCTACCTCCGGGCTACACTCCCAGACCTATTTTTACATTTTTATTTGGAAACAGGGTCTCCTAAGCCAGCGCGCGTGGCTGGCTTTGAACCTGCGCGATCCTCCTGTCTCTGCCTCCCAAGCGCGGGGATGACAAGCGTGCGCCACCACGCCCGGCCTCTTTTAATTATTAAAGTATCTAGTTTCACTTTACTGTTTACACTGGAGCCACCCCAGCCCAACGGCTTTCCAATTCAGTTTTTTTTTTAAAGTTACTTGAATTTCTCAAAAGATGGCTGTGTATAAGTGGCAGATTCAAACATCACATTCAGTATGGTCACTCAATATTTTTCTTTTCAGCAGAGAACACTGGAGTCTCAAAACAATATTTTAGTTGACCCTCATGTAAGTACTAAGTCCCAACCACCGGCCTAGAATAGTCCGGGTCTTTTCCTGGAGTACATTTCCTGCGTCATTGCTTCTCTTTTTTGAAGCGTGCTCACTCTTGGTTGGAGTATGTTGTTGCATGTAATGAAACTAGAATAGCAGATACACACTCCCAAGTCAGGGAGATGGGTCTGGGCTTGGGCATCCCCACTGAAAGCATCCTTCCCATCTGTTTCCATGGCAACCCTCTCAGGTCCTGTTAACCTTTCCTGGATCTATATCAAGGACAATGGTAACAGTGGCAAATAGTAGTTTTTGCGTCCTTTGTAGGCTCTGTTTAGGCAGCTTCTCAGCTTTGGCTGCCCACTGGAACCACCCAAAGAACTTTGAAAAGCTTTGCATTTCCCTAAAGGAAATTCTGATCTCATGAATCTGGACTGGGACTTGGGCATTGCAAGTTATTCAAAGTCCCCACATGATTTCGATGCGCAGAATTACTTATCCTATGACTCAGATAATAGTAATTTCTGTGCCCCAAGCTAGACCAGCTGATTCAGAATCTCTGGCATTGGTACCTCCAGGACATTAGTGGTTTATGCACCCTCCACCGATGATTTAATGGGCAGCCTGAGAATCAAATCTCTTGTTAAAAAAGATTAGGGTTGCAAGGTTCTCAGACATTTGGTACCTTCATTGTGTCCTTGTTCTTCTGGGGAGGGGCCATTACTTTCTTGACAGACGAAGTGATATTAGTGATGATAAGCCACGGGTTTCTGCACCAATGCAAAGAAAAATGGGTCCAAGGCTCCGTTCTGCGCAGTCTTAGTCTACGGTTGGGACTGTGCTTAAGGTCCCCATGATATTGAATGTGACCCAGCACGCTTCAATATGGCTATTTTTTTTAATACTGGGGATTGAACGCAGGGGCATCCTACCTCTGAGCTACAACCTCATTCCTTTTTTTTTATTTTGAAATGGGGTCTTGCTAAAGTTGCGGAGGGTCTCACTGTCTCTTGAACCTACGAGCTGCCTGTTTCAGCCTTCCAGGCACTGATTCTAGGCAGGTGCTCTCAGGCCAGGCTATGGCCTCTTTCTTTTCCTTTCCTCTTTCTTTCTTTCTTTCTTTCTTTCTTTCTTTCTTTCTTTCTTTCTTTCTCTCTCTCTCTCTCTCTCTCTCTCTCTCTCTCTCTTCCTTCCTTCCTTCCTTCCTTCCTTCCTTCCTTCCTTCCTTCCTTCCTTCCTTCTGGGGGTACTGGGGATACCTCCAGCCTATTTCTTATTCTTTCTTTATTTTTGTGGTACTGGGGATGGAACCCAGGGGCATTCTACCTCCGAGCTACACCCCCAGCCCTATTTTTTTATTCTTTATTTTTTGAAATAGGGTCTCACTAAGTAGCTGAGGCTGTCCACGAACCACAGTCCTCCTGTTTCAGCTTCCCACATTTCTGGGATTACAAGTGTGTGCCACCATGCCCGGATGGCCATTTTCAAAAGTAACAGAAATGGCCAAAATCGCAATTCACTCAACCAAAGTGTTTTTACTCAGAAGCCCCAAATGTCTCAAAATTATTATTATTAGTGTTTTTATATCTTTGATTACTTTCCATGCTCAGAAATAACAAAGGTATGTCCCAAATTTCTTCCGTTCATTGGGTTCGGGAAAGACATTTCTGATCTTTGTGTCATTAACCTGTGTAGAATACAGATCTTCAGAAGCATGCCAATCTCCTCTACTGAATAAGGTAGAAGTATTCACTAGGGCATTAGAATCCTCGTATGTCCCTTGTAGGAACAAAATAAACCTGAAAAGAAGTGAACAAGTTAGCGCCCGCAGGTCTGGGGGTGGGCTGGATTTAGGATGAGAGAGGGAACCAGGACGCTCAGGTTTGTGGTGGATGGTGGATGTTTTATAAATAAAAGTGCAAGAGGGAGAACGTGTTGGGGGCTGGGGCTGGAAGACAAGCTAACTTTTGACAGAATGAGCTTGAGCTGTGCTTCTGGAGCCCTTGAGATGTTGGAGCGTGTCAGCTGTGCACAAGTACAGACGAGAGGCTGGGCACTTGGGCACTGAGGACACAAAGGTGTCACTGCAGCTTTGACGGTGACTTTGATCATCTGGGGTAGGCCAACGGCCAAGAATGGAAAGCCTAAGGAAGTCTGTCCTTTAAAGTTTGGAGGAGAAGGACCCAGAGAGGAAAGTGCACAGAGCAAGGCATCAAGAGGCCACACATCTTCTGAAGGGTAGAAATGGCCCACAGCAGAGGGTGGTGACCCTCTCATACCTGATCCACCTTCTTTCAGTTGCCGGCCTGCTTCTGCCCATGACTCATCTAGCAGTGGGCCAGTCCCCAAACCCATCTCACCCAAACCTTCAGCCAGTCATGAGAAGGTAGAAATTTCCCCGGCAACCAATGGGGTAGGCAGGATGTTTGCAAACAGGAGTAGGGCCACCAGCCAGCGATCAGACCGTCTCCATTCTGCCACAGGGGTGGAGCCGGAAAAGTGTATCCCTGCACACCAGTCACTCCTTATTTCCTGCATCACATAGTAATGCTGATTATCATGGAGAGAACCCGCCCATCTATGTGGTGTTCTGTTTAAATCACCCCTCTTCACCCTGTTGATGGGGGGATTTCCACCCAAGGCCTTGGGGGTGGAAACAGCAACATCAGGCATTGGACAGGTGAGCCTGGCATCAGCTTACTGGTCACGTGCTCTCACGGTGAGGGGGAGGGTGGCATTGTGCAAGCCCCCATTGGGGATCGGAGGAAACGCCAAGGGGCTGTGCGGGGTGGGGGCCCCAGCTCCCCAAAGAGGTTGCCATTAACTGGTTTGAGTAATTCTGTGGCTAGCAGGGACTGTAACTGACCATTTAACGATAAGCAGACGTATCTTATGAAACAAAGCTCCAGTTTTTTTATGGGCCCAGAAAATAAAGGTAGAGTCTCAGACTTCAACCCGAGGTGGTTGGCATGGCCACACTCTTTGGACTTTAGAGACGGTGCCTCCAACACCTCACCTGCTAATTTTGCTGAGCCCTGGGGTCCTTCGCCCAGGCTTTCAGAGCCAGAGCTTTGTCCCTCCTGACATCCACCCGGCCCTCTGTAGCCATGGTTCTTCTACCCCACAGGCACTGCCTGCTGCAGCCCACATCCCTCCAGGCACAGACCCATAGTCCAGAACTTCTTCCCCACCCCCTTCAACTCATGGGGAGCATATGGCCAAGACTATGAGGTGCAATGATGTCTCAGAAGTTTATCCCATCATATTAAATTCTGGGTAATTCATCCTTTGATGAGCCAATTTCATCACTATTGTATAGGCAGATAGATTAAACAATATTAGGATTTAATATCAGGGTCTTGTTTTATCTGCAAGGACATAAAAGTATTCAGATTCCTATGAAATCATCGCCGTGTTGTGTTTCCGGTCTTTCTGTGTTAGCATCTCTGGTTTCCTGGGGTCTGGCACGTGGCCTCTTCCTCCTGACCTGCATCTCAGACCAGGATGTCTTGTGCTGAAAGCCTCACCTCACGCGCTCCCCTAGTATCTCAAGAAGCATCATACGCATCATGCAGCCTCAACGGTTCTGCGTGTTCTGGATCCCCGTGGCGCTGGCCCTGCGGGTCTCAGCGGCCCCACTGATGTGGGTGCCATTTAATGTTCTAGCCGGTGAACTCAGATGTGTGTGAGCTGTGCCGCAGCGATGGGCTGCTGTTCTGCTGCGATACTTGCTCCAGAGCTTTCCACAAAGACTGCCACATCCCATCGGTGGAAACTGAGGAGTAAGTGATGTCCCTCGCCTCGCCCGCTCTTCCCAGGGCTCCTTCTCCTGCCATACACTCCCATGTAGAGTTCCTGCGTGTCCCGATGGGTGAGGCACAGGGTCCTCAGGGGCCAAGCTCCAGCAGTCTGATCCAGAGAGCTATCTGAAGCTGCTGGCAGCATGCTCTGTGGGCTGAGAGTTGCCTCGGCAGGGCTGCAGAGGGTGAGTGGGACCATTTCCCTAAACATGCTTATTATCCTTTCCTAAAAGTTCGGCACCAGGGACTCTTGTCCAAGGGGCTGGGGATGGGAAACACCAATTACTTTTTGTTCCGTGCTTCTTCAGGAAAGAAGGAAACACAATTGGTTCTCACATTTCACTAGTTCTCACTGGGCCGATGGAGGCCCAAGACCCATTGGGGCGAAAGCCCAGTTTCCTACAGTCAGGCCTGGCAGGGAGGGCTTCTTTTGTTCCCAACTGGGGAAAGGACAGCCCATTACTAATCATGAATCCACTTCCCGAGGACTGGCCCCTGCTGCTACTGCTGATGGGAGGGAGCTGAGACTTCTGTATCCCTTGTGGGGGACTTGGACGCTTTGGGAATGGTCCATCAGCCCTTCCTGAAAGGACTGCGGCAGCTATAGGAATGGTAGTAGCTGTATCCAGAGGCCCCACCCTTTGCTCACCTCACGTCCAACCTCCAGGACCCAGTGGAGTTGCATCTTCTGCAGGAGGGAGTTCTTGGGATGCCAACAGAGTCATCGCGAATCTGAGATCCTGGAGAGGCAGATGCAGCCCGAGGAACAGATAGTGAGTCGATGCAAACCTTGAGCTATCTCTCTTCCCTCTCTTCAGAGAAGCACCAGTGGCCAGTAGGATTGGGGTTATGGCATCCAAAGGGCCTTCTCTTCCGTGTCACACTGCCATCATGCAGAAAACCTAAGTCAGCCATTACATGTTTCCAAGAGCCACATTCTGGGGGGAGAGTTTCTGGAGGATGGGCGTGAGTTGTGCTTTCTGTCTAGGCTTGCAGATGGCTCCTTTGTTTCAAGCGGCTTCTCCTTGACAGCCCATTTCTCTTGTAGAAATGTGCGTTCGTCCTCTCAAAAGTCTATTGCTGTTCCGAGAGCTCCTTTTTTGCCAAGATTCCACATTACTATTACGTAAGTAATGACCGAGAACCACGATCGCTGGCTGCCATGATGTCATGTGACTTCGAACCGGGCCCTTGTGGGATTCGTGGTCTTAATCCTCTGTCGTCTTTACTGGGTTGCATTTCGTGGAATCTCTAGCAGGTAAACACTGGACTGTGCTAGTAGCTTTCCCCCTGGTAATTCTGTCACCAGATGAAGGAGATCTCTCAAGGTCTGAAAGAACCTATGTGGTTGGACAAAATCAAAAAGAGGCTGAATGAGAAGCGATACCGCCAAGTGGAGGGCTTCGTGCAGGACATGCGCCTCATCTTTCAGAACCACAGGGCCTCGTACAAGGTAGGCGCCCTCTCTGCTTCCACTTCCATTCCCCCCTCGGGTCGCTCCGCCCCTTGTTTTCTGACTCCTGGAAAGTGTAGCGTCTCATCTTCCGGTAACGAGCCTGCACAAATAAAGTGAGTGGCAGTGAGTGATTTTTACGTGATCTTAAAGACTTCGGTAACAGTGAGTCAGAACATGTCCCTGCAGCCCAAGTCACCAAAGTCATCCTCCCCCAGCCAGGGGTGCCTGAAGGATGGTTCTCACACGTACAAAGAAGAGAATTTAGTCTTAAAGTCATTTTGTGCTTCTTCTCTTCTCCCAGTCAGACGTCTTAGAAATCCCAAATTCCAAGTCCTCCTAACAGGTACCCGGACCATCTACTTAACAGGGGTCACTAGAAAGGGACAGAGGTGAGAAGGAGAAAGGCCACTGGTCTGATCCCATTCCTACTGGGACTGCTGCGAAGAACACAGATCACTTTTCTAATTCTCATTGAAATAAACAACCAATGCCTTATAAGTCACGATCCCCATGTGTGGTGCTGATATCACATTCCATCTACTAACATGTGCATAGGGTGCGGAAGCTACCTTTCGCTGCCTGAGCTGCGTGGTTGGTGCAACTTAGGGTGTCCAGTGCAGGAGTCTTGGTCCTTCTCCACTGCCGCGTGCCCAGAGCCCAGCGACACTGATCATGATCATTATCTTTTTTTGCCTTTTTTTTTTTTTATTTTTTCCAGTACCAGCAGTTTGGCCAAATGGGACTTAGACTGGAGGCTGAATTTGAGAAGACTTTCAAGGACGCGTTTGCTATCACGGAAACAAATTAGAACAGCTGCCTGAGGCAGTAGATGAGATGTTGTTTTCTGGCAAGTTCTTCCCCTCTCCTGCTGCAGCTAATGTCACTCGCTAACTCCTCCATCTCCAGAGGATTTCCCTGGGCCAGCTCCAGGTCGCACCTTCTGGCCTGGATATGGTCCCTTTGCCTCAAGTGGACCTGACCCGGTTATGGATAGATGCACTGCCATGTTTGGCTGCAGGAAAGCTACGTGGCCCAGCAGGCTGCTTCCGACTCTCCCCGGTGTGCTGTTTGAGCCCAGGCAGCTTCTTATAATGCCCAGTCTGCACCACACCCTGCAAGTACACTGTTTCCATAGCAACAAAGATATGCTGGGTCAGACAGGCTGTGCTGCAGAGTGCTGCTGGGTCGGCTTGGCCATGAGATGAGTGGACACTGAAACCTAGAAAGTTACAGACCTGGGACTTGAAAGGGGCTGAAAGACACCACATACCCCCTCACGTAGTCGCCGACTAAGCTGGGTGTTGTCAGACTAGACCAACCATCCTTGTAAAGACAAGAAAACAAGACCGTAATATAAGACCCGGCGGGGGGGGGCAGGGCTGCATCTTTTCCAATGTGGTGCTTTCTTTCTTTTGCTTCTAATTAATCTTACTTTGGACTTGCAACTGCATCTCCTGGCTCTTTATTTCTATTACTGAGCCAAGGAAAAGGACCCATGGTGAACGCCAAGACATAATAAAACATTATGTTTCTTCCCTCGCCTTCCTTCAGAGGTAACTCAGCAATAAAGCATTGCCTTAAAAGACGTCCTCTCCGACTCTGCTTCTAGAGGATAGAGAAGAGTCTTTTTTAAAAATCTGGGCTCATGGTTTCAGAGGTTGAGCCCATGGTCAACCTGCTGTAGTGCTTCGGGCTAAGGTGAGGTGGGACCTCATGGCAGAAGGTCTGTTGAGGACAGCTGTCTAGCTCATGGCAGCCAGGAAGCAAAGAGAGAATGAAAGAAAGGGGCCTGGGGTAGGAGTCACCCTTCTAGGGCCTACTTCCTCCAAACATGCCCACCACCTGCAGTTTCCCTACCTCCCAGCAGTCCCATCAGCTGTCGAGGTACTAACCCACTCACGGGGCCAGAGTCCTCATGATCCAGTTCTTCTCGAAAGCCTCCCCTCTGGATGTTGCTGCACTGGGGACCAAGCCTGCACACAGGACACTGTGTGAAGGGGACCCTGCAGATCCAGACCAGGACAGGGACTTACCCAAAGATAATGGCCCTAGAAAGCAATCTCTGAGGATGTGATTCTGGAGTCAGGTCACTAGCCAAATGATATCGATTGTTCTGGAATGCTATAACAGTGTAGTTGCCAAACTTTCAACTCTAGAAAACCAGAGGAGCTATAGGTGAAGAGGTATAATATCTGGTGCAGTTAGTTGTCTGGCATTTAGGAGAGGAAAAAAGCTAAGTATAAGCACCACGGGTTTGGGTGGCTATTGCTAAGTACTACTAATGCATTGATGAGATTAAGTGACAGGCTTAGATCTATTGATCACCAGCTGAAAGCTAAGAGACCCTCATGTCTATACCTGGAAGGAAGATTAGAAAGACCTGTCACATGTCCTGATTTTTTTAGATGGCAGAACTCCAGGAAAGACTGACTTTTAGCTCAGGTGGTCTCTTATGCCAGTCAGGGCCCTGAAACTCAGAATGGGGCTATGGAGGTAGATATGCACAAGAATTTTGAATTCTAGATATCCCCTGAACCCACTGGCATACAAAAGAATCCAATTTCCCCTTGTTAGAAGGGGGAGCTATCCCCAGACCCATATTGTCTAAATGAAGATTGTACAGAGGCTTTTCAGCACCATCCACCTGGCCAAGCCCGGGTGGGACTGCAGGGTGAGAGGGTTTATACTCCAAAGAGCAGCAGGACTGGCCAGCCTGTGTCGGCAGAAGCTCGGAGATCGTGTCTGGGGTGGATCTTGGACCAAGAAAGGTAAAATATAAAGCCAGATAAGGGAGGATTGTTGATAGAGGTCCGCCCTTCTGTGTTAGAGTTTAATCAGCCTGGCAAAGGATAACAGTGATGATTCTGTTGTGCTCCTGGATGGCTCTCACAGGCTTAGCGTAGCCGTGGTACCCATTAAAGGAAGTGGAAGCAGAGGTAGACATGGCTGACCAGCAGAATCGACCTGGGAACTCCCGGGAGAGATCGCTGCCCTCCAGCAGAGGGATGGACAACTCCAGGCAGGCCGAGGGCACAGAGCCAGGGTGTGGAGCGCCTCGAGTCTACTGCAGCAGGATGACTGCGTCCCCACTGTCTGTGCTGAGAACCAGGGCGGCATTGGCCAGTGAACGTTCCAGAAGGGAAGGTGTCCACCCCACCCTACGGGACAGCCAAGGGCAAGGAAGAAGACTGGGCCTGTCATGTTTACCTGGACCCAGAGAGGTGTGGCTTGTTTGTTGTGACACTATGAATCTGGGGGTAGGAGGACGCTGGTGTCCTGGGACCTGTTGGAGGACCTGCTGCTCTCAGCCTTAGCTGCAAAGCCATGGGCTCCTGGGGACAAGCCTCAAGACTAGATTGTCCATGGCTGCTCCTCAGGACACCCGCACACTGCTCCTCTGGTGGGGATACACCCTTTCCATTGGGATGAAGGGTCACTAAGGCTCTCCAGTGGTCTCCAAGGAACCTGGGGGGCGGGGGAGACCCTTCCAGGCTTCACAAGGCCAGAAGGTCAAAGGGAAGTCCAGAGCCCGGGAACTGAACTTGCCTTGCCAGTGTTCCCCACTAGGCCAGACTCCCACGGGCACCCAGCTGGTGCCATTTCTCAGCTCTTATATGCTTGGGGAAGGCAGAGGGAGGCTGGGGTCTGACGCCGCAGAAAGCAAAGGCGGCTTCAACAAACCTCTGAAGCAATAACCAGATCTGATACCATCACTCAAGCTCACCTCCTCCTTGGCAAAGAAAATAAAATTCTCGAGCATCTTGCCAGCATTATATATATCTCATCTGTGAAGGTGCGGTGAGTGAACTCCAACCGGCCTTCTCAAATAACCCATGTCTTTCCCCCAGACTTAAGTTTATCTTTGTTACTTGCTTTACTGAGTCAGGTCCATTCTGTGAGCACAAGAATGGTGCTCTGAAAGAAAACAAAAAGAAATATTGAAATGTTATCTTTAAGTCATCAAAAGCTTGGTATCAGACAAATGAAACTGTTATGTGAGATTATCATTGTTAATTTTGGATAAATTGCTATAATACTAGATGTCAACCACTAAGACAAGCATGGGAAGGAGGGATGGGGAGGGAACGGGGTGGGGATCGGGTGGGGACTAATTGGGCGATGTGTGTATGTATGTCTACAAAAGTTTTTTTTTTTAATCCCATTATGATGTATGAATACAGTGCACCAATAAAAAAAAAAAAGAAAGAAAGAAAAAAAAAAGAATGGTGCTCTGAGCTGGGGCTCTCCTAACAGGTGCTTTCTACCTGCTGCTGCTGTGCAGGGCACGCCTGCTTGTCGGAAGCCCCACTGTGACTCCAGGCCCCGGGCTGGGGAGTGAGGACCCGGAGACCTGCTTCTAATGTTCCAGATGAGGCCCCTCGCCAGCCCTGCACTGGTGTAGTGACAGCTAAAAACTCAGGCTTTGGAGAGAATCGAAACTTAGAGGAAGCCGCCAGGGCAGGGCTCACACTTCCTGTTTCTTATTTCGGTCCCGAGAGCTGCCCCCACCGCGCAAGGCCAGCCGAGCGAGCAGGCCGAGCCCATGGGTGTCAGCCTTCGCGGGATGCCTTCCTGTTTTGGTCGAAGCTGGAGATGGCTGGCATGGCTGCCATCCAGGCGGTGTAGACACAGATGGGCCCCTGCGTGCCGCACCACAGTGTAATTAACCAGGAGTCTTCCAGACTTTTCCACATTACTTCTGTTCATACCCTCTGGTCTGCAAGTTTCATCTGACAGTGAAACCACCCGTTTTTATATTGCATTGAAACTGGGATTTTTCTCTTCTGAACTCTTCATTCACCTTTCTCCCTGAAGCCTGTGTTTGGGACTGGAAGAGTCTACGCCGGCTCACACAAGGTTCTGTGGTAGTAACCTCGCAATGTGTGCTGGGAACTAGGATGTGAGCTGGTTCATTTGCTGAAACACTCGCCCTTTTTTTTTTTTTTTTTTTTGGTACTGGGGATTGAACCCAGAGGCATTCTACTTCCATGCTATACCCCCAGCCCTTTTTATTTTTATTTTATTTTTTGCATTACTGGGGATGGAACGCAGGAACATTCTACCTCTGAGTGACACCCCAGCCCTATTTTTTTTATTCTTTCTTTATTTTTTTTGTTTCCATATTTTTTTAATTGGTGCATTGTAATCATATATCACATTAGAATACAAGACTTGAGAGGATATACAAGCACACATCATCCAATTAGCCCTCATCCAGCCCCCATCCCATTCCCTCCTCCTCCCTCCATCCCATGCTTGTTTGGTGATTAACTTTGATACATTTGTTTATGTACCTCCTGCGGTTTTTTAAAAAAAATTTTTATTGGTGCACTATATTCATACATCATAGTGGGATACAAAAAAACTTTTGTAGACATACATGCACACATTGCCCAAAATTAACAATAATAATCTCACATAACAGTTTCATTTGTCTGATACCAAGCTTTTGATTACTTAAAGATAACATTTCAATATTTCTTTTTGCTTTCTTTCTTACCAGAGAATATTTTTTTAGGTGAAACTATCATATATTTATATATTTGTTTTTCAGAAAAAATCTATCCTAATATGGAATATGGACTCTAGATACCCAAAACGATCTCGAAAAATAACAATGCTAGAAGATATATATTTTCTGATTTCAAACCATATAAAGCTACAATAATTGAAACAGTGTAGTACTGCTATAAAGGCAGATATATAAACCATTGGAGTTAAATAAAAGCCTAGAGATACATTCTTCCATATATTGTCAAGTTATTTTTGACAAGGTTTCCACAAACATTTGGTGGAGGAAATAATAATCTTTTAACTAAATATTGTTGAAAAATAATAATTACATGAAAAAGAATAAAATTGGACCCTTACTTAATCCCATATACAAATATTAACTCAAAATAGATAAAAGACCTAAATATAAATCTTAAGACTATAAACTTTTAGAAGAAAATCTGGGTCATAAAACCTCACAACATTGAGATTGGCAGTGATTTCTTGGATATGATTTCAATGGCACAGGCAACAGAAGGGTATACAAACTCCCTAAAAAATAAAATATTGTATATCCAAAGACAATGTAAACAGAGTTAAAAGTTACTGATAGAATGGGATAAAATATTTCCAAATGCTATATCGGAAGGTATATTAATATTCCAACTAGAAATCCTAAAAATTAACAACAATAAAAGCAAACAATACAATTTAGAGATAGGTATAAGACTAACATAAATACTGAATCTCCACAGATAACCAATCTTAGTTGTCTGTTAGATGGAAAATCTTGTTTCTCTGGTTCTGGTGTGTGTTACCTATTTCTTCTTTGTAGTTAATCTCTTTGAGTATTTTCTCTAGTGCTGGGTTTTAAGACATAAATTCCTTCAGTTTCTGTTTGTCATGGAAGCTTCTTATTTTTCCATCTAATTTGATAGAAAGTTTTGCTGGGTAGGAAATTTTTGGCTAGAAGTTGTTTTTTTTCAGAGTTTGGAATATGTTACTCCAAGCCCTTCTGGCTCTCGTGACTTGGTTTGGGAAGTCTGGAGTGATTCTAATCGGTTTGCCTCTGAATGTCACTTGGCCCTTTGCTTTTGTTGCCTTTAAGATTCTCTGCTTGGCTTCCACATTGGTCATTTTGACAATTATATGGCGTGGGGATCCTCTTCTCCGATCCTGTCTAAAGGGAGTTCTATAAGTTTCCTGGACCTGTGTATCGACCTCTTGCTGTATGTTTGGAAAATTTTCTGCTATTACTTCCTTGAAGAGATTGTTGATCCCTTTGATTTCACCTTCTTTTCCCTCTTTGATTCCAATTATTCTTAGGTTAGCTCTCTTAAGATGGGCCCATATTTCTTCAATGTCAGATTCCTGCTGTCGGATATTTTTTCCTAGATTAGAAACTATGTGTTCATTTTTGGAATGATCATCTTCTAAGAGCGAGATTCTGTTCTCCATGTGGTCTAATCGGTTGCTTGTACTTTGAATTGAGGCCTTTACTTCATTAATTGCATCCTTTATCTCTTTTTGGCTCTCTCTGAATTCTTTTCGAAACACCTCTATTATTTCTACAGTTATTTTCCTGATTTGATCTTCTAGAAATCTCTGAATTTCTGTTTTATCGGGTTCTGATGTTGTGGGGTTGTGGGCATTCATTGCTCCATTGTTATTCCTCTTTCCCATGATTTCGGAAGTTTGTGCCTTCTCTGGGTTCTTCCCTTGGGTCACTACGACTTCACTTAAGGTGCTCTGGATCTCGAGTCTGTGGTATCTTGGTCCCCACTACTCCTTTACTGGGTTGTGTGGCAGAGTCTCAGACCCAGGGAGTCAATTGAGGCTGCTTTAGACCATGGGGGGTGCCAGGTTGGGCATTCTCCTATGGTGTGATATCTCTGCCACCGCCCCTCCCCCACTGGGTCAAGTCCCTGGGAGTACAGTACTGGGATTTCTCCTCTGGGGCCCGCAATTTGACTCACTGTTGTTGAGTGCGCAGATGGAGCTGTAGTGGACTCGGTGAATTCGCTGCAGCTGCCGCCGGTGGCAATATGGCACCGCTGCCACTCCCTCGGCCGTGAGGCTGGCGTATTTCTTCTCTGGTTTTGAGCTCTGCTCTGAGTCCCTGCAGCGTGTGCTGAGCCCAGCCACTGGGAGCTTTAGATGCTCCCTGTGCTGAAAAATCTGCTGAATCCCGCCCGGCTGTTCTGCAGCGGCTCACCTCTGCTCGCTGTCCGCCGCTCCTCTCTGGAGCCTGGTGGGCTGTTGAGTGCGTTGGTCTGTAGCCGTCCGGTGAGTTCGCCACTGCCGCCGGCAGTAAGGCGCTGCTGCCGCGTCCTCGGGTGTGAGACCGGCGTATCTCCTCTGTGGCTCTGAGCTCCGTTCTGAGACCCCCTCCTCTCTGGGGCTGGTGATTTTTTTGTTTCTCTGGTGATGGCGCTTTCTGGCTATGAAAGGCGCTGATTTTGTGGTAATAGAGATTGGTTGTTAGCGGGGCTCTTAAGCCCTGCTTTTCTCGGTCGCCATCTTCTATTCTTTATTTTGAAACAGGGTCTCACTGAGTTGCAAAGGGCCTCACTAAGTAGCTGAGGCTGTCTCTTAACCATGATCCTCCTGTCACAACCTCCAAAATGCTGGGATTGCAAGCATGTGCCACTATGCCTGGATCCTTTTTTTTTATTTGGAGACATGGTATCATTAAATTTCTGAGGATGGCCTCCAACCTGCAATCCTCCTGTCTCAGCCTCCAAAGTACCAGGATTACAGGTGTGCATCACCACACCTGTAATGTAACCCTGCTGCCTCATATCTTTAATGGCACACTTTCAGAGCTGCCTGGGGTGGGGCGAGTGGGCAGGACCAGGTTCTTGCCCACCTTACCCCTCTCCCCAGGGTTCCTGTACAGCTGCCTGAGCCTGGGTGGGAGTTGCAGGCACCCAGCCTTCAGGCGCCAGGAGCGCCATCTCCATCACATAAGGATGTGTCTGCAGCTTCCAGCTCTTTCTGGATCTGTAAGAATGGGATTGAACCTGTCGTAGATGATGTTCTATGTGTCGCTGGTGTATCTGCTCTTAGAAGGTTTTACAGAATTTTACGCGGCCTGGAGTTCTGTCTAGGAGACAGCTGGTGGTTTTTGCTTTATGTCTATTCAGGAAATACAAGAAATAGCCCTCAACGTGGAATCCAGGCCCCTGGGTACACTTGGACTCTCCTTCACCTGGGCTCAGCGTTCAGTGCCCTCAACACCTCCCAGAACTACTCATGGGAGAGGGGCCTGGGCCCCAGACATTACTGTGGGGATCACAGAGGGGTCTCCATTCTCCCTGGAAGGGAGACTGTCAGCCCATAGACTGAGCCTGCCAGCCATTCTCCATGCTTGGTGGCTGGAGAGATGGCGTCCGATCTGAGAACTCACCCTGCGTTCCCTAGACTTCCAAGAAAACGGATCAGTGTCAGGCGAGATGGGAGTATTCAACTTCAGTGTCACTGTTTCGAGAGTCAGCATAACTGTACCAAGTGTCTTGCCCTGAGAGCCACCATGCCAGGAGACCCCAGAGGCCGCCTGCTCCCGAAAACCCGTCCTACCCGATGCCTGTGGAGCCCACTGTTACCTGGGAAACCTCACTGCAAGGTGAGACACAGGGTGCCTGGCAAAGCAGAGAAGCAGGAAGGCACCCACAGGTGCCCCAGGGCCACTTTACGACCTGCCAGACCCAGGTGTTTCCCCGGCATGGGCGTGCTGGGACCCCTGAGGAGGCCTGCCTGCTTCATGGCCACAGCATTTGTACCTGGGAGAAACACAGGTGCAGGATGTCCCACCCACTAGCTTCAGAGATGCACGCGGCCCCGGGGAGAACTCCTTAGACTATTTTGGAGCGCCCTAAATCAGAGCTGTTATAGTTGATAGACAAAGACGACCCACTTTATCCTCCGTGCAGGGCTTCCTCAGCCCCGGACACAGGTCCCCTGAGAAAACCCAAGGTGTCCCAGTCATCCAGACCTACCACATTTTCCAACGAGTGCTCCCAGGTGAGGCAGGCTCTGTCCCGTCCCCGTACATCTCCCGCAGGTGCCAGTCAGCAGGTGTCTGTCAGCCCTGGTCAGTAATGCACTGGGGATGTAAAGTCCTCTCATCTGCCCCCCCATAGTTGAGTGTTCTTAGGACAACCCATTTCCTGGCTCATAACCAGTAAGTCTTCATGAAGCTGCCATCTCTTCCCCACCCTCTCTTTATTGGAGGACTGAGACAGAAGGATTTCGAGTTTGAGCCAGCCTCAGCAACTTAGGGAGGCCCTCAGAAACTTAGCGAGACCGTGATTAAGAAAAATTAAAAAGGGCTGGGGTATAGCTTGGAGATAGAATGTCCATGGGTTCACACACACACACACACACGGCTGGCCTTGGTTTTAATCTGAAGTACAATAAAGGAAAAGAAGAAAAGAGAAAAATAAAGAGAAACAAACAAAAAACAAACAAAAGGAAAAAGGATTTTCGGTTTCACTTTCCAATACACAACAGAACCCGTGTACGAGACTGTAATACCGAGAACGGCCATCAGAAGGGAGTGTAGAGCATAGTCTTGGCTGGAGCCCAGTCTGAGGAGGGGACCCCGGTTCGGAGCCAGAGGTGAGCGGCAGCTGGCTGCTGGAAAGAGAGCCGGGGGTGTCCGGCTCCCCCTGGCCAGAGGAGAGAGGCATGAGCGCTATCAGTGAGCCGCAGGCACTCGGGGGCGGCCCATCGGTCACCAGGATCAGGTACTGTCCGCCTTTTGAGGCTGAACTGAAGGGCGAGGGGCAGTGGTGGGGTGGGGACTGGGGATGTGGCCCTGGACCAAACTCCTTCCTTCTGCGGCGGGTTTGGGGACTTCCGTGGGGTGCTCCTCACAGAGGGTCTCCAGACCTCCAGAGGGCGGCTGGCGAACCTTCACAGTCTTCCGTGCACCCTGATCTTCCTCGCTCCCCAGAACCCTGCACCCCTGGACCTCTGCTTCCTGCACGGTGCGTCTCTTCCTATCCACCCCCCTTTCCCGCAATTCACTACTCCAATAGCAATAACCCCATGTCCACCTCGCACAATCCTTGCATCTCACAAAGGCTGCCTCCCAGGTGTTCAAAGCTTTGCATCCATAGGCGAGTCGCCGAGATAGGTGGGATGGTGGAGGATTCGGGTTCTGAAGCCTCAATGTGTAAACGCTGAAGCATTGCCACTGAATACCACGGGGCGCAGGCAGTGTTACATCCTGATTAAACCATCCGGAGAGGCTGTGACCTGCCTCTTCCCCCCTCTGGGGCTCAGAGGAGACAGACCTACACCCTGGGCATAAACATACTTAGGGGGCGAGGGGCCCCTAAACTGTCATCCCTTTTCCCTGCCTGAATTCTAAACCAACTGAGAAATGGGCGAAAAAGAAAGGCAAACAGTTGTTACCAGAGTATCGCCGTGTTCCTGGTAACCAGCCTGTGGCTCCTTAACCTAAATTTTTGGCAGACCCAGGGAAGGCGGGTACATTTACTACAGAGCCCAGGGAGAGAGAGGAGAGACCAGTGCAGGCTGGGAAAGTCTGGACCACCATGCCCCCGGAGGCTTGGGCCGGGGACACCTGAGTCCAGCAGAGAACCCCGAGGTGTATGCAGTACCTGTAGGCCCGGTTACAGCAGCGTACCGGAGTCCCCTAGGCACTGCTCATTCTTTCTGGAACAGCAGATCAGGAGCTGAATGGGAAACCCAGGCACAGGTGTGCCACCGAGGCAGAGGTCACCCCCGCCCGGCCACCCTGCCCCTCATTTTTAGATCACCTCCTCCAAGGGGAAGCCTCTGCCCTCTCAGGATGCCGGTGAGAAGCACAGCCTCTCCATCACCCCGGGCTAAGGCAGGGCACCCATGGCACCTCAGACTCCTGCACCTGAGGCGTCAGGCTTGTCCCTGACGCGGCTCCGCCCCAGCCCAGGGCTTGGCCCTTCTCTCTGACCTCTGAACACCCTCCCTTGTTTATAACGCTCAGCACTTCCACTCTCTCCAGCCCTGGTGGGTTCCAATGTCAGGACCAAACTCAGTTTAGTCCCGTCTCTCTCGCTGGCCTGAGAGAGACCGGGAGTTTCTGGCTTCCCCTCCCAGAGCTGGTCCTCACCCCATCTCCACCGGGGCTGTCGCTCGGGGCACCCCCTGCCTGCCCCACCGCCCTGCCCCGCCCTCTGAGAAGGCACGAGCAGCTGACAACAATTTTGGATGGAGTAGAATTACTCCGGCCCGGTCTTTGGCCCTGCTTATCCCTGGGGCTCCCCTGCCCGGCCTCCTCCTCCCGTGTTGACACAATGTGGGAAAGCCCAGCGCTCTTGGGGCTGACGGAGGAGGGATACAGTGTCGGCCGACTAGACGCAGATCTGAGGGTTAATAAATACTTTCACTTCTATTTTCCCCATCTGGGCGGAGCCCTCTTTGACGAATCAGTCCAGGGCCAACTCGAATCAGTCCAGGGCCAACTTCCTGCTCGGGGCCCAGCAGCCACACTGGACGCAGGCAGGCAGGGGAGGTTCAGGGAGAAGAGGCCCCGCTCCGGGCCAGACCGTCCAGGGGCGGGAAGATGGCAGACGGGGCCGGGGATCATCTCAGCCCCAGGTGAGTCTTCCTCCCCTTCCTTTAGCCTCCATCTCAAGGATACTTCTGTCTTGCTTTCAGTTAGTGTCTGAAGCTTTCCTTTAGTTGCATCCTGCTTGTCAAGAGCAAGGTATGAGCTCTAAGAGCAAGAAAGAAGCAACAGGATTTAAGACCGGGCAGGGCGGCTGTCGTGAGCCCAGCTCGTCACAGAGCACATGACTTTCTTGTTTTGTGAGTGCAGCTCGGCTGCCAGTGTTCTGCACGGGCTCTGTTATTTCCTCCTGACCTCTGAGTACTCCCAGTCCCTCCGCCCCTCCACCTTCCCTAAGTCACAGGAGAAGATGGTTTCGGGAGCGGAGGCTCGAGGATCCGGCCTCTTTGCAAGCCCTGGGTGCCTGCCGAGGGCTGGCAGCTGTGCAGGGCCGGGCTCAGTCAGCTGGGTGATCCCAGGGCCGGGGGCCCAGCCTGAGCGCTTCCCCTGGCCATCCTGATTGAGGGGCGAGCAAGGCCCGTGCAGGGGAACCTGTTTATTTTTCTTTTAATTTTCTGTTCTGGGGTAGGTTTGCCTCTGATGAGAAAGCCGATTAGCAATTCTATCTCTTCTCCTGTTGTGGGTTCAGAAATAACATTACTCCTTATTAAAAAAAAATTTTTTACACAAAAGAAACACATTCCACAATATTATTCATAAATTTTCAAACAGTGTAGACGTATGTAACGGAACACATGCCCTTCGCTGCCGGCCCTCCTGGCCGCGCCCAATCCCAGTCCTGTTCCCCTGCGCGACGCCTGTTCCCCTGCATGACTTCTTTTCAGATGATTTGCGCTCCTATTTTGTAATAAACGAGATGACATTGTACAGAGGCTCCTGAGCTTGGCGTTGTCGCTACTCTCAAGGTGGGGATCGCGGAGCTCTCTGCGCCCTCACATGGACCGCTGTCTCGTTCTTTTTAACAGCTGCGTGCTACTCCGTAGGGTGGATCCAGGTACCATAATTTTTAAACCGGTTGCCTTTTGATGGATACTTAGGTTATTTCAATTGTTCACCTTCCCAACAGGCTGTAACAACAGGCACATATACTCCTTTCTGGTATATTGCATGTGTGCACGCATTTATCTTGTGTCAAAACCCAAAAATGGAATTATTGAGGCCGAGGGTATTAATATTCTCGTTTATAGATTCTGCCAAATTGCCTTTGTCAGGAGATGAAACAGCATATTCTCCTACCAACAGCAAATGGATGGCCACCTCCCCACGCCAGCCGAGCGCGGTGAAGGTGACCGGGCAGGAGGCGCGCCCGCCTGCTCTGAATTTGCATTTCCTGAGTGATTGTAAAGTTGAGTGGTTTTTCTTGTCTTTGGGCCGATTTCTTCCCTCTCCCAGTGCTGGGAGTTGAACCCAGAGGCGTTCTACCTTCAAGCTGCACCCCTGGCCTGATTTTATTTCTTCTTTGGAAACAGAGTCTCACTAGGTTGGTGAGAGTCTCACTACTGGCTGAGGCTGTCCTCGAACCTGCCATCCTCCCGTTTCAGCCTCCCAAATACAGGGATTACAGGCATGTGCCACCAAGCTCGGCCTCTTGTACTCTTTAAGGTGACAAATTAGAGTCCACCTTTATTCAGGGGAAGTTACTTTCAAATATCTTTGGCATATTTTCTTTTCTAGTATTTCTGGCATATCCATTTTTAAGCAAAATGATTTTGCACTAAAATAATGGTGGCCCTGCCAGCCTTTACCTATCCCTGGCCATTCTCATCTTTCTGATATTTTTTTTTTTTCAGTACTGTATATGGAACCCAGGGGCATTCTACCTCCGAGCTACACTCCCAGCCCTATTTTTTTTTTTTTAATTTGGAAATCAAGTCTCACTGAGTTGCAGAGGGCCTCACTAAGTAGCTGAGGCTGGCTGGGAACCGCGATCCTCCTGTCTCAGCCTCCTGAATGCTGGGATTACAAGTGTGCGCCACCACGCCCGGCTTTGATTTTTTTTTTTCCTTCATGTTTGTAATGGTTACCTCCATTTCCCCCTGATGATTACTTAATTTCTTGTAGGTTTGTTTCTTGTAACTTCTAATTTTAAAGAAATGGATTGTGTTTATTTTTGAGATGGGATGTTACCTTATTTCCACAGCTCCGTGAGCTCTACTTTACGATCTTGCTTCTTTAGTGTTTTTTTTTGGTGGTACTGGGGGTGGAACCCAGGGGCTTTCTACCTCTGGGCTATCCTCCCAGACCTATTTTCTATTTTATTTGAAAACAAGGTCTCACTAAGTTGCTGAGAGCCTCACTAAGTAGCTGAGGCTGGCTTCGAACCTGTACGATCCTCCTGTCTCAGCCTCCCAAGTGCTGGGATTACAAGTGTGAGCCACCACGCCTGGCTTTTTTTATGTGTGTGTGTGATACTGGGGATGGAACCCAGGGGCATTCTACCTCCAAACTACACTCCCAGCCCTATTTTTTATTCTTTATTTTGAAACAGAGTCTCTGAGTTGCGAAGGGCCCCACTGTGAACTGTGATCCTCCTGTCTCAGCCTCCCGAATGCTGGGATTCGTCTAGGTTTTTGTTAAGCACTTTGGGAGTCTTCCAGTCTCTTCTGAGTCATCCTTCTGAAGGCTGGTTCTACCTGGATTTGTCTTCCACGTCCCTTATTTATTTATTTATTTGTTTATTTTTTGCGGGTCTGGGGATGGAACCCAGGGACATTCGACCTCCGAGCTACACCTCCTGTCCTATTTTTTATTCTTTATTTTGAACCGGGTCTCACTGAGTTGCAGAGGGCCTCACTAAGTAGCTGAGGCTGTCCGCGAACTGCGATCCTCCGGTCTCAGCCTCCCGAATGCTGGGATGACAAGCGTGCACCACCAGGCCGGCTTTCCTTACTTATCCATGTGTCTGCTGAGACTTTGCTACCACGGCACTGACGCTGGGCCCGGGCAGCTCCCCCAACCTCCCCCAGTGCGCACATGTGATCTGGGTGACATTTTTTCCCCATATTTCCTTTTGATCTGAATTGTTTCCCATCTGAGCCATAGCTGGGAGGTTCTATTTTGATTCTTATTGTTTCTTCCCGGGACACCATAGGCTGGTCGCCAGTGGCCTATAGACCAGGTGTGTCTCTGTTCTCCCTTCCTTGCCTGTGGCCCCGATGCCTCTCCTGTGCCGGCACCACGGGGCCGTATTGATGATGCTTCCTGGGGACTTCTGATGCTGGAGAGACTCGCCTCCGCCTTCTGCGGTCTCAGCTCCCGCATTTCTGAATCCGCATGTCAGAATCATGTAGGATTGCACATGTATGTGTATGGTATATGTATACTACTAACAAAATAGTTTTCCTTTTTATGGTCCTGGGATCTAACCAAGACATTTACCCATGCTGGGCAAGTGCTGTACTACTGAGCTACATTTCCAATTCCCCCAAACATTTTCTTTTTTATTTTAAAGTCGTTGTCGTCGTCGTCCTCCTCCTCCTCCTCCTCCTCTTCCTCCTCCTCGTCGTCCTCCTCCTCCTCCTCCTCCTCCTCCTCCTCGTCCTCCTCTTCCTCGTCCTCCTCCTCCTCCTCTCCTTTTCCTGTTTCTTCTCCTTCTCCTTCTTTCTGTGTGGCACTAGATATTGAACCCAGGTGTATTCTACCTCTGACCTGTACCACATCCTGTTTTATTTATCTATTCTTTGAAGCAGGTGGGGTCTTGCTGACCGACCACACAGTAGTCTCCCACCTGCAATCTTCCTGTCTCAGCCTCCCAAGAACGGGGTTGACGGGCCTGAGCCCCTGCACCCAACCTCCAGAATATTTTCTAATGAAATGTATATATTTTTTTCCCTCTGTAAGTTCTGTATTTCTGGTAGATTTCTTCATATGTTGACACCTTTATGCTATTAAAAACTATGTATTTTAATTTTGAGGTATTTGTCATTAAAATTTAAAAATACATGGAGCTTGTGCTGCACTCTCTTAGTTCTAATGATTTATATATAGAATTCTAGAATATAAATTCACATAGCTTGTAAATTATGAATTTTGCTCTTTTCCTATGTAAATTTTACACTTCTTATTTCTTTTTCTTGCCTTGTTGCATTGGCCGGGACTTCCAGTATTAAGTAGAAACTGTAAGAGCTGTCACCTGTATCTTGACTCCAATCCCCCAGGGAAAGCGCTATCATTGTATAATTATATGATGCCTGATGTCGATTTTCTTTTCTTTTCTTTTCCCTTTCTTTTTCTTTTTCTTTTTTGTGGTACTGGGGATGGAACCCAGGGGCTTTTCTACCTCCAGACTATACTCTCAGACCTATTTTATACTTTATTTGGAAACAGGGTCTCACTAAGTTGCTTAGACCCTCATTAAGTAGCTGAGGCTGGCTTCGAACCTGTGCGATCCGCCTGTCTCAGCCTCCCAAGTGCGGGGATTACAAGCGTGCGCCACCACGCCCGGCTAGTCTTTTCATTTTTTGAAGCAGGGTCTCACTGAGTTGTGAAGGGCCTCACTAAGTAGCTGAGGCTGTCTGTGAACCACGGTCCTCCATGAGCAAGAGGTAAGGAGTGATACTCTGCTCCCCACCGCCCAAATGCCAGGATTACAAGCATGTGCCACCGTTCCTGGTTTGGTGTTCTTTATTTTATCTTTCTTTTTCTTCTTTTTGTGGGTCTGGGGATGGAATCCAGGAGCATTCGACCTCCAGGCTACACCCCTGCCTTATTTTTTATTCTTTATTTTGAAACCGGCTCTCACTGAGTTGCGAAGGGCCTCACTAAGTAGCTGAGGCTGTCCACAAACCACGATCCTCCGGTCTCCGTCTCCCGAATGCTGGGATGACAAGCGTGCGCCACCACGCCTGGCTGGTTTTCTTTTTTAAATAAAAAGACTTATTCAAGCCAGGTGCAGTGGCTCACATCTATAATCCCAGTTACTAGGGGGCTGAGACAGCCTCAGCAACTTAGTGAGACCCTATTTAAAACTAAAAAAATAAAATAGGGCTGGGTGTAGCTCAGAGGTAGGATACCTCTGGGTTCAACATCAATACCAAAATAAAAATAAACATAAATAAAAATAAAATATTACTCGAGGAAAGAAAATTTATAGTTACCATTTGATATTTTTAATATAGGAAAGGTTGTTCCATTTGTGTCTACTGATTTTCACAAATTTTTTTTTCCTTTTCATTTAACTTTTTTAGAGTTAGAGATGTTGGCATATGCCTATAAGCCCAACAATTTGGGAGGCTGAGGCAGGCATCAAAAGTTTGAGCCCAGCTTGGGCAACTTAGAAAAACCGTTTCAAAATACAAAATAAAAAGTGCTGGGGCAGGGCATGGTGGCGCACGCTTGTAATCCCAGCATTCGGGAGGCTGAGACAGGAGGATCACGGTTCGTGGACAGCCTCAGCTACTTAGTGAGGCCCTCTGCAACTCAGTGAGACCCTGTTTCAAATTAAGACTAAAAAATAGGGCTGGGGGTGTAGCTCGGAGGTAGAATGCTCCTGGGTTCCATCCGCAGTACCAAAGGGGGAACATAAAGTGCTGGAATGCATCTCAGTGGAAGAGGAATTGATTAGCATGTACCGGGCCCTGAGTTTAATCCCCAAGACCAAATAAACAACATTTTTTCCTTCCTTCCTTCCTTCCTTCCTTCCTTCCTTCCTTCCTTCCTTCCTTCCTTCCTTCCTTCCCCCTTCCTTCCTTTCTTCTTTTTAATTGAACCTAGGGGCATTCTGCCTCTGAACTACACCCCCAGCCCTATTTTATTTTTATTTTGAAACAGAATCTTGCTAGGTTGATAAGGGTCTCACTCCTGTGGTCCTCCTGCCTCAGCCTCCCAAGTACTGGGATTGCAGGCATGCAGCACTATGTCCAGCATCAAGTTTAGTTTTTGTTTGTTTGTTTGTTTGTTTTGTTTTGGTGCTGGGGATGGAACGCAGGGGCATTCTACCTCTGAGTTCTGAGCTGCACTCTCAACCCTATTTTTTATCTTTTATTTTGAAACAGGGTCTCACTGAGTTGCAAAGAGCCTCACTAAGCAGCTGAGGCTGTCCGCGAACCACGATCCTCCTGTCTCAGCCTCCCGAAAGCTCCACCACGCCCGGCCCTCAAGTCGAGTGTTTCAGGTTTTCATTTTGACGAATGCACTGCAGTCGTGCAAGCGGATGAAGTCAGGAAACAAAACTGTGTGCGGAATAAATAGTACTCGGCGGGATTTCCCTGTCCCACGAAATGACATTCCAGTCAGCCAAACGCGAACAGGAGGAGTCATACATGTATCCTCTAGTGTCAGGGAGTGGTCAGGGTTGAAGGAAGACCAACCTGTGGGGCCCAGGGACGCGGTGTAACGGGATGTTTTGGGGTGTTTGGGGAGGGTTTTGAGGGTTATGTTTGATGAGAGCGCTGTGTGCGTTAGGGCCAGTGCTGGGTAAACTCCTGCAGACACGTCTTCCAAGGGGAGGGAAGCACCAGGGAGAAGCCTGACGCAGAGCCCGGATTGTGTGTCTGAGGAAAGCTGGTTGGCAAGGCGCCTCGGAGCCAGAGGAGAAGCCAGAGGGAGGAGCGAGCGGCGGAGAGGGACCGGGCCATGGCAGGCAGGTGCACGCAGGCCATGGCCCGGACTTCAGGTTTCATCCCAAGGGAAGCGTGGAGTTATTGGAAGTTTTCCTTGGAGGAGTGGAATGATCTCATTTATGTTTTATTTTCTTTCAACTGACAATAATTACGTATATTCCTGAGGTGTAATGTGGATGTTGGGGACCCGTCTACGTTATGGGACGACCAAGTCAGACTTATTCCACTGGACATAGTTATCAGTTCACGTGCATAGCATTTCATGGGGGTGGTACTATACAGAACTAACTTTTAAAAACAATTTAAAATATACTATACGATATTATTAACTGTAGTTAACATTCTGTGTAGTCGGTCGCTAGAACTTAGCCCTCCTGACTGGAATTTCGTATCCTTTGGCCAAAGTATTTCCTTCTTACTGAGATTTCTGCTCCTCAGCATCTGGTAACCACCATGTAGTCGAGATCAAATAATACTCATCTTTCTGTGCTTTTCACTTAAAATACGTGCTCTAGATTCATTGATGTGGTTGCAAGTAGCAGAATTTATTTTTCAAGGCCACATAGTATTCCTGTGCGTGCGTGCGTGCGTGCGTGCGTGTGTGTGTGTGTGTGTGTGTGTACTCTCACACCACGTTTTCCTGATTCATTAATCTGTTGGTTGTATCCTTAGATTGTTTCCATATCTTAACTGTTGTGAATGACAGCTGGCCCCAGGTGATCTCAGCTTTTTGAGTATACCTTGCGGTGGGATAGACGGATGACATGTAGTTCTATGTTTAATTTTTTCAGTTTCATATCGTCTGAGTTCTATACAGTTTCCCACGTCTGCGATAATTTACATTCTCACTAACAGTGCGCAAGGACTTTCTGTTCTCCACATCCTCAACATTTGTGATCTTTCAGCTTTCATCATCTTTTTGGCAACTCACAGGGAACATAGATAAGACACATTGTATTTACCTTTCCAAGCTTCACCCAAAGCGCAGATAGATGGTCTGATGTGGCCCGTCCAGGAGTCCCCGAGCTGGGTCCTGTAATGTTACGCTGCCATCAAGTCATAGATTGGATTTGTGGTTACTTTGGGATTTAGTTTTCTGTGTTTATTAGCAACTGGACTTTTTTTCTGGGGGGGCAGTATTGGGGATGGAACCCAGGGGCGTTCTACCTCCCGGCTACACCCCCAGCCCTATTTTATAATCAGCCCTACTTTATAATTTATTTGGAAACAGGGTCTCACTAAGTTGCTCAAAGCCTAAGTAGCTGAAGCTGGCTTCGAACCTGCACAATCCTCCTGTCTCAGCCTCCCAAGCGCGGGGATTACAAGTGTGTGCCACCACGCCCGGCTTCCCAGACCTATACTTTATTTGGAAACAGGGTCTCACTAAGTTGCTGAGAGCCTCACTTAAGTAAGTAGCTGAGGCTGACTTCAAACCTGTGTGATCCTCCCAAGCGCCGGGCTTGCAACTGGACTTTAAATTTTCATTTCTGCTGGGCGTGGTGGCGCACACTTGTAATCCCGGCGCTTGGGAGGCGGAGACAGGAGGATCGCGCTGGTTTGGAGCCAGCCTCACTGGCTTAAGAGACCCTGTTTCCACATAAAAATGTTAAAAAAAATAGGTCTGGGAGTGTAGCCCGTGGGAGTGTATCCCAGGGGTAGAAGGGCTTCCAGGAACCTCAGTACCACCCCCCCAAAAAAAGTTTCATTTCTTATGTTGTTTATTTTGACAAAAAGAACTAAAGTTACCTTGTGAAATGATTTGGGGCAACTTAAAGTTTTAAAAATGTATTTGAATAGTTTTTTGGATGCAGAAATTATCTGTTTTTTGAAGGATTATTAGAAATTATCCATAAACCTGACCGCAGAATTAGGACAGGCCTGGAAGTATATCATATGTATTTTATATTATTTTTAGTTGTTTAGTTGTGTTGGTTCTTGGGCCAGTTTGAACATGTATATTTTTCTTAAAGATAAATTTCCTCCTAGATTGTCATATTTATTGGTAGAAAGTTGTATAAGAATTTTTTTAAAGGTTTAATCTCTTCCTTCTTTGAAGACATATCTTTTTCCTTATTCTTAACACTTTATTTTGATCTTTTCTTTTATTCTCTTGATCAGTCTTTCCATTCTCTTGGCTTGCTCAGTGAACCACCTTTTGGTTTTATTGATCTACTACTATTTTTTGTTTGAGATTTAATTAAATTATGCTTCTTAAAAAGTATATTTCTCTATATGTTTCCTTTCCTAGTTCTTGATGTTCATCTTTGGGTGGGGGAGTTATGTTTTTTCTCACTTCTGAATACCTTGATTTGAAGCTTAATTTGTTTATCAATGCTTTTAATTTTCTAATACATGCATTTTAGGCCACGAACATCTCTGTGCCACTTTAGAAATGTCTGGGTTTGGAGGAAGGTTCTAGGGGGAACCTTTTATTTCTCTTCTAGGGGGAACCTTCTATTTCTCTTTTAGGGGGAAGGTTTTCTTTTCTTTTCTTTTCTTTTTTTTTTTTTTTTTTGGTGGTACTGGGAATGGAACTCAGAGGCTTTCTACCTCCGAGCTACACTCCCAGACCTATTTTATACTTTATTTGGAGACAGGGTCTCACTAAGTTACTGAGAGCCTCACTAAGTAGCTGAGGCTGGCTTCGAACCTGTGCGATCCTCCTGTCTCCGCCTCCCAAGCGCAGAGATGACAAGCGACACCACGCCCGGCTTATTCTTTATTTTGAAACAGGGTCTCACTGAGTTGCAGAGGGCTTCACTAAGTAGCTGAGGCTGGCCACGAACCCAAATCCTCCCGTCTCATCCTCCCAAACGCTGGGATTATAAGTGTGCTCCACCACGCCCGGCTGTGGGGGAAGGTTTTCATTAGAGAAATGAAATGAGAAGAAAAATTTTCTCAGGGCGCAGGTAAAAGAGGTCTTCTTTCATCTTTTGGTTGTTTTCTTCGACTAGCACACGTGGTTACAAAACTTGTTCCTTAAGAGTTCTAGTTTTGATTTCTGTTATTTTATTGACTTGTGTTTATTGGCTCGGCGCGTGGTCATGGTTGAGGTTCCTGTGTTTAGAAGGCCAGGTGGAGTGATGTTCCCAGTGTGGTGACAGTGCAGGAGGGCCGCTGTGCAGACAGGGAGTCGGGTCAGCCTTGCTTCGTACCTGCCAAACAAGGTGAGCGCGGTGGTGGTAGCTCAGCACTACGGCGGGTGCTCAGCGCGCAAGGCCCTGGGTTCGATTGCTTTACGTCTCACATTTGTGTTGTTAATCGATTTTGAGTTCATCTTTGTGATGCTCTAAGGGTCCACTTTCATTCTTCTGCTTGTGGATGGATGTGCCGCTTCCCCAGCACCATTTGTAGCAGAGACTTTCCTTCCCTAGTGGGTTCATAGCACTCTTGGCAGCCATTAGTCAACTGTATATTTGAGTGCTACTTTCCAGACTCTTACTTCAGTACCACTGCTCTACGTATTTGCTTTTAAGCCAACAACATACAGTTTGATTGTTACAGCATTGCAACACGCTTCGAGATGAAGAAATGTGATATTCCCTTTGTTTCTCTAGATTGCTTTGGCTATTTAGGCTTTTTTGTTTCTATGCGAATTTTAAAAATATTTGTTTCATTTTTGGTACTGGGATTGAACCCAGGGGGCATTCTAACCCTGAGCTATACCTCCAGCCCTATTTTTTATTCTTTATTTTGAAATAACATCTCACTAAGTTGTAGAAGGCCTCACTAAGTAGCTGAGGCTGGCTGCGAACCTGCGATCCTCCTGTCTCAGCCTCCCAAGTACTGGGATGACAAGCGTGGGCTACCACACCCGGCTTGGAGATATTTTTTCTTTTTCTGAAAAAAATGCCATTGGAATTTTGATTGGGATTGCGTTGAATTTATTGATCACTGGGTAATATGAACTTTTAAACAATATTAATTCTTTCATTATTATAGGTTCCAGTACAAATCTTACATGATCCTGGGTGGTTTGTTGTACTGGGGATTGAACCCAGGGGTATTTTATCTCTAAGCTACACCCCCCGGCCCAAGGCTGCCCTCGATCCTGCGATCCTTCTGTCTCAGCCTTCCAAGTACTGGGATTACAGGTGTGCACCACTATGCCCGACTCTGAGGGTTTATATTTGTTTTGCTTTGCTTTTGGTCATTGATTTGTGTGTGTGTGTGTGTGTGTGTGTGTGTGTGTGTGTGTGTGTGTGGTACTAGGGATGGAACCCTGGGGCATCCTACCTCCGAGTTACACCCCCAGTGCTATTTTTTATTCTTTATTTTTTATTCTTTATTTATTTATTTTGGTAGTACTGGTGTTCCTGGAAGCCCTTCTACCTCCTGGCTACACTCCCAGACCTATTTTTATACTTTTTTATTTGGAAACAGGGTCTCCTAAGCCAGCATGGCTTGCTTCAAACCTGCACGATCTTCTTCCTGTCTCTGCCTCCCAAGCGCAGGGATTACAAGCGTGTGCCACCACGCTAGGCCTTATTCTTTTTTTGAAACAGGGTCTCACTGAGTTGCAAAGGACCTCACTTAGTAGCTGAGGCTGGCCGTGAACCGAGATCCTCCTGTCTCAGCCTCCTGTGGTTACTGATATTTTGATGGGAGAGTTTTGATTACAAATTCAATCTCCTTACTTGTTATTATCCAGATTTTCTGTTTCTTTATGATTCAGTTACATTAGGTTGTATGTTTCTAGGAAACTGCCCATTTTTTTTTTAGTGGGTTACCCAATTTTGTTGGTGTATAATTGTTTCTTACAGTCTTTTTTGTTTGTTTGTGTATGGTGCTAGGGTTGAACACAGGACCTCCCTCCTGCTAGGCAAGTATTCTACCACTGAGCTACACCCCAGCCCCTCATAGTCTCTTATGACCCTTTGTCTATCCAAGGTATCGTTGTGATGCGTCCTCTTTCATGTATAACTTTATTTATTTGAATTATCTTCTTTTTTATATTACTTTAGATAAATGTTTGTTATGTTGATCTTTTTGCAAGAACCAAATCTGGGTTTTGTTGATTCTTTTCTATTGTTTTTATATTATCCTTCCTTCCTTCCTTCAACTTTGGGCTTAGTTTGTTCTTTTTCTAGTTCCTTGAGGTACAAAGTTGGGCTATTCACCTGAGAGCTTTCTTTTTTCTTAATGAAAGTGTTTATAGCAAAAACCTTTTTTCTCAGAAGGTCCTGCATCCTTTAAGTCTCAATGTGTTGTGTTTTCATTACTGTTTGTCTTGAGATATTTTTTTGACCCAAGCATGGCGGCACGGGTCTTTTAGCTGCTCGAGAGTCTGAGATGGGGAATCAACCACTTGAGCCCAAGTTGGAGACCAACCTCATCTCTATAATGAGACCCTTTTTCATTTTTATTTTATTTTTTGTGGTACTGAGGATTAAGCCCAGAGGCATTCTACTTCTGAGCTATACTCCCAGACCGATTTTATTTTTTATTTGGAAACAGGGTCTCACTAGGTCGCAGAGGCTCTTCTCAAACCTTTGATCCTCCTGTCTCAGCCTTCCAAGTACTAGGAGTACAAACGTGCACCGCCGTGCCCAGCTGAAACCCTGTCTTTAAAAAGAAATGCTTTTAATTTCTCTTTTGATATTTTCCTTGGCCTTGATGCTTTCAAAATTCTTTGTGAATTTGGACAATTTTTTCATGTCTCTTAGTGTCGATCTTTGGGGCTAAAACTTTGGGCTGCTTGAATCTGGATATCCATTCCTCTCCCCAGATTTGGAGAATTTTCAGTCGTTATTTATTATTTAAGTTGACAAATAATAACTATATATTTTATGGGTACAGTGTGATATTATGATATAGGTATATGTCATAAAATTATTTCTTTAAATAGATCATCTCTCTCTCTCCCTCCTCCCCTCCCTCCTCACCCTCTCTCTTCCCCTCCTCTCCTCCCCTCTCCTCCCCTCCCTCCTCTCCTCTCCTCCCCTCCCTCCTCTCCTCCCCTCCCTCCTCTCTCTCCCCCTCCTCTCCTCCCCTCTCCTCCCCTCCCTCCTCTCTTCCCCTCCCTCCTCGCCCTCTCTCCCCCTTCCTCTCTCTCCCCCTCCTCCCCTCCCACCTCGCCCTCTCTCTCCCCCTCCTCTCTCTCCCCCTCCTCCCCTCCCTCCTCTCCCTCTCTCCCCCTCCCCTCCTCTCCTCCCCTCCCTCCTCTCCTCCCTCCCTCCTCGCCCTCTCTCCCCCTTTCCTCTCTCTCCCCCTCCTCCCCTCCCTCCTCGCCCTCTCTCTCCCCCTCCTCTCTCTCCCCCTCCTCTTTCTCCCCCTCCTCCCCTCCCTCCTCTCCTCCCCTCCCTCCTCGCCTTCTCTCCCCCCTTTCTCTCTCTCCCCCTCCTCGCCCTCTCTCCCCCTTTCCTCTCTCTCCCCCTCCTCCCCTCCCTCCTCGCCCTCTCTCTCCCCTCCCTCCTCTCCTCCCCTCCTTCCTCTCCCTCTCTCTCCCCCTCCTCCCCTCCCTCCTCTCTCTCCCCCTCCTCCCCTCCCTCCTCTCTCTCCCCCTCCTCCCCTCCCTCCTCTCCTCCCCTCCTCTCTCTCCCCCTCCTCTCTCTCCCCCTCCTCCTGGACTTCCCATAATGCATATATTGCTTCATCTGAGACATCTCATACGTTCTAGGCTGTATTCACTATTTTCCTTTCCGTTCCTCTGACTGGTCCTTCCAGGAGTCCTGTTTCCACTTCACTCATTCATTCTTTTGCTCAACTGCATTGGCTGTTGAAGCTTTTTACTGACTTTTTAATTTGTTATTGTATTCGTTAGCTCTTGGCTTTTTGTAATGGTTTCTATTTCTTTGTTGACATTCTCATAGCACCCACATATTGTTTTCTTTCTATGCCTTCTTGCAGTTAACTACAGGTTGTTCTGAATCCTTTGTTAACCAGTCTGCGGATGTTCATTTCTTTGAGTCAGTTACTGGAGCTTAGTTTCCTGAGCCGGTGGCCTTTCTTTTCCTGTTTATTCATGATTCTTGTATCCTTACACTGATGTCTGCACATTTGAGAAGGCAGTAATCTCTTCCACTCCTTACATGTTTGCTGTGGCAAAGAAAGGTCTGCACCTGTCAGCCTAGCTTGGGGCTCAAGACGGCAGCTTAGCATCCACAGGCAGGCGAGACTTTCTATTAGGGTCTCTAGTGTGGCTGGATGGGGCTGCTGGCTGGTTCCTACAGGTGGGCAGGGATGCCGGCTGGTTCTGTGGTCAGGAGGGATCCTAGGTGGGGCTCTGTGATTGCACAAGGCCTCTGCCTATGCTTTGGTATGGAAAGGGCTACAGGCTGGGTTCTGCGATAGGCCTGGCTGCAGGCTGTGCCCACAGGTGGGTGGTGTCGCTGGCCAAGTCCTGTCCAGGGTGAGGCTGCTGTCAGTGCGCCCAGGTCAGTTGGAGTTGCTCTCAGGTTCCAGTCTGGGCAGACTTCACAATCGTGTTTGCTGCAGGCTCCTTAGTTGGAGTTGTGCTCCAGGATCCCTGATCAGACAGTGCTGCTGGGCTCCGCGGCTGAGGGGACCTGGAGGCCGTGCTTCTCTGTTGGGCAAGATCATTAGCTGGTGCCTTGCCCCGGTGTGACTGTAGCGCAGCATTCAGGCAGGGCCTTAGGCTGGGCCCCGGGGGAGCACAGGCTGAGCCCCACAGTTGAAACAGGTTGCTGGGCTGGCTTCTTGCCCTTGTGGGTTGTAGGCTGGGCTCTGAGGATGGACAAGGTTATAGTGTGTGCTCCTTGGGCACCAGGGCTAGAGGAAAACTCTGCCATTTGGCAAGGTCATCAGCTTGGTTACCTGTCCAGACAGAGCTATGAGCTGGGTTCTCAGCTGGGGCAGAGTCACTCTTCTGGCTCTCTGGTCTATTCCATGGGGCAGCAGGTTGTGAGCGTGGCTCCCTGCCCAGGTAAGGCCACAGGCTGGCCTCTGAGCCTGATGGGACTGTTATTGGGCTGCTTAGTTGGGAATAGCCAGAGGCTGCTATGTTCTTAAGTTAGGCCGGGTCCTAAGCTAGCTCCCTGCCCAGGTAGGCTGGGGTTCTGTGGCTGGATCAGAGTGCTGGCTGGAGGCTCATGCTTGGCAGAACTGCTGAGCACATTCCCTGGCCCGACGTGGCCATGAACATGGGCTGCAGGTGGGCAGAGCTGCTGGCTGGGCTCTCTGCTGGGGCTCCCCGGATGGCAGGATCACAGTGGCATCGTCAAGACGCGGTGTGCATCCTCTCCTTTGTTTCTAGCTGACCCAGTGACCTAGCCACTAGGCAACAGAAAGCATACTTTCCAGAAAGCACCTCAGGATTCTGGGGGACCTGGATGCCCTCCTCAGGTTGTGTTTTCCCCACTGAAGAGAGCTTAAGCCCAGGAAAACTTTCTTGGTGCCATCCTGGAGAAGGGGCAACATGTTTATTTCCATCAGCATTCTCATCGCTATGATCCCAAATACCTGATGTCCACAACTTAGAGGAAGATTGATTTGCTCACAGTCCTGAAGATTTCAGAGGTTTTCATGTTGGGCTGAGTGGAGTCTGCAGAACTCAAGACATAGGAGCGGAAAGCAGAGAGAGCATGGGCAGAGAGACTCTGCTTTCACATCGTGGAGGCCAGAAGCAGAGAAGAGAGTGAGGGGAAAAGGACATATACATAGTCCCTATGACCACATCCCCAAGAACCCCTCCTTTTCAACCAAGCCCCGCCTCCAGTGCTGCCTTGCCTCTGGCGTGAGGTCTGGGGATCATTCTAAATCCAAACCACAGCAACGATCAAAGTGAAACTGCTCCTCTTACTCTTCTGTGGTTTCTCTTGTGGTCCAGCCTCATCCACAGTCTTTGTCTATGAGTCGTTACCAGTTGACCTTTCTGTGAGGGCAACTAAAGCCAGAGACCAGTCTCAGCATCTTGTGGATGTCAGCTCTCCACTGGTCTTTTTAATCTAAGGTTCTAGCTCCACTTCCAGGAAACTTCTCCTTTGTTGTGTGTGTGTGTGTGTGTGTGTGTGTGTGTGTGTGTGTGTGTGTGTTACTAGGAATGGAACCCAGGAGCATTCTACCTCTGAGCTACACCCCCAGCCCACTAAGTTGCTGAGGGCCTCACGAAGCTGCTGAGACTGGCCGTGAACCTGCCATCCTCCTGTCTCAGCCTCCCAAGTATTGGACATGCACCACCACACCCAGCAGAATCAATTTCAAAATGACTGTGTTTTCCTAACTGGGAGCATTTCATAAATCTCTATTTAGATCTTGTTTTATTTCCTCTAATAAGAGTTTATATTTTCTTCACATGGATCTAAAATTATTGAGTGTTTATAAATATATGTTTGTATTTGCTATTGTATTATTTTATTTCCCTTTATTTTACAGTGTTTTAAATTAAAAACTATATGTTATATATATATTTATTCATGCTTCTTGGCAAATGATTTTTCTAATTTTACTAGATTTGTAATGTTTTTATTAAAGTCATAGAGCACAAAGCATTGTACATCATTTTAATATTTGCACAAATTACTTTATTCTTATATCCTATTACATTAGGTAGGACTTCTAAACAGGTGGTGCGTGCTTGTAATCCCAGCATTTGTGAGATTGAGACCGGAGGATCGTGATTTGCGGACAGCCTCAGCTACTTAGTGAGGCCCTCCACAACTTAGTGAGACCCTGTTTTAAAATAAAGAATAAAAAATAGGGCTGGGGATGTCACTCAAAGGTAGAACACCCCTGGGTTCCATCCCCAGTACTGCAAAAAAGAAAAAATAATAATAGTGGCAGCAATGATAGGTATCTCTTTCTTTTCTGTTTATTAATATAAGTATGTATATTGACTACACAGGCATATGTTGCTAAAATGGTGTCATAATTTAATATTTATGATAACATTTTCTGACTTGGAAGACTTTGTATTAAGTTACTTTCTCTTTCATACAGAGCTTTTATTTAAAAATAACTTCTAAGACCTATGAAATTCACTTTTGACTTTATTTATGGATAAGCCGAATATGGTGGTGCATGCCTGTGACCCCAGTCCTTGGGAGGTTGACACAGGAGGATCGAAGGTTCCAGGTCAGCCTTAGCAACTTAGGGAGGGAGACCCTGTTTCAAAATAACAAGTAAAAAGGGTTAGGAGTATAGCAAAATGTAGGATGCCCCTGGATTCAATCCCCAGTATAGGAAGGAAGGAAAGAGAGAGAGGGCGGGGAGGGAGAGGGATAGTTTATGGATATACTTATACATACTTACCTTTTATTTGTTAATGTGAAGTTATATTAAGGGATATCCTGATTTAAAACTTATTTGCTTTACTCGTTCTCATTACTTTTTTCTTCCTAGTTCTTTTTTATTTTTTTATTTTTATTTATTTATTTATTTATTTATTTTTTTTTTTTTGCGGGTCTGGGGATGGAACCCAGGGGCATTCAACCTCCGAGCTACACCCCCTGCCCTATTTCTTTTTACCTTTATTTTGAAACCGGGTCTCACTGAGTTGCAGAGGGCCTCACTAAGTAGCTGAGGCTGTCCGCGAACCGCGATCCTCTGGTCTCAGCCTCCCAAATGCTGGGATTACAAGCGTGCGCCACCACGCCCGGCTCTTCCTAGTTCTTTTAAATAGGTTCTAACCGCAAATTTGATTTCACCTTTGACCCAACATAGAATTTCATTTTTACAAAGTCTATATAACTTCTCCTGATTATAACTTATTCAGACTTCTTTTGTGGTCAAAATGATGATGATGATCAGTATTAATATATATTTCAAAGATATTAAGGAAAAATAGAGTATTCAGCCAAAATAGTATTGACATAAGAATAGACAGATCAATAGGACAAAATAGGAAGCCCAGAAATTGACCATGCCTACATTGTACATTGATTTCATGTGTGTGTGTTTGCCCCCTGTGCACGCATGTGTGCAACGTTGGAGGAGACAGATTGCTTAGAAACTACACTAAGGTCATTAACCATAAAAGAAAAGTATGATAGATTAGACATTATCAAAATTAAAAAATTCTCCTCATCAAAGATCATAGTTAAGAAAATGTAAAGCAAACCAAGAATGGAGGGAAATATTCACAATACATAATTTCAACAAGATATTTCTACCAGTAAAAATAAAAGCCAGGTGTGGTGGTGCACGCTTGTAATCCCCGCGCTTGGGAGGCGGAGACAGGAGGATCGCGCTGGTTCGAAGCCAGCCACACTGGCGTAAGAGACCCTGTTTCCAACCCCAGTACCACCAAATAAATAAATAAATAAATACCTGTGTATTGATAAGTAAAAGATAACTCAAGAGTATAAATGGACCCACCTCACAAAAGAATTATATAAATTGCCCAAAGCACAGGAGAATGTGCTCAACACAATTTGTCATTAAAGGAACAGAAACCAGAACTAAAATGCCATGTCACACACACTTGTCCAGCCACGGTTAGGAAGTCTAGTTCTAAGTCTGTGAAGAGCAGTTTGGAAAGTTCCAAAGTGCTTTAACATATTCCTCTACAATGACCCAACAATTCTACTCCTAAGTGCTTATCTAAGAGAAATGAAAACATCTCACCACAGAAACGCTTGTATGAGAACAGGGGCTTGATTCATACTGGCCCCGGAGTAGAATCATCCAATGTCCATCGACGGGCAGATGAATGAACAGATGGCATGGGGCTCACAATGGAATCTCAGGGAACAAGAATCAGAAACAAACTACTGTTGAACACGACCCAATGATACAGAAAGGTGGCAGTCACAAAAGCGTAGGTATTTTTCCATTCCTGTGATATCCAAACTAAGCAAAATTTTAGTGTCTAGTGATGGCGATGACAACAAGGTCGGTCCCCGGGAAGCTGCCCGCTGACCGTGGCCACCACGTGGTTTGAAGGGAGCAGGGAAATGCTGTGTTTCTCTCAAAAACGCAGGCTAAGTGTGGTGCTCATGCCTGTGATCTCAGTGCTTGGGAGGCTGAGACAGGAGCATCGCAGGTTCCAGGCCAGGCCAGCCTGGCCACTTGGGGAGATCGTTTCTTTTTCTGGTATTGCTGTTGTTTTCCATTTCACTGGTGGCTTTCCTGATGGTGTATTGTAATCACACATCATGTGACGTTCAGAGTGATAGACGCACACAGCGCTGGTGAGCTCCCCTCCTTCTGCCCCTCCCTACCCACTGACTCCCTCTCAGTACCCATATGGAGACTGGCATCGATCGATTTGTATATATGCACCGTGTCAAATGAAGTGTTTTCTTCATCAAATATGCCCCCCCCCACCTCCCTGGGACACCTTGTTTTAAAATAAAAAATAAAGCCGGCTGTGGTGGCACACGCTTGTAATCCCCGCGCTTGGGAGGCTGAGACAGGAAGGATCGCACAGGTTCGAAGCCAGCCTCAGCTATTTAGTGAGGCTCTCAGCAACTTAGTGAGACCCTGTTTCCAAATAAAATATAAAAAATGGGTCTGGGAGTATAGCCCAGAGGTAGAAAGCCTCTGGGTTCCTCCCCCAGTGCCACCAAAAAATATATATATATAAATAAAATAAAAAATAAAAAAGGGCTGGAGATGTATGTAGTTCAGTGGTAGAATGCCCCTGGGTTCAATCCTCAATACTGCAAAACAGAAACAAAACAAAAAAATGATTTTTTTTGCCCATGTCTCCTTTGCAATCTCCATGACCTCTTCAGGGTTAGTGGGGGACACTGGTTCTTGATCTTGGGGTGCGGTCTCTACCTCTAGTAACAATTAGAACTCCTATAACCACTTTTTGTGCTTCAGAGATTTTGGTTAAAAGCTCCTATTTTTTTCAAGCTGGGCGTGGTAACGCATACCTACAATCCTGGCGATTTGGGAAGCTGAGTCAGGAGGATAACAAGTTGGAGGGCAGCCTGAGCAACTTAGGGAGACACTGTCTCAAAGGGAAAAATAAATAAAAAGAGCTGGAACTGTAGCTCAGGGCATAGAGCGCCCTGAGTTCAATCCCCAGTACTACAAAAACAGTAAAAAGGTCACTGCTGACAGAGTCCACAGCGGCTGAGGCCCCGTCGGCCGGGCCTTGTGCCACACCACAACACGCTCACCTGCCTGCACGGGGCCAGGCTGGCCCCGGCTGACTGGCTCCATTCTCCCTCCTTGGTCTTGCCCGCACTCCCCACTGTGCCAGCGTCCCAGCCGGTTGTCACCTGCGGCATGGCTGCTGGGTCCCTCTGCCTGCACCGGTCCCATTGTCCCCACAGATGCCTGCCGTGTGACATTTGGCAGGTCTCGCCCAACAGCCATGCCCTGGGCTTTACGTAGCTCTGTTCTAAGACTCACACTCTACACTTATCCTACTTCCTTAAGGATGAAACTCTAAAAAGGCTGTACCCCACTCCCACCCAAGCTGCAGCTACGATAAAGGCTGAGCCATCAAAATCTAGGGGCATTCCACCTCCCAGGTATGTCTCCAGCCCCTTTTAAAAATTACTTGTTTTGGACAATCCCTTGTGCTCTTCCTTTCCAACTTGGGCCCGGCAAAATGGCTCCCGCAAAAAAGGTGGCGAGAAGAAGAAGGGCCGTTCAGCCATCAACGAGGTGGTGACGCGGGAGTGCACCATCAATGTTCACAAGCGCATCCACGGAGTGGGTTTCAAGAAGCGTGCCCCTCGGGCACTCAGGGAGATCCGGAAATTTGCCATGAAGGAGATGGGGACTCCAGATGTGCGCATCGATACCAGGCTCAACAAAGCCGTCTGGGCCAAAGGAATCAGGAACGCGCCATATCGGATTCGTGTGCGATTGTCCAGAAAGCGGAATGAGGATGAAGACTCAGCCAAAAAACTTCACACCGTGGTCACCTATGTTCCCGTTACCACCTTCAAAAATCTGCAGACAGTCAACGCGGATGAGAACTAACCACTGAAAGCCAAATAAAAGTTATAAAAGCTGAAAAAAATTATTTGTTTTGGAACGGGGTCTTGCTAGGTTGCTGAGAACCTCTCTACTTGCTGAGGCTGTCCTCAAACCTGCGATTCTCCTGTCTCAGCATCCCAAGTACTGGGGTTTACGGGCGCGCACCACCATGCCACTTCCCTGCAGATTCTAGAACTGCATTTTCTATTTCTGTGAATAATGTCACTGGTGTTTTGATCGGTATCACATTGAATATGTAGTTTTCTCTTGGTAGTATGAGCGTTTTAGCAATATTAATTCTGCCTGTCCAAAAACATTGAGGTCATTCCATCTCCTTCAGTGTCTTTCTTTGGTGTCCTATAATTTTTTATTATAAAAATCTTTCTTGGTTAGATTTCTTCCTGCTACTTTGCTGTTTGTGTTAAATCAGGTTTGGAAGTCTTCTGGCAGTTTTTCTTAATCTTCTTAGTATAAGTTCATATTATCTGCAAACAGAGATGTTCATTTCCTTTTCTTACCTAATTCGCATGGAGAGATTTATAGTAACAGAGTTGAGCCAGATGTCCAAGGAAATACTGTTGATATTTTTGGAATTCCCAATTTATACTTGCCATGTCATTACCATTGTTATCTAATCACATGATTTGTCAATTGTATGTTTATGAATTATGTTTATGGTACAGGATGCTGTTTCTCCCTTAACAGCTATTGGTCAGGGAGGGGGCATTTGCTTTATCTTTCTGAGACTTACTTTTTTATAGAAATTTAATTTTTAAATTAAAAAATATTCTCTATATGTTTAGGTAAAGATATCTTTGTGATGGCTTTGGTTAGGATAGTCTGGACTTTCAAAATCTTTATATAACAAAGTCTTTTACAATTTCCGTGCCTTCTTCTCTTATGCCTTTACTTACTGCTTCAATTCTGTTTATTTGGGCAACTCTACTCCGGATCACCTGTGTTCTAATGCCGGGTTTTATAGCCTATCCTTCATGTATAAAACCTTAGAGCTTCTACAAGCATCTCAGGATCTCGATGACCATTTCCCATGGTTTCCTTTCCCTTAGTATACTTATAGAAGACCAAAGGATGGAGAAGAGGATTGTCTGTGACGTGTTATTCCATCACTTCAAAAGACATAAAGTGGAGATTTCAAGCGCAATAAAAAAGACATTTCCTTTCCTCGAGGGTCTCCGCGACCGTGAACTCATCACCGATAAAATGTTCGAAGTAAGTGAGGATTATTAAGTCACAACCTGGTAAACGTGCCCTAAGTTAAGTTCTGCTTTGATAGCCTGGCTTGAGCCCTCAGGGTGATTTGCAGGTCTCTTGTGAGGGGGGATGTTTCTCTAGGTGGTTCTGTAATGTACAGAGTGGGAGAGAAGCGGGACTCAGTGGTGTCCTCTGGAGACACCAGATCAGAAGCAGGCACGCACCACAGACGTCCAGTGCTGCGTACATGCCAGACAATGTAATTCATGCAATAGGACAAACTGGACTTTTAACGTAATCTTAAGGTATTGAATTGATTTTTAATTTAATGACTCGAAGAACAGTTTTATTGAACTAATTTATTATTTATTGAAATAGCAATAAGCACAGCGTTTTATTTCAACTAATTTCAATTTAAAGTACCTAAGCCAGGCGTGGTGGCGCACGCTTGTAATCCCCGCGCTTGGGAGGCAGAGACAGGAGGCTTGCACAGGTTCGAAGCCAGCCGCACGCGCTGGCTTAGGAGACCCTGTTTCCAAATAAAAATGTAAAAATAGGTCTGGGAGTGTAACCCGGAGGTAGAAGGGCTTCCAGGAACTCCAGTACCACCAAAATAAGAAATAAATAAAGTACCTAGATCTGAGGACATGAAGACCTACAAGAAATCAGTGTTTTGTTAGGACAAATTTAAGAGTAGATGTTTGCTATTCTTTTTATAACACCTTTCATTTTGGGGGGGGGGGCTGAGGGGTGGTACTTCCGGAGTCTTAGAATTTGGGTAAACTCTACCAATGGGCCCTGTTGGAGGTACAGATCATTGGGTGTTTCTTTTGTCCTATACATATTCTTGGGCCAAGTTCCCAGTAAGCGGGAACAGTCACCTGATTTCCTTGAGCCCTCAAGGCTAAGTCAGTACTGGAGGAAGGACAGGAGGACTTAGTCAACAGATCTGAAAAGTCTATCTCAAAGCCTTTTGGCCAGACTCTTAGAGTCCCACACATCTGTTAATTTTGAACCCCTTTTTATCCTTTAAAATATTTCCTTCTTACATCTAATGTAAATATCAGACTCACCGACTGTTTTTTGTTTGTTTTTGTTTTTGTGGAACTAGGGGTTGACCCAGGGGCATACTACCTCCAAGATACACCCCCAGCCCTATTATTTTATTCTTAATTTTGAGACAGGGTTTCACTAAGTTGAAAGGGCCTCACTAAATAGCTGAGGCTGTCCTCGAACCCATGGTCCTCCTGTCTCAGCCTCCCATGTACTTGAATTACAAGCGTGTGCCACCATGCCCAGCAACCAACTGTTATTTTTAACGAGAAAGGATTTACTTGATTCATTTAGTAGCTATATATATATTTATAAAAATTCTAAAACTACATGAGAAGATAACCTATATAGGGAATTTGAAATACATTAACTATAAAATCCCTTCTAGGGCTTTTCTGTAACTTGCAAGTCTGTACTGAAATTTTCTCCATTCAATATTTTGTAAGGATTTTCAAGATTCTTGTAGAAACCTGGTCCCTGTACACAGAATAGTGTACCATGTTCTCAGTGAACTAGAGAAGAACTTTACCCCGGAGGTTCTGGAAGCATTGTTCAGCGAAGTCAACATGCAAGAATACCCGGGTTTAATTCGCATTCAGAAAATCTTCAGAAATGGTAATTAGCTTTATTTCCGCCTTTCGAGGTCCAGGGCCAATTTTTATCTAGTTTGTGCCACGTACTGTGCTGGGCAGTGAGGCTAATTCATGAGACAGACACGTCATGAACTATCTTGGAGCGCTCGTTGTAGGTTTATTCACCTGGGCTAATAGACTGCCAAGACAAGCACCGGGTTCACTTAGCAGAGCAGAGGACAGGAAACCCAGGATCTCAACAGGGCAGCAGCCATGATCATAATCAGTGGGTTCCCTTGCAGGGGTCTCTACCAGGAGTCCACCACGTTGCCTCCCGTACGCCTTGCGGGACAGCCCAGCTCTGGGTGCAGCATCCACCTTGACTCGGCATCGCATGCCCATGGAAGTCAAGAACTCTTGGAACAACTCCGAGGTTCTAGCTTTCAGGGACTCCACAAGTGACCAGCCGAGTAGGAAGAGTCACCACGTTGAAGGAAGACCTTCATAACATTGAAGTTGTGGCTTCCTTCAGGAATCTGTAGTTTATATTACAGCCCCATCCCAGTCAAGCAGCCATGGGTCATTTTCAGCTCTAAGTCCAGTGTTTACCTAGTATTCCAGTGAAAAGGCCATCTTTATTCAGTTTCTAGAATAATGAGTAAGAAAGTCAACCCTGAATCAGTTCTTTTTTAAAGGAGAGATGATTGTGTTGACTCTTCTGTCCATGGGGGGTGAAGCAAATGTTAGTCAAATAATTAAAAACCAGGTGGCTCTGCTGGCACCATTCTTGGTGCTACACAAAATTAAGATTTGACTCTCAACGTTTACCTGGAAGGTATTTCTGATAGTCTTATTGGAACACGATAAAAAAAAACTTCCATTTTTAAAATATTTTAACTTGCCTAGAAGACTTTTGTTCTAACAGTTTGTTCTCAATGAAGTTCTCCAAATAGGAGATAAAGACACCACCAGAAAAACAGACGCATGCCCTGAGGAGGAACAGGAATAGAGGTGTGAAGCGTTGTCTGCAAAACACCCACAGATTGGACTTGGCTGAAACCCAGAGTGGGAAGCAGTGTAGGACTCACGCAAGTGGGATGTATCGGAGGATTTCTGAGAGCCTGACATTTAAAGCTAAGGAATTTGAAGTTTACTTACAGGCAACAGAGATGCTACAGGTTTATAAGCAAGGAAAAAAGAATTTAAGTGGCTATCTCTGGGTCATTGGCTTGTGTCAACTGTATTTTTATAAAGAATAAAATAATTTCTATAGCAAATCATTCAAGTCTGAAGAGGAATAAAGAAAATCAAATACCTAGGCATTAGCTTTGAGTCAATATTCTATGTGTAACTAGGATGCTCCGGGTCGAAGGTATGAGGGAAGGGTGTTACCATTACTGCCCACATCGCCGAGGCGCTGACTTTCTCCAGCCCACATCCTCACCTCACATGTTAATTTCCAGCACTTTCTGTGCATGGACGCCCAACCTTGAAGTCCACTGCTCACAGGTGGCTGCAGGGTCCCGTTCCCCCCGCCCCTCCCCACCCCGTCCCAGCACAGCCCACCTGCCCGCCTTCTGGGGAAACACTGCCACCTCCTGGACACCGAGCTGGTCTACTCGCGCTGTCCCCACGTCCTGCAAGGCTTCTTTGGAAACCACTAGCCCTCCCTGCCCCAGGAAGCCCAAGCCTTCCTCTTTTTAGCCCTATCCCTGAAGCCCCTGGGGTTTCCTCTTTTATATATTGGTCTCTCTAGGATCCTAGGCCTTCCCTCTAGGAAGTTCACCCTGTTTCTTCTTATAGTTTGAAGAGTTCAGAAAACACATTTCATCCCTGTAATTTATATACCTTCCCTATCCTCCTTTTTTTTTTTTTTTTTTGGTACTGGAGATTGAATCATTTTATCTCTGAGCTACACCTCCATCCCTTTTTATTTTTTATTTTGAAACAGTCTTGCTAAGGTGCTGGGGTCTCACTAAGGTGTAGGGCTTGCCCCAGACTTGCAATTCTCTTGCCTTAGCCTCCCAAACACTGGGATTATAGGTATGTGGCACCACGCGGGACCCCTGTCCTCTAAATACTTTTTAGATGAGCAACAAGGCTCCCAATGTGTCCCTTCCTCCTTTGTCCTTCGACTGGAGTGCCCCCCTTTCTGTATGCAAACATAGAGGCTCCCTTGAAGGAGTCCTCTCTGTCCCAGGGTAGGAAGGGCAAACTTTGTCGTGTGGGACTCTGAACTCTGCGTACCAGGGGCTGGAAATTCCTAAGTGTGTAACTCTGAGCTGCTGTTCCTGGTCCTTGCTGGAGATCACAAATTACCTTCTCCTCTCCCTCTCTCTTCAGTGGTCCAAAACACACTGTACCCCCAAGAAGGAGATGAAGACGAGAGGGAGAACAGACTTGAACAAGGTAATTACACGTTTACCTCATTATAAACACAGTTTCTCACCTTCTCTCAGGAAAAGACCACGAGGGCATCCCCCAGTGGAGACTGTGGATCAGGGAGGAACCATGGTAGGACCATGGAGAAAGCGAGGAGGGGCCGTTTCTAGGAGCCCTGTATTAGTCAGCATTCTGTTGCTGTGACAAAATACCTAAGACAACCAACTTAAAGGAAGAAAGACTTGCTAGACATGGTGGTATACACCTGGGGTTACAACTGTAATCCCAGTACTTGGGAGACTGAAACAGGAGGATCACAGGTCCAAGGCCAGCTTCAGCAACTTAGGCCGTGTTTCAAAATATAAAAATAATAGCTCAGAGGTAGAATGCCCCTGGGTTCAGTCCCCAGTAAATAGGAAGGAAGCAAGGAAGGAAGGATGAATGGAAGGATGTATGGATGGAAGGAAGGAAGGAAGGAGGAAAGGAGAGAGGGAGGGAGGAAGGAAGAACTCTCTTTGGCTCATGGTTTCCGAGAGTCCTATCCCTTTTGCACCTGTAGAAGGCAGACCATCATAGCAGGAGAGAATGATGACAGATCAAAGCTGGCCAGGGAGCAAAGGACGAGGGGGACGAGGGCAGGCGCCCAGTGACCTCACTGCCCAGCAGCTCCCGCAGTGATGTCAGCTGGGGTCAATGCTGCAGGAATCTAGGGGGCTGCCTGCTCCAGGTGGGTCTGGATTGGCATCTCCAGGGATCCCGAATGCCTGCATGGTAAACACAGAGGAGGGGATGGTGAGAGCCATCTTGGATTTCTGAAATCAGCTTCTAATTTCTTCCCCTAGGATATGATGGACACTCTCTTCTACAAAGCCTGACCTGGCCACGCCCGGCTCCCTCGTCCTGCGCTGGTCTGTACCGTTGACTTGTGTGTGTCCTTTTCTGTCTTTGCTTGTTTAAAATGTGCTGCAGAAGCTGGGCGTGGTGGTGCACGCTTGTAATCCCAGCATTCGGGAGCCTGAGACCAGAGGATCGTGGTTTGCTGACAGCCTCAGCTACTTAGTGAGGCCCTCTGTAACTCAGTGAGACCCTGTTTCAAAATAAAGAATAAAAAATAGGGCGGGGGGTGTAGCTCGGAGGTTGAATGCCCCTGGGTTCCATTCCAGACCCCTTTCTTTGTGTTACAGAATTCCAAGCCGTTGCTTCTGCGGTTTCTTCAGGTTCAGAGTCTTCATCCTGTGAGTTGCCTAAGAGGATTTCTTCTCCTCCTTCCCTTTAGACACACTTGTGCCAGTTCCCCAGAGCTCTGGTCCTGACATTTTGCCTGGGCTCCTGGCCTTCTGGTTTTCTGGGTCCTCCTTAATCTGGCTGCCATGTTGGTGCTTTGATCAGTGACGAGGTGGGTGGGCGATGAGTCTCTTTCCTCTGGGGCCATCACATGGCATCGTAACGCCACTGTGCCTCCCGTATGCACTCGCTGGGGCACAGTCTTTCACACACCAGAGGGATCACTGCAAAACCCATTTGTCCTTTTTTTTCCCCATTTTTGGTACTGGGGATTGACACCAAGGGTATTCTACCTCCAAGCTACACCCCTGGCCCTTTTTATTTCTTATTTTGAAACAGGGTCTTGATAATTGAGGCTGGCCTCGAACCTGCGATCCTCCTGTCTCAGCCCTTGAGTACTGGTATTACAGGTGTGTGCCATCTCGCCCAGGTAAACCATTTGTACTTTGACAACTCTTGACCTTCCTTTAATCCAGAGTACTCTTAATTATGGATTATCCAATTATTTAAAATAGCATATATTTAGACCTTAATTATAATGATTTTATATTTCTTTTTTTCTTTTTTTGCGGTACTTAGGAATGAAACCTAGGGGCATTCTACCTCTGAGCTATACCCCCAGTCCTATTTTTTATTTTGAAACTGGGTCTCACTGAGTTGCAAAGGTCTTCACTAAGAAGCCGAGGCTGTCCACCGACTGTGACCCTCCTGTCTCAGCCTCCCGAATGCTGGGATTGCAAGCGTGTGCCACCATGCCCAGCTGATTTTATGTTTCTGATCAGTTAAAATATCCCATACATTGAAACAGGTAACATTTCATATATCTCATTATTAGAGGTCACATTTCATTAACCTTCTCAAACACTATAAAATGATAGCATATCATTTCTATTTTTTTTTTTTTTAGAAAAGAAAGAGTTGGTTTAGGGAGTTGGATTTTTTGTACAGTTTTGCCCAACTAAAGGTTGGGATTTTGCAATGCTGTAAAATAGTGTCAGAGTGTCCCACTGACTTGGTTCTAATTCTGCCTCTGAGATTATGGGCAAGTTATCTTTATTGTTATAGCCTTCTCTGTTATCTGCACAGGGTTGATTCATTTAAACAAATTACATCATGAGGAGAATTTGCAGTCACTCCTAGTATCCATCAGGTTACACACGCTTGTTATTATAACCCACTGGATTGTTATTACTATTTGTACCTGACTCCAGAGTTGAAGCTTTTAGCCATTATGGCAAACACTGATATCCTTTCTGTATATATGACATGAATGTTTGTTGTGGATATAATTGTTCCCCAGGCTGGAGAAGTGATGAGGGAAGTAATATCAACCTCAGATCAGAAAATTAAACTAAGAGACACAGACCCACAGGCTCCCTGCTTCTAAAGCACACGAGTGTGTCCCCAGCACCCAAAGGGGCAGCTCCAAGGAGCTGTGGCGCTAGCACAGAACGCACGCTTAGGTCAGTGTTCCACGGGAAAGCTTCTGCAGTGACTTTGAAAATCATTTCTACACAACTTAGTTTTGTTTGAGAAAGTAACAGTAAATGAAAAACAATGCACCTACACTGAAAAGTATATTCGTCCTTCATACACCGTGGGAGTCAGTGAGAACAAAGCGGGCTGGTAGATGGAATCGGGAATGTCGTGGACTTTTCTTGCCACGGACACTTTAGGCTTTATTCATGTCCTTGCATGAAAGACTCGGGAGTCATAAATAAATTAAACTTACTTAGGGGCAGCTGGGGAGAGGAGCAGGGAGCATCTTCTCTACTTCTGCAAGTCTCCTCTCAGAAGCCTCGTTTATGGATAAGTTTACACAAAGTGTTAATGCCAAACTCAGGATCCACAGAAACAACTTGTAATCTAAAGCAAAGGCAATTCATATATCAAGGACAAATAACAATACAGACGAGGGGTTTCCACCTGGGATCATTTCTGATATGGGGACCTTGGAGACAGCCTGCGTGCAGGGATGCTCTTCTCCACAGATCACTGTGTGCTCTGCTAAAAAGATCCCATTAACCTCAGAAACTTTACCCCCGAACCCTGCAACACAGGAAGGGGCCAGGGAGTGGAAGTATGCTGTTATAGGTTCGTTTGCTCTGGGATTTATTTCTTGCCCTCTGCCTGCTTCTGTCTAATCAATCAATCTCTCCCTCCCCTCCCCTCCCCTCCCCTCCTCCCTCCCTCCCTCCCTCCTTCCCCTCCCCCCACCCCCTCTCTCTCTCCCCTGTCATTTTCTCCCTTTGCTATCTGGCTTCCTCTCCTGAAAGGTATTAGCAAAAGTTTGGAGGAAGAGACACCCTAGTATTTCTCCATCACTGACTTGGACAGCAATCCTGCCAGTTGCCCCCCCCCCAGCTGTACCACCCATCAGCAGGCCCCTGGGGTTCTAGCCTCTGCCCACCCAGCCATCACCGCCCCCCCCCACTCTCCTTCAAGGCCCCCCAAGCTCTCCACAGACTGATCTCTTCCGTTGCTCACTCTTCCACTGGGACTGTCCGCCTCTGCTGTCTATAATTTGCTCTCTGCCTTAAGAGCTTAGAGTGATTTGTATTTTCCTATTGAATATTGTTTGCCCCGATTGGTACAAGAGGCAAATAGAATACCTGTGAATCAAAATGGGGTTTAGGTACAAGCCCACCTCAGAATGGATTCTTGGAGAGCCTTTGTGAAACAGAACAGAGAAATAACAAGAGAAAAGTTACAACCAGTGACGCCAGCGGGGCCCAAGGAGGCCGAGCAGAACCTGCTCGCGAGTCTGTGCTCCTAGGTAAGACCGCCGCTGGCGTCTGAGTGCGCGGGGGGCGCTCGGGGCTGGCTGGGGCAGGACACGGTCAAGATGCAAGAAGAGGATCAGAGACACAGGGTAGCAGTGAGTCTGACCGACTGGTGAGAGACACCTGGGAACAGAGTTAGGAAGGAAAACCAGAGAGACAAAGGGGGGAGAGGTGAGAAGCCCCCTGGGGAAAGACAGAAATAAGAAGAGGAGCCGGAGAGGGCCCAGCCGTGCAGGCCAAGAGGCAGAACAGCCTCACCTGGGGAGGAGCCCGTGCAGGTGGACGGGGCTCCCAGTGGAAACAAAGGACGGCAGAATGGAAGCAGGGCAGAGCCGGCTCGGGGCGCTCAGCGGTGGTCTCTCTTCATCTTCAGAGTCTGGTGAACAGGTGAACAACGGAGCCGCCAGGACGGAGGCCCCCAGCCCGGCACCCTGCCAGGAAGAAAGTAACTATTCCTTCCCTTATTGGTTGGGCTTTTTCTTTCAGATGGTCTGTATTTATTTAGTTGTTGCTGTTTTAAACCATTTAATTCTTTTTTAAGTTGGCACCCTAAAAATCGTATGTATTTTGGTGGTGGTCTTGATCAGTGGTAGAGCATTTGCCTAGCGTGCTCAAGGCCCTGGGTTCAAGTCCCAGCACCACACACAGACACACACACACACACCTATATATATTTATTATGTACAACGTGATTCTTTTTTTCAGTACTGGGGATGGAACCCACGGGCATTCTACCTCTGAGCTACACCCCCAGCCCTACTTTTTATTCTTTTTTTTTTTTTTTGGTAGTACTGGGGTTCCTGGAAGCCCTTCTACCTCTGGGCTACACTCCCAGACCTATTTTTACATTTTTATTTGGAAACAGGGTCTCCTAAGCCAGCGTGCGCAGCTGGCTTCGAACCTGCGCGATCCTCCTGTCTCTGCCTCCCAAGCGTGGGGATTACAAGCGTGTGCCACCACGCCCGGCTTATTCTCTATTTTGAAACAGGGTCTCACTGCATTGCAAAGGGCCTCACTAAGTAGCCGAGGCTGTCATCGAACCGCGATCCTCCAGTCTCAGGATTAGAAGCATCGGCCACCACACCCAGCTTCATACGATATGATATTTCGAAACATGTATACATTGTGCGGTGGTGAAATTGAGCTAACTAAAATATGTATTACCTTGCACACATCTCATTTTTTTTTGTAGTGAGAAGACTTAAAACTTACTACCTTGGCAATTTTATGAAAGAAATACTTATTAACAATGTTCACCAGGCTGTACAATAGAGCTCTTGAACTTCTTTCTCCTGATGGAAATTTTATATCCAATATCTCATCGACACCCCCCCCCCCCGTCCCACTCTCCACTACTATGATCAGGACTTTGACACACCGGATATAAGTGAGATCATGTAATAATTGTCTTTCTGTGCCTGGCTTATTTCACTTAACATACTATTCTCCTGGCTCATCCATACTGTCGCGGATGGCAGGATGTTCTTTTTCTATCATGCATGGATATCACATTTCCTTCACTGTTGATAGGTTATTTCATATCTTACAACTTGTGAGTAATTCTCTAGTAAGTCTGGGATGCAGACATCTCTTTGAATTATTGATTTCAATGACTGATTTTAATTCCTCTGGATATATACCCAGTAGGGGGACTGCTGGGTCATCTGGTAGTTCTCCAGTTAGTGTTTTGAGGAAACACCATACTGTTTCCTATAATAACTGGACTATTTCACTTCCATACCAACAGTATACAAAGGCTCCCTTTTCTCCCCATCAATGCCAACACACTGTCTTTTGTCGCCTTTTAGAGTAGCCAATCTAGTAAGTCTGGGGCGATACCTCACTGTGGTTTTACTTGTACGTCTCTGATGGTTGTGACCTTGAGCACCTTTCTGTGCACATCTGGCCATTGGTAGTACTGTTAGAGAAGTCATGATCTGAGCATCCTTGGTAGTACTGTTAGAGAAGTCAAGATCTGAGCATCCTTGGTAGTACTGTTAGAGAAGTCGTGATCTGAGCATCCTTGGTAGTACTGTTAGAGAAGTCAAGATCTGAGCATCCTTGGTAGTACTGTTAGAGAAGTCGTGATCTGAGCATCCTTCTCTGGCTTCTGATCTTAAGGGGAAAGCTATCAGCTCCATACCGTCGAGTAGAATGTCTGCCCTGAGTCTGTCATGTATGGTCTTTATTTATATAATCATATAACTTCAGCCTTTTCAGTTTGCAGCCACCTGGTTGTAGACTTACCCCCTTGTATGAGCTATTGTTTATTATAAATTCAGCCTCCTTATTTGTTAAGGGGCGTCTCAGAGTAGTCTTGCTTAAATTGAACCCGATTGGAGATCTTTGGCCTTTCTGTTCCTGGAAGTTTGTATTTTCCCCAAATTTGAAAAGTTCTCCTACTTAAATAAGTTGCTCCTTCACAGCTTCTACAAATCTAACATTTATTCTTTCAGTAGGTTCCATAAATCTTTTATGTTTTCTTCATTTGTTTTTATTCTTTTTATTCTTCGTCTTCTGCTTATAAATTTTCAAAATTCATAGATTTGTTTTGTGTGTGTGGGGGGTTTAAACCCAGGAGCATTCTATCTCTGAGCTACACCCCTCTCCAACTCTTTTTAATTTTAAAACAGAGTCTCACTAGGTTGCTAAGAGCCTCACCACATATCTGAGGCTGGCCTCTAACCTGCAACCCTCCTGTCTTAGCCTCCTAACTACTGGGACTACAGGTGCGCACCACCACACCGGGCCAGGTTATCTCGTTTGCTAGGTCAGTTCTGCTGTTTCCTCTCCTCTATTGCACTTTCCACTTCATTCACTGTATTTTCAGCACCAGAGTTTCTGTAAACTTAATCTCTGTACATTTTTCATTTGTTCAATTATTATCTTTTTTATTTCATTGAATTATTTCTCTGTCTCATCTTGAAGTTCACTGAGCTTCCCTAAAACAACCATTTCGAATTCCTTGTCAAGCAGCTCATGTATCTCTGCTTCTCTGGGGTGAGCCAAGAGGCCGTGGTGTTCTCTTGATGGTATTAGGTCTCCCTGGTTTTTCATCTTTCTTCTTCATTGATCACCTTACACTGGTGTCTGGGCATCTAAGGAGATAGGGACTTAGTCTGGCGTCTGTATATTGGCTTTGGGGCAGCCATCCGCTGTGGTCTAAGGACAGGCTGACCACTGGTGGGCAGCCCTGTGCCAAGGCAGGCCTTGAGTTGGAGTCTACAGGGCTCTTCAGTGCCGTCGTGGGACTCTTTAGGCATTATGCTGGCCTGAGATCTGGTACTGCCGTGGCTACACCGGTGCTCAGTGGGACCAAAGCCTGGGGCCACCAGGGTGGACCTGGCACTAGATTCGATCTGAAGCCTGGGATTTCTGAGCCTGGCTTGGTTTTGAGGCAGTCCATCTAGCAGTTCTCCAGAGCTGTCCAGGAGCCTGGGATTATGGGACTCAGCCTGAGCCTGAGGCAGGCTGAGAGGCTCAGACCATGGTCTACACCCATTTGTCCTGCTCAGCGTTGGGTTTTACTGGGCAGGCTTGTGTTGGGGCCAAGTCAAAGTCTAGTTCTCACTTCCCAAGAAAGAGGTGTCTCTCTCTCCACGCTGTGCTGCCGAGGGTAGGGAAGGGGTGACCGAGGGTAGGGAAGGGGTGACCGAGGGTAGGGAAGGGGTGACCGAGGGTAGGGAAGGGTGACCGAGGGTAGGGAAGGGGTGACCGAGGGTAGGGAAGGGTGACTGAGGGTAGGGAAGGGGTGACCGAGGGTAGGGAAGGGGTGACCGAGGGTAGGGAAGGGGTGACCGAGGGTAGGGAAGGGGTGACCGAGGGTAGGGAAGGGTGACCGAGTTCATGTCAGGCATCTCTTCTTGTTTCTTTGCTGCACATAGGTGCCATGATCCCTCACCTGGTTCCCTAGCTCTTGTGAGTGTATTCTCAGACATACAGCGTTTTATGCTGATGCTCCTGAGGTAGAGATGAATACTGGAGACCCTGTTGCACCGACTCTCTCTGTCTTTCCCCGATTTTCTAATTCTATCTTTGCCTTTCGATAAGAACAGAAATTCTCCTCTGTTTTCTCATAGTAACTGCCTACCTACTACCCAGACACACAGCCCTTGGACACAGCCTCGGGTTGTATTTAATGGGCGCGAGATACAAAGGAGAAAGAGAGGTCTCTGTCTAGCAGAGGGAATGCCCCTGGGCAGAGAAAGCAAGGAGGGAAGATACGAGAAGGGTCAGGCGGAGAACAGCAAACAGCAAAGCGCATGGACGAGGCGGATTCCAAATAAAGCAGCACGGAATCCACACACGCCACATCCTGTTGCCTCTGACTTTTCAGAAGTTTAAATGGAAACAAGGAAATCAGGTATAACGTTTCCTCTCAGATGTGTGAGGGCAGGGCCCAGGGCCCCTGGGCCCCTGGGTGCTGGAATGGCCCCAGGGGAGACCTTGGGTGACCCTGAATGTTTGAGATAAGGACAATATAGCGGGACAGAAAGGGATACAGAAGAGGCAGGGAAGAGGGCATGTTAGTAACTAAGAAACAAAGCAGATGTGAGGAGCAGGGAGAAAACGTAACAGATGGATCCGCTGAAATACCAGGCCGAGGATGGCAAGGCTGGCGCCGGTGCCTCAGGGAGACCACCAAGGCCCAGGACCTAAGCTTTTTGAATTCTGTGTCTAAGGTGCGATCTTTCTCTCGCCTTAGTCCTTGTCCTGAGAGACAAGGATTTTTTTTTTTTTTAATGTAGAGGAAAAGAGTTAAAGATACAAAGGAAGACGAATATCAAGAAATGAGAGAGAATGGGGAAGGCGGGAAGGCACAGAAGGTACTGTGTGGAGAACCAGTTAAAAGACAAGGAGGGAAAATGGATGAAGAGGGGCTGGTCAAACGAGGGCAGAGATGGAGCCACATGTTTGGGTTTGAGGAGACAGTCACCAGAGGGAGGCCTGGGTTGTTCCCAGTACTGCTGAGGAGGGTGCCCCTCCAGCAAAATGGTGCCTGGGCTGCAGTAGCCCGGCCTGGGATCACAGTGGTCCCCTCGTAAGTGTCTCACCTCCCATGGCTCCATCGCCCAGGATCTGTTGATTCCCAGACACACATCTCCTGCCCAGACCTGTCCTTTTCATTCAATTCTCCACGTGCCTGGAGACCTTCATTCAAAGATTTCCCTATTTTGTAGGCAATCTCGGTTATTTATTGCTGTGTAATGTAACAAGCATCACCAAAACTTAGTGGCTCAAAGCAAATATCACTTTATTTGCTGCTTCTCAATTCCAGCTTCAAATATCTCCTGTCTGTCCTCTCCACATCCTCAACACAATCACCCTGGTCTAGACCCCGATCACTCTCGCTTAAACCAGAGGGACAGTTTTTTCCTGGCCTCGTCCCCCCAAAACTTGCTCTCCTAAATCCATTGTCTGTACTTCAGCTAAATGGAACTTTCAAAAACGCAAATCAAGCCAGGTGTGGTGGTGCATGCCTGTAATCCCAGTACTTGGGAGGCTGAGACAAGAGGATCGCAGGTTTGAGGCCAACCTCAGCAATTTAGCAATGTCTTCAGAAACATAGTGAAGCTCTGTTTTAAAGTAAAAAGGGCTGGAGGGTGTAACCCAGAGATAGAATGCTCCTGGGTTTACTCCTCAGTATAATTTTTTTTTAAAAAAAAGTCATTTTTCAGCCAGTTAGCTCAGTTGTTTAGAGCGTGGTGCTATATATATTAAAAAAGAGGCTTTTTTTTTTTTTTTTTTTTTTCAGCACAGGGGATGGAACCCAGGGGCATTCTACCTCCGAGTTACACTCCCAGCCCTATTTTTTTTTTTTAAACAGGGTCTCACTGAGTTGCAAAGGGCCTCACTAAGTATCTGAGGCTGGCTGAAAACCGGCAATCCTCCTGTCTCAGCCTCCTAAATGCTGGGATTAAAAGTGTGCACCACTACACCCAGCTAAAAAGGCATTTTTAAAAAGCAAAAATTAAGCCAGGCATAGTGGCGCATGCTTGTAATCCTAGTACTTGGGAAGCTAAGATAGGAAGATTGCAGGTTCGAGGACAGCCTCAGCAGATTAGTGAAGCTCTCAGCAACCTAGTCAGATCCTGTTTCCAAATAAGAAATAAAATTGGTCTGGGGATGTAGCTAAGAGGTAGAATGTCTCAGGGTTCAATTCCCAGTACCACACAAAATAATAATAATAAAATAAAAAAGCAAAATTAAAGTATTAAAAAATAACTCAAGTAAATAATACGAAAATACAAAAATACAAAAATGTATCACCAAAGGATGAGAAGAACAGAATTAAGGTAAGTTAAAAACAAAGTGGTGTGAAGGGAAGAGAAGGCTGGCCACGCTCCATCCGCAGCGAGGGCTTAGGAGGTCCTGGAGGAGGGCTGACCCATGGGCGTGGAGACGAACGACAATGCTGTCTTCATTACACCTTGGCCCAGAAGCAGAGCTGGCCACGCCTGAAATCCAGATGCCTTCCTGCTCTGTGCTCCTGGTGGACATAAAGAAGGAAAAGCCATTTTTTCATTCGGATATCCAGCAGCGACGATCCCGGGCCGGCCATGACCACCCGTCTGACGTAATAGGTGAGACCCACCGGGAGGGCGGGTGACCTTTCCCAGGTAACAGGTTTCTGGGTAAGGTATGTGGGCATGCCATCAGGGTCCACGGAGGCAGGCTGGGGAGCCTGGGAAGGAGGCAGGAGGAGAGGAGGCCCTTCTTGCACAGGTGTGAGGGAGCTTCAGCCCAGCAGAGCAAGGTCCTAGGAAGTAGGGGAGATACCAAAGACAGAAATGGAGGTAACGATAAGTATTGATATCTGGGAGGGGGGCTCTTTCCAAAGGAAGAGAAGGGGGGGGCCAGGCATGGTGGCCTGTAATCCCAGTACAATGGAGGCTGAGACAGGAGGGATGAACATTTGAGGCCAGCCTCAGCCACTTAGGCCCCCAGTAACTTAGTGAGACCCTGAGACCCTGTTTCAAAGTAACAAATAAAATAGGGTTGAGGGTGTCGCTCAGAGGTAGAATTCCTGGGTTCAGTCCCTAGTACAGAGAGAGAGAGAAAGGAAAGAAGAGGAAGAGGAGGAGGAGGAAGAAAAGAAGGAAGGAAGGAGAAGGAGAAAGAAGGAAGGAAAGGATAGAGAGGGAGAGGAAGAGGGAGGGAGGGACGGAGGAGAGAACGATAAGCAAAAATGTGTCTACCAAAGGATGAGAAGAACAGAATTAAGGAAAGGTAAAAGCAAAGTGGCATGAAGGGATAGAGAGGAAAGAAAAGAAAACAGAAAAGGAAGAAAAACAACCATGAATCAAGCTCCCCACCAGAGGAGGTGGAGGACCGTGTTAGGAGTCGGGAGAGGCACCGCCGCCAGCAGCAGAGGCCAGAGCCCAGGAGACGGAGGAGGAAGCAGTGGAGCAAGGCTGCAGTGAGGCTCTGTGTCGGGTGGCTCAGTGTTTGCTTTAGGCCCTGAACAGCCCTCCAGGCGCCCACACTCCGGGGCCTGGGGCTTCCTCCTGCCTTGCGGTGGGGTCCCCTGCTGTGGGCGCCCCCGAGCGGCTCGCTCTGGCTCGCTCTCTGTGCAGTCATCAGCAGCGAGGAGGAGGCTGAAGACCTCAGCGATGAGGACGGCGAGAAGCTCTCGGCCAGCTCCCCTGGTAAGGAGGCGGGCGGCGCGGAGGCTGAGCCAAGCTCCCGGGTGCTTTAAACTAAGCCCATTCTGTGCAGAGGAGCCAGTGTTGCCGGGCTCCCCGTTCTCGGCATGGACGACTCTTTGGGGAATTGCAGGGATATGAGAAATCACGGTGCGTTTGCTTCTGAGGAGCCTGGTAATTGATGTCTGCACTCATGAGCAGAAATAGGCCAGCAAAGGAAAGAGGTCGTTGTTTAAACTACTTGCCATGAATATAAAGTGTTAGAGGTATCCAGTGATTTCTATACAGAACAGAAAACTAAATTTTCTCTTTGGGAAGATCATATTGTCATCTGATCACAGTTATAGAGAGAGTCCAAAGATAACTCATTCAGCTATCTATTGAGAGCAAAAATAAAGACCCGAGATAAAGTCTTGTGGAATCCAGACAGTGTTTTTGATAAAATTCTTCAGCAAGCCATGATATTTTGGGGGATGGGGTTCCCAAAAGGCCTTTGCAGCACACGTATGCCCACAACATCTTAAGAGTAGGCAGGAGAGAAGTGTCATCTTTATTCCTTAGATAAGACAATGCGATCACGGAAAGACTTCAACTTCAAGTTTTTTTCCAAAATCTCATGGAGAATTAAAGGGAGGCAAGACCAGCAGCCTGAATTCTGAGCTTCTTCCTTTGTAAAATTGGAGATGGAAAGCCGGGAGTGGTGGCGCACGCTTGTAACCCCAGCACTCGGGAGGCTGAGACTGGAGGATCGCGGTTCGCGGCCAGCCTCAGCTACTTAGTGAGGCCCTCTGCAACTCAGTGAGACCCGGTTTCAAAAGAAAGAGTAAAAAATAGGGCAGGGGGTGTAGCTTGGAGGTCGAATGTCCCTGGGTTCCACCCCCAGACCCACAAAAAAAAAAAGAGAGAGAGAGAAAAAAAATTAGAGATGGAAATAGCCATCAAAATGTTCGATGATCTGTCTTATCTGCAGCATGCATTAGTGATGCCTGATGCAAACTACAGACTTAACACTGTGTACTTTGGTGACTTTTTTCTTTTCTTTCCTTCTTATTATTTTTGGGTGGTATAAGGGATTAAACCCAGGAGCATTCTATTTCTGAGCTATGCCCCCAGCCCTATTTTATTTTTTATTTTGAAACAGGGTCTTACTAAGTTGCTGAGGGCCTCATTAAGTTGCTGAGCTCTGGCCTTGACCCTGCGATCCTCCTGTCTCAGCCTCCCGAGTATTGGGATGACAGGTTTGCACCACCGTGCCTGGCTTGTTTTCCTTTTTATTTCTTTTTTATTTCCTAGATCTAGAAGATTTTAGAAATAAAACCATCTAGAGAAAACACACTAGAAAAAGACCTAAAAGCAAATGAAAATATTGCCTGGTCTTGAGATCACAAAAGAACAAGGTTTTATTTATTTATTTATTTATTTATTTTGGTGGTACTGGGAGTGGAACCTAGAGGCTTTCTACCTCTGGGCTATACTCCCAGACCTATTTTATATTTTATTTGGAAACAGGGTCTCACTAAGTTGCTGGGAGCCTCACTCAGTAGCTGAGGCTGGCTTCGAACCCGTGCAATCCTCCTGTCTCCGTTCCCAAGTACTGGGATTACAAGCGTACACCACCACGCCCAGCTAAAAGAACACTGTTTTAGACAATGCATTCATTTCACTTGCTCACTATCTTCTAAAGGGAACTGTAAAAGCGCTCCAGTTTTTAGACAATACACATGCTTTTATCTTTTTTTTTTTTTTTTTGGTGGTACTGGGGTTCCTGGAAGCCCTTCTACCTCCGGGCTACACTCCCAGACCTATTTTATATTTTTGAAACAGGGTCTCTTACGCCAGCGCGGCTGGCTTCGAACCTGCGCGATCCTCCTGTCTCCGCCTCCCAAGCGCGGGGATGACAAGCGTGCGCCACCACGCCCGGCCACGTGCTTTTATCTTCATGTGAGCAAACGGCTTCCCGAACTGTGTCTGTGGCTCAGACACAAGAGATGGTTTCTTAGCCTTGAAATGGTTTCAGGAGGTACCGTGCAGGGGGCAGAGGAGTCTCCATCCTCAGCATGAGATTTCTGAGGTCTCCCTGCAGGGAAAATGGGGAGATGACAGAAATGTGGAAAGACAAGGAGACGGCAGGAAGGGAAAGAGACGGTGGGGGAACGCTAAGCGAAGCAGAGTTGTCTCTGTCTTTGGGGACTTTGGGGACAGAAGTGAAGTGTCACTAACCGAAAGGTGATTTGGAAAGCAGACCACTTGGCCCGGACGCAGGCCTGGGTTTGCATGGGTATTAAAGGTTTTTCCAAGAAGGAAATTTTCTCTATTAGGAAATTTCCTGCTCAGTTGGTTTCTCGGTCACCACCAAGACCCCTAAAGAATTTTTTTCTTTTGTTAGTGATCAGTAACGACGACATATTAGAATCCTGTGAGGGAGAAGAAGACCAGGGAGCCACTGGTTCGCGACAGACTTCACCAGGTAAGAGGATTGGAATTCTTATTCTAGATGTAAGAATATCTACCGCTCCTGGCCTGCAGGTCATCAGGCTCCAAACGCAAAGCTCTGTTTTCCTGATTACAAGATAATTTAGAAAAGGGGACCGCTATGGCCTGGGGATTTAACAACCAAAACTCCTAAAGAATTCTATTCTTTTGTGTAGCAATCAGTATCTATGACCTTTTAGAATCCTATGAGAGAGCGGAGGCCCCCGAAGCCACTGGTTCAGGACAAATTTCACCAGGTAAGAATATTAGAATTCTTATTCTATCCTGGCCTACAGATCGTCAGAATCCAAACCCAGGGCTCTGTTTTTCCTGATGAATTGCATTCTGAGCATATTCCACATGCCTGGCTTGATTCTGGGAACTTGTAGGTTACAATTATATGTATTTAACATGCTGGTCTCATTGGGAAATGGGGAATGTCAGGAAGACATTTTAAATTTGTTTAACTGGAAAAGTCCACTTGACTGATAGAGTGAAATGTAGCAAAAATATGCTAAAAAGATGGCAGTATTTTTAAAACTACACACAGTCATATCTATTAATACTAAAGAGTTGAAATAATGTACTTGTTCTCTGCCATAACTTTTATATTATATAGCACATAGTGAGCACAGTATTCCTCTGTTCCTTCATGTAGTCATTAGTCTCAAGCTTAGAAAGCCTTCAAAGAGCCAGGTGTGGTGGCGCATGCCTATAATCCTAGTACTTGGGAGGCTGAGACAGAGGATCCTAGGTTCAAAGCCAGCCTCAGCAACTTAGCAAGACTGTCATCAACCTAGGAGACCCTGTTTCAAAAGAAAAAATTAAATAAAAATTGGCTGGGGATGTAGCTCAGTGGTAGAATGCCCCTGGGTTCAATCCTAATAATAATAATAATAATAATAATAATAATAATAACAACAATAATCACAGCAACAATAATCACAGAAGCAATTATTTAATTATTGACCAGATAAACATAATTTCAGACCAACTATATCCAAACCCAAATTAAAGTTAAAACATTGGCATGGGCCGGGCGCGGTGGCGCACGCTTGTAATCCCCGCGCTTGGGAGGCGGAGACAGGAGGATGGCGCTGGTCCGGAGCCAGCCTCGCTGGCTTAAGAGATCCAGTTTCCAAATAAAAAAAATATAAAATAGGTCTGGGAGTGTAGCCCGGAGGTAAAAAGGGCTTCCAGGAACCCCAGTACCACCAAAACAAAACAAAACAAAACAAAACAAAAAAAACAAAACAAAAACAAAAACAAAAACAAAACAAAACATTGGCATGCACTGTGGTTCTTAATAGTGCTTTTGAAAATAAAGCTTCCTTTTCTCATGACAGAAACCTTAACGAGGAGGTAACTAGATTGTCCTGGATTTATAGATGAGAAAACTGGAGCTAGTAGTGGTTAAGAGTCACAAATTTACTAAAGAATGAAAGAGCGAACCTATCTGGACCTTTATTATGACTCTGGGCCTCCAAAACTGGATTTAGTAAAAGCAAGAAAGGAAAATGCTCATGGAGACTGCCTTAGGATTGCAAGCCCATTGGCCCTATGAGTTGTCATAGGAGGTTTACGAATTTTGTGTACAAATTAGGACTTTCTCCCTTCTTCTTTACAGAGCCCTTGGATTTCAGAAACTCGCCTACATTCAGAAAAAACTTGAAGAAAAGAGGTAAGAAAAAACAAGAACTCTTCATGGTTATTAATGAACTGTATTCTCTGTATTCTAATTCTTCTCTATATCCTGTAAAAGTAAAATGCAAATTTGCTTTAATTTTAGATGATCCATATTTTATTTTATTTCATTTTATTTATTTATTTTGAGGTACTGGGGATGGAACCCAGGGGCATTCTACCTCCGAGCTACACCCCCAGCCTTATTTTTTATTCTTTATTTTGAAACCAGGTCTCACTGAGTTGCAGAGGGCCTCACTAAATAGCTGAGGCCGTCCTCGAACCGTGATCCTCCAGTCTCAGCCTCCCAAATGCTGGGATTACAAGTGTGCGCCACCATGCCTGGCTTAGATGATCCATATTTTAGCTTTATATTATGTAGGCTAATTGCTACTGACTCAAAGAAGTCAGTGGAACAAGCATTATAGAAGATTTTTCATTTCTTAAATAGAATTTTAAGTTGGGCATGGTGGCACACACCTGTGATCCCAGTACCTGAGAGGCTGAGACAGGAGGGTCACATATTAGAGTCCAGGGAGCAATATAACTTAGTGAGACCCTGTTTCAAAATAAAAAATAAAATAGAGCTGGGGGTCTAACTTAAAGATTAAAAAATATCCCTGGGTTCGGTCCCATCCTAGTCAACATTCTCATAGCTAGTATCTAAAAGGTCTGACCATCCAACTTACAGGAAGGAAGATTTCTTTGCTCACGGGTTCAGGTTCAGTCCCTGTGAGGCCGGCCACCGCGGGTCTGAGGGCTTAGCCGTGGTGGGGAACAGAAAGAGAGGGAATGCCAAGCTTCCCTCTCACATCACAGAGCCAGAAACAAGAGAGAGTGGGGGAAGGAAGAACCATATATGATCCCTCCGGCTGTAGCCCCAGAGACCCACACCCAAATGGCCAGGCTACCACCCAGATACGTCCTTGAGAATGGATTTAGCCACTGCTGACACTACAACTAAAAGCCCTCACTTTCCAACAGTGCTACTTTTTTTTCTGTTTTTTTTTTTTTTTCTGTTTTTTTTTTTGGTGGTACTGGGGTTCCTGGAAACCCTTCTACCTCTGGGCTACACTCCCAGACCTATTTTTTATACTTTTTTTAAATTTAGAAACAGGGTCTCTTAAGCCAGTGAGGCTGGCCCTGGACCAGCAAGATCCTCTTGTCTCCGCCTCCCAAGCATGGGGATTACAAGTGTGTGCCACCACACCCGGCTGTTTTTTTTTTTTTTTTTTTTGTGAGGGTTAGAGGGGTGCTGGAGACCCGCTCCAGCCAAGTCAGGGGTCCTCGAAGCTGGGTGAGGAGCCAGTGTATGAAGGAATGAGAGAGACGCCATGCTTAGTAGCAGAAGGAAGTCATCTCCACATATGCCCTAGAATATACTTTATTTATACATGAGTCTGACAGATTACAGCAAGCCACATGATACATATTTTGGTTTTTCAAAACCACATTATATGTTCTTTGTTTTTCATTAACCTAAATTCCATAAAGCAGGCACACCTCGAAACCACCTGTTTTTTTCTGTTTTTGTTTTTTATTAATTTGTTATGAGGTGACTATAAAACTTACTACTACTCTATGTCACATAATAAACCTTAACTGAACTTATACTATCTTCTGTCTTAACTACTAAGTGCTAGACTTACTGTCTCCATTTCTAAAATTAACTGCTAATTTTATCTGGTTTTTTTTTTTTTGGTGGTACTGGGGTTCCTGGAAGCCCTTCTACCTCCGGGCTACACTCCCAGACCTCTTTTTACATTTTTATTTGGAAACAGGGTCTCCTAAGCCAGCGCGCGCGGCTGGCTTCGAACCTGCGCGATCCTCCTGTCTCTGCCTCCCAAGCGCGGGGATTACAAGCGTGCGCCACCACGCCCGGCTTATCTGTTGTTTTGACCACTAGGTATTCTATTAACTTATTCTGACCCAACCACCAAACCCACACTGAACTTATTCTATTTCTCTAATATACAATGTCTATACCTAATTTTCTATAATACCTATTAAGTTGTTTACTAAGAGAATTCTTTTGTGCTTTTGTGAGCAGGCACCAAGGAGGTCCCTGCCTGCCTGACCTCTGCAAGCATGGCAAAGTCTTGATGTCAAGCCATTTTCCATTAATATTAACTCTGTTTTCCATTCATCATACACTCCTGTATAGGAAAGTGGAGGATTGATTGGAGGTAGAAAAGCATTCTGATTAGTGTTAGCCCCCTGAGGGGGATACCACAGTCGACTCCCTATCTCATAAGCAACATACAGAGGGCCCTGCACAGCAGGTATAATTGGCCTAAGGTTAACTTTCCCTTTCATGGCTAAAACCTTAAGTGAGTCAGGTGTTGTAAGCAGAGGAGCAGAGAGCTCTTTTCTATGTAGCTTCTTGAAAGTTTCCCCATAGTTATATTCTTCTCCTTGCTATTCCCAGCACAAATCTGAGGACATTTTCCAGTTGTATTCACAGCAATTTTCTGAATTATAACAAAACAGCAATCCCCATTCAAAGCAATTTTCAAATTCCCCCAAAGAATCATTAAGATTATCATTATTATAACTAAAATCAAGAGGGATAATGGCTTGAGTTTTGCCAGTTTTCCAGCCCTGCGGAATTCTCTTCCAGCTGTGACCCTATCACACAGCAGGAATGGCGCTGCCTCTGCCACGGGGGCATTCTCTTTCCAAACCATCACAAAGCTCCAATAAAACACACACACACGCACGCACGCACGCACACACACACACTAACTATAACTTTATTTTTCTCAAATACGCATCCACAGAGTTTTAGTCGGGAAGAAGGCATAACCCTGATGCCATTGTTAGTCAGGAAAATGGCCAATAGAAAATCCATCCTCTTCAATACCAGATTCCCATGATTGTCCTGAGAGAGAGGAAAAGCCATGAATACATCCAAATACAGACACGAAGCTGACAACAGATCCATGAAGAGGCAAGTACAAGAAGAAAGAGAATGGGGTGTAAAAAGACAAGGAAACCAGGTGTAGTGGCCCACACCTGTCATCCCAGGACTTGGGAGACTGAGACAGGAGATTCACAGGTTCAAGACCAGCCTCAGCAACTTAGTAACATCCTGTTTCAAACAAACAAAACATTAAAAAAGAACTACAGGTATAGTTTAGAGATAGAATGCCCCTGAGTTCAACCCTAGCACCAAAAGAAGGAGGGAGAGGAAGAGGAAGAACAGGAGTAGGAACAGGAGGAAGAGGAGACCATGACACAGGGTGGACTCTTCCGCAGCCTTGGGCTCAGGTGTCAAGGAGGGACAGAATACTAACCTACACTCACAAGGATTTGAAAGGCCGACCATAGAGGATGAGGCAGGGGCTTCTTGCCCTGGAATCTCCCAGCTCTTTGAGTTTCTCTTAGTTGTCTCTCCACAGCATTCTTCTCTCTTGGTTTTCTTGGCATACACTGAGACCTCCAGGGACATTTGCTCCTTTCTGCAGAGAGAAGACATGACCAGAACTCTTCAGAATCCAGTGAAGAAGACTTGCCCCCGGTCCCCTGGAGCTCAGGACTCAGACGTGAGCTTGACACAGAGGGTAAGGACTGGGCCTCAGACGGGACCTCGGGGGTCAGAGCTCAGACGTCCTGATCCTTGGTGCGTTTGACTCTAAGCACACACCACCGCGTGGTCTAGGCAACGCTAAGCGCCCGTTCTCTGTATTTACTTCATCTGGACATTTTGAAAATTGAGCCTGAAAATTGCGCAGAAATAAATTATTATGTGTGTAGGCTTAATGAGATGGCTGTAGCAAATAGCAATGCTCTTTTTTATTACAAACCACCAGACTTATCAGACCTTCAGTATTGGATTGATAGTGTGATTTCCACTTCCATCCATCCTCTGTTTTATAGAGAAGAGAAAGAGGTTGTGGGTGGCTCCCTGATTTTGTTACAGACTCCTTCAAAACTCAAAGTCCTTGGTCATACTCTTCACTTATTGGCATTAAAAGGCCTCTGGCTATCACCATTAAATTCAATCCATCGCTTTTGATGAACAACATGGCATTGGCCAAGTAGCGATATTTGAAAATGTCTTCACTAAAGAAGAACTCTGTCTTTATTTAAAAGGTAGGCAAGGCAGTTGTTGCCCCCCCCCATTTAACAGATATGCAAACTCTACCTAGCACAGCAATAATAAAAGATTTTTATATGTCGCAGATGCAAAGTTACTAGAAGAGGCAAAACTCTAAGCAAACAGCCATGATTCTATGTTCAAAACCTTTGAAGTCAGATGTACTTCAGAAAACATTTTCTTACTTAGAGGAAAGACAGTGAGGTTTATATTCCATATTACAGACCATCCCAGTAGAGTGTGGAGCAGAATCCTACTCTCAAATATATTCTCTTAATGTTTCTGCAGCAAGTTGTATGAATATTTATACCAAATGTGATAAGATTTTACATGGACTCATAGCAAGCCAAGTCTAGATTCACTACTAAGTTACTTAGCGGTAAATTCAAACCTATAGAAAAAATACTGGTTTCAAAACATCTTCGATTTTGCAATTAGGGCTAAAAAACTGTGAATCTCTTCCCCACTCAATTGAAGTCTCTATTCTTTAGAAGGGAAGAGACAGAAATGATCATTATAGCATCTTTATAGTCAAAATCCTATTTAGAGTTATAGATTACTGGTTTTGTTTTCCTTTTCTTTCTAGATCCCACCGGTGGTAGAAATATATCTAGATGGAAGATACACAGTAAGAAAAGATGTAAGAGCAATTAAAAACTCTTTTTTTTTTTTTGGTGGTGGTACTGGGGTTCCTGGAAGACCTTTTACCTCTGGGCTGCACTCCCAGACCTATTTTATACTTTTTTTTTTTTTAATTTGGAAACAGTGTCTCTTAAGCCAGCAAGGCTGGTTTCAAACCAGCGCGATCCTCCTGTCTCCGCCTCCCAAGCATGGGGATTACAAGCGTGCGCCACCACGCCCGGCTAAAATCTCTTGATGTAACAAATATTTTCAAAAGCTTCATTCACTTTTTATCCTTTGAAACATAAAATAAATTTGTTGGCATTTTAGATGATTTACATTATGCATCTTGGATTGGGTGGGCTGGGAAAAATAGTGTAACATTTGGGAGGAACACTGGGATAACTAGTATAAATGTAGCTCTCGGAATGCCAGGCATAGTGTACACACCTGTAGTCCCAGTACTTGAGAGTCTGAGACAGGAGGATCACAGGTTCGAGGCCAGCCTTAGCAACCTAGTGAGATCCTGTTTGCAATAAAATATAAAAGGGCTGGGAGTATAGCTCAGAGGTAGAATGCCCCAGGTTCAATTCCTAGTACCAAAACAAAAACAGTCAATGATACCAGCACACAACAAATTTAGTCTTCACTCACATAAAGAGGATAAAATAGTTCTCAGGTAGAATCACTTAGGGTCCAGCTGATGGAAGCTCTGATATCTTTTAAAAATATTGCTTCCATGCTCTAAGAAGTATGAGAAATGGTGGCAAAGGGAAGTGTCTTCCATGGTAAAGTTGTCCCTGCCTCAGCCTTGGGGTGGTTCATGGAGTAATCTTGACCAATGGGTCAGATGAAGCCAAGGGGTGACTTGGTGGTAGAAATATCCCTATCCCTCCAACACCAGCATCTCCTCTCCAATTTTCCTTTTAAAGAATTCTTGCCAAGTTGGGTATGGCGGTAGACACCTGTTATCCCAGTACTTGAGAGGCTGAGACAGAACGATCACGGATTCGAGGCCAGCCTCAACAACTTAGCAAGATCCATAGCGACTTAGCAAAACTTGTTTCAAAATAAAAGATAAAATAGGGCTGGGCTGAGGGGGTATAGCTTGGAGGTTCAATCCTCAGAAGAAAGAAAGAAAGAAAGAAAGAAAGAAAGAAAGAAAGAAAGAAAGAAAGAAAGAAAGAAAGTTTTCTGCTGGGATGGTTCCTAAGACACAGAACAAGCTGTTGAGTTCTCCTTCTTTCTGCAGTGTTCAGCAGCAGTGGCTCTTCGGAACTGAGTCATGGAGAAGAGTCTCAGGAATCCCTGAGAATTGGATCAGGTAAAGAAGATTAGGATGCCAAGCCTTGGCCTGCAGGATGTCAGGAATCTGCTTCCAGATGCATTTTATTCTCAGCAACTTGGCTGTCGTGTATCCGACAGCTCTCCTGGGAACTACTTTCTGTCACTTTAGAAGATGGAAAGAGGCAGGAAATTATTATGAATTCATGCTCAAGTAACTGTATGTAATTATATTTTGCTGTTACAGAAGAAATAAATAGCAAAACAATGGTATGGTTTTTTAAATACCCACCGTCATGCCTACTAACTCAAAGATTCGAGATTTCCAGCGATAACATGACCGTTTGTGATTGCCGAAGCCTCAAAAGATAACCGGGTCTGCTGTGTAGTTAGAGACAGAAATAAAAGCTTCAGATCAATCACTCGCAAACCCTAGCAGTTTTGGATAGCTGTCCTTCTCCATGTAAGATGTCCTTCGGTGTACTTTCTTTTTTTTTTTTTTCAAGATTTAAAGAAGTTTATTAGAAAGAAATACAGAGAATAGAAATACAGCCCCATGCCCAAATGGCATGGGGTTAGGGGTGTGACTTGAAATGAATACATCCCTTCAGTGTACTTTCACAGAAAAGAACTTGTTATTACAGCATCTTTAAGACTTAGGCTGACTCTTGCTATCTGCATTTTAGGATGAGAAAATAGATGTAAAAATGTTTAGGGATCAAAACCTGAAGGCAGGGTAGGAACCAGCAACCCAGGTGTTTCACAGTGAGTATTATATACTAGGAAAGAAGAAAAGAGCTGTATTACTTGATTAGAGTCAAAAGAGGAGGTAGGAGGAGCCCAGAATATTCACAGGGAAATGTATCAGTACCTGTTGAAAGAAATAAATATTATCTAACAAGAATATATGTATGTATAATATCTATATTATATAAAATATGTTGCTATATATGTATACGTACAGAGGTGCATACATATGTATATGTATATATATGCATGCGTATGTATGTATATATAGACTCTTTATAGTAATTGAGATCCATATGTATCAATGAAGAGGAGAGAATTTATTATTTTGTGTGTGTGTGTGTGTGTGTGTGTGTGTGTGTGTGGTACTGGGGGTGGAACCCAGGAGCTTTTCTACCTCCAGGCTATATTCCCAGACCTATTTTATACTTTATTTGGAAACAGGGTCTCACTAAGTTGCTGAGAGCCTCACTCAGTAGCTGAGGCTGGCTTCGAACCTGTGCGATCCTCCTGTCTCAGCCTCCCAAGCGCGGGGATTACAAGCCTGTGCCAGCACGCCTGGCTGAAGAGGAGAGAATTTAAATCACCAGAGAGGGTAAAGACAGCTATTTCATGACAAAATGCCCAGAAAGATAGATCCAGAAAGGCTTAATAGAGAAATGAAGGGGAAGAGATATTAAGAATCTTACTGACAAGAAGAGAAAAAGCAACAAAGGAGACCAGAGGAGTCAGAGTGATAAAACCCCACGGAATCGACGAGATTCCCTTAGACATCAGTAGCAACATGGCCGAGGTGGGTAAATGAGAAAGGGAGATGACGTTTGCCAGAGAGAAGGAGACTAAATCTCTGTTGGAGGCGAGGCTGGGCCGTCACCCTGATAATGCTCCTTGTGTACAGAGGATTTGATGTCTGTATCGCCTGTCTCTTCTATCCCCTATGATTATGTTTTTCAGTCTTGCTTAAGAAATTATGGCCTAAACCTGAAGTGACCAAGATCTTTTCATACCTTTCCTACTTTATTGGTGCGTCTCAACTGATGAAGTTAGATCCAGTGAAAAAATGCTCTATTTCTTTTTTCGGTACTAGGGACTGAACCTAAGACCTCCTGCACGCTAGGCAAGCACTCTGCCACTGACCTTCCCCTAGGTGTCCTTCATCTAACTGTCCAAGTACGGTAGGAAGCATCTGCCTTGCTGCCCACTCGTTACCATTCTGCCTCTGTGCACTCTGTGTGTGTGAGGGCACATTTCTGGTACTTAGGAAGGTTTGTGTTTTTATTCTAGTGGTTTCCCCACTGGACACATGGCTATCTAGCTGAAACTATACTTTTCTGCCATTCTTATAGTTAACTCTAGCCATGTGACTAAGCTCTGACCAGTGGTATAAGAGCAGAAAAAAATGTGAGCTACTGGCTGGCCCTGGTGGTACACATCTGTGTAATCCCAGCAATTCAGGAGGCTGAGGCAGGATGATCATAAGTTTGAGGCCAGACTAGACAACATTGATCAACCTTGTCTCAAAATGAAAAAATAAAAAGTGGTTGGGATATAGTTCAGTGGTATAATGCCCCTAATCCCCACCATTTCCAAAAAAAAAAAAAATAGAGATTCAGTGCAAACCCTATTAAAATACCAATGCCAATTTTTACAGAGCTAGAAAAAACAGTCCTAAAATTTATATGGTAAAACCAAAGACCCAGAATAGCCAAAGCAATTTAGAGCAATAAGAAACACACTAGAGGCAACACAGTAATAATTTCTAGTTATACTATGGAGCTATAGTAATAAAACAGCTTAGTATTGGCACAAAAACAGACACATACACCGGTGGAGTAGAATAGAAGATATAGAAACAAATTCTTTTTTGTTGATGTTGTTGTTTTGTGGTACTATGGATTGAACCAGAGGCATTTTACCTCTGAGCTACAGTCCAGCCCTATTTTATTTTGAAACGATCTCATTAGGTTGCCGAGAGTCTCACTACATTTCTGAGGCTGTCCTTGAGCCTGTGGTCATCCTGTCTGAGCCTTCTGAGTACTGGGACTACAGGCATGCGTCACCACACCCAGCCAGAACAAATTCTTACACTTACAGCCAGTTGATTTTTGACAAAGGTGCCAAAAATATACACTGGCGAAAGACAGTCTTTACAACAGATGGTGCTGGGAAAGCGGATTGGGCTTTTGTGGAAGAACTTCTCACCCTGCGTGAGAGTCAATGCAAGATGAATAGAAGACTTGGAAATGAGGCCAGAGACTTTGTAGTTATTAGAAGAAGGCAGAAGACCAACTCTAACATAAGTAGTGGGAGATACTTCCTCAACAAGACCCCCAAAGCTCAGGAAATTAAAAATCAACAGCTTGAATGGCATTAATCCGAAAGGTTCCCATGCAGCAAGGAAACAGGTGTCTAAGAGAGTGCCTACATAATGGGAGAAAATCTTTGCCGGCTACTCCTCTGAGAGGGGACTAATATCTAGTATATACAAAGAACTTAAACTAAACACTAAAAAGGAAAAGGCAAGAAAGAAATATGGACTGCTTTTGGGTTTTTCCCCCAGAAAGGATGGATGGTTGAATTCCTTTTCATTTTCTAGATTTGCACTGGTAAGAAACATATTCCCAGTATTTAAGAAGGTTTACGTTTTTGTTCTAGTCATTACTCTTAGAATTGCCTTTGTATGATACCCCTTGGTCCTCTCTTTTAGACAGTACCCCTTAGTGTCCCACCCAGATTTATAAAATCAGCATGGATTTACTCTTTTCCATTTTTCATACAATTTTAGATCATGATATTACCTTATCTTTACCTTTCAGATATTAAAAATGCTGGGCATTTATTTCAGAATTTGTCAAAATATACCTGTTGGCTTATGAATATGAAGTAAATACCTTGCTCTACCACCCATACTTCTTCGTAGCTTTTTTGTGATGCTAGTCCTATATTATAAGACAAAGACATTCTGGTCCATCACTGCCCTCCTTTGATCATTTTTGACAAGTTTTTCATGTCCTGCCTTGGTTTATTGAAGCATAGCCACCAGTAATTTTTTATAAGTACTAAAATAGAAACAGCATTCCAAGAATTTTCTTGTCCAAAATCATTTGTTTGTTTTATTTATATCTAAAAAATTATTTTCTTTATTTCTAGGAATATCTTGTTGGAGTTTTTTATCTCCCCACTTTTCAGTAGAATTAAATGTTACTGTAGAAAACTATATAGCCAAGAAGATCCCTTCCCTTTATCTTCTTTCCAAGACTGTTCATTCAATTCTTTCTTAACTTTAAAGTCCGGTAAATTTGCTGAAATATATTTCACAGTTGGCCGTTGTGAGTACACTTTTCTGCTACAGGGTGAGGCTACATGTATTTGTAGTATTTATGCTCCGTTTATGTCATAATCTCATGCACTTTTTTCTGAACTTTACCTTCAGGTATTCCTTCCATTATTTTGGTCATTTTCTTCGGGAACTTCAATGATCTGTTCATGGTCTTCTGCTGATTCTTAGACCTCTTGGTCTTATTATTTAGTAATCCATGTCCTTCACTTCAGTTTCTGAATTGCTTAATCGCCCTCATTCCTCTCCTAAGTTTTACCTAATTTTTCTGATAGGTTTATTTTTCTTCCACTATTTCTTAATTTCTAGCTGTTAGACACATGGATTGTAGCTTCAGCTCTCCAGGGCGTGCCTCTAAACTCGAGAAAGTATGCTAGTGATATCTGGGCTCTGTTATAGCTTAAACTGCTTCACATCCCTAAAATCTCCCTTATCGAAAAAGTGAAAATCTCATGTGAATATGAAAAATATAGCACACATAATTGGCGCTATGTTAAAATGTTGAGTTTAATATTTTTTTTTGTTGTTGTTGTTTTGTGGTACTGGGGTTCCTGGAAGCCCTTCTACCTCCGGGCTACACTCCCAGACCTATTTTTACATTTTTATTTGGAAACAGGGTCTCCTAAGCCAGCGCGCCCGGCTGGCTTCGAACCTGCGCGATCCTCCTGTCTGCCTCCCGAGCGCGGGGATGACAAGCGTGCGCCACCACGCCCAGCCATATAGTTATTTTTCTACATTATTAATAACCAAGATGAGGTGTTTCTAGCTGGTGATTTATCTCTACAAAAGCAGGTGGAATGAAGGCAGGCAAAATGCTATTGACATATAAAGGTTGAAAATTCTTGCTTCTAGTTCTAAAGGATCGTTTTCTTTTTTATCTGCTTGAAGGGGAAAAGAGAAGACATATACATAAAGCAAACCATTTCCAGATAGGTAAGAGGGATTATGAGGATTCACTCCTTTTAGCTTGCTGTGGTCCTGATCTTCCTGCTTGCTGCAGCCCCTACGTCTCCTATGGGCCACCATAGCTTCATAACCAACAGATGATTCAGAATACAGGCTAAGTCACTGAAAAATGGAGATTCCAAAATACAGACTTAAACCAAAGTGAATTATATATATCTTTTATCTAATAATTCAAGTTTGGTAGGAAGAGTTTTCCTTGTTTGGCATGTGGTTACCATTTCTGGGTCCAACACAATCTGGGAATGGGAGAAATGGACGGAAGATTCTGCAATTGTTTCTTTATTGGAAAAACCTAGAAGTCTACTGTTCATAGCCGATTGGCCAAAACTCAGTCACATGGCCAAAACTAGCTGCAAGTGAGGCTGGGAAATATCAACTCTGCCCAGTCAGTCATTCATCCAGCAGTGATTCTATTCTTATGGAATCTAGTTTGTGCTTGCATCCAAGGTCACTGGTTCCTTCCAATGAGGAAGAGACTTCATTGGTCCAAACCCATCCTACTTGTCATTTAAGATCCTTTGGCAGATACAGGAGCTGAAACCTGGAATGCACAGAGCTCTGTGGTCACAGATTTGCCATCCCTGATGAGGAGATAAGAGAACAGAAGAAGCCGGGTGCAGTGGCGAAAACTTGTAATCCCAGTACTTGGGAGGCTGAGACAGAAGGATCACAGGTTTGAGGACAGCCTCAGCAAAGAGTGAGACTCTTATCAACCCAGCGAGATCCTGTTTCAAAATAAAACTAAAAAATAGGGCAGGGGGTATAGCTTGAAGATAGAATGCTCGTGGGCTCAATCCCCAGTACCAAAACAATAGCAACAACAGAAGAGGAAAAAATGTTAGAAAGGCGTGTTATAACTAATGAATAATGTCCATGAAAGCATGGGGAGAAACAGACAGGGAACTTAAATCAGTCACAGAAGCCAGACTCCCAGGACCACATCAGTGCAAGCCTGGGAAATACTAGGTTTGGGCACTGGTAGAAGATGCCCTTTCCTTAAAATCAGGTGCTGCAGTGCTTTATTTCTATTTAATTCCTCATTTTCTTCTTCTTTGTGGTTTCCTTTTTCCCATTCTACTCGTATTTCTCTTGCATACTTGATTTCTTGTGTTCATTTTGTTATCACATTAAATATTATTAGTATGTTTATATGGCACTGTTTTCTTTCCATTATTTCTGATTGTATCTGTCACCTATATTTACATAGATAAATTTAGATATATACATATATAATACCTATTAAATATGTATATTTATACATGCACATGTATTTATAGAAATTAAGAATGTTTTCAAACCTAAATGACTTTAAATATAACAATATAAAACATGTATATATATATAAATATATGCGTATATGTATAGTATTTCCAGTATCTTGCTGGGCATGGTGGTACACACCTGTATTCCTGGTACTTAATGGAATGAGACAAGAGGATTGCAGGTGTGAGGCCAGCCTCACAAATTTGGTAAGACACTGTTTCAATTTTTTTAAAAAGGGAGGCTGGTGTATAGCTTAGAGGTAGAATGCTCCTGTGTTCAATCCCCTGGACAATATAAATATTTCCAGTATCTCTATTTTTGTGTGTATGTGGTACTGGGGATGGAACCCAGGGACATTCTACCTCTGAGCCACATCCCCAGCCCTATTTTTTTAATTCTTTATTTGGAAACAGGGTCTCACTGAGTTGCAAATGGCCTCACTAAGTAGCTGAGGCTGGCCACGAACCGCGATCCTCCTGCTTTAGCCTCCCAAATGCTGGGATTACAAGCGTGCGCCACCACGCCCGGCTTCATCTCTATTGTTTTATATTTCCATCTTTGTCTTTATCATCTTGATCATATTCCAATTTATACCTACCAATATCTTAGATGAGTTTTTCTTCTACTGATTCAATGACCCTCTTCTGAAGGATCCTTGCTATCTCCCAGAAATGATGGGTGCAGAAGCCACATTCATGTGTGACTTCTTTTTGTTTTCATTTTTTAACTGACTGAACACAGGGCATTCTACCTCTGATCTATACCCCTGACCTATTTTATTTTGTTGTTTTGTTTTGAAACAGGGTCTTGTTAAATTTCTAAGGCTGGCCTCAAACCCGATCCTCCTGTCTCAGCCTCCCAAGTACTGGGATTACACGCATGCACCACCATGCCCAGCGATGTGTGAGTTCTTTAGAGACAGCAATGGAGAGAGAATCCAGCTGCAGGAACTTCAGCTGGCTGCTTCCCCTGCCCCAGTCTCCTAGCTTCTGGAAAGTGCACACTCCAGCTGGGTCACCTCGCCCACCCAAGTGATCCTTCCGGACACAGCGTTTTTTAAGGAGAACTGAGTCCCCCTTCCCCAGGGAGGCCATGGGAATTGTGCCTCTTTGCAGTTCTGCTGTCAGCCGGCTCCCCTTGCAGATGTTCCATGACTGGATCTGAACCGATTTCTGCTTCTCCAGACTCTGGGAGATGCAGTTCCATTGCCCTGAAGGCGAAACTTTCTCACCTACCTTGAGGATCTGGTGTCAACCAATGGCGCTTGGACAGGAAACTCAAGAACAGACACACTGCTTCCTGTGTGCTCTCTGCATACTTTCTCATACTTGAGCAAGAAAATTACAAAGAACAACTATAAAGGAAAACCCAGGAACTTGCAAGTTTTAAGCCCTAAATGTCCTAGAAAGGAGCGCTTGAGTAAGCTGAACCAGACAATCTGTATAGCTTTAATCTGTTGGACTGCAATAGGCTTTGGTGAAAGGCGACTCCAGCAAATCAAAGACAGAGAGATAGAAAAAGCCTATGTTCACCTAAGATATTTATGACTGAACAAGGGGAGAGATGGAGGGAGGGAGGAGGAGAGGGAGGGAGGAGCCCATTTTAACGTGGCAGGTGTGCACGACATCTGGCTCTTCTCCCACCCACATTCCACCACCTGCTGCATCTAAGAGGGCATATTCTCCTGAGATATGGTTTCAGTAAACCTTTTTTTTTTTTTAGAACTGGAACATTTAATTCTAAAAATTCCCATGGGGCAAAAATTCCTCTCTCTCTCTCTCTCTCTATCTCTATCTCTATCCTTCCCTCCCTTCCTCCCTCTCTCCCTCTCCCTCTCCCTCCCTCTCTCTCTTTCTCTCTCAAGAGGGATTGAACCCAGGGGAGTTGCACCTCTGAGCTACACCCCCAGCCCTATTTTATCTTGAACCATGATCTTGCTAAGATGCTGAGAGCTTCACTGAGTTGCTGAGGATGGCCCCAAACTTGCAACCTTTCTGTCTCAGCTTCCCAAATACTGAAGTGATGGACACTGTTCTTTTGATTAATTTCCTCTATCCTAAGCATTTGTCCAGACCTACGTGAATAAGGTCTTTAGTCTCTTTCATTGTGTTTTCAGCCTAAAATCCTTTGTCCCGGGCTAAGATGATGACCGGCGTCTCATCTGTGTGCTCACCCCCCTCGCTCTTTGCACAATCCAAGGGCTGCGGCGCCTTCATTGACGCGCGCCTCTCCACTAAAGGAATTCTACGAGCTCCACTTGACTGTGTGATTTCTATAAGCTTCAGCTTCTTCCTTGGTAGTGGTAATAATAAAAGTCCTGGTTTCCCAAATACCCAAATAGATTAGATGAAGCTCTTATATTCATGCCTAACATTTAACAAACACTTAAGTTTTAGCTGTCTTATTATTATTCTCACAATGTTCCCTGAGATAGAAATGAAACTCTGCCTTTAATTATTTCTTACAAATATGGGAGTAAATGAATTCTGATTGATGTCAGAGTAAAGAAAATGGAATCTAAGCTGTACCCAGGTTGACTGTCAAAGGACTGGCAACTGCGGGGCTCTAGGCCATTAAGTTGTTATTATGTAGTAGGGTCTTGAAAAATCCCTTGTAGTAGGGACTTGAAAAAAACACTATTATGTCAAATGCAGTTTTCAGCAGCATCTGTTTTCATATTGTTCTATTTTCTCAGAGAAGAAGAGAGGTAAAGCTGAAATCTCCTTAACTCCAAGTAACAGAGTCCCCCCAAAAAGAGGCTGGCCAAAAGGTATGTGTATGAGAGAGACAGAGAAAGAAAAAGAGAAAAGATTTCAACAAACATCTGAATTCTCTTGCTTCATCTTGTGCCTTCCTAGCAAGCCGATTTCCCTAATTGCTTTTGGTAGGTGAGAAATATATCAGATTCAAATTTATCCAGTCTGGCTCCCACCTGCGGGGTCCCCACCAGACCCAGGGAGTCGCGTTTCTTCCCCGATCCCTCGCTGGCTGTCAGCCCGGCCCTGTGACTTTCACCTTTGCACTTCTCAGGAGTGCGTCTGCTGACCTCTCCTTCCCTGACATCCCAGGGCCAGAGGTCCTTCTCTTGCAGCTTCTCCCTCAGCTGGAGGGAGATGCCTGACAATTCCCTCCCGAGACATGTGGGCTCTTGCATGAGGCCTGGAGGTGGGCAGGGCTGAGCTGGCGGATGCCGGCTCCGTGTCCCTGCCGTGTCCATGGAGCGGGGCAGACGCGCCCTGCCCGAGGAGTCGGGCGTGCTGGGCTCCCATTGCGCTGCTCTGGGATCCTGAGACACCTGCTGGGACTCAGGGAGAACCGGGGCCACCTGGACAGCACAGCGACATCTTTGCCTCACAACCGTTAGTCCCACCTGCTACCAAATTCAACAACTTACAATTTTTTTCTAGCTAGGTTATTATTTAAAAGAATTGGCATGGAGTTTTAATAATTAAACATCTGATAATAATAATATTTAATAATAATTAGGTGACTATTAAGACTAGAAGACCTAAGAATAATTAAATCCCACTTTGTACAGGTATGTGCTTGCATGTGTATGTGCATGCATGCATGCGTGTGTGTGTATATGTGTGTGATACTGGGAATTAAACCCTGGTGAGTTCTACCTCTGAGCTATACCCCATGCCCTGTTTTTCCCCCCAGAACTTGGGATGGAACCCAAGGGCATTCTACCTCCAAGCTACAGCCCCAGCCCTATTTTTATTCTTTATTTTGAAACAAAATCTCACTAAGTTGCAGAACGCCTCACTAAGTAGCTGAGGCTGGCTGCAAACCTGCAATCCTTCTGTCTCAGCCTCCCAAGTACTAGGATTATAAGTGTGCACCACCACACCCCGCTTTCTGGCTCCCCAAGCTTTTTTTTTTTTTTAGTTTGAAACAAGGTCTCACTAAGTTGCTTGGGGGCACAGTCAGTTGCTGAGGCTAGCTTTGAACCTTGTGATTCTCCCAAGTACTGGGATTATAGGCACATGCCACCATGCCTGGTTGACATAATATTCTCTAGTTTTTTCTACCCTGATCATTTGTCCAGGTTTCTGCCAGTGAGGTCTGTGGTTCCTTTCATTAGGTTTTCAGCCTGAAATCCTTTGTCAAAGGTGAAGATGAAGTGTCTCGTCTGTGTGCTCACTCTCCTTGCTGTCCCCAATCCAAATGCTGCTTTACCGTAATTAATTTGTATTTCTCAGCTAAAAGAAATCTTTGCTTAATTGTATAATTTCCATATGCTTCCATTTCTTCACTGGTAATAGCGATAATAGAAGTCCCTGTCTCCCAGCCGGACATAGTGGCGCACGCTTGTAACACCAGCATTTGGGAGGCTGAGACCGGAGGATCACAGTTCGCAGACAGCCTCAGCTACTTAGTGAGGCCCTCTGCAACTCAGTGAGACCCTCTTCCAAAATAAAGAAGCCCCTGTCTCCTAAATAAATTAGGATGTTAAAGCTCTTGTATTAATGCCTAGCATATAATAAGCACCTCAGCATTGTCTCTCATTTTTATTACTATTCCCCAAGTGTTCCTTGAAATATAAATGAAACTGTTTTAATTATTGTTTTTATGAGTGCTGGAATAAATGTGGTTTAATCTAGGATGAGCCTCGGTTGCCTATCAAGGCTTGGTCATTTTAGGACTATGGGCCATTTACTTTTTATTGTATGTTGGCTTCTTGAAAAGTTACAGTAAAGTAGGATTTTGGAAAGAGCATTATTATGTAAAATGAAACTTTTGGCAGCATCTGTTTTTATGGTTTTCTATTTTCTCAGGGAAGAAGAGAGGCAAACCTAATACCAGCTCAACTCCGAGTGATGAGGTCCCAAAGAAGAGAGGTTGGCCAAAAGGTGTGTGTGTGTGTGTGTGTGTGTGTGTGAGAGAGAGAGAGAGAGAGAGAGAGAGAGAGAGAGAGAGAGAGAGAGAGATTGAATATATTTATATATTTTAAAGAAACACCCAACTCTCCTCCTTTTTTTGTGTGCTTTGGTGGCAAATCTGTTTTCCAAATTGCTTATTGTAGATGTAGAAAATATTAAGAAATATATCACATTCAATTTCTAAAATGTATCAGGGAATGAAAGATAAGAGGGTTACAAATGAAACCCTAGTAATGAACCTGCAACCCACCCCCAGCCCAGGATGTGCCCTGCAGCTTTTACTAAACTGACAACGTTCCAGGCTGGAAATAGCTATGAAAATATTTTAAAGCACAACCTTTAACTCACAAGTGATGTAGCCGCTCCCCTCACACACCTTCCTTTGGCAATTGTGTGGACTCGGGTTCCTCACTTCACTGCACCTACCTCAGTTTACCCTCAGTTTACCCATGTGTACAGTGAAGTGGCATGAGCTAGGGTGGCTGCCCTCAGGGCCATCGGGCTTCATAGGTGCCTCACCTGCCAATCTCCCGCACAACCCGGTAAGGACCAAGGACAGCGCCCTCTCCTCCCGCCCCTTGAAGGCCCTGTGTGGTGTCTTCAGGGCTCCCTAGCGCTGCTGGATGGAGGGCAGGGGCAGCATCTTGCTGTCCTGAAGTCCATCTTGAGGCCTTTGCCTGTGAGTCTACTGAGGCAGACACGCAGTCCTTTCCCATGCATCCCACTGCGGAGGTTCTAAAAGGCCAATAATTCTCCCTCCCTGTGGACCATGCAGATGGTTCTAGAACTCTGATGAGCTGCTCTCTCCCCCAGGAGGATGCTTCGGGGAAGGGTGATGAGGAGTGCAGAGGAGGCAGACAGGCACCTTCTCCTGGGGGCTGCCTCGTTATGATCCTGTTCTCCACGCAGCCGGGCCCTGACTCAGATTTATATAGACACGTTCATCAAATTATACACAAATTAGCCTAAGGTTAATTTTCCCTGGATACATCTAAGTTGACAGTGACTAACTTGTTTTGCTGGATAGTCCTAGAAGGTCCCAGGGAATCACGTTTCTTCCCCGATCCCTCGCTGGCTGTCAGCCCGGTCCTGTGACTTTCACCTTTGCACTTCTCAGGAGTGCATCTGCTGACCTCTCCTTCCCTGACATCCCAGGGCCAGAGGTCCTTCTCTTGCAGCTTCTCCCTTGGCTGGAGGGAGATGCCTGACAATTCCCTCCTGAGACATGTGGGCTCTTGCATGAGGCCTGGAGGTGGGCAGGGCTGAGCTGGCGGATGCAGGCTCCGTGTCCTTGCCGTGTCCATGGAGCGGGGCAGACGTGCCCTGCCTGGGGAGTCGGGCGTGCTGGGCTCCCATTGCGCTGCTCTGGGATCTTGAGACACCTGCCGGGACTCAGAGAGAACTGGGGCCACCTGGACAGCACAGAAACGTCTTTGCCTCAGAACCATTAGTCCCACCCGCTACCAAATTCAACAACTTAAAGGTTTTTTTTTTTTTCTGACTGCAGTATTGTTTTAAAAAGTTGGAGTTTTAGCCGGGCATGGTGGCGCACGCTTGTAATCCCCACGCTTGGGAGGCAGACACAGGAGGATCTCACAGGTTCGAAGCCAGCCGCACGTGCTGGCTTAGGAGACCCTGTTTCCAAATAAAAATGTAAAAATAGGTCTGGGAGTGTAGCCCGGAGGTAGAAGGGCTTCAAGGAACCCAGTACCACCAAAAAAAAGTTGGAGTTTTCAAAATTAATCAATTTGATTAATAACATTTTATAATAATTGGGTGATTAGTAAGGCTAAAAAACACAAGAATAATTAAATCCTACTTTGTTCAGGTGTGTGTGTGTGTGTGTGTGTGTGTGTGTGTGTAGGTGGTGGAACTAGGGATTGAACCCTGCGGCATTCTACCTCTGAGCCCTAATTTTTTTTTTTAAATTTTGAAATGGTCTCACCAAGTTTCTGAGGCTGGCCTTGAATTTGCGATTCTGTCTCAGCCACCCAAGTGCTGGGATTATAGACCTGTGCCACGACACCTGGCTCGAGCAATATTCTTTATTCTGTCCTAATAATTTTCTCAAACTCATATGAATTAGGTCTTTGGTCCCTTTCATTATGTTTTCAGCCTGAAATCCCTTGGCCAGGGTCTCATCTGTGCTCTCAGTGCTCTCTGCACAATCCAGATGCTCTGCTGCTATCATTAATTTGTGCCTCTCAAAGAAAATCTACAAAGCCAGGCGTGGTGGTGCGCGCTTGCAATCCCAGCATTCGGGAGGCTGAGACAGGAGGATCGCGGTTCACGGACAGCCTCAGCTACTTAGTGAGGCCCTTTGCAACTCAGTGAGACCCTGTTTCAAAGTAAAGAATAAAAAATAGGGCTGGGGGTGTAGCTTGAAGGTTGAATGCCCCTGAGTTTTATCCCCAGACCCGCAAAAATAAAAGAAAGAAAATCTACAAAGCTTCACTTAATTGTGTAATTTCTGTCTGCCTCACTCTCTTTATTGGTAGTGGTAACAATAGAAGTCCCCGTCTCCTAAATAAACGAGGATCTGTAAAGCTCTTGTATTAATGCCCAGCATATAATAATCACTTAAATATTAGCTGACACTTTTATTATTATTATTCTCAGAATTTTCCTTGAGATATAAACTCAACTCTGCCTTTAATTATTGTTTTTATAAATGTGGGGATAAATGATTTGAATTCATGTCAGAGTAAAGAAAATGAAATCCAGGGTGAACCCAGGGTGACTATCAAAAAAGGCCTGTTAATTGCGGGGCTGTGAACAATTTGCATTTTATTATGCATTCAGTTCTTGAAAGATGAGAGTAAAGCGGGATTTGGGGGAAAGCACTCTAATGTAAAAAGCAACTTTTGCAGCATCTGTTTTTATATTTTTATATTCTTTCAGGGAAGAAGAGAGGCAGCCCTAAGGTCAGCTCAACTCTGAATAATGAAGTCCCAAGGAAAGGAGGCCGGCCAAAAGGTGAGAGGGAGGGAAAAGGATATCATTCTCAATAAACGTCTAATTCTCCTGTTTCATTATGCACTTCGTTAGTGAATGTGTTTTTCTAATTTCTCTGTATAGATGCAGTAACTTTTGAGAAACATGTCAGATTTAATTTCCAAAATGTGTCAGGGAAGGAAAGAGAATGGAACTACAAACATACCTTAGTGATGAATCTGTAACCCTACTCCGGACCCAGGACCCTTCCCCTGGACCCAGGACCCTTCCCCTGGACCCAGGACCCTTCCACAGGCCCAGGACCCTTCCCCTGGACCCAGGACCCTTCCACAGGCCCAGGACCCTTCTCCTGGACCCAGGACCCTTCCACAGGCCCAGGACCCTTCCCCTGGACCCAAGACCCTTCCCCTGGACCCAGGACCCTTCCACAGGCCCAGGACCCTTCCCCCAGACCAAGGACCCTTCCCTGCAGCTTTTGCTAAGCTGATAACTATGAAATATTTGGAAGAGCTAGAAATAACACTCTCTCTCTCTCTATATATATATATATATATATATATATATATTTTTTTTTTTTTCTTTTGGTGGTGGTACTGGAGTTCCTGGAAGCCCTTCTACCTCTGGGCTACACTCCCAGACCTATTTCATATTTTTTTATTTGGAAACAGGGTCTCTTAAGCCAGCGAGGCTGGCTCTGAACCAGCGCGATCCTCCTGTCTCCGCCTCCCAAGCGTGGGGATTACAAGCATGTGCCACCACGCCCAGCTATAAAAATATTTTAAAGCACAACTGTAATGCAGAAGTGATATAGCCATCCCCATTCTCGCCCATCTCCCTTGGTAATTGTGTGGACTTGTTTTATTGCTTCACCATGTCTGCCTCAGTTTACCCGTGTGTAAAGGGAAATACCATGAGTTAGGCTGGCTGCCCACCAAGGCCATTGAGGCTTCTTAAGAGGCCTCACCTGTGAATCTCCCACCCGACTCGGTAAGGACCACGGACAGCATCCTCTTCCCACCAGGCTCAGTGGTCCTGGGCTCCCATTACACTGCTCTGGGATCCTGAGATATCTGCTGAGAAAACCAGAGCCACCTGGACAGTCCAGCAGCATCTTTGCCCCAGAACCATTAGTGTCACCTATTCCTGAAATTACTTTTTGACAACTTATAAATTTTTCTATGTTTTTATTTTAAAGAGTTTTATAATAATTTATATAATTTGCAAATTTTTAGTGATATTAAATAATAATCAGGTGATGATTAAAACCACTAGGCCGAAGGATAGTTCAATCCTACTTTGGTCCAAGAATTCACGTAAGATAGCAAGGAGGTGCTGGAGCAAGCTAACCCACAAAGGACCATTGTAAACAAAGCTGAGCAGTATTTTATTACACATGATCTGGTCCTCAGCCCAAATTTCTCTATGCCCAAAGCTAGGCGGGAGTACAATGATCACTTGCGTTCTCCCACCCCATAACTGAATTGATTAGGTTTTGACTGTTGGAGAAACTAGCTAGCCCACTAGTTCTAGGTGCTAGAAGAATTATATAGAGACTGAGAGGAAGAGAATATATGTTAGCCAGTAATGGGTATTGCGGAAAGACCCAGGTTATAGCCAAGGCCAAAGCTCCAGTCTGGCACCTGGTGAGGAAGGAGACAGAAGGCTGGGCACAGGCGTCTTCTCGTGGCACCATGGGCCGGGGAGGGGAAGCTGGCCCATTTTCCTGGACAGCACCATGTGGGATACTGTCGCAAACCAGCTCAGTCTAATTGGGGCGCGAGTCCACTCGCAGTCGAGAATCTCAGCAAAGATGGGGAAGGATTAGCGTGAAGTACTGCAGCCTCTTCTCTGCAGCGATTCTTTCCCTTCTAGGAACTAAGAGTTCCTAGTGACGGCGCTCTCTAGAAAGAATCTGATATGGACAAAGGCTTCTTGAGCCAATGACAATTTATTACAGGAACCCAGAAAAATTTATACCCTTCACCAGTGAGATTAATGACAGGAGAAAAAAGAAAAGGGGCGTAATCACAGCAAAACAATAGTGAATTACATGCAAACAAAGTAAATGACTAGTCCAGCATTTAGGAGATTAACTCCGGATCTTTCTTCCGATATTGCAGCAGAGCAGGTCCAAAGGGTAACTTCCAGAGGAAATACAGGCACGCCCAAGGCCCAGGGCTTGGAGAATACGCCTTCTCATGGAATCTTCTTTTGCTTTCTTTTTTGAAGTTTCCATCTATATCCATATGACAAGCATGGGGAGATATGGCGGTCCAGGGAGATGTGATGGGAGTCTCTAAGATCTCATCTGCCTTGCCTTCTGAAGTCTGAAAGCTTACAAAAACTCACAACACAGCTTGGCAAATAAAACACCACAAACAACACCATGAAGTTCTTGGATTTAGTTGTCAGATGTATTTCCTTAACTGCTGAACACTCTTCTTTAGACAACAAGCCTATTAAAAGCCTATTCATCTTTAATAATCCATTTCCCTGTCACAAACCCTCTGCAACCTGCTTCTAACTTTCTAATTCCTTTCTTTCCCAGTTGGGACGTTCTTATGATAAGCTCTTCTTCATGAAAAAATGTTTTTCTTACTTTTATGGTATTTCCTTTCCTTCATACATATATATTTAGAGCATCTGTCCTTTATTTTGTCATATTCATTTCTAACCATGCGGCCAGTCTCTCTGTCTCAGGGAATGCTCATACTGGGCGTAAAAGTCAACAATCTTTTTCTTTCGGCTCTATTGTATTTGGGCTTTATTCATGTATTTGGGCAACTAAGTTGTTCATCAACTAAATTGCTTTGAAGTAAAACACAAAGTTTTATCTTCTCTGTCTCTAGGCAGGATCTCAAGGGTAAACAGAGTTACCTTAAACTGAGCTACCGGTTACCGGAGTTAATGGCTTAACCTAAGTTAGTGATAGGAATGAGGGTCGGAGACCATTTGTGATTGCTGCAGCTGGAATGCTTATCACAGCATCTGAGTTCTGGCCAGTTTTTTCATTACTATTGAGCAGAGCCAAGGGCGTTTAGACAAATTATTAGAGAGTTTATTTCCACGGACTCAATTTCTTTCATAGTCCTGATCTCACATCACCAGAGCAATTCGTATAGAGAGTTAAAAGAATACTAGAAGAATAATAGTTATGAAAGAATATAAAAAGTGGAGAATGCTTTTGGCCAGCGACCACACCTTTTCTCGGGGCTTATTTCTCACGTTGAGATTTTGCCTATGGACTGCATGAATAAGAATTTACATGCGGATGCCGAGAGGGCGTGGCTTTTGCTGGTATCTGCAGGATACAACATGCTGGGACTTGGAATATGATTCCTCTTGGGATGTGAACTATCAGTAACCCTCATGGGGCTATTTTTATGTTGGTGATGTTTATAAAAAGCATTTGCCACCACGCCCGGCTCTATACATACATTTTAGATAGAGGGAGAGATGTGGAAAAACACCCGGGCTTTAAAGCAGTTAAATTTTATTTATTTATTTATTTATTTATTTATTTATTTATTTAATTTGGTGGTACTTGGGTTCCTGGAAGCCTTTATGCCTCCAGGCTACACTCCTAGACCTATTTTTTATACTTTTTTATTTGGAAACAGGGTCTCTTAAGCCAGTGCAGCTGGCTTCGAACCTGTGTGATCCTCCTGTCTCCGCCTCCCAAGCCCAGGGATTACAAGCATGTGCCACCACGCCCGGATTAAAGCAATTAAATTTAAATTAGTGAAACTCTGTTTCAAAATTAAAAATAAATCAGGTGTGGTGGTGTACCTTATAATCCTGGTACCTGGGAGGCTGAGACAGGAGGATTGCCGGTTCTCAGCCAGCCTCAGCTACTTAGTGAGGCCCTCTACAATGTAGTGAGATCCTGTTTCAAAATAAAGAATAAAAAATACAACTGGAGTGTAGCTTAGAAGTAGAATGGTCCTGGGTTTGATCCCCAGTAACACACACACACATACCCCTCTGAGCTTTTATGGCGAGGACCCAGAAAATGAAACACCAGTGTCCACCCCAACACTTCTGTGCTTGATTGAAGGAAAGATTCTCTTGCAGCCTCATTTGGTCACAATCTACTCAAAAGAGTAAAACATGTGTTTTATATGTGGAGATTTTCTTCTAGATCCTACATTACCCAAGTCAGCACCCCATGATGCCAGCCATGGTCATGGAACATCAAGCACTTTGGGAAAGTGCCAGCACAAGTCTGTGTTCCTGACTGCAACCACCAAAGGCATTTGAATGATACAGACCAAAACAGGCATATAGACCTTCTCTCTCTCTCTCTCTCTCTCTCTCTCTCTCTCTCTCTCTCTCTCTCTCTCTCTCCCTTTTTGGCACATCTAGTCAACACATAAATCCAATACTACATTCTACCAAGATATATTTCAAGTCAATTCGTTGTGTTATCTTTAACTCTACCACTTTTTTTTTTTTGAGTCTGAGGATGAAACCCAAGGCCATTCAACCTCTGAACTACATCCTCTGCCCCATTTTTTATTCTTTAATCTGAAACGGGGTCTCACTAAGTTACAGAGGGCCTCACTAAGTAGCTGAGGCTGTCTGTGAACTGCGATCCTCTGGTCTCAGCCTCCCGAATGCTGGGATTACAAGCGTGCGCCACCATGCCTGGCAACTCTACCACTTTTTCGGCTTTGAACCTTTATTTCCACAAATTCCCCCTGAAGTGTCTTCACTGAGTGCGTTTTGAGGTCCTAGGCCATTTCCCCCACCATTTTCAAGTGGAGAAAAATCTTCCAAGTTGAAATTTGTGGCAGGTATCTGATTGGTAGAGTTAGTCCACCATGAGTTGGCCTTGAGACCGGATATTACTGTTCTTTTGATCTCTTTCCCAAAGGAGATCTTCAATACCTTTATTTAACTTGTCTTTTTAATCTCTGAGCATTGATTTCCTCATCTGTAAAATGAGGTTAGTATTAGTACCTGCTGGATAAATTTGTTCTAAGGACAAAGTTAGTAGATGCAAAAGTATAAAGATAGTTCCTGGCACAGTGAGTATTCAGTATATGTTTAGTCTCATTATTGTTCTCATCCTGTTGCTTGGGCAACACATAAAATTGTTCCAACTGTACTTGGCCTTTCTAGTAATAGGACAAATCTCAGTTAAGCATCATTGTTATACTTAAGTCTAGGTCAGGGGTTAGCACACTGTGGCCTGCTAGGCAAATCCAGCCCAGTGACTGATTGTAAATAAAGTTTTATTGGCACAGAGCCACATCTTTCATTTACATAATGCCTGTAGGTGCTTTCATTAAACAACTGCAGAGCTAAGAGGTTGGGATGGAGATTGTGAACCACAGAAGCTTAAATGTTTACCATCTGGCCCTTTACTGAAAAGGACCCTGAATTCTGGTCTAAGCATTCGGTATTTCCTTTAAGTACTAGACAGACTCCTGGAAAATGGTGTTTAAGTGCTGTTTTTGTAAAGCACTTTTATTTGTGATACAATGTCATAACCAAGAGACACTCATGTTGTTTTTCCACTTTCTCAGGGAGAAAAAGAATCAACTCTATAAAAAAAGGCAGAAAAAGAGGTAAAAAGACATGGCTAACAGATTTTTATGACTAAGCGTCTAAATTCTTATTCTGTACTGAGTGATAAATCAGTTTTCTTAAAAATCTCAAGGAGCCCGTTCCAAACATTAGGATCTTCATCAGCACTGAACAATTTTAACAACATGACAATGGGTGAGAATTCCCACTCCATTGATAAGCTAGTTGACCTGGGAGACCCCAGGCTCCCTGGACCTACACCTCCCTTCACTGTGCCAACAACGTTTTAGGGATTATATATAAAGGAAAAATATAAAGTGTGGACCCACATGCCATTTAGCAGACCTTTTTCTTGCCTACGTAGAAAGCCATGGACTGTGCTCAGAAGGGAACACTAGTATGAGAGCATGTGCCTAGACTGCTTTTGACTGTGTGACTTTGGCCTATTATTTGCCATTTTTGACTCAATTTCCTCATCTATAAAGATAATTTCCTCATCTATAAGGATAATTTTCTCATCTCTTGTTTCCTCACCTCTAAAGATACGGGAGAGGGTTTGGAGTGAATTACACCGAGCGCCCTGTTAGACTCCCTCCAGCTTTGGTAGTCTGCGTCCTCTGTGCCCACCGGGAGAAGCCCGGCTGGGTGTTTGATGCATCCCCCAAGCTTGGCCAGAAGCTCGTTCTAAGACCTTCAGTACCGAGTTCAGTGGAATCAAGTCCCCAGAGCTACTCTGTGTGGGGTGCAGGGCTCCCTAAACAACCTGACGTTTTTTCGAGCGCCCCCATCTGAGCCACTGAGAAAACTCAGTCAGGGAAGAAGTAAAGCAAAGCAGAGGCTGAAAGAGACAGACACCAGCCCACGGGGTGCCCGGCAACATCTCGCTCTGTTCCCCAGTCGATGCCTCTAATGGGGAGACCAGACTAAAACATGAAAGTTATTTTCTCCATCTGCAGAACTTTAAGGCCATAATACAACGGAAATCTCCCTTCAGAACACCAGGAGAACGCCATTGCGCAGCACAGTTGTAGCCAACAAGCTTGGGAGCTCAGCTCTGCCGCAGGAGGCTCTGTGTAGTTCAGTTGTAGAAGAGAGCACTATCTGTGGGCACTTAATCTTCCCCAAAAGAAAGGCCTTGAAATGGACTAATTCCTGGGGAAAATCCAGTGCATTTTAAGTAGCAAATGAGGGCTCTGGAGAGGGGTGGGGAACAAGTTTTAGAGGACGGTAGAATTTTTAAAAATAAAAATAAAGATAAAAACTTCCCTTCAGCTCAAAGAATTCCCAGAGAAGAAAATGTGAACTTTTGCCTTCCTGAACTCCCTGTGACGTGCGGTGTGGCCAAAGGGACCCTGTATAAGGAGAGACTGGAGCAGGGTGAGTTTCACGGTCTTCTTTTCAACTGGAGGAACCCACGTGGGCTTTGGGGAGCAGACACCTGATTCGGGGTTCTCTCTGCTGAGCTCCATCCAGGTTTGGTGGCCGGCCAGCAGGACTCGGGCTGGAGTCACACCCGCCCCCCGGGGTATAGGAAAGTGAAAGGGTACCAGGCAGTGTCAGCCAAGGGAGAGGCACAGGGCCAGGCCAGAGGACACCGGGAGCAGGCCAACGGGCGTCTCCTGCGGAGTCACAGAGGGTAACTGAGCTTCCCCTGCAACAGACTGTGGCAACACGTGCCAAGACAACACATTTTCTACCAGGGAAGTCAGCCTGAGCCTAGGAGCCCAGGCTTTGTCTGGTTTTGTTTTTTTTAATCAGAGGTTAATTTCATTTGCATCCTCTGCCTAGCATATATCAAAATTCCAGAGGGAAAATGGGAGTTTTGTATAAAACATTATTGCTTAGACAAAGAGCTGGGCACAGCAAGTTGCTCTTATCTGCTCAGGGAAAGGTACAACGGCTCCTCAAATCCAAATTCTCAGATACCAGCTGTTTTAGTCAGTGTTTTCACTGCAGTGACTAAAATACCTGCAAGAACAACTTGAAGGTGCAAAGGTTCATTTGAGTTCATGGTTTCAGAGGTTTCAAAGGTTCCGTCCATGGTTGACCAGCTCCAAGGCAGACACGTCTCAGCAGCGTGATGGAGAAAAGCTACTTAGAGATCATGGTGGCCAGAAACAGAAAAAGGGAGAGGAAGGGGCCAGGGACAGACATAGTTAGTCCTCGTGGCCACGCCCCCCAGGACGCACCTTCTCTGGCTAAGCCTCGTCTCTGAACCTTGCTGTCTTGGGGACATGTTTCCAACACATGAGCTTTCTGGAGGACATTTCAGACCCAAACCAAAACCACAGCCAAGGGCCAACCTTGAACATAACCCCTTCCAGAGAGTCTCAGGCCTGCTGTGTTAAACTTTTCTGCACAAGACCTGAGATAGCCTACAGCAATAATAGCATTTTTACACTTTTTAAAATTCATGAAATATTACCCTTCCATAGAGTCCATCTCCCCTTCCCCTATTGCAAGGGCCCACGATGCCCATCTAGCACCCAATTTATTCAACACCTGGGTAGAAAATGTACACATCTGAGAAATTCAACATCAGCTCTCACAGATCCATTCTTTATAACATCTGTTCAGCCTTCAGATAAGTAGGAAGATCATAAGATTTAGAATTAGAAGAAAAGCCTGCAATCAAGTCTCAGCTATCCCAACAGTACATTTGTCCATCTTTCATTGCTATAATGAATTACCCAAGGCAGGAAGAGATCACGTAACAAGACAAGAAGCCAGGCTGACTGGGGTCCCGTGATAACTTCCCGATTCCCTCCAAGGGCAGAAGCCACAGTGGTCCAGGACCTCCCACTAGCCCCACCTCTTAAAGGTCTCACCACTCCTCACATCACCACATCAGAGACCAACCCTTCAACACGGGAACTTGTGAAAGACACATTTGACCATATCAAAACACAACACGCATCCCTGTCTCTCTGACCCTGAACTTCCTCCTCTGCAACATGAGACTAATAAAAACTTCCCTCATCAGACTGTTGTGGGAAAAATGAGATGATAGACCTCAAATTCTTTGCAAATTATTATTGTTAGAGTGCAGAAACACATTCATCTGCCGTGGTGGATTCTCCCTCTCACGATACAGCGTAAAGGTTGGCCCTAAGACTCTCCTGCCTGTGTGTGATTTACCCTCTAGATGACGTTTCCATAATCACCTTTAACATCAAACAGCCATGAATTCAGAGCATGACAAGTGGCTGTCATTAGCCGGGGGAATGATGTTGCACAAGAGGAGAGAGAAGAGGCTGGAGTGGCAGCTTCCTGTGGCCATCAGGGTTCACAGAGCCCAGAGGGGCCTTGAATGCTCCTCCGCCTCTCTGAAACTCTCTGGCTCTCTCCTGGAGCACTATCCTGGAGCAAAGACGAGAAAGAATCCTATTTGTTATTTAGGGCCATTCACTTTTTTCTCTTTAATAGAGCGGCATACTCTTAAAAGGCAATGTCAGTGGTAATTATCTCCCTCTTACTGCATGAATGTCAAAGGCAGATACGTGAAGGACAGGGGGACCTTTCTGTTCCTGCCTCTCAGGCTGGGTGTGGGGTCCCTGATGTCTGAGAGATAACACACCACTTTCCTGAGGCTAATTCTGAGCCCCAGATGAGCCCCAGCCCCCACGTAGTGAGAGGCTGAGTATGGCGTGATGGGCAGAGAGCTCAGCTTGTCTTGGCCTTACAGGAATCCAGGAGAAGAGTATAAAAGGTGAGGACGGAAGGTGGTTCACCCCCAGAGAGTTTGAAGTTGAAGGAAAGAAGGAAGCATTCAAGAACTGGAAGATGAGTGTGCGCTGCCACGGATATCCCCTGAAACATCTGCTTGAGGTATTCCATGACGAAGGGGGCTTCCATTGGGATCCAGCTGCCATGACCCACCAGCACCAGGCTTGAGCGAAATTCTGCATCCAGAAAAAATTCATGAGTCCTGTCGCTCAGGTCACGATACATATGTTCTTATTAACGTGCCACCCAGGTGTTACCTCGGCTGGCTGATGTCAAAGTTCTATCCTCAAAGTGCATTAACTCAGATTCTTTTGGAGGTAGGACAGTCAATTGTGGCTGCGACTTTGCCACTAACTGACTGTAAAATCTGGTCACACGAAAGTCATTTAAATAGGAGGGGAAGGACAACCATGGTGTTGTGTGCCTATAATCCCAGGGCTTGGGAGGCTGAGACTAGAGGATTGCAGGTTCAAAGCCAGCCTCAGCAACATAGCAAGGCTCTCAGCAACTTAGTGAAAACTGTATACAAATAAAAGTAAAGTAGGGCTGGGGCATAGCTCAGAGATAGAATGCCCCTGGGTTCAATCCCCAGCACCACAAAAAATAAAAATAAGTAAAGAGGTCAAATGTGGTGGCACATGATTGTAATCCCAGGATTGGGGAGGCTGAGACAGGAGGATTGCAGTTTTACAGTCAGCCTCAGGAACTTAGTGAGACCCTGTTTCAAAAATTAAAGAATAAAATAGGACTGAGAGTGTAGCTGACGGGTAGAATGCCCCTGGGTTCATTCCCCAGTATTACAAAAAAAATAAATAAATAAACCAAGTTTGAGGGAGAAGGGAATCCTTAAATATTGAGGGCCAATGTTAAAAGTAACATCATACAGTTACCCATCTGAGAAGAACACATCTGTGTGGGTAAATCCAGGCTTGGGGAATATTTCAACACTTTCTTTTGATAAGCTCCCTCAAATGTATTCTTTTTTTTTTTTTGGTGGTACTAGGGATTGAACCCACCAGGGGCATTCTACTCCAGGCCACACCCCCGGCCCTATTTTTTATTTCTTCTTTTGAAACAGGGTCTCGACCAGATTGTGGAGGGCCTCACTAAGTTGCTGAGGCTGGGCTAGAACCTGCGACCCTCCTGTCTCAGCCTCCCCAGTAATGGGATTACAAGTGTGCGGCACCATGGCCGGTTCTCAGATGCATTCTTGAAAAAGAATATAAGTCAGTTGCATTTTGAAGCCGTCCTTTCTTCTTACATCAACCACCTGCTGCGGAGAAGCCGGACAGGTCTCTGTGGCAGATGAAGAAATGTCTTCAGACTCCACATACGATGTTCTTTCTGCCACACGTCCCAGGTGGCGGCTCCTGGTGGCGGTCTAACAATTTAAAAGATTTCCTTTGCAAATATTCAATGAGCCACGTTCAAAGCCACGACAGAGTGCCAGGTGTGAGCCCCTCGCCAGGACAGCGCCTTCCTCGAAGGACGTCCCCCGTGGTGCTGCCAGGCAGAGGTGGCAGCTCGGGTGGGAAGGTCGTATCTGGCTGTGAGTTGAGGCCAGTTTCCCAGGACAGTCTGCATGGAGCTGGGTGTTAAAGGAGCTAGTGCTGACAAGGATCAGTATAGCATGGGGCATTCTACATTCAGAAAGGCTGGCTAGCAAGGGAATCTCCTGCAAGTGCCAGAAGTTGGAAGTAATGAGGCTCAGAGCTGTCATGGGATATTGCAGAGATCATGAGGCCAGATGGAAGAGTCTAAATTCTTCCCTAGGTACTGGGGAAGCACAGGAAACAATCTCCATGGAGACACTTCGAATTCGAGTTGATTGTGGGACATCCAGGCAGAAATCTCTGGAAGGCAGCCAAGGATACCACGCTCCCCAAGGCAAAGCAAGGACCCATCGTCTGATTAATCTCTTATCTCTTTCAGAAAGGATATCTATCAGACCCACCAAGATCCAGAAAAAAGGTGATTAGCCTATGACCTCCTGCCCGTGTCTCCACTGTCAATTGTTGACTTTTTTTTTTTTTTTTTTTTGGTCTCTGTGGCTTTATGGTTTGCAACTGACCGACTACGATAAAATGTGATTCTATAATATGGTGCTACTGTGGTTACTGCTTTCAAACATCACACAACATGAGAGGCCAGGACTTCTCTGAGCTTTCAGACATGAGAGACAGATGTGGGAATAATTCTTAAAAATATTAAGCCGGGCATGGTGGTGCATGCTTGTAATCCCCGTGCTTGGGAGGCTGAGACAGGAGGATCGCACAGGTTCGAAGCCAGCCTCAGCTACTTAGTGAGGCTCTCAGCAACTTAGTGAGACCCTGTTTCCAATAAAATATAAAATAGGTCTGGGAGTATAGCCCAGCAGTAGAAAAGCCCCTGGGTTCCATCCTCAGTACCACCAAAATATATATCTATATCTATATATCTATATCTATATTTATATCTGTATATATATATAAAGTAGCCAGGCATGGTGGTATATGCCTATAATCCCAATAGTTGGGAGGCTGAGACAGAAGGATTCCAGGTTTGAGGACAGCTTCACAAACTTAGGGAGGCCCTCAGCAATGTAGTGAGATCCTGTTTCAAAATAAAAAATAAAATAGGCCCAGGGGCGTAGTTCAGATGTCAATGCCCTTGGATTCAATCTCCAGTCTCACACAAACACACACACACACACACACACACACACACACACACTCTCAGTTCTTTGAGGGAACTTTTTCCCCTATGACACACTTGAGAATATAGTGATTTGAGGTGGAAACACCCTGCGTGGCGGCTATGACAGTTTGGACGTGGTTTAAGAGTGTCCCCTAAAGATTGGTTGTTGAAATTCAGTCCCCTGGGAGGAATTAGGAGACAGAAGCTTAAACCAACCATGGTGTTGGGAGGGGGGCCCTTATAGATGATTAGGACGAGGTCCGGCCACAGCGTGGAGTACCCAGCACTGAACGCTGAGGGGGAGGGACCGGAGGAGAGAGACGTGCGCGCGCTGCCCGTCTGCGATGTGCTGCACTTTGTCACCTTGCGACTCTGCCAGAAGCCCATCACCAGATGCCCCCTGAACTGCGAGCTAAGTAAACCTTTTTTCTTTATGAGAAAAGTTACTCGTCCTTGAGTATCTTGTTATAGTAACACAATATGGACTCTGATAGCTGCCGACATGGAAACCCTTTACCTTTGTGGGGGGCCCTTTGGCCCCCAGAAGAGGTAGGCCTCACTCGGTTCAGGAAGGTGGATTCTCCTTCCAGGGAAGCCGGCTGTGGAGTTACTGCACCAGTGGTTTCCATGCTGCCTGGATTCTGGGAAAGGAGGCAAGACAGTCGATACCTCCTAGGGCCTCTCCAAGACCAGATGTGCGAAAGAACTAGGCGAAGGAAGGCGATGGGAGAATTTCCACTCTCCTAACCCCTGACACAGGCGATCTGAGTGTCTCTACCACCCCAAGAATCCAGGCTTCACAATGGTGGTTCTGGGGCTACCTACCCCACTGACTTCATGACTTGAGACTCACTGGGTTCTCTGGAGAAAGAGACATTATTTGATCAACTCACGAAGACTGGACATATCCACCCAGCCCCAGAGCCCAGGGTAGCTCGGTCTGGGCTGATCAGTTGAGCTGATATCACTCATCTCTCCATCGTAGGCACACTCTGTCCCCTGCGGGGTCACAGCTCCGAAGTGGGACCACCTTGGTTCTCAGAGGGCCTCTCCAGGCCCTGCCTTCCCCAGATGTGAAGCCCTGATGCCTGGGCTGCTGTCAGCCCCATGTGGCAGGTGCTTTTGGTGGCTTCTCTGCTTCTAAGCTTCCTGTCAAACATGCTGCTGATAGCTCAGGTGCTCTGGCCGGGGCGGTAGAAAAGTCCAAGGTGATCAATACTAGCTGCTAAGTCATTGCCTCTCCTAAGTGGTAACAGTGCTCATCTGTGTCTGTGCTTGTGTATTCATTCAACAAACATTCGTGGAACAGCTACCAAGTGCCAGGCAATGTGTTCGACCAATGGCAGAGCAACAGAGACCCAAGGACAGACCTCAGGGATTGCATGCTCATCCTGTTACTGGAAGAATAACTAATAGAGTGATGGGGTGGGAGACTCTGGGCCACACGGAGAGGGACAGAGAAGTGGCCGCCTCTCTGGGTGCGTCACCCTGGATGGTATGTCTACAGCCTCTCTGCTTCAGGCTGCAGGTAAATGATGAGGCAGCCATTGTCCAGATTGGAAGGGGTCCGAGTCATTTCCCAGATCTCCAAGGTCAGCGTGAGATCTGGGGTACAGGAGAGAGTGTGAAGGCGCAGGCTTCCAGGCAGAAGAGCGGGCTCCTGGGGCCTTGGACATGGTCTCTCTCTGGGACTGTCCCTGGGGGCCGCAGGAGGCAGCAGAGCCCTGCTCTGGGACACTTGCATGGCCTGCGGGACTCTGGCCCTGTGGTCCCTGGGGTCTGGGAGGTGAGCCCCCAAATTGAATCCCACTGTAGCTCCCCCAAGTGCACTGATACTTCCTAAATTATATAAAACCATTTGAGGGCCCCTCCTAGCAGGAGGACCAGTGGACTTTCTCCATCTCTATGTGAGAGGGGCCAGCCCCTCCTGCACAGCCTCCCAAAGATTCACCTTGAGTCTGGGAGCCAGGGAGTAGACTCTGCATTGAGCCGAGCTGCCACGGCCACATCATTTACTGTTCTTGGCCTCTAGTTAGATACGCAGGCCTATAAAAGGTGATGCGAAACCAGAAGGAGGGCTGTGGCATGGGTCCCTTAGGTGAGGAAGTCTGCCTGGGCAGGCGGTGAATGGAATCTTGCATTCTCTATTTACACTCAAACTTTCTCTCTTTCAGCGCCCAACAGTGGAGTCTTACAACAATATCTTAGTTGACCCTTATGTAAGTACCAGCCCCTGCTATGTCCCATGATGGCCTAGGCCTTTCTGGGCACATTTCCTGAGTCGTGGCTACTTTTCCCTGAAGCATGCTCACTGTTGATTGGAGTACGCTGCAGTGCCTGGTGAACAATGAATACCAGATGTACCTCTCAGGGAGGTGGGCCTGGGCTCGGGCATCTCCACTGAAAGCACCCTATCCATCTGTTTCCATGGGAACCCTCGCAGGTGCTGGTTTCCCCTCAGAAGTGGGTGTGGGAGGCAGAGTCCTAGACCACTGGGGTCTCTAGAGATGGAGCCTGAAGTGGGAAGTGGGAATGAGATGAGGAGTAAGCAGCAGAATTGCTCACCCCAAGAGTCCACTGTTACTCTTCTGAGGTGCTTCCAGAGAGTCGTGGTTTTCCAAAGCTCCCCTGGTGGTCTTTTTAGCACAGCCCCAGTTGTGAGCAGCTGTGGACCAATATGCCGTGCCCATCAGATCCTCCTGGAGTGCGGCAGGTCATGCTGTGGGCCCCACCCTGTGAGTCAGCAAGGACTTAGAGGGGCAGAGCCCAGGAATGTGCATTTCTAACAAGTCCAGGCACTGCTGATGCTGCTGGCCTGGGGAACACTGCTCTTGACACACAGGTCTCCCCGATGGCTGTGTACCAGAACCATCTGGGGACCTTTAAAATATATGATTCCCTTGGCCCCAACCCCAGCAAACTGAATTGAATTATCTGGTGAGGCCACCCAGGCATCTGATTTTTGGTTTTGTTTTGGGGCATGTGCTGAGGGTCAACTCAGGGCCTTGCATGTACTAGGCAGGCACTCTATCACCAAGCTACACCTCCCAGCCCTAAAAAAAATGTTAAAGCTCTCCAGGCGATTCTAGCCTACAGCAGGTCAGGAACCACTGTATTCCATTCCCAGCACTGCCATCAATCAATCAATCAATCAATCAATCAATATAAATAGACATACCTCAAGTTTGCAGCCTTCCTCAACACTAGAACTTCAAGTACAGCATTTGCCTCTGCTAGTCACTCTTTCCCAGGGCTCACCTGCAGTATATTAATAGAATGATTCAGAAACCTTGGCCCAACAGCCTAAAAATGGTGGTGAGCGTCCATAAGTCTTACCTGTTATGACAAAAAGGAAAAAAGTGTTAGTAGAAGGCCCAGGCCAGACAACTGCAGGAGCTCTGTGGGATGTGCCCGAGGGTGTGGGTAGCAAACAGGCCACTCAGGTTTTCCTGAGTGGGTCAAATAGGTTTGGCAACCTGGAGTTTCCTCATATATGTAACTTCTGTGTCGCCTCTTACATTAAATTCACAAGATTAGAGAAATTATAAATTACAATTAAGTTTACCTCTCATTGGGCTCAGGGGTGATATTAGTAGTGATTGCTAATGATTTTTAACTCAAATAACAGGGCATTTTTCTTTGGCCAATAATCCTGTATGTAAGATCTCTGCACTCTTGTAGCAGTAGACCTTCCAGAAGAACTAAGAATGAGGGGAGATATTTAAAAATGAGACTCAAAAGGACTGGTGAGGACTGGATCCCGGAGCTGGAGACAGGGAGAAATCAGGGTTCACATCTAGGCTCTGGGGGATGGAGGGTGGTTGGGGAGATGAGCATAAAAGAGAAGTAGGTTGGAGATAGGAAGGCAAGAAGTGAGAATTGTGCCCTGTGTATTAGTCAACTTTTGCATCACTCTGACCAGGATACATGAGAAGAGAGCAGAGGAAACGCTTATTCTCATGCACTCAGAGGTTCAGTCCATAGTCAACTGGCTCCAAGGCAGGAATATGATGGTGTCGGAGCGTGGCAGAGAAAAAGCTGGTCAGGGCAGCCAGGACCCAAGAAAGAGCAGGGAATGGACCAGGACGGACACAGTCCTCCGGCCACGTCCCACCTCCCTACAGTTGCCACCCAGTAGGCATTCACATCAACACCCCATGAATGGATCGATCCATGGATGAGGTAAGAGCCCTGACTCAATCATTCCATCCCTGGACACTGCTGCGTTACCAACACATGAGCATTTGGGGGACATTTTATTACCAACCCACAACATGGCAGAATGGGTGATAGATGGACTCAAAGACAGCATACTAAAGAACATTAAGAGCAGGGTTTGGATAGTTGGGGGCTCAGAAGGAGGCCAGGACACAGGTCTAAAGGCCCAAGGACATACGTGGTGTGTTTGGCTGTGTGACAAACTGTGCTCATAGAGAAGCAGGAGATTCGTAAAGGCTGCAGGACAGAGCCCTGGTCTGACCCACAAAGACTTTCTCCCCAACTTTGTTCCAGACCAAAATGGCTTTTTCTAATTATCTCCATTCAGTGTTGTACCTTTTTACTTTGAGGAGAGAGATTAACAAGTGTCACCTTTGGTACGTGCAAAGGACACACGGTCTAGAATCCTAACATGTCAACCTTCTGGAGTCTCAAGTGATGTCGTCATCATTTCTCTTCTAGCCAGAAAACTCCAACGAATGTGAAGTGTGCTGCCAAGGGGGGCTGATGTTTTGCTGCGATACTTGTCCAAGATCTTATCATGAGAACTGCCACATCCCGCCTGCGGACGCTAAGAAGTGAGATGCAGTCCTTCTGCCCTTCCTTCTTCTGTGTTAGCTCCTCCCACCAGGTGCACACATCTTCACGGTGTCTGTCTCTGGTCACCTGTGTGTCTCTGGTCACCTGTGTCTTGATGCAAAAGGAACATGATCTTCAGCATCATCCAGAGCTATTTCATAGTGCTGTCAGCAGCATGAAAAAGTTTCTCCAAGTGTCTTTCCCACCTCCCTACTTGGTTCCTGTACCATATGGGGTCTTGACACCATACACTGGCTGCAGGTCAGGCAGGTACCACTTGCTGTGGGAATGTCACACAATCGATAACACTGGTACTGTCCATCCTCGTAGTGGACCAAGCCAGCTGACTCTGGGCCACAAGGCACATAATAAGACCTGTGAACTCTGTGAGTGTGAACTCCCCAAGGTACTTCTTTTGTGGTGAATGTATCTGAACAGAAGTGACAGTGTGCACACCATAGATGTCGAGAAGGTGTTCTAGTGAGTGATGTCATGGAGAGAATTACAGTGACCAGGAGAGTGATCTCTATCAGGAATGTGTCTGTCCTGTGAGAACAGAGCATTGCTTTTCTGTGATGGGAAGAGTCTAATGTGGTCCACCTACTCCAAGGACACCTCTGAGGGAATCAACCAAAGCCTCTGCTTTTGATTGGTTGGGAAATCTACAGAGGTGGAAATGGGTCCACTCTTTGGTCCAAACCACATGTGTTCTCACTGCTGCATGATGGCTCCCTGAGATGGGCCCCTTGAGCAGATACTGGGAGGCCAGAGAGAAGCTGACGTCACTTGGACAGGTCATCTTGTCCACTGATTATTGAGAGCCTCCCAGTGTGGGGACCCTGATAGAGAAGGTTAGAGAATGACTCCTGAGGCGAGCAGAAGGGGTCTGACACCCTGTCAGTAACTTTCCTTCCAAGAAGTTTCTTCAGTGTATACACATTCGAGGTCCAGGTCTGACAATGGCAGATGAGAGCATGCCCTGTCCTGTGCTCTGTGTTTATTCAGCAAAGCTGAGGAACCAGAGCTGGTTTCCTGATTTTTACTGTGGTCTGATCGGCTCACCAAAGTCCAAGACTGTTGTGCTTTAGGAAATAAGTTCCAATACTTGATGAGGGCAAAGAGAGCTCCTTATGAGCTCAAGGTGACTCATGTAGAAACCCCAAGCTTTGAGGTGGACCAGAGTCCATCCATCCATCCCTGGGACACAGACCATCACCCTATTATCACTACGGATGGAAGGGAGTGTCTTTGGCTTTGAGCCCAAATAGAGGTCCAGCATGGAGACCTCCAAGAGAGAAGCTGGGTGGAGATCTCCACCCCTTCTTGAGCAGGGGCTGTTGGCAGCCGTGGGGCCGGGGGCTGGTTCACAGGCCCTACCCTCACTCACCCATGCCTGACCTCTCAGGAACCCATGGAGTTGCATCTTGTGCAAGACAAAAGATATTCGGAAAAGGTGCCGAGGGAGCCAGCCGCGCCACCAGGAATCCGAGGTCCTGAAGAGGCGGATGCTTCCTGAGGAGCAGCTGGTGAGTCGGACCCCAAGTCCCCTCCTTTCTCTTCACACAGAGGAACACAGTCTTGCAGAAAGTGGAGTGAACAGTTCCCAAAGGCAAATCGCTGGCCCAGCTGTGCTTTGAGCACAAGACTTGTCACCAGAATTCATGCTCCCGAGAAAAATCCCCATTCTGTGTTCATTTCAAAGAGCGCAGAGGTCCAGGATTCCCATATTCTGTCTAGACCTACATAGGGGCTCTTTCTCTTCAAATTGCTTTTTGCTTAAAATTTTCCTCGTCTCTTGCAGATATGCGAGCTGCTCCTCTTGAAGGTCTATTGCTCTTCAGAAAGTGCCTTTTTCGCCCCAGAACCATACTATGTAAGTAACAGTGAGAAAGCGGGAAGCCTGTCTTTGTCAAATTAGTTATCTGGACCCCAGGAGTACCAGTGGCCATTCTCTTGGGCTTTGTTGATGGCGTCTGTGTTCAGGCTGCCAGGACAGATTATCACAGACCAGGGGACTCACGTACCACAGGAACGTACGTGTCACGGTTCTAGCAGCCGGTCACAGCACAGTCGGGGTCTGGTGAGGGCCCTTGGGGTCGCAGTCCCGCCTTCTCATGGTGTTCTCAGATCGTGAGAAGTGGATAGTGAGATAGGAGGAGCTCCCTGGAGGCTCTTAAGGGCTAATCCCACTCGTGAGGGCTCTACCTGCAAGACCTACTTCCTAATACATGCTACTGTGGGTTAGCGTTTCAACCTAGACATCGGATGGGTAGGGACACCAACATTCACCATGACAACGGGGCAGCGTGGAAGGATGACTTGAGCCATGGTAATGCCCCTCCCTCCTCGGTGTGTTCCTGAGCAGAGCCGGCAGGACTTGGCGGGCCCACGGGAGCACATGTGGCTGAACAAGATCAAGGAACGGCTGCACGGGAAGGCGTACCCCCGAGTGGAGGGCTTTGTGAGAGACATGCGCCTCGTTTTCCAGAACCACAAGGAATTTTACAAAGTGAGCTTCTCTTCCTGCTTCCTTTTTTCTTTAAGTCATATTACTGTCCATCTTCTCACATTAGGCAACTGTGATCGTTCTTCTCATCATGTGGCAAGCTTACAGAAGTCAAGTTTCTGGAAGTATTCTAAAAGCCCTCTGCTGCAGGTGGGAAAAACAGAGCAAACCAGGTGTCACTGCAAACAGGACCCAAGGACCTCTGTTTACTCACTCTGAACAGTCGATTCTGGCCCATGAAGAACAGCAGGAAAGACTGGGCACAGTGGTTCACGCCTGCAATCCCAGGACTTGGGAAACTGAGGCAGGATGGCAGGTTTCAGGCCAGCCTTCAGCAACTTAGCAGAGACCCTCAGCAACCTAGTGAGACCCTATTTCAAAATAAAAATAAATAAATAAAAGGACTGACGGTATAGCTTACAGTCTGAATGCCTCGTGTTCAATACCCAATACTAGAAAAAAAATTGACTGACTTGCTAAATGTCTGGCCAGAAATTAAATAGCAATATGCGGGTTGAACATTTCTGATCTGAAAATCCCAAATCTGAAATTCTTCAAAATTTGAGGCTTTTGGAGGGACAGCATGGCTGCTTGAGTGAAAAATCCCATGCCACGGAACTTTGTTTCATGCGTAAGTTTATTTAAATATATTGAATAAAATCATCCTCAAGCTCTTCATGTACGGCTTATATGAAGCACAAATAAAGGTAATTTTTAGCTTATTTTATTTTGGCATATTTGCAATGCACGTGCAAGTATTCCAAAATCTGAAAATCGAAACACCCGTGGGCCTCAGCGTTTGGATGGAGGCTATCCCACCTCCAGCGAGCTCTCTCTTTGCTTCTCTGTCTTCCAGATAAAGAGAAATAATCAAGTAATCGGGGAATGTAAACTCGTCTTGACTGAACATTGGGAATAGTCTAAATAATTATCTGAAACGCTGGGCTCACTGAAAAATGGCAATTACTGTCTTTGTTTTTGCTTTTGCAGGACCAGAAGTTCATCAGGCTGGGATTTACGATAGAGGCCAACTTTGAAAAGAACTTCAAAAAATTTTTTGCAATCCAAGAAACAAGCGAGAACGCTTGTCCACTGAAGGGCAGCTTTTCATTGATTTAGCCCCTCTCATTCCCCCGCTGGGGCCTCTGGCAGCTCGTGACACCACGCGCTCATCACTCACCATGCCTGTGCCAATAATGTCACATCAAGCTTCTTTTTCAAACTTTTGTTATTACCCGGGCAGTTCATTTGTTTTTCTAAATAAAGCTTAAAATTGTCTACCAAGTTCTCTTATTGAGTAATTGGGAGTGAAAATTCAGCAGTTTTCTTTTTTCTTTTCTTTTTCTTTTTCTTTTCTTTTTTTTTTTTTTTTGGTGGTTCTGGGGTTCCTGGAAGCCCTTCTACCTCCGGGCTACACTCCCAGACCTATTTTTATACTTTTTTATGTGGAAACAGGGTCTCTTAAGCCAGCATGGCTGGCTTCGAACCTGCGGGATCCTCCTGTCTCCCAAGCACGGGGATTACAAGCGTGCGCCACCACGCCCGGCACCACAAAACTCAGCAGTTTCCTAACTAGTTCTGTTTTTATTCTGCAATGCTGAATTGTTATGGGTATATGAAGTGATCTCCTACTCTAGATTTTCTAAGGAAAATGCAATTGTGTAAAATATCGACAATTTGTCTTTTACATTAAGTGGGTTATATTTAATAGTGAAAAAAGAAAGAAAAGATCCAGGCGTGGTGGCGCACGCTTGTAATCCCAGAATTCTGGAGGCTGAGACTGGAGGATCGCAGTTCATGGACAGCCTCAGCTACTTAGTGAGGCCCTCCGCAACTCAGTGAGACCCTGTTTCAAAATAAAGAATAAAAAAGGCCGGTCGTGGTGGTGCACACTTGTAATCTCAGCATTCGGGAGGCTGAGACCAGAGGATCACGGTTCGCAGACAGCCTCAGGTACTTAGTGAGGCCTTCTGCAACTCAGTGAGACCCGGTTTCAAAATAAAGAATAAAAAAAAATAGGGCAGGGGGTGTGGCTCGGAGGTCAAATGCCCCTGGGTTCCATCCCTAGACCCACAAAAAGAAAGGAAGGAAGGAAGGAAGGAAGGAAGGAAGGAAGGAAGGAAGGAAGGAAGGAAAAAAAATAGGGCTGGGGTGTAGCTCAGAGGTTGAATGCCTCTGAGTTTCATCCCCAGACCTGCAAAAAAAAAAAAAAAAAAAAAAGGAAAGAAAGAAAGAAAAGATAAATTGTTCCAAAGGCAGAGAACTCTCTCTCTAAACACCAAATACCACGTTCTCCTTTTTTTTCCTTGAGTATATGACCAGACCACATTTCCCAAAGACCAGTCCTGCTCTCATCCTTAGCTACTGCGTTATGGATTCCAGCCCTGCGAATGTGTGCAGAAGTAGGACGGGCAGTTCTGAAGCTGAGTCCATCATGTCAGCCACACCACCTGTTGGAAGAGTACAGCCCCCAGGCTGGCCAAAGAGGCTGGGCGTTAAGGCAGCGGGGCCGCCCTTCGTCACCTCGGGCCCCACGGGATCAAAGAGGAGAGCCGCCGTGGCGCCATCTCCATCCGAAACTTCCTTGGGTGCAAGAAACCAGCTGTCACCAAACCCGGGTCATCCCACATCATACGTTTACTTATTAGAGCAGACATCCCGCTCTGCCGTTACAGAGTGCACAAAAGAATTATCCAGAACCAGAATAAAGTTATTTTTAATTGGGAAACATACACCGCTGAATCAATCTTCTCTAGAAGCAAATGTTCATTGTGACATCACAAGTCCTTACTCACTGATGGGTATTTCGTAATTGCATTTTCAAAATGTAGGTTTGATATCCTACTTGGTTGCCTGCTTTTTAGGATCTAGAAAATGAAGTAGGGATGGTTAAAAAACAGGAACTAAGATATAAAATATTGTGAAGTCAGGTGATAACTCACATAGCAGACAGAAAGGTCATCATGTCACTTTGACAATCATGGCTATCTCTGCTTGTCTCATAAGAAAAGTGCAAAACAGACAACCATGAAATTGGATTTTGAATGATGAAATTATGAGTCCCGGTTCTACACTGAATTTTCTATGTTGACTTGTCAAGGACCCTTAAATGCTTACGAGTTTCAGTTTTCAAATCTGTAACACCAGCTCTCCTGCCAACCTCTTTAAGCTGTTGGATTTTAGTTGCAAAAGTAATTTTAAAAACCTCTATAATAAGGCAATGTTGTACTGGAGGATATCTGTTGATAGCTACAATCTGGGGTTTTGAGTAGCTAATTGGAAAAATACCTTTTTAGCAATAACTAAATAGCAGGACCACTTGTCTAGAAGATAAATCTCTCTGAGTAACCCACCAAAGCCCAAGTTTATAATTCTGTATTGGGTGATGGTACATACGAGGGTAATAAAAGACTGTGGCTTTCGTGTTCTGTAGAATATGGCCGACAAGGAGACGTGGAACTCATTACACCAATTCAAGATGTTAGCATCCACGGGCTTAAGGATATGCTGGCCTCATCTTTTCTCAATATTACTGTATGATTACACACATGTAGTCCACAAGGCCCACGTATTAAGTGTGAATTTATAATTTCTTTCCTTTCTGCATTTCTGAAGTGAAGGTAAAGAAAAATTTAAAAATGGAATCCTTGGCTAAGGTAGATCTAATTAAGAATAGTATCTGTGGGTAAAAATGGGAAGTCTCCAGCTGATAATCCTCAGTCCTAACTTCCTTATCTTGTCTAATTACTGGCTCTGGGCTCCCGTCTTCTGGGGCTTTTCTTTTTAAATGAGATCTGGAGAATGATCTCTTCTAAACACTACACAAGAAAGGAAAGTCCTCGGTGCTCTCTGGCTAGTCTCAGTGGGCGACAATGGAATAATCCAGGACTCTTCATGAGAAACCAAAAGTTACCTGGGAAACTCTCAAGATCCTCTGGGTCTGCTGTTTGAATTTATCTGATTTTAATGTTTCAGTCTCTAATACCAGAAACTGGGAACATCTCACCCACGTGGAGTGTCTCTGCTTAACCTTACTCTCTCTTCTTACACCTCCCTCTCCTTCCTTTTTCCTTTTCTGCTTGCCCTGCACGTTGACTACACTGCTGCCTCTGCTCCACCCATGAAGACCTCAGAAGCCATGCATAGAAGACGGCAAAACCTCCATCAGCCAGTCCCTGAATGGTGTGGAGCACAACCCCAGCGGCAAGTAAGCACCTCTGTGCCATCTACCACCCAAGTGTTCTACGACCGTGGGATAGGTAACCAAGAGGCTATGGAAGATGTCCAAGAAGAAGAGACACGAGACATAGAGTTGGTTGAGAAGCACTTACAGGGAAGAGTTGGTGGAGACAGGCTGGACAGGTGTTTCTCCAGGAGGTCCAGTGGTATGAGCTGGACAGGCGCACCTCTGCTGCCCGGGGTGCCTCCGGCTCCTCACCAGAGAGCGGCACCCCCTCTCCCTCTCCACAGCTGCCTGGGTCAGTATTTTCACCTCCAGGGTGCTCGGCTCTGCAAGGAGAGGGCATCTTTAAGTTAAACTGTCATCAGCCTCAGCTTGCTCTGCTCCATGTGTGGCCAGCACCTCAGGGTGCGGCTGTCCATGAAGAAGGCAGCTTTCTACAGATACTCCTAGCTGGCCCCAATCCCCAGCAAATACGGCAGAACAGCCAGTGCCCTTCAAGATGACATATACGGACACTCCAACCCAGGCTTCCTCTCACTGTTCCCTTGACTGGCTACATTCGGGGGAATAGAACAGGGAATTTAGGGATGTGGTGTTTAGTTACTCCCCCATATCTTTAAGGACAATACAACCGTACATTAATATGAAGATGAAATAAATCTCTTATTGTGTTTGAGCTGATGAACATTTGGGAGACTATTTCTTGCAGCAGTTACTCTACTTGACATCAAAACACACACAATAAAACCCCCAAAACAAAACAACAACAACAACAAAAAAAACCTGGTATTGAAGAGTCTGCCAAACAAACCTCTGAGATGGATGGCGTTGATTTCAGTCAGCTAACTGCCAGCGAGGAAAGACAACGGAGCTGGGAAGACGGAGCCCATGTCTGGCAGCAGCAAATCATTTGGCAGGACTCTGATATTCATATTTTGAAAGCATATCAAGAGCCTTTCAAATTAGAGACCTGAAGGAAAGAGATGAAAAGAGGGTGCTAATTATCTACAGATGGTAGGGTTGGTTGGGGTGGAAACCAATACATAAATTGAAGATATTGGTATGAATGGGTATGTGGTTTCTTTCTGACATCAAGTGTATGACATCTTTCTAATAACAAATATGCCATCCCAACACCAGTCACTTCTCTGATTTTTTAACACCAACAAAACATCCAGTTCAGTTTAGTTCTGACACCCAACACCCAGAGTCAGCAGGGACCCACATGTTTGGAGCACGGTCCCACAAGACTGACGCCATCCTTCAGAAACCAGCCACGGAGGGATGAAACTCCGCACCTGGCCAACTCTTATCGATCAAAAGTGAAGCACCGATGGGAAAGCCAGGGAATTTAGAGCCACCATATGGATTTCAGTGTGAGGGTCTTGTTCCAGGTGTTAGCAGAGACAGCCAGCCAGGGCTAGATAAGTCTCCTGGACAGGAAACGGTGTGCAGATGTGAACAGGTCACCTACATTTTAGCTAAAGTCTACAAATTTGGGGATCCTCGGGGCCCTTCCCTCCTCAGGTCAGAGGACTGGAATGATTCACAGACCTCAGAAAAGTTCTCTACGGAGGATTCCAGTTTTATGGTAAAGAACACAACTCTATTTCTATGGGGCCCAATGGCAGGGTGTGTACTGGGGGTAAGGAAGGGGCCGGGGCCCTGGCCTTTCCAGCCCCCCATGAGTCAACACATTCACCAACTCGGAAACCTCCCAAACCCTTGCTCGGACTTCTGTTTTCACTGTGCGCACACGATGGAGTGCACGCTCCTTGTTGACGTACTTAATTCTTACAGCCCTCGCTGCTCTTCCCAGAGGTCAAGCAGTAGGGCTGAAAGACCTAATCCTCTAATCATGCGGTTGCTTGTCAAAAGACACTCTTCTGAAGACGTGCCGAGGGTTTTAGGAGCTCTCTGACCGTGAATTTCTCTGCCCTCCCCACAGAAACTATAAGGCACACTTCTGAGTTAGGTCAGAGTCTCCTTGCAGTGGACACTAGTCTCTTCTGCGGCTATTCAGGTTCCTTGGAGCCTCCTCTTTAGACACCAATCATGTGACAGGCTGGACCCTCTCCTGCTCCGTCTGCACTGTGAATGCCTGCTCCATCTTACCCACGTAGATGCCAGCCATCATAAGCCTTCCCTGCTTGGACACGTTCACAGTTTTCTTGTGGAGTTCCAAGAGCCCCATCTGAGCCGCAGATCAAATGTTCTGTCTTTACACACATTGCCTTCGCATCTGAGACAGGATCTGAGGTTCTGGTTCTAACTCCAGGTTGGATGGCCCCTAGATAACATTGGGATTTCATAAATATGACATTGTGACATTATCAATAAAAATCTAAAGTTTTTATTTAAACACATGAATAAATTAATCAAATATCTGGGCTCAGAAACTATCTTAGGCAACCCATAAAGTGAAGACTCTGTTACTTAAACCCTGAACCCAGAGAAACTACAGAGGCAAAGATTGAAAATTTTGGCCGGGCGTGGTGGCACATGCTTGCAATCCCCGCGCTTGGAAGGCTGAGACAGGAGGACTGTGCAGGTTCGAAGCCAGCCTCAGCTACTTAGTGAGGCTCTCAGGAACTTAGTGAGACCCTGTTTCCAAATAAAATATAAAATGGGTCTGGGAGTGTAGCCTGGGTGTAGAAAGCCCCTGGATTCCATCTCCAGTACCACAAAAACAAAAAGACTGTAAATTTTGAGCAATCAGTAACACAAGAAAGCAGCCCTTGCAGCACATTTTAGATGGGCAAAAACAGCAAAAGACTCATGCCAGTCAATGGGACACACTAGCGCAGGACGAGGGAGCCGGGCGTGGCCGGGCCAGGCCTCGTAGAAAAGAGTGTTCATCACTTGCTGGGGGAAGCTGATTTCAGAAATCCAAGATGGCTCTCACCATCCCCTCCACTGTGTTTACCACGCAGGCATTCGGGATCCCTGGAGATGCCAGTCCAGACCCATCTGGAGCCGGCAGCCCCCCTGATTCCTGAGTTAGACTCTAGCCTGACAGGGGACCAGGTGATCTGTACCCCTGGCTGAGGGCCAACAGGCCACCTCACAGGTGTCCTCCGTGAGGTCCTGTGCACCTGGCGATGGCTTGCCTTCCACAGCCAAAGGAAGCCCGTGTTTGTCCCCAGAGCTGCCCTGCGCAGGGGCCCGCTGAGTTCCTGGAAGTCCTTTGTGGGTCTACACACACACACGCACACACACATATGCACACACCGCCGCCTCCCTCTACATATCCGTGGCTCCCCCTCGGCCTTCCTGCGAGGATTCCACGACTGCTTCGCCCCCCTGCCTCTTGCCCTTGGTCTCATTATTTTTGCTTTCCTGTTGCCTCTTTCTCTCTGCATCTATTTCTCTATTTTTTTCATCTATTTCTCTATTTTTGTTTCATCTCGTCCTCTATTTTTGTTTCTGCCTTTTTCAGTAGGTTCCCTGGGTAGCAGCACAGGGTTAAGAACATGGGCTCTGAGTTCACAATGCCCAGGTTCTCCTCACTCATGTGACCCAAGGCAAACTCCATACTCGGTCTCGATTTTAGTGTCCTCCTCTGTAAAACGGGCGCATGAGTCATCCTAGTCTTAAGTGGAGACCGAGCCCCAAATTCACCACGGCCGAGACAGACGCTCAGAGCGAGCCCCTGGGAGCGCAGCCCTGTTCCTCACTGTCCCTGGCCCTGTTCTACTCTTTCACTTCCTGCCTCCTTCCTGTTTCTCTCTCTCAAAACACTACGTCCTCTTTCCCCATCTCTGCCACTTCCTCTCTGTGTCTCTGTGTCTGCCTTTCTCCCAGAATCGTCCCACTCTTGGACAATGGATTCCATGTTTACATGGGCCTCTTATGCCATCCCCAAGGGGCTCCTCTTTGACATAATTGATAAGTCGGGTCCCTCCCCCACGTGATCTCAGCAGCGGGAACAGGAGGCGGAACCCCGGAAGCCAGAAGCGGAGATATTGCAAGACTCCAGGTGCCTCGAGACTCCAAACATCGCGAGACTACAGATGTCGCGAGAAAATCGGCATGCCTATAAAACATCGGCGCCTCGGATCCACCACGTGACTCAGCCCTCCAATCAGGATTATGCGCAACTCTCCAGACACATGGCCCTTTGCTTCCTCCCCCCACCCCCGCTGGCTGACTCCCCGAGGGTACTGGGGTTGGAGCCAAATAAAGCAGCAGTCTCTGATAAACCGGGTTGGTGTTTTTACCTCCCTCCTAAATGCCCTAACTCTATTTTATAGCCCATCATTCTGAGCCCTTCCGGCTTCCCGCTGAAGTTCCCTTACGGAAACTCATACTCCATCCTCAGATTCCTCGTCCACCCCCGAGACCATGGGGCAGAAAGCCTCTCTGCCGCCTCCTGATCACGTGCTTGGGTTCTGTGGGGAATCAGGTCATTCTGGAATCAAGTCCACTCATCTACCTCCCCAGCGCCCCCCTGGCATCCCCAACCCAGCCTCAGTCAGTCCCACTTTGGGACCTCAGTTCTCTGGCTCTTTTTTTCTCTGAATCAACTAAAAAACCAATTTTCACCCAGTCATAAGTTCTTCTCTTGTAGCTTGGCTGAGTGCTGAACATTTTTGTTTTTTTGGCCTGTCTTCTTTAACACTTTTCTGGGAAAAATAATTGTCTTGGAGCACTGAACAGAGGAAAAAATTAATTAAAGTTTTCAGGCAGGATGTCAGGAATAGCACCTCACACGTACATGGACGGAGCATCTGTGAATCCTTGTATTTCAGCGGGGGCTGGGGGGGGGCTAGCCCTTGGGTGACTACATAACTACATATCAGTGGCTCATAACTCAAAATATAGTTTCTTCCTTCCTCTGGGGCAACAGAGAGAGAGAGAGAGAGAGAGAGGGAGAGGGAGAGGGATAGAGAGAAAAGACCAAAAACAAAAACCACTTAAACCCTATGGGTGATAAATCTTTCAGATTTTAAGCCCAAACTATCCAGGCCCAGTTGACGTCCCTCATGAACTTTTGTGTGTATGCGGTACTGGAGATCAAACCCAGGGGCATTCTACCTCTGAGCTACACCCCCACCCCTATTTTTATTTTTTGTTTTGAAACAAGGTCTCACTAGATTGATGAGAGTCTCACTATTTGCTGAGGCTGTCCTCAAATCTATGATCCTTCTGTCTCAGCCTCCCATGTAGTGGGATTACAGGTGTATGTCACCATACACAGCACTCATATATTCTTTAAAATACATTTCAAAAAGAACATTACCAAACTCACACAAACTTTCAATGAATAAATGATATATCACAACTTGTTATAGAAGAAAAGCATATCCTGATACAAAAACCCAACAAAATACTGACTGTGAAATAATGTTAAAACATACTTAAATTGAGAATTTTGTTCATCAAAAGGTGCTATTAAGCCGGGCATGGTGGCACACGCTTGTAATCCCCGCACTTGGGAGGCTGAGACAGGAGGATCGCACAGGTTTGAAGCCAGCCGCGCACGCTGGCTTAGGAGACCCTGTTTCCAAATAAAAATATAAAATAGGTCTGGGAGTGTAGCCCGGAGGTAGAAGGGCTTCCAGGAACCCCAGTACCACACACACACAAAAAGGTGCTATTAAGCTGGGCATAGTGGCACACATTTGTAACCGTGGCATTTGGAAGGCTGAGACAGAAGGATCCTGGTTCTCAAACAGCCTCAGCTACTTAGTGAGGCCCTCAGCAACTCAGTGAGACTTTGTTTCAAAATAAAGAATAAAAAATTGGGCAGGGGGTGTAGCTCCAAGGTAGATGTAAAGAGAGTCACAACACACATTAAAACACACACACACACACACACACACACACACACACACACACACACACATATATATGTACACATATTTATTTATTTATTTTTATTGGTGCATTGTAATCATATATCACATTGGAATACAAGACGTGAGAGATTATACAAGCACACATCATCCAATTAGCCCTCATCCAGCCCCATCCCATTCCCTCCCCCTCCCTCAATCCCAGGCTTGTTTGGTGATTAACTTTGATACATTTGTTTATGTACCTCCTGCATTTCAAAGAGGCTCCATCCTCCCCTATTCCATACCCTCTGATTGGTCACCTTAGTTGCTTCACTATAGGGCCCTTTCTATAGCTCAACCACTTCCTGTTGCCCCTTTCCTCCTAGTTATTGCTGATTAGGGGAAGCATCTGGTTTTTATTTTCTGCAATATTTCTCTGTGCATGCCGCAATGCAAGTACCGATCCCACTCTTGACGGCCCCAGTAGTGGCCTGGCTACCCAGTGGACTGATCCAGACCTCGCTGACTGAAGCAGCGGCCTTGCCTCATGGGACGCCCCGATTCTGGTCTCGCTGGCACTGACACTGGCCTAAACCCTCAGCTGGTTCTGATCCCAGCCTCGCTGGCCCCAGCACCGGCCTAGCCTCAAGGCAGGCTCTGATCCCAGCCTTGGAAGCCCCAGCTCTGGCCTTGCCTCATGGCAGGCTCCGATCCCGGCCTCGTTAGCCCTGGCATCGGCCTAAGCCCTCAGCAGGCTCCGATCCCGGCCTCGGAGGCCCCAGCACTGGCCTTGCTTCACGGCAGGCTCCGATGCCAGCCTCGCTGGCCCCGGCATCGGCCTAACCCCTTGGCAAGCTCCGATCCTGGCCTCAGAGGCCTCAGTAGCGGCCTTGCCTCACAGAAGGCTCCGATGCCGGCCACTGGTCCCGGCACCAGCCTAACCCCTCGTCAGGCTCCAGCACTGGCCTTGCCTCACGGCAGGCTCCGATCCTAGCCTCACTGGCCCCAGCATCAGCCTTGTCTCGCGGCAGGCTCCAATGCTGGCAACTGGCCCCGGCATCGGCCTAACCCCTCGGCAGGCTCTGATCCCAACCTCGGAGGCCCCAGTAGTGGCCTTGCCTCACAGCAGGCTCCGATGTCGGCCATTGACCCTGGCACCAGCCTAACTCCTTGGCAGGCTTTGGTCCCTGCCTTGAAGGCCCCAGCACCAGCCTTGCCTCATGGCAGGCTACAATCCCAGCCTCACTGGCCCCAGCACTGGCCTAACTTCTCGGCAGGCTCCGATCCCGGCTTCAGAGGCTCCAGCACCAGCCTTGCCTCACGGCAGACTCCAATCCCAGCTTTGCTGTATTCGCCGCTGGCCTCACCCCTCAGCAGGCTCCAATCTGAGCACCCTCTTCACCCAACCAATTGTCCCACGTTCTCAAGGGTGCGTGGTGGTAGCATTCTACCTCTGGGGTTATTATTTCAAGGTTCCAAGTGTAATGCATCAGATCTCTGCCTCCCCTGAGTACTGGCCACTGCCATTGCCACTGCCTCCACCATTTCAAATCCTTCCCAAGCTCTTTTTCCACTCTGAATGTTGTCCAGTGCTCCTAAGCATGCGCAACAGTAGCATTCGACATTTGGTGTACTTTCTCAAAAAAAATGAGGTTGGTAGGATCCGATTTCTGCTTCTCCTGAATACAAGTCTCCACCGCCATTGCGGAGACCACTTCCAACACCGCCTTTCTCCTTGGTCTCCACTAAACTCTCTCCTTACAGGTGATGTCCAAGATTCTTAACAATATAGAGAAATAGTAGTCCTCCTTCACGGGGAATTTTTCCATAAGTTCCAGTTCATTTGGATAAGTTTTGTCTGCATCTCCAGTATCCTGGCATCTGCCATGGCCTTCTTAACCCCTCTCTGATATTTTTCTTTTTTCTTTTTCTTTTCCTCTTTTTTTTTTTTTTTTTTAAATAAGAGAAGACAATATGTGTGGTTTGAGGAGGTAGTTGGATCAGGCACTCAGTAGCACTGTGACTCGGCCGGGTTTCCCCATGGGTCCAGTGTGCTTCACACGACTCTGCCTGGGGCCCAGAGTCCCACAACCCAGACCCCAGCTGTTCCGGGGTCCGGCGTGCCCCGCGCGACCCCTGCCTGGGACCCGGGGTCTTACTGGGCCTGGTTTCTCCAGGGGTCTGGCGTGCTACGCATGGTCCAACCTCGGCCCCCTAAAACATATATAAAGAACACAAAGTAATTTCTAAGAACACAAACTATCCCAATTTTTATTTTTTTATTTTTTTATTTTTTATTTTTTTTAATTTATTTTTTATTGGTGCAATGTATTCATACATCATAGTGGTATAAAGAAAATACTTTTGTAGACATACATGCACATCTCGCCCAGTTAGCCCCTACCACGATCCCCACCCCATTCCCTCCCCATCCCTCCTTCCCACGCTTGGCTTACTGGTTGACATCTAGTATTATAGCAATTTATACAATATTAACATTGATAATCTCACATAACAGTTTCATTTGTCTGGTACCAAACTTTTGATGACTTAAAGATAACATTTCAATATTTCTTTTTGCTTTCTTTCTTACCAGAGAATATTTTTTTCTTTTTTTTTTTAGGTGAAACTATCATACATTTATTTATTTATTTTTTAGAAAAAATCTATCCTGATATGGAATATGGACTCTAGATACCCAAAACAGTCTCAAAGAAGAACAAAGCTAGAAGATGTATATTTTCTGATTTCAAACCATATAAAGCTACAATAATTGAAACAGTGTAGTACTGTTCTAAAGGCAGATATATAAACCATTGGAGCTAAATAAAAGCCTAGAGATAAATTCTTCCATACATTGTCAAGTTATTTTTGACAAGGTTTCCATGAACTTTTGGTGGAGGAAATACTAGTTTTTTAACTAAATATTGTTGAAAAATAATAATAAATGAAAAAGAATAAACTTGGACCCTTACCTAACACATATACAAATATTAACTCAAAATAGATAAAAGACCTAAATATAAATCTTAATACTATAAGCTTTTAGAAGAAAATCTGGGTCATAAAACCTCAAAACATTGAAATTGGAAGTGATTTCTTGGATATGATTTCAATGGCACAGGCAACAAAAGAGTAAATAAACTCCCTAAAAAATAAAAAAAATATTGTATATCCAAAGACAATGTAAACAGAGTTAAAAGTTACTGATTTTCTTCCAAGAGTTCCTCCTATGACCCATTTCTCCCTAACTCTCACATATTAGGGAAAGCATCTGATTTCTTATTTTTTGTGACTGACTAATCTCACTTAGCATAATGTCCTCCAGTTCCATCCATTTCCCTGAAAATGATGTAATTGAGTTTTTTTTGATGGCTGAGTAAAATTCCATTGTGTACATATCCCACAGTTTTGTAATCCATTCATCTGTTGATGGACATCTTGGCTGGTTCCATAGTTTGGCTATGGTGAATTGTGCAGCTATGAACATAGATACACATGCATTAGTTTAGTAGTTTGGTTTCTTTTCTTTTGGGTAGATACCCAACAGTGGTATTGCTGGATCAAATGGAAGATTTGTTCCCATTCTTCTGAGAATTCTCCATACTGTTTTCCAAAGTGGTTGCACTAATTTGCAATCCCACCAACAATGTCTTAGAGTTCCCACTTCTCCACATCCTCACCAGCATCTGTTGTTGTTTGTGTTTTGAATGATGGCCATTCTAGTTGGAGTTAGGTGAAATCTCAGGGTAGTTTTGATTTGCATCTCTCTGATTGCCATGATGTTTAGCATTTTTTCATGCATTTATTGGCAATTTGAATTTCTTCTTTTGTGAAGTGTCTATTTAGTTCATTTGCCCATTTTGTTATTGGATGCTTTTTTTTCTTAGTGTTGAATTTCTTGAGTTCTCTGTATATTCTAGATATTAGTCCTCTATCGGTGGTGTAGGTGGCAAAAATCTTCTCCCATTCCGTTGGCTCTCGATTGAGGTTCTTGATAGTTTCCTTTGCTGAACAGAAGCTCTTCAGTTTCATGCAATCCCATGTATTGATTCTCCTTTTAATTTGTTGTGCCTTTGGGGTCTTGTTGAGGAAATGTTTGTCTGAGCCTATGTGTTGTAGTGTTGGACCTATGTCCTCTTCAAGGAGCTTCAAGGTCTCTGGTTTAATTTCCAAGTCTTTGATCCATCGTGAGTTGACTTTTGTACAGGGTGAAAAAGTGGGATTAATATCCAATTTTCTGCATATGGTTAACCAGTTTTGCCAACACCATTTGTTGAAGAGGCTATCTTTTTTCCAGTGTATGTTTTTGGCCCCTTTGTCAAAAATCAATTGGCTGAAAGTGTGTGGACTTGTTTCTGGGTCTTCTATTCTGCTCCATTGGTCTATATATCTGTTCTTTTGCCAGTACCATGCTGTTTTTATTACAATGGCTTTGTAGTATAGTTTAAAGTCAGGTATTGTGATTCCTCCTGCGTGGTTTTTGTTGCTGAGAACTACCTTGGCTATTCTGGGCTTTTTGTTATTCCAGATAAATTTAAGGACTGATTTTTCTATGTCTGTGAGGAATGATCTTGGTAGTTTAATGGGCATTGCATTAAATCTGTAGATCACTTTTTGGAGGATGGCCATTTTAATGATATTAATTCTGCCAATCCATGAACATGGAAGGTCTTTCATCTTCTAAGATCTTCTTCGATTTCTTTTTTCAGTGTTTTATAATTTTCTTTGTAGAGATCTTTTACTTCCTTGGTCAAGTTTATTCCTAGGTATTTTATTTTTTGGTGGGAGATCCTGAGTGGAAGTGTTTTCTGAATTTCTTTTTCAGTGGATTTATGGTTGGTGTACAGGAAAGCTTCTGATTTTTTAAGATTGATTTTGTATCCAGATACCTTGCTGAATTTGTTGATCAGTTCTATAAGCCTTTTGGTTGAGTTTGTTGGGTTTTCTAAATATAGTATCATGTCATCTGCAAATAGTGAAAGCTTAAGTTCTTCTTTTCCTATTTGTACTCCTTTGATTTCCTTTTCTTGCCTTATTGCTCTGGCTAGAGTCTCTAGTACTATATTGAAGAGAAGTGGTGATAGTGGACATCCTTGTCTCGTTCCAGTTTTTAGGGGAAATTCTTGAAGTTTTTCCCCATTTAATATGATGTTGGCAGTGGGCTTATTGTAGATTGCCTTAATAATGTTGAGATATGTTCCTTCTATTCCAATTCTCTGCAGTGTTTTTATCATAAATGGGTGTTGAATTTTATCAAATGCTTTTTCAGCATCTATTGAGATGATCATGTGGTTTTTGTCTTTGATTCTGTTTATATGATGAATTACATGGATTGATTTTCGTATATTGAACCAGCCTTGCATCCCTGGGATGAACCCTACCTGGTCATGGTGAATGATTTTCTTGATGTGGTTTTGAATGCGTGTTGCTAGTATTTTGTTTAATAGTTTTGCATCCAAGTTCATCAGAGATATAGGCCTGTAGTTTTCCTTCCTTGAACTGTCTTTATTCAGTTTGGGTATTAGTGTGATGTTGGCTTCATAGAATGTATTTGGGAGAGTCCTGGTTTTTTCTATTTCCTGAAATAGTTTGAGTAGTATTGGGATTAGTTCTCCTATAAAGGTTTTATAGAATTCACTTGGGAAACCATCTGGTCCTGGGCTTTTCTTTGATGGTAAGCTCTTTATTGCTGTTTCAATCTCTTTGATTGTTATTGGTTGGTTTAAGTGTTCTATATCTTCTTGACTCAGTTTAGGAAGGTTGTATTTATCTAGGAAGTTGTCGGTTTCCTCCAGATTTTCCATTTTGTTGGAGTATAGTTTTTCAAAGTAGTTTCTGATAATCCTCTGGATTTCTACGCTGTCAGTAGTAATGTCTCCTTTTTCATCCCTTATCTTCATAATTTGGGTTGATTCTTTCTTTTTTTTAGTTAGGTTGGCTAGTGGTTTATCAATCTTGTTAATTTTTTAAAGAAACCAGCTTTTGGTTTTGTTGATTTTCTGTATTGTTTTTTTATTCTCTATTTCGTTAATTTCTGCTCTAATTTTAATAATTTCCCATCTTCTGCTGGCTTTGGGGTTCAATTGTTCCTGCTTTTCAAGGGCTTTGAGGTGTGTCATAAGGCTATTTATTTGAAGATTTTCTGTTTTTCATATGTGAGCACTCAGTGCTATAAATTTTCCTCTTAATACTGCCTTCAAAGTGTCCCAGAGGTTTTGATATGTTGTTTCTTTATTTTCATTTGTTTCTAGAAATTTCTTGATTTCACCTCTTACATCTTCTATGACCCATTCTTCATTCAGAAGTGTGGTGTTCAGTCTCCACATGTTTATGTTGTTTCTCTGGGTCTTCTTATAGTTGATTTCTAGTTTTATTCCATTATGGTCTGAAATGACACAGGGAAGTATGTAACATTTTTTAAATTTGCTAGTGCTCATTTTGTGTCCCTGGATGTGATCTATTTTGGAGAAGGTTCCATGAGCAGCTGAGAAAAATGTAAACTCTGCTGTAGTTGGGTGAAATATTCTATATGTGTCCAAAAGGTCCATTTGGTTAATGGTGTTCTTTAGTTCTGAGACATCTTTACTGACCCTTTGTCTGGAAGATCGGTCTAGTATTGTGAGAGGTGTGTTGAAGTCTCCCAGTATTTTTGTGTTGGGATTTATGTGTGGCTTCATGTCACAAAGAGTTTGATTTATGAAAGTAGCTGCCCCTATGTTTGGGGCATAGATGTTGATTATTATTATTTCCTCTTGCTGGACTATTCCTTTTACCAGTAAAATGTGACCTTCTTTGTCTCTTCTAATAAGTTTGGGTTTGAAGTCTAACTTGTCTGATATCATAGTTGCTACTCCTGCTTGTCTTCGAGTACCATTAGCATATTAGCATGGATTACCTTTCTCCAGCCCTTTACCTTGAGTTTGTTCCTATCTTTACTTGTGAGGTGTGTTTCTTGTAAGCAGCAGATGGATGGATTCTGGCTTTTAATCCATTTTGCCACTTTATGTCTTTTTATTGGGGAGTTGAGGCCGTTTACATTCAGTGTGATTATAGAGAGATAATTTTTAATTCCCAACATGTTAAGATCTTATTTCTGTTTGAGATACTGTTTATTCTTCTTTGCTTAGTTGTCTGCTGGATGGGAACTCTTGTTTCTTTGGTTCTGGCGTGAATTACCCATTTCCTCTTTGCAGTTAATCTCCTTGAGTATTTTCTCTAGCGCTGGTTTTGAAGACATAAATTCCTTCAGTTGCTGTTTGTCATGGAAGCTTCTTATTTCCCCATCTAATTTGATGGATAGTTTTGCTGGGTAGGAAATTTTTGGCTGGAAGTTGTTTTCTTTCAGAGTTTGGAATATGTTACTCCAAGCCCTTCTGGCTTTCATAACTTGGTTTGGGAAGTCTGGAGTGATTCTAATTCGTTTGCCTCTGTATGTCACATGGCCTTTTGTTTTTGTTGCCTTTAAGATTCTCTCCTTGGCTTCCACATTAGTCATTTTGACAATTATGTGGCGTGGGGATCCTCTTCTCTGATCCTGTCTAAAGGGAGTTCTATAAGTTTCCTGGACCTGTGTATCGACCTCTTGCTCTATGTTTGGAAAATTTTCTGCTATTACTTCCTTGAAGAGATTGTTGATCCCTTTGGTTTCACCTTCTTTTCCCTCCTCTATTCCAATTATTCTTAGGTTAGCTCTCTTGAAATGGGCCCATATTTCTTCAATGTCAGATTCCTGCTGTCGGGTTTTTTTTTCTAAATTAGAAACTATGCGTTCATTTTTAGAATGATCATCTTCAAGAAGCGAGATTCTATTCTCCATGTGGTCTAATCTGTTGTTTATACTTTGAATTGAGGCCTTTACTTCATTAATTGCATCCTTTATCTCTTTTTGACTCTCTCTAAATTCTTTTCGAAAGTCCTCTATTATTTCTAAAGTTATTTTCCTAATTTGATCTTCTAGAGATCTTTGGGTTTCTGTGTTATCAGATTCTGATGTTGTGGTGTTGTTGGCATTCACTGCTCCGTTGTTATTTCTCTTTCCCATGATTTTGGAAGTTTGTGCCTTCTCTGGGTTCTTCCCTGAGTCACTACGAGTTCACTTAAGATGCTCTGGATCTCTAGTCTATGGTATCTCAGTCACCACTACTTCTTTACTGTGTTGTATCACAAAGTCTCAGACCCAGGGAGTCAATCAAGGCTGCTTAGACCGTGGGGGGTGCCAAGTTGGGCGTTCTCCAGTGGGGAGTTGTGACTATGGTATGATATCTCTGCCACTGCCACTCCCCCACTGGGCTGCACTGCTAAAATCTCCGACCCAGGGAGACTATCTGCGCAAGTCCCTGGGAGTGCAGTACTGGGATTTCTCCCCTAGGGGCCGCAATTTGACTCACGGTTGTTGAGTGCGCTGATGGAGCTGTACTGAACTCGGTGGATTCGCTGCTGCCGCCACTGGCAATATGGCACCACTGCCACGCCCTCGGCCGTGATGCGGCGTATTTCTTCTCTGGTTTTGATCTCTGCTCTGAGTCCTTGCCAGTTGTGCTGCGCCCAGCCCTTGGGAGCTTTAGATGTTCCCTGCACCAACAGAACTGCTGACTGCCGCCCGGCTGTTCAGCACCTGCTCACCTCGGCTCGCTGTCCACCCCTCCTCTCAGGCACCTGGTGGCTGGTTGAGTGGGTTGGTCTAGGGCCGTCCGTTGAATTCGCCGCTGCCGCCAGCAGTAAGACGCTGCTTCTGCATCCTAGGCCGTGAGGCCAGAGTACCTCCTCTCTGGATTTGAGCTCTGTTTTGAGTCTCCCTCCTCTCTGGAGCCTGGTGTTGCTAGGGGAGATGTAGGCCGCGCCGCTCTGGCTGCTCTGCACCGTGGGTCTGGCCACTCCGGCCGCTCCGGCCGTTCCGCGACTTGGCTCTGGCTGCTCCGGCTGTTCTGGCCGCTCCGCTCCGGCTGCTCTGGCCGCTCCGCTCAGCTGTTCTGGCCACTCTGCTCCGGCTACTCCGGCCACTCCACTCCGCGGCTCCGGCCACTCCGCGCCGCCGCTCCAGCCAATCCGCGCTGCAGCTCTGACTGCTCAGGCTGTTCTGGCCGCTCCGCTCGGCTGCTCTGGCCGCTCTGCTCAGCTGCTCGGAACCGCGACTCCAGCTGCTCTGTACCGCGGCTCTGGCTGCTCGGCTGCTCAGGCCGCTCCGCTCCGCCCCAATTTTTAAAATATGCAAAATGGCAAGCATTTCATTCAAGAACATATCTAAATGACCAATAAGCATATGAATAGGTACTAAAAGCATGACATTTCAGAGAAATACAAAATAAAATCTCAGTGAGATACTAGACATCCGCCAAAATGGCTAAGGTTAAAAAAAAAAAAGGCTAGCCGGGCAGGCGTGGTGGCCCACGCTTGTAATCCCAGCATTCGGGAGGCTGAGACAGGAGTATCATGGTTCGCGGACAGCCTCAGCTACTTAGTGAGGCCCTCTGCAACTCAGTGGGAACCTGTTTCAAAATAAAGAATAAAAAATAGAGCAGGGGGTGTAGCTCAGAGGTCAAACACCCCTGGGTTCCATCCCGAAACCCCCCCCCCCAAAAAAAAAAAGAAAGAAAGAAAGAAAAAAAAAAGCTAACAATAACAAGAATAGAAAAATATAGTGGTTGGAACTTTCATTCATTGCTGAAAGAGTAAAAATGAGTAGCCTCACTCTGAAAATTGGCAATGTCCACTAAGGCCCAGCACTTGCACTCTTAGGTCTACACCAAGAGAAATAAGGCCAAGCCCATCAAAGGGAACTTGGGTCTCGAATGGCTCCATCACATCTAGGTAACAGCAGGTTAACAAGTCAGGGCAGCTAACGCCTCCCAGTACCTATCTTATTCACTTTTTATGAAGCGGGGAGTGGGGGGGTACTGGGGATGGAACCCAGGGGCATTCTACCTCCAAGCTATACCCACAACCCTATTTTTCATTCTTTATTTTGAAACCACGTCTCACTGAGTTGCAGAGGGCCTCACTAAGTAGCTGAGGCTGTCCTTGAACCATGATCCTCTGGTCTCAGCCTCCCGAATGCTGGGATTACAAGCATTACAAGCGTGCACCACCACGCCCGGCCTGTCTTAGCCACTTTTTCCCTGACTTCTCATAGCTTAGCTTTTCTACTTTACATCATAGAATTGGTTTTGTGCCTCAGGTCAAAGAAGTTTCTGAATAAAGCTTGGAAAAATAAGAAATAAAACCCCACAATGACAGAGATGACAGGAAGAGAGACAGACAAATTCTGTTAGCTTGCTGCCTCCTACTCCTGCCTTTGGGGAGGCTGAGACAGGAGGATCACAGTTCACAGCCAGCCCTTTGCAACTCTGTGAGACTCTGTTTCAAAATAAAGAATAAAAAAATAGGGCTGGGAGTATAGTTCGGAAGTACAGGGCCTCTGGGTTGCATCCCCAGTACCACACACACAAAAAAAAGTTCTATTTCACCAAACTGGTTTAAAGTCATTTCTAGGCAAAGTAACAGTTAACGAGGGAAAGAGTGGCATCTCTAGGTTTGCCTCTCCTCCTTATGGAGATGGTGGGGAGGGGGAGAGGAAGCCAGAAATTTCCAAGCTTCTCCCAGGCCTGTGGATTGGCCGAGCAACACCGTAACCTTGACTGGACAAGTTAGACCCAAGCCTTGGGTCTGCAGTAGAGAGGGGGAGATGTCCTTAGAGTTCCTGAAAGCAACAAGGGATAAGAGACAAAAACCGCTAAGCAAGTAAAGTCCAAGGCAGGAGCCCAGTTGGTTAAAAAAGAAAACAGACCGCCTTTTAAAGATAGTATGAGGCTTTTAAAAAGTATCCCACTGGGAGTGGTGGAGCACGCTTGTAATCCTACTACTTGGGAGGCTGAGACAGGAGGTTTGTGGCCAGCCTTAGCTACTTAGTAAGGCCCTCTGCAACTTAGTAAGACCCTGTTTCAAAATAAAAAATAATACCCAGGAGTGGTAGAGCTGGACCATATGGCGGATCTATTCCCAGTTTCCTAAGAAATTTCTACACTGATCTTATAGCAGCTAAACTAATTTGCACTCCCACCAAGAGTGTAAAAGAGTTCCTCTTTCCCCACATCCTCGCCTTGATTTTTTTTTTTTTATGTTTGCCACTCTGAGTGAGGTTAGATGGAATCTCAGCGTAGTTTTGATTTGCGTCTCCCTGAGGGCCAATGATGTAGAACATCTTTTCATGTATCTATTGGCCATTTGTCTATCGTCTTTTGTGAAGTGTCTATTCAGTTAAGGCTATACTTTCAGGGATCATCTCTATAGTATGTTACTAGTCGTACATCTTAATGGGATAAAAGATTTGTAGAGACATACATGCAAGCACAATTTGTAATAGTCAAAATATGGAACCAAGCCAGACCTCCGTCAACAGATAAATGGATTGCAAAATTATGGGAAATGCACACAATGGAATTCTATTCAGCTATAAAGAATTACAAAATCATGTCATTCACAAGAAGGTGGAAAGATCTGGAGAACATTATGTTAAGTGAGATCAGCTAAGCACAGAAAGAGAAGGGACATAGGCTTTCTCTAACATGCCCAAATTAGGGAGCATTGGGAGCCCAGAGGGACTCCAGGTAATGGAGGGGAAACCTCAGCAAAGCTAGAATGGAAGGATAGGAGAGGAAGAAGGCTGAGGTTGATTAATGGAGGAGCTGCATCTGAATATGAGTAAAAGTATGAATACAGCATGGTTAACCTGGACACTCAGTGTTGGAAGGGGGAAGAGGGCACCAAGCACAGTCTAAATGTATACCATTTTCAACATGTTCCACTTATAAATAAAAATAAAGAAAAAATAAATCAATAAAAAATAGGGCTGGGGGTGTAGCTTGGAGGTAGAATGCCCTTGGATTCAATCCCTGGTACCAAAAAAAAAAAAAAAAGCACATGTGTCCCACATTCTTTGACGCCCCTTCCACTGAGAAGTGGCGTCTCTGTCCCTTTCTTTGAATCTGGGGTCTGTGTCCGCATGACCAACAGAATAACGGGATACCACGCTTCCGACCTAGGGCTGAAGACGGAGGCCGGCACACCAGACTGGAAGGCGATTCTCCAGCCCCTCCAACACCAGGCTCCGCAGAGAGCAGAGCCGTCTCCGCCCAGCTCCACCAAACTCCAGCTGCGCAGCACAGTAAACAATTTTTGTGGCTTTAAATCACTACATTTTAGGGTTGAAGAGTGAGTGGGTACCTAAAGGGGCTGTCAGTGAGAATTAGGGGAAAGTGAGAAAAATATTGGTGGGAGTGAGAAGAAAGAAGACCCTTGTTATGTAGCAGTGGGGAGTTTACAGAACTCTCACCTGCAGTGACCCAGAAGTAGAAGAGGTACTTAACAGACTCAGCCATGGTTCAGATTTTGAAGCAGAGGATGAGGAGGTCATGGAGGCTTCTTGTTGGACAGGAAGCAAGACTGCCTAGGCCCTAAGGGGCCAGATGAACGTATACAATAACTCTGTCACCCATACTCTGCCTCCATCAACAAAAGGTTTAGTGTGTGTGTGTGTGTGTGTGTGTGTGTGTGAGAGAGAGAGAGAGAGAGAGAGAGAGAGAGAGAGAGAGAGAGAGAGAGAGAGGAATTGAACCCAGCTACACCCCCAGCCCTATTTTGTATTCTTTGTCTTGAAACAGGGTCTCATTAAGTTTCAGAGGGCCTCACTAAGAAGCTGAGGCTGTCAGCAAACCGCGATCCTCCTGTCTCAGCTTCCCGAATGCTGGGATTACAAGCGTGCACCACCACACCCCACTTTATTTTTATTTTTGAAATGGGGTCTCACCAGGTAGAGGAGAGTCTCACTACTTACTGAGGCTGTCCTTGAACCTGTGATCCTCCTGTTTCTGTCTCCCAAGTACTGGGATTACAGGCATGTGCCACCACGCCTGGCTCTCAACAAAGGATTTAAATGACTTTTTTTAAATACCGAAAATACGCCGGTTTTTTATTTTTATTTATTATTATTATTATTATTATTATTATTATTATTATTATTATTATTTTGGTGGTACTGGGGTTCCTGGAAGACCTTCTTCCTCCGGGCTACACTCCCAGACCTATTTTATATTTTTGAAATAGGGTCTCTTACGCCATCACGGCTGGCTTCGAACCTGCGCGATCCTCCTGTCTCCGCCTCCCAAGCGCGGGGATTACAAGCGTGCGCCACCACGCCCGGCTACGCCGGTTTTTTAAATATTGAAAATACCACGCTTGTAATCCCCACGCTTGGGAGGCGGACACAGGAGGATCGCGCAGTTTCGAAGCCAGCCGTGCTGGCTTAAGAGACCCTGTTTCCAAATAAAAATATTTTTTAAAAAAATAGGTCTGGGAGTGTTACCTGGAGGTAGAAGGGCTTCCAGGAACCCCAGTACCACAATAAATAAATAAATAAATAAATAAATAAATAAATAAATAAATAAATAAAATACTGAAAATACATCAGTGTCAAGTCAAAGACCAATTGGAGCAAAGAGTGAACGAGAGTGGGGACCACGAACGAAACCAGCTTTGGGAGACCTACATAGAACCCTGGGGCAGAAGCGGGGCAATGGGGAGCTGGGCTCCGTTCTCTTTGCTCCCAACCGCCATGGGGCGGGTTAACTTCAACCAAACCTGCCACCAGGACCCGCACCACTCCGACTTCCTCCTGCCCTGGTCCCTCCGCTCCCTGCTGCCCTCTGGTGGCCAGACCCAGCTCTGCCCCAACCCTGTTCCACGCTGTTTCCAAGCAAGACAGAGCTCAACCAAGGGCCCCAAAGACTTCTCTGACTCCCTCAGTAAAAACAAAGTACTTAGCTGTTCCTCGGATGACTTTTAAGATTAAAAGGTAACTTAACTTTTAAAAGTCCTCAGAATTCAGTATAAAATAAAATGCTTCGGAAATAAAAAGGAATAGAAAAGACATGGTCATTGTAAGAACTAGGTTTTGGAAGAAGTGAAATTGTATCTATACAGGTGACATGATCATATACACCGTAGATCCTAAATATTCCACAAAAAACTGCTGTAATTAATCAATAAATTCTGTAGAATTCACAGGGGGAAAAAAAGTCCTTCAAAAACAAGTGTGGGCAAAAGAATGAAATTGGACCCATATGTCACACAAATACCAACTCGAAGTGGATTGGTCTGATACATAAGACCCGGAACTATAAATCTTCTAGAAGAAAACATATCAGGAAAGCTCTACGCCACTGGTCTTTTTTCAGATACGATGTCAAAAGCACAAAAGAAAACGCAGGCTCGTGGAGACGGCTGGTACAGACCCTACAGCCACAGGGAAGTAAGTGGGCGACAAGGTCTCAGCTCAGTGACGGCGAGGTGCCGCAGACAACGCACGTTACCACAAATACCAGAAACTTCTGAGCCACGGCTAAGCTGCTTGTTCTGGCTGCAAAAAAGGCCACGGTCCAAAGCAAGCCTCCGCCTGGTGTCTTCCTCTCCTCCTCCCACCACGGCCCTGTCTGCAATTGGGAAACTTTGGCTGCCACAATTAAGGGTTTAATAGAAAACAAAAGAGAAGCGCTGAGAGTTAGGATGCAAAGGAAAGCGCCGGTCCTTAGTTTTCCATCTCCCCCAGGGTTAGGAATTCTGAGCTGCTGAGACCCTTTCCAGGATGCTGGGAGCGGCCAGGTCACAGGTGCAGATGCTGCACTGGCTCAAGGACCCTGCTCTCCCGGAACGGGCAGCGCTCTGCCCCCTCCCGAACTCACACTTTTTGGAAGTCAGGACGCTCGATTCCAGCCCAGCCCCTCCCATGCACCCTGGGAGCAGCCCGCTCCCAGCCTCCCACGGAGCCCCCACCCTGCATGGGGGTCTGACTCCCCAGGGTGCCCCTGGGCCATTCGTGCCCTAATCTGTCAGCATGCTCTTTCATCTCCTGGGCAAACAGCCCCTGCCCCTAGACAAAGGCAACCCCCAAGTGTGTCGCTTTGGTAAAAACTTCAACAGCAAATGCGTTCCCCAGATCCTATGGACTTCCATGACTCTATCACAATAGACCTCAAGATGATGTATGGATACAATGCACCAGTTAGAGTATGTGTTTATTTATTTGTTTGTTTGTTTATTTATTTATTTTGACACTGGGGATGAAACCCAGGGGTCTTCTACCTCCAGAATACCCCCCAGACCTATTTAAAAAATTGGTTTTTGTTCACTAAGTTGTTGAGAGTCTCACTAAACTGCTGAGGCTGGCTTTGAGGCTGTGCAATCCTCCTGTCTCAGCCTCCCAAGTACTGGGATTACAAACGTGCACCACCATGCCTGGCTATTAAAGTGTATGAAGAAGAAGAAGAAGAAGAAGAAGAAGAAGAAGAAGAAGAAGAAGAAGAAGAAGAAGAAGAAGAAGAAGAAGGAGGAGGAGGAATAGGAGGAGGAGGAGGAGGAGGAGGAGGAGGAGGAGGAGGAGGAGGAGGGACCGCATATGGAAATAAATACACAACTGTAAATAAATAGCATTGTCACTGAGATTAATAAACTGTATAACAAGAAAGAAAGGGAGAAAGCCGGGTGCTTGTAATCCCAGCATTTGGGAGACTGAGACAGGAGGATTGCACAGGTTCGAGGACAGCCTCAGCTACTTAGTGAGGCCCTTTGCAACTCAGTGAGACCCTGTTTCAAAATAAAGAATAAAAAATAGGGCTGGGGGTGTAGCTCAGAGGTAGAATTCCCCTGGCTTCCATCCCCAGTACTGCAAAAAGAAAGAAAGAAAGAAAGAAAGAAAGAAAGAAAGAAAGAGAGAAAGAAAGAAAGAAAGAAAGAAAGAAAGAAAATGCTGAAAGCGGCTCTCTACAGCCCACACTTGAGTCTGAAGACAGAGTCTTTAAGGAAACCGGGGTGCCCGCAAACCCTTCTCAAGCGTCATCAAGCAGGAGAAACTGCCGCTCATCCCAGGAGAGGCATCAACACACACTCAGATGCTCTTGGTCACAGACGCTCATCTCCTCAGGGGCCCAGTCAGCCTTAACAGTCCCTTACTGTGGCCAAGCGCCTGCGCCCCTTCCCCTCTCTGGAAGAAGAGGAGTAGATGCTTCCCAGCTCTTCTCAGGTTAATCGACCTGCCGTGCGTTGATTCCAATGCTCAGAGGGTAGCAGGAGTGTTTCCCCTCCGCTCGGCAAGCTTGGCAGAGCAGCCATGGACTGCTGTGGGTGGTTTCAAAATTCTAACGTTAGCAAGTGAAATTTTAATTGAAATTTGCATTTTGCCTTGTGATTAGTTCTCCCTGTCAGAAAATCAGTCTTTCTCTCCTCTCTCTCTCTCAAGCACTCTCTCTCTCTCCCCCTCCCTCTCCCTCTCCCTCTCCCTCTCCCCCTCCCCCCTCCCCCTCCCCCCCCTCTCTCTCCTGAAAGTCTACACTGCCCTCTGGTGGCAGCACTTTGTTACTACAAGTGCCCTTTGGACCAACAGGTTGAATCTCCTTATCTGAGATATTAGGGATAATTCTGATTTCTGCTTCTTTTTTTTTTTTAAGACTTTAGAATGTTTGTACATACGCAGTGAGATGTCTTAGACACAATCCTAAACATTAAATGCGTTTATATCCATGTACACCTTATACACATAGCCCGAAGGTAACTTCCTTCAGTGTTTTTAGCGTGCCTGTTTTGGCATAGGTAACGATAGCACTGTTGTGATGTGCCTATGCCTTTACCGTGGCCTGCATCATGAGGACAGCGTGGAACTTCCCACTTGAGGTGCCTGTTGGCACTCAAGTCTCAGATTTAAGAGAATTTGGAATTTTCAGATTAGGGATGTATCATGTAACATTTCCCCTCACACTTTGGGGTTTTCAGATTAGGGAGGCTCTGCCTGTATCATGTAACATTTTCTCTCACAATTCATCTTATTCTATCCTAGAAAAATAGAGCTCTTTTCTCAATCCTTTAACCAAACGTCACAAAACCCAGGTTAGAATCCATCATTTCCCCCCAGAGAAAGGTGGAATGATGTAAGAAGATGCCTCCAATGGCTTTCCTCTTCAGCCGTCCATGTCTTCCTTTACAGCCCAGACAGAGACACCTTAGTTTTGACTGTGTGGTGGGGTGATATGTTTTATACAATTATTGAAAAACAAGCTTTCCATTGTCTTGGATATCTAAGACCTTCCTAAGGTTTAGGTCTTCCTGCCCACTCTGGATTCCCCGCCGGGCTGTGATGGCTCCCCCGTGGAGACCTCGACTCCTAGAGGTTGTGACAAGAGGGTCACAGATTCGAGCAGATTCTCAGCAACTTAGTGAGACTTTCAACAACCTAGTAAGACTCTGTCTTTACATAACAAAATAAAATAGGGCTGGGGATGTTGCTCAGAGGAAGGGGATAGAGAGAGAGAAAGAGAGAGAGAATATCTTCATGCCACAAATCTTATAAGCTAAAACCCCAAGTAACAGAAATCTTAACATGCTTCTCCCCAGTATGAACACTGAAACCTTTTAAAACCATACACACACACACACACACACACACACACACACACACACACATATATGTATATGTATATATTGGTGGTACTGGGGTGAAACCCAGAGGCTTCCTACCTTTGGGCTAGACCTTTTTTATATTTTATTTGGAAACAGGGTCTCACTAGGTTGCTGAGAGCCTCACTAAGTAGCTGAGGCTGGCTTCGAACCCGTGTGATCCTCCTGTCTCAGCCTCCCAAGCACAGGGATTACAAGGGTGCACCACCACGCCCGGCTTAAACCCTAAATATTTTACTGGACAAATAGCATGGCTTTTAAGTTGTTTGTAGTACTCTTTACATTAGGCCTTTGTGGAGGACGTTGAATGAACCGCAATGTTTTACTTTCCCACCCCTGCGAAGCCTCACAAGGTCTGACCCTCCTCCTTGACACCTGTGTATCACGAGACCCTTCCTGACCAGCTGCCCCAAACAACTTATGAAAGGTGAATTGGTTGTATGCATGTTATAATCTTCAAAAAATGTAGCTGGGGATGTAGCTCAGAGGTAGAGTGCCTGCATATGTGTGCGAGACCCTGGGTGGTTGAATACACACACACACACACACACACACACACACACACACACACACACACGGAAACAACCCTTGTGAAGATATCAGATAAATACATGTTAATGGTTTTATTCAACTCATTAATGAGGAAAGCAAAAAGATACTAAAATTGGTTCAAAAAGAATTTGAATAACTGATATTTATATTTTCAATCAAGTCAAAGGAAAGCTGAAATGAATTTTTTAATATATGCAAAACTGGTTAATATTCTACTTCGCAAAACTAAAGTCATTGTTACTCCCAGACAGGAATCAATTACATCTCCCCCAGACAAAATCCATTTGCATTACAAAGGACAAGAATCATTTATAAAGCTTTCATACCAGAGTCTTTATACCTGGTGATTACTCAATTTTTCTAACAACATATAAAATAAAACGCATAAACTTGATGTGAAAACTAGAAGCAAGATGTTTTCTGGTCTTCTTTCTGAGAATGCAGCTGATATGAATGTCAAAGCTCATTCATAAATTTGGAGCCCATGGGTCATTTTCACCCCCGTGAGAGTCAGCATTTTGTTGCTGTGACCAAAATACCAGGCAAGGACAATTTGGAGAAGAAAAACTTGTTTGGGCTTGCAGTTTCCGGGTCTCAGTCCATGGTTGGCTGGCTCCAAGGCAGAACCGGCAGAGGAGAACACAGCAGCCAGGAAGGAGGGAGAGAGGGAGAGAGAGAGGAGAGAGAGGAGAGAGAGAGAGAGAGAAGAGGAGGGGAGGGGAGGGGAGGGGAGGGGAGGGGAGGGGAGGGGAGAGGAGAGGAGAGGAGAGAGAGAAGAGAGGAGAGAGAGAGGGGAGAGAGAGAGGAGAGAGGAGAGAGAGGGAGAGAGAGAGAGAGAGAGAGAGAGAGAGAGAGAGAAGAGAAGAGAAGAGGAGAGGAGAGGAGAAGAGGAGGGGAGGGGAGGGGAGGGGAGAGGAGAGAGAGGAGAGAGAGAGAAGGAGAGAGAGAGGAGAGAGAGGAGAGGAGAGAGAGAGGAGAGGAGAGAGAGAGGGAGGGAGGGGAGAGAGAGGGAGAGAGAGGGAGAGAGAGAAGAGAGGAGAGAGGAGAGAGGGGAGAGAGGAGAGAGAGGAGAGAGGAGAGAGAGGAGAGGAGAGAGAGGAGAGGAGAGAGAGGAGAGAGGAGAGAGAGAGGAGAGAGAGAAGAGAGGAGAGAGAAGAGAGGAGAGAGAAGAGAGGAGAGAGAGGAGAGAGGGGAGAGAGGAGAGGAGAGAGGAGAAAGAGGAGAGAGAGGAGAGAGGGGAGAGAGGGAGAGAGAGGAGAGGAGAGGAGAGGAGAAAGAGGAGAGAGAGGAAAGAGAGGAGAGAGGAGAGAGAGGAGAGAGAGGGAGAGAGAGGAGAGAGAAGAGAGAGAGAGAGAGAGAGAGAGAGAGAGAGAGAGAGAGAGAGAGAGAGAGAGAGAGAGAGAGAGGAGAAAGAGAGGAGATCCTATAAGGTAATCCGCACAACCCAAGAGACAAGGGACCCCGGAGGAGGCCGGTCCACTTAGGGAACTTTTATTGCGGGTGAGCTCAGCTGTCGGGCTGTCTCTCACAGGAGTGCAGCAGCACTAGGGAGAAGCGAGGCGTTTTTATATCAGAGAGAGCAAGGGAGGGGGTGGCGCCTGGTCCCGGACTCAGCTGCTCACAGGTGGTGGGGGCTGGCCTTGGTGGTCAGGGTTGGAACAGTACTCCTTGTGACCGTTTTCTTATTTTGGGTAACTGCTCCTTAGACTGGGTCACACTGCCTTCTCATCATGGAGCAGCCGTGCTTGTGACACCCACATAACTGTAGTTGTAAAACTCAAGGGGCCCCAAGGGGCCCTCTGACCTAACAGCCCCAACTAGGTCCCGCCCCTCAGCAGTCCATCCAGCTACCCACCGATAATGGATGAATCCACGGATTAACCCAATGATGAGATCAGAGCCTCATGATACAATCATTGCCTAAAGGTCCCACTTCTGAACCCTGCTGAATTGGGGACAATTATCTTGACCCATGAGCTTTTGGGGAATGCTCCAGGCCAAAACCACAACAGCCCCATGACACTGGACTTGGCTCAGGGGTGTTTATGCCAATAATGGGCCACCCAATGTCCCAGTAAGCCAGGTAAGCATCCTAGAGACCCTGGCATAATAATGCCAGAGAGCTACCTGGGTCTGGCCTTTCTGGCCATCTGAAGGTACATCAGCATGGCCCTGAAAGGATTTTTTTTTTCTATAAGAAACTAAATAGTAAGTATTTTAGACTTTGTAGGCTATAAAGTCTCTGTAACAACTATTTGACTCTGCCATTGTAGCACAAAGAGAGCCTTTAACAATACACAAATCAAAGGGTGTGTCTGTTTCAATAAAACTTTATTTACAAAATAGGCGGAGGGCTGGGTTTGGTACCTGGGCCCTACATTGTCAAGCCCTGTACAGAGAATTCAGAAGTGTTCATTGATTCATCTCCAAAGAGACCTGACACTGCCCCTCGCCAAGTTGCTGATGGACAAAGACGGCGTAGCTTTAAAAGGAAGTTTGGTGAAGTGTAAGGGCATAGAAGGAAGGCCACATAAATCTAGTTTCCAACAAGAAAATGGGATTCACGTTAAAACGTGTTTGCTAGGATGCTAAGATTGGCCAGGCGTGGTGGCGTACGCTTGTCATCCCAGCATTTGGGAGGTTGAGACGGGAGGATCGCGGTTTGCAGACAGCCTCATATACTTAGTGAGGCCCTCCGCAACTCAGTGAGACCCTGTTTCAAAATAAAGAATAAAGAATAGGGCTGGGGGTGTAGCTCAGAGGTACAATGCCCCGGGTTCCATCCCCAGTACCACACACACACAAAAAAAAGATGCTAAGATTGAGGACTTTGACATGTCCAGTCAGAGATGCCATCCAGACAAGCATTCAGACTGAGGACCAGGACAGCCAGCGCTGTGGGTGGGTCTGGAGGTGACTGAAGACAGGAGGGGTGCTTTGTCCAGGGAAGTGATGGGGAGGGGCCAAGCCAGCAGTGGGTGTGTCCACAGCAGGGCGTGCAGGACTTGGGGTGCACCTCAGCCACCTGGAGGGATTCTTAGGACAGAGCCCCGGATTCCGTAGGTCTGCCACCGGGCCAGAGAATATGCATTTTTATTAAGGTCCCGCCTGTTGTGGCTTGGATATAGAATGGCCCCCAGGAGAGCTCATGTGTCCGCAATACGGAAATGTTCAGAAATAAAATCACTGAATCGGGGCTCTAACTAACTCATCAGCAGATAAACTCATGGATGGATTAATAATTTTACTTTTGGTAGTACTAAAGATTGAACACAGAGGCTTTCTACTTCTAATCTTTTTATTTATTTATTTTTAATTTTGAGATAAGATCTTGCTAAGTTAGTATGTGCCAGACTCAAAACTGTGATCCTCCTGTCTCAGCCTCCCAAGTACTGGGAAACTATGGGTGTGTACCACCCTATGGAGTGGATGGATGCATGATTTGAATGGTCTTGGAGTGGTAGCTGGAGGCATAGGGTGTGGCTGGAGGAGGGAGGTCTGGGCCCAAGGTGGGGGGAGCCTTGGGAATTGCACCTGTCCCTGGTTCTTCTCGGATCACTCTGCTTCCTGTCACCTGGGGTTGAGTAGCTCTTTCTCCATGGTGCCTGCTGCCATGGAATCAGCCGTCCAGGGACTGAACCTCCGAAATCATGAGTCAAAGTTTTCTTCCTCTGAGTTGTTCTTGTGATGTAATTTTTGGTCACAGTAATAAAAAAAGCTGAGTAAAACACTAAAGAAGGTTTGTCTAAGATGGTCAATCAAAAATGGTCAGGTTTGGGGAAAGGAATTATTATATATATATTTTTTCAGTACTGGGGATTGAACCCAGGAGCATTCTACCTCTAAGCTACACCCCCATCCCTATTTCTTATTCTTTTTTTTAAAATTTTTTTATTGGTGCACTGTATTCATACATCCTAGTGGGATACAAAAAAAACTTTTGTAGACATACATGCACACATCACCAGTCAACTCCCACCCGATCCCCACTCCATTCCCTCCCCATCCCTCCTTCCCATGCTTGGCTTAGTGGTTGACATCTAGTATTATAGCAATTTATCCAAAATTAAAAATGATAATCTCACATAACAGTTTCATTTGTCTGATACCAAGCTTTTGATAACTTAAAGATAACATTTCAATATTTCTTTTTGCTTTCTTTCTTACCAGAGAATATTTTTTCTTTTTTTTAGGTGAAACTATCATATATTTATATATTTATTTTTCAGAAAAAAATCTATCCTAATATGGAATATGGACTCTAGATACCCAAAACGATCTCAAAAAAGAACAAAGTTAGAAGATGTATATTTTCTGATTTCAAACCATATAAAGCTACAATAATTGAAACAGTGTAGTACTGTTCTAAAGGCAGATATATAAACTATTGGAGCTGAATAAGAGCCTAGAGCTAAATTCTTCCATATATTGTCAAGTTATATTTGACAAGGTTTCCACGAACATTTGGTGGAGGAAATAATAATCTTTTAACTAAATATTGTTGAAAATTAAAATTATATGAAAAAGAATAAAATTGGACCCTTACCTAATCCCATATACAAATATTAACTCAAAATAGATAAAAGACCTAAATATAAATCTTAAGACTATAAACTTTTAGAAGAAAATCTGGGTCATAAACCTCACAACACTGAAATTGGCAGTGATTTCTTGGATATGATTTCAATGGCACAGGCAACAGAAGGGTAAACAAACTCCCTAAAAAATAAAAAAAAATATTGTATATCCAAAGACAATATAAACAGAGTTAAAAGTTACTGATAGAATGGGATAAAATATTTCCAAATGCTGTATCTGAAGGTATATTAATATTCCAACTAGAAATCCTAAAAATTAACAACAATAAAAGCAAACAATACAATTTAGACATAGGTATAAGACTAACATAAATACTGAATCTCCACAGATAACCAATCTTAGTTGTCTGTTAGATGGAAAATCTTGTTTCTCTGGTTCTGGTGTGTGTTACCTATTTCTTCTTTGTAGTTAATCTCTTTGAGTATTTTCTCTAGTGCTGGTTTTGAAGACATAAATTCCTTCAGTTTCTGTTTGTCATGGAAGCTTCTTATTTCTCCATCTAATTTGATAGACAGTTTTGCTGGGTAGGAAATTTTTGGCTGGAAGTTGTTTTCTTTCAGAGTTTGGAATATGTTACTCCAAGCCCTTCTGGCTTTCATAACTTGGTTTGGGAAGTCTGGAGTGATTCTAATTCGTTTGCCTCTGTATGTCACATGGCCTTTTGTTTTTGTTGCCTTTAAGATTGTTGCCTTAAACTCCCTAAAAAAAAAATATTGTATATCTAAAGACAATGTAAACAGAGTTAAAAGTTACTGATAGAATGGGATAAAATATTTCCAAATGCTATATCTGAAGGTATATTAATATTCCAACTAGAAATCCTAAAAATTAACAACAATAAAAGCAAACAATACAATTTAGATAGGTAAAAGACTAACATAAATAATGAATCTCCACAGATAACTAATCTTAGTTGTCTTTTGGATGGAAAATCTTGTTTCTCTCCCTCCCCATCCCTCCCTCCCTTGTTTGGCTTAGTGATTGACTTCGATATGTTTAAGTACATTATGTGTTTTAGAGATTTTCCTCTTCCCCCCTCCTTTCTCCTCTTTTAGGCTGTCTTGTTTGCTCCTCTATAGGATTTCCTCTTTCAAGAGTTCCTCCTATGACCCATTTCTCCCTACCTCTCACATATTATGGAAAGCATCTGATTTCTTATTTTTTGTGACTGACTAATCTCACTTAGCATTATGTCCTCCAGTTCCATCCATTTCCCTGATAATGATGTAATTGAGGTTTTTTTTTTTTTTGATGGCTGAGTAAAATTCCATTGTGTACATATCCCACAGTTTTGTAATCCATTCATCTGTTGATGGACATTTTGGCTGGTTCCATAGTTTGGCTATGGTAAATTGTGCAGCTATGAACATAGATACACATGCATTAGTTTGGTAGTTTGGTTTCTTTTCTTTTGGGTAGATACCCAACAGTGGTATTGCTGGATCAAGTGGTAGATTTGTTCCCATTCTTCTGAGGATTCTCCATACTGTTTTCCAAAGTGGTTGCACTAATTTGCAATCCCACCAACAATGTCTTACAGTTCCCACTTCTCCACACCCTCGCCAGCATCTGTTGTTGTTTGTGTTTTGAATGATTGCCATTCTAGTTGGAGTTAGGTGAAATCTCAGGGTAGTTTTGATTTGCATCTCTCTGATTGCCATGATGTTTAGCATTTTTTCATGCATTTATTGGCCATTTGAATTTCTTCTTTTGTGAAGTGTCTATTTAGTTCATTTGCCCATTTTGTTATTGGATGCTTTGTTTTCTTAGTGTTGAATTTCTTGAGTTCTCTGTATATTCTAGATATTAGTCCTCTATCGGTGGTGTAGGTGGCAAAAATCTTCTCCCATTCCGTTGGCTCTTGATTGAGGTTCTTGATAGTTTCCTTTGCTGAACAGAAGCTCTTCAGTTTCATGCAATCCCATGTATTGATTCTTCTTTTAATTTGTTGTGCCTTTGGGGTCTTGTTGAGGAAATGTTTGTCTGAGCCTATGTGTTGTAGTGTTGGACCTATGCCCTCTTCAAGGAGCTTCAAGGTCTCTGGTTTAATTTCCAAGTCTTTGATCCATCGTGAGTTGACTTTTGTACAGGATGAAAAAGTGGGATTAATATCCAATTTTCTGCATATGGTTAACCAGTTTTGCCAACACCATTTGTTGAAGAGGCTATCTTTTTTCCAGTGTATGTTTTTGGCCCCTTTGTCAAAAATCAATTGGCTGAAAGTGTGTGGGCTTGTTTCTGGGTCTTCTATTCTGCTCCATTGGTCTATATATCTGTTCTTTTGCCAGTACCATGCTGTTTTTATTACAATGGCTTTTTAGTATAGTTTAAAGTCAGGTATTGTGATTCCTCCTGCATGGTTTTTGTTTCTGAGAACTACCTTGGCTATTCTGGGTTTTTTGTTATTCCAGATAAATTTAAGGACTGATTTTTCTATGTCTGTGAGGAATGATCTTGGTAGTTTAATGGGCATTGCATTAAATCTGTATATCACTTTTTGGAGGATGGCCATTTTAATGATATTTATTCTGCCAATGCATGAACATGGAAGGTCTTTCCATCTTCTAAGATCTTCTTCGATTTCTTTTTTCAGTATTTTATAATTTTCTTTGTAGAGATCTTTTACCTCCTTGGTCAAGTTTATTCCTAGGTATTTTATTTTCTTGTGGGAGATCCTGAGTGGAAGTTTTTCTGAATTTCTTTTTCAGTGGATTTATGGTTGGTGTACAGAAAAGCTTCTGATTTTTTAAGATTGATTTTGTATCCAGATACTTTGCTGAATTTGTTGATCAGTTCTATAAGCCTTTTGGTTGAGTTTGTTGGGTTTTCTAAATATAGTATCATGTCATCTGCAAATAGTGAAAGCTTAAATTCTTCTTTTCCTATTTGTACTCCTTTGATTTCCTTTTCTTGCCTTATTGCTCTGGCTAGAGTCTCTAGTACTATATTGAAGAGAAGTGGTGATAGTGGACATCCTTGTCTCGTTCCAGTTTTTAGGGGGAATTCTTGAAGTTTTTCCCCATTTAATATGATGTTGACAGTGGGCTTATTGTAGATTGCCTTAATAATGTTGAGATATGTTCCTTCTATTCCAATTCTCTGCAGTGTTTTTATCATAAATGGATGTTGAATTTTATCAAATGCTTTTTCAGAGTCTATTGAGATGATCATGTGGTTTTTGTCTTTGATTCTGTTTATATGATGAATTACCTGGATTGATTTTCGTATATTGAACCAGCCTTGCATCCCTGGGATGAACCCTACCTGGTCATGGTGAATGATTTTCTTGAGGTGGTTTTGAATGCGTGTTGCTAGTATTTTGTTTAATAGTTTTGCATCCAAGTTCATCAGAGATATAGGCCTGTAGTTTTCCTTCCTTGAACTGTCTTTATTCAGTTTGGGTATTAGTGTGATGTTGGCTTCATAGAATGTATTTGGGAGAGTCCCGGTTTTTTCTATTTCCCGAAATAGTTTGAGTAGTATTGGGATTAGCTTTTCTATAAAGGTTTTATAGAATTCACTTGAAAAACCATCTGGTCCTGGGCTTTTCTTTGATGGTAAGCTCTTTATTGCTGTTTCAATCTCTTTGATTGTTATTGGTTGGTTTAAGTGTTCTATATCTTCTTGACTCAGTTTAGGAAGGTTGTATTTATCTAGGAAGTTGTCGGTTTCCTCCAGATTTTCCATTTTGTTGGAGTATAGTTTTTCAAAGTAGTTTCTGATAATCCTCTGGATTTCTACGCTGTCAGTAGTAATGTCTCCTTTTTCATCCCTTATCTTCATAATTTGGGTTGATTCTCTCTTTTTTTTAGTTAGGTTGGCTAGTGGTTTATCAATCTTGTTAATTTTTTAAAGAAACCAGCTTTTGGTTTTGTTGATTTTATGTATTTTTTTTTATTCTCTATTTCGTTAATTTCTGCTCTAATTTTAATAATTTCCCGTCTTCTGCTGGCTTTGGGGTTCAATAGTTCCTGCTTTTCAAGGGCTTTGAGGTGTGTCATAAGGCTATTTATTTGAAGATTTTCTCTTTTCCTTATGTGAGCACTCAGTGCTATAAATTTTCCTCTTACTACTGCCTTCAAAGTGTCCCAGAGGTTTTGATATGTTGTTTCTTTATTTTCATTTGTTTCTAGAAATTTCTTGATTTCACCTCTTACATCTTCTATGACCCATTCTTCATTCAGAAGTGTGGTGTTCAGTCTCCACATGTTTATGTTGTTTCTCTGGGTCTTCTTATAGTTGATTTCTAATTTAATTCCATTATGGTCTGAAATGACACAGGGAAGTATGTAACATTTTTAAAATTTGCTAGTGCTCATTTTGTGTCCCAGGATGTGATCTATTTTGGAGAAGGTTCCTTGAGCAGCTGAGAAAAAATGTAAACTCCACTATAGTTGGGTGAAATATTCTATATGTGTCCAACAGGTCCATTTGGTTAATGGTGTTCTTTAGTTCTGAGACATCTTTACTGACCCGTTGTCTGGAAGATCGGTCTAGTATTGTGAGAGGTGTGTTGAAGTCTCCCAGTATTTTTGTGCTGGGATTTATGTGTGACTTCATGTCACAAAGAGTTTGATTTATGAAAGTAGCTGCCCCTATGTTTGGGGCATAGATGTTGATTATTATTATTTCCTCTTGCTGGACTATTCCTTTTACCAGTAAAATGTGACCTTCTTTGTCTCTTCTAATAAGTTTGGGTTTGAAGTCTAACTTGTCTGATATCATAGTTGCTACTCCTGCTTGTCTTCGAGTACCATTAGCATGGATTACCTTGCTCCAGCCCTTTACCTTGAGTTTGTTCCTATCTTTACTTGTAAGGTGTGTTTCTTGTAAGCAGCAGATGGATGGATTCTGGCTTTTAATCCATTTTGCCACTTTATGTCTTTTTACTGGGGAGTTGAGGCCGTTTACATTCAGTGTGATTATAGAGAGATAATTTTTAATTCCCAACATGTTAAGATCTTATTTCTGTTTGAGATACTGTTTATTCTTCTTTGCTTAGTTTTCTGCTGGATAGGAATTCTTGTTTCTGTGGTTCTGGTGTGTATTACCCATTTCCTCTTTGCAGTTAATTTTCTTAAGTATTTTCTCTAGCACTGGTTTTGAAGACATAAATTCCTTCAGTTGCTGTTTGTCATGGAAGCTTCTTATTTCCCCATCTAATTTGATGGATAGTTTTGCTGGGTAGGAAATTTTTGGCTGGAAGTTGTTTTCTTTCAGAGTTTGGAATATGTTACTCCATGCCCTTCTGGCTTTCATGACTTGGTTTGGGAAGTCTGGAGTGATTCTAATTCGTTTGCCTCTGAATGTCACGTGGCCTTTTGTTTTTGTTGCCTTTAAGATTCTCTCCTTGGCTTCCACATTAGTCATTTTGACAATTATGTGGCGTGGGGATCCTCTTCTCTGATCCTGTCTAAAGGGAGTTCTATAAGTTTCCTGGACCTGTGTATCGACCTCTTGCTCTATGTTTGGAAAATTTTCTGCTATTACTTCCTTGAAGAGATTGTTGATCCCTTTGGTTTCACCTTCTTTTCCCTCCTCTATTCCAATTATTCTTAGGTTAGCTCTCTTGAAATGGGCCCATATTTCTTCAATGTCAGATTCCTGCTGTCGGGTTTTTTTTCTAAATTAGAAACTATGCATTCAATTTTGGAATGGTCATCTTCAAGAAGCGAGATTCTATTCTCCATGTGGTCTAATCACATGGAGAATTCAATACTTTGAATTGAGGCCTTACTTCATTGATTGCATCCTTTATCTCTTTTTGACTGTCTCTGAATTCTTTTAAAAAGTCCTCTATTATTTCTAAAGTTATTTTCCTGATTTGATCTTCTAGAGATCTTTGGATTTCTGTGTTATCAGGTTCTGATGTGGGGTTGTGGGCATTCACTGCTCCATTGTTATTTCTCTTTCCCATGATTTTGGAGGTTTGTGGCTTCTCTGGGTTCTTTCCTGGGTCACTACGAGTTCACTTAAGATGCTCTGGATCTCAAGTCTGTGGTATCTCAGTCACCACTACTCCTTTACTGGGTTGTTTAACAACCGTGAGGGATGCCAAGTTGGGCATTCTCCAGCGGGGAGTTGTGACTATGGTATGATATCTCTGCCACTGCAACTCCCCCACTGGGTTGCACTGCTAAAATCTCCGACCCAGGGAGACTATCTGCGCAAGTCCCTAGGAGTGCAATACTGGGATTTCTCCCCTAGGGGCCGCAATTTGACTCACGGTTGTTGAGTGCGCTGATGGAGCTGTAGAGAACTCGGTGGATTCGCTGCTGCTGCCATGGCAATATGGCACCACTGCCACGCCCTCGGCCGTGATGCGTTTTGAGCTCCGCTCTGAGTCCCTGCCAGGTGTGCTGTGCCTAGCCCTTGGGGGCTTTAGATGATCCCTGCGCCGACAAAACTGCTGAATGCCGCCCAGCTGTTCAGCACCTCCTCACCTCGGCTTGCTGTCCACCCCTCCTCTCTGGAGACTGGTGGCTGGTTGAGTGCGTTGGTCTTCAGCCATCCGGTGAACTCGCCGCTGCTGCTGGCAGTAAGGCACTGATGTCGCATCCTCGGCCATGAGATTGGTGTAGTTCTTCTCTGGTTTTTGAGCTCTGCTGAGTCCCTGCGGAGTGTGCTAATTCCAACCCTTGGGAGCTTTAGACGCTCCTTGCGCCGAAGAAACTGCTGACTGCCACCCGGCTGTTCAGCAGTGCCTCACCTTGGCTTGCTGTCCACCCCTCCTCTCTGGCGCCTGGTGGCTGGTTGAGTGCGTTGGTCTAGGGCCGTCCGGTGAACTTGCTGCTGCCGCCAGCAGTAAGGCACTGCTGCTGTGTCCTAGGCCACAAGGCCGGCGTACCTCCTCTTTGGATTTGAACTCCGTTCTAAGTTTCCCTCCTCTCTGGAGCCTGGTGCTGCTAGGGAAGATGTAGGCCGCACCACTCCGCTTCTCGCCGCGGCTCCAGCCACTCCAGCCGCTTTGCGCCGCGGCTCCGGCTGCTCTGCGCCGTGGCTCTAGCTGCTCCGTGCCACGGTTCCGGCTGCTCTGCACCCCGGCTCTGGCCGCTTTGGCTCCTTTTTGCCGTGGCTCCGGATGCTCCGCACCGCAGGTCCGGCTGCTCCGTGCCGGGGGTCCGGCTGCTCTGGTTCCTTTGTGCCGCGGCTCCGGCTGCTCCGCGCCGCGGCGGGCATGGCACTTTGGGCTGGTTTCTTTCTTGTGTCTTGTTTTTCCAGCCCTTTTTCTCTGTCCCTTGTATTTACAGTTTTTATTTCTTTGCTGGTGGTGTTTTCTGGCTCTGAAAGGCGCTAGTTTTGTGGTAATAGAGTTCGATTGTTAGCGGGACTTGTAAGTGCCGCTTTCCTCTGTCGCCATCTTCCCGGAAGTTCTTTCTTATTCTTTATTTTGAAACAGGGCCTCACTAAGTATCTGAGGCTGTCCATGAGCCTGAGATCCTCCTCTCTCAGCCTCTCAAGTATTGGGACTAAAAGCGTGTACCACCAAGCTCAGCTTGGAAAAAGGGATTTTTAATTACAAGTTACATGTATCCAAAAGGGAGAGTTCCTTGTATTCTCCAGAAGAATAAAAACTGCCACAGACTGGCTCAGTCGAGATGAGCGTGATCCCACTCGCGATCGAATCAATCTCAGAAAAGATGGGTGAGGATAGGGTGCCGTACTGCAGCCACTTATCTGCAGTGATTCTTTCCCTTCTAGGAAATAAATTTCTTTAAGTTCCTATTTACGGCACTTCTGGAAAGAATCTGACATGGACAAGACCTTCTTGAGCTATTGATACTTTATTACAAGAACCCAGAAAAATTTATACCCTTCACCAGTGAAGTTAATAATAAGAGAAAAGAGGGGAATGCAATCACTGTAAAACAATAGTGAATAACATGTAAACAAAGGTAAAAAACCTAGTCCGGCTTTCAAGAGATTAGCTCGGCTCTTCTCCGGATCTTGCAGACAGGCAGTTCCAAAGGGCAAATTCCAGAAGGAACAGGCACGCCCAGTGCTTGGAGGCCTCTCATGGAATCTTCTTTAACTTTTTGGAACTTTCCATCTTTAGGGCTTAGTCCATATGGCAGGCATGGGGAGATGTGGCGATCCAGGTGGATGTGATGGAGTTCTCCCAGGTGTCGCCTGCCTTGCCTTCTAAAATCTGAAATCTTAAGCAAACTCACAACACAGTTTGGCAGATAAACACCAAAAAATATCATGAAGTTTTTAGATTTAGTTGTCAGATATACTGCCTTAGCTGCTGGACACTTTTCCTCAAACGATAGGCTTATTAGAAACCTATTACTCTTTTAATAATCCATTTCTGCCGAGACCACATACTTCCTCTCGGCATCTGCGTGTATGACAACCTCCCACGTAGTCAAAATTGGCAATTAGCCCCGAGAGAAGGTGTGGTCTCTGGCCAAAAGTACTCCCCACTTTCAGATATTCTTTCATAACTATTATTCTTTTGGTAATAATTCTTTTAACTCTCCACACAAATTGCTCCGGTGGTGTAAGATCAGGACTGTGAGAGAAACTGAGTCTGTGGAAAATAAAGTTTCTGGTAATTTGTCTAAGCCTCTAAACGTCCCCGGCTTTGTTCAAATGGTAATAAAATCTAGTTAGAATTCAGATGCAGTGGCAGCATTCCAGTCAGTAATTACAAATGCAGAACTCCTCCCTATCTTTGACCTTCATTCTAACCATTACAATAGAGCCAAGGGCTAGAAGGAATCTTGACCTTTGCACCTAGTGATAGCGCTGCCTGGAGACAGGGCGACACCACCTGGTTAAAATAGCTATGTCAAAACAAAGGACAGATATAATAGATGTGTAAATGTGAAAGAAAGAAAATATGGTGAGAATAAGAAAGCATTTTTGTATGAAGAGGAGCTTATCCTAAGATTGTCCCAAATGGGAAAGAAAGGAATTAGAAAGATTAAAAGCAGGTTGCAGAAGGAGTGTGGTGTGGAAATGGATTATTAAAAGAGGAATAGGCTTCTAATAAGCCTATCATTTGAGGAAAAGTGCTCAGCTGCTAGAGAAGTACATCTGACAACTAAATCTAAAACTTCATGTTATTTCTTGGTGTTTACCTGCTAAACTGTGTTATGAGCTTGCTTAAGCTTTCAGACAGCAGATGGTATTGCAGACAAAATTCAGCAGACATTCATCGAAATCCTCTAAATCATCATAAATGTACATGGATTTCCCTATGCCAACTACATGTATGAAAGCTGGAATCTCGGACTTCGTCCCCCATTCAGCTCAAAGGAGGTTGCTAGATAGAAAAGGACATTGGACTAAGCCCTAGGAATAAAAGTTCCAAAAGGTTAAAGAAAACTCTTAAAAACTGGATTCTTCAAGTGATTTTGGGCGTGACTTTTGTTCTTCTGGAATTTGCCCACTAAAAGCCTCTGCAGCTGCAAGGCCAAAGGGCTGACTCAAGCACAAGACCCACCTTAGGGTCATGGGACTGATCTCAATCACAAGGACCTGTGATGTCACAGGCCTCACTTTTGTCTTGTTCAGGGTTGGTAATTTGCATGTGTATCTCTCTATTGTATTTTGGGTGTTTGCACTTTTCTACTAGGGAATCACGGGGAAATGGGGAAATATAAAAAATCTTGTGTCTAGAATAAAGTGTTCGATTGCACAAGAAGCATTGATCCATGTCAGATTCTTTCCAGAAGCGCTGTAAATAGGAACTTAAAGAAATTTATTTCCTAGAGGGGAAAGAATCGCTGCAGATAAGTGGCTGCAGTACGGCACCCTAATTCTTCGCCCATCTTTTCTGAGATCGGTTCGATCGCGAGTGGACTCGCGCCCCATTTGGACTGAGCAAGTCTGCGGCACATTTCCACATCACAATCCTTCTGCAACCTGCTTTTAATCTTTCTAATTCCTTTCTTTCCCATTTGGGACAATCTTATGATAAGTTCTTCTTCATACAAGAATTCTTTCTTATTCTCACCGTATTTCTTTGCCTTTTACACATTTATTATATATATCCTTGTTTCAGACATATTCATTTCTTAGCCACGTGGCACCTCCCCTGTCTCGGGCAGCGGCTCATACTGGGTGTAAAGGTTAAGAATCTTCCTAGCCTTCAGCTCTATTGTATTGGGCAGTATTAGCTGCTCATAAACTAAGTTGCTTTGATATCACACCCAACGTTTGTCTTCCTGTATCTGGGCAGAATCACAAAGAGAGGGGTAAATAGAGGCATCAGGTTGCCTCCCCCTCTAGGGCTTTTGTTGTAAGTTAGTGATTAGGATGAAGGTCAGAGATAGAGGGGAGATCTGCGTTTGTAATTACTGACTGGAATGCTGCCACTGCATCTAAATTCTAACTAGATTTTATTACCGTTTGAACAAAGCCGAGGACGTTTAGAGGCTTAGACACATTACCAGAAACTTTATTTTCCACGGACTCAGTTTCTCTCACAGTCCTGATCTTACACCAATTTGTGTGGAGCATTAAAAGAATCATTACCAAAAGAATAATAGTTATGAAAGAATATCTAAAAGTGGGGAGTACTTTGGCCAGAGACCACACCTTCTCTCGGGGCTTATTTCTCGCGTTGAGATCTTGCCTATTAGCTGCATGGGAGACCACACAGATGCCGAGAGAACGCAGTTGGTCTTGGCAAAAAAACATCTTGTAAGAAAAGGCCAAGATCAGCCAGGTGTGGTAGCACATGCTTGTAATCCCAGTACCTGGGAGGCTGAGAGGGGAGGATGGTAGGTTTGCAGCCAGCCCCAGCTACTTAGCAAGGCCCTCAGAAACTTGGTGAGATCCTGTTTCAAAATAAAGAATAAAACAGGGCTGGGGGGTGCAACTCGGAGGTAGAATGCTTCTGGGATTAATCTCCAGAACTACAAAGAGGACAGAAGAAGGAGGGGTGAGAGGGAAGGAGAAGGAAGGGCAGGGAAGGAGGGAAGAAGGGGGAGAGGGTGTCAAAATCTTAATACTTTGCATATGGAGTTAATAAGCAGAGAGATAGATAGATAGATAGATAGATAGATAGATAGATAGATAGATGATAGACAGACAGACTGACCATATTATTATCACCATTATCATTGAGATGGATCCAAACTCTATTTCACTAACATTAGTCATCCTGGACTATCTGACAGATGAATACATACTTTTCATGATGCTAGAAATCTCTTGGGGCTCCTTATAAATAGTTTTAAAGAAACAGCCTCGGGGTGCTGATGGATGAAACTTCTGTTTTATGTTAGAGCAGGAAAAAGCCTAAAGTGGAAATTCTCCCCCACGGGGCATTGCTAGTCTTTGACTTGATCTCATTACAGCTAAGTAGAATTTGGCTAAATACAACCAAGTTGAATTGTTCCCAACCCAGAAATGTATTTGGTTGCTCTGGGCCTCAGAAGAGAAGGATCCCAAAATTTAGCAAAAAGATTAAAAGAAAAGGCTTTGGAGTCAGGCAGCCAGGGGTTTGATTCCTGGGTCTGTTGTTTACTTTGAGCAACCCCAGACACCACACGTGTGTGTGTGTGTGTGTGTGTGTGTGTGTGTGTGTGTGTGTTGGATATTTAATGCAGTACCTACACCAAGCCCTTTTGATTTTGAAACAGAGTCTTGCTAAGTTGCTGAGGGTGGCTCCACACCTGAGATCCTCCTGTCTCTGCCTCCCAAGTGCTGGGATTGCAGGAGTCACCCCTGAGCCCCGCTAGGGCACATTACCTTCTGTGTGCTTATTCCCTTATTTGAGAATAGGAATAAGGTTCTGAGAATTAAGTTTGAAAATTTTAAAGTGAGGGGAAAAAAAATCCCCATGACAAGTATTCAATAAATGGTAACTATTTTTGTCATTATTCCATTTTCACTATTTTTTTTAAAGAAGTAAGACTTGAAGAAAATATGAATTTGTTCATAAGTTGTCAGGGGACTTTAATGGCTTACTCGAAAGTGAGTAAACAGAAAATCCAACCTTAGAGAAAAAGTTTAAAAGAGTTACACAGGAAACTTAATGACCTTTTTGTGTAATGAACGCTCATCATAAAAGGAACATGTTGTAAGTCCCTTCCACCGCACCCAGGTAAAGGATAACAGAACAGGAACATGCAAAGCCAGCTAGTGAAGCCAGGGCAGCAGCCCACGCCTCCCAAGCACCCCGCCTTCCATCACAATGGATTCAGGAGGAACCCCAAGCCATGTCCTAATCACAGCACACAGGGACTGAAATGTTCCTGCCCTCGAGGAGCCTGGACACCGTGCTGGACAGGTCAGGGCACAATCTCTGCAGAACACAAGGAGCAGGGTCAGACGAACTGCAGCAAGGCCAACAAGAAGTCCAGGGAGGGCCAGAGAAAGGACGGCTCGGAGACCTCTCGGTGAGCTTGACGTAAGAAGAGGAACGAGGAGCTGGTCCTGGGGCTTCCATACCCAGTAGTTCTTGTACTGTCTTCCTGACGTCTTGGGTAACGTCCAAGACTGGCCGTCCTGACCAGAGATGCCTCAAAGTGATCTGCAGTCAAAACTGAAGAACCAGGCACCAGGCGTGGTAGCCACGCTTGTAATCCCCGCACTTGGGAGGCGGAGACAGGAGGGTCGCGCAGGTTCGAAGCCAGAAGAGACCCTGTTTCCAAATAAAAATATAAAAACATAAGTGTCTGGGAGTGTAGCCCAGGGGTAGAAGGGTTTCCAGGAACCCCAGTACCACCAAAAAATAAAATAATTGAAGAACCAGTTCAAAATGACCCCCAGGGGCTACTTTCACAGTCGTCTTCCTCACCCCGTTTGCACTCTTTCTTTTTATAATAAAAGACTTTTTTTATAATGAAAAAAAATAAGAAGTGCTTTTTTTTTTGCCTTTTAAGCTACATATGGTTGTTGGGGTCATGTGAGGAGAGGGGAATTAGGAAGCAACCGTGCCAACAAATTTAACCCTGCCCTTAATAAAAATAAAAATTACACAGCGTCCCCTGGTGCATGAAGATGCTAGAAGACATGGAGTAAAGAGACTTCAAGCGTGGGCTGGGGTGTAGCTCAGTGGGAGAGGGCTTGTCTAGCACTCATGAGCCCTGAGTTCAAACCCCAACAGAAGCGACAAAAAACACATTATTTTTTCTCAAGAGTCAAATCATGCCAAAAGACTGGGGTCGTCTATAGAGCGATCCCTGGGACACACCTTTTATTGTCTTTTTGCCATGCTGCTCTATCTCCCCATCCTAAATACCCCTCCCCGTCCCTCTGCCCCTCCAGCCCCTGTGCGCTGTTTCTTCAAGGGAGCCCTCAGTTTGCTTTCTCTTCCTCCCCCACCCTCACACACACACTGTTCTCCCCAGGGTCCTGAGCGGCCATTGCTGAATCCAACAGCGACCCTCATCCCGCCTCCTCTCACAGAAACTTCCGGGAGCGTTTAAAAGCCACCTTCCTTCTATGCATCTTATACTGGGCTTCCAGAATCGTGCCCGGCCTGGCCTCCTCCTGTCTCACCAGCTGCTCTTTTTCTGGGCTCTTCTGCTGCTTCTTCCCCATCTCTCTGCCCTCTGACTGATGAAGAGCCCAGGTACCGTTCTGGGACCGCTCCCGACCTTACAGGGTCTCACACTTCGGATGCTGGCTCTGTGCTGATCACCTCGCCAGACTGCTCAGCTGAAGTCTGTTGAACACCTTCAGCTGGAGCCACAATGATCCTTTGAAGTAGGATCCAGATCATAACCTTTGCTGAAAATCCCCCAGGAGCCGTGTAATGAGCAAAGGTAGTCTTTTTTTCTTTTCCTTCTTTCTTTTTTTCTTTTTCTTTTTTGGTGGTGCTGGGGTTCCTGGAAACCTTTCTACCTCTGCCCTATACTCCCAGACCTATTTTATACTTTTTTTTTTTAATTTGGAAACAGGGTCTCTTAAGACAGCAAGGCTGGCTTCAAATGATGCGAAGACCAATTGGACATCCATATACACAAAACAAATCTATTTATTTTTCAGAACTGGGAACTGAACCCAGAAGCATTCTACCCCTGAGTTATAGCCCCCCCAAACCTATTGTTGTTGTTATTATTATTATTATTATTATTATTATTATTATTATTATTATTGGTGGTACTGGGGATGGAACCCTTCTACCTCCAGACTACATTCCCAGACCTATTTTATACTTTTTATTTGGAAACAGGGTCTCTTAAGCCAACGCGGCTGGCTTCGAACCTGCGCGACCCTCCTGTCTCCGCCTCCCAAGCGCGGGGATTACAAGCGTGCGCCACCACTCCCGGTTTTGTTCTTTCTTTCTTTCTTTCTTTCTTTCTTTCTTTCTTTCTTTCTTTCTTTCTTTCTTTTTTTCTTTCTTTTGAAACAGGGTGTCACTAAGTTGAGAGGACCTCACTAAATAGCTGAGGCTGCCACGAAGCTGTGATTCTCCTGTCTCAGCCACACACACACACACACACACACACACACACACACACACACACACACAGAGCTGTCTTCCCTCCTCCCTCCCGTCTTCCCTGTAATCTTGGGGGCATTCACTCCAGTCCTTTTGCCCCTTTAATCCTGGCCTCTGTCACTTCCTGCTGTGGGATTTCTTCAGCTAAAAGTCCTATAGCCCCTCTGAAGGTCTCATTTTGTTTCCCTGCCCTCCCTCTGCGGCTTGAGGCTCCTACCCAATATTATCCCTGTTCTTCTCAGACCCTGCTTGCCACACAGAGGCTTCAAAACTCTCCTCTTCTCTCTCTCCTCTCCTCTCCTTGCCTCTCCTCTCACCTTCCCTCTCTTCCTCCTCTCTCCTCTCCTCCTCCTCTTTCCTCTCTCTTTCCTCTCTTCTCTCCTCTCTTCTCTCTCCTCCCCTCCCCTCCCCTCCCCGTCCCTCCCCTCCTCCCTCCTTCTTCTTCTTCTTCTTCTTCTTCTTCTTCTTCTTCTTCTTCTTCTTCTTCTTCTTCTTCTTCTTCTTCTTCTCTCTCTCTCTCTCTCTCTCTCTCTCTCTCTCTCTCTCTCTCACACACACACACACACACACATTTTGTATTTTTGTTTTGGGTATAAAAAGCATGCTACTGTACCAAGGATGCCAGATAGAAACCCTCCATGCCAAGTTCCTTGTGTCTCACACGCTTTGCAAGTTTGACGCATGTCATCAGCATGCTCCTGGGGGTCGGGACACAAGGAAAAGCACTGTGCTGGCCAGGGAGGACGGGGGAGGCCAGGGTCTCTGATGTGACCACAGTGAGCCTGCCTGTCCAGGGTCCAGGTTTCTGCACCTGAGAGAAGCCTGCAGAAGTTGCTACCAACAGAACAAAGACCAAAGACTGCAATCTGTGATCCCTCCAAGATGAGAAAACTGTCTGCTGAAAGTTCTAAGCAGTTTCCTATCTCCCAGAAGGGAGGTCTGAACATCCCTGACCAGCCCTGTGCTTTGGAAAGACTTCCCTCCATGGTCCTTTTAGTGGACACAATTTTGACCCCTGTGACCAACTCTGGCTGGTATCATGCTAAAGTCACATCACCTTACACGGCAAAGGAGACTTTACAGGTGTAATAAAGGATACTAGTCAGCTGAATAGAAAAATGAGGAGATTATTGCCAGGCGTGGTGGCGCACGCTTGTAATCCCCGTGCTTGGGAGGCAGAGACAGGAGGATCGCGCAGGTTCGAAGCCAGCCGCGCGCGCTGGCTTAGGAGACCCTGTTTCCAAATAAAAATGTAAAAATAGGTCTGGGAGTGTAGCCCGGAGGTAGAAGGGCTTCCAGGAACCCCAGTACCACCAAAAATAAAAAAAAAAATGAGGAGATTATTTTGGAAGATCCAGATGGGCTGGTGTAATTGCACGTCCCTTGAAAGCAGAAGTCGAAGGCAGAGATTCACAGCATGCTGTCTTGGCACAACTTGGTAGAGGGTACACAAGGACCAGCCTCCAAAGGCAGAAGGTGTCAAGAGACCAAACAAAGAGGCAGAGAAATCCAGGATTGCACAGAGTGCAAATAGCTTGCAACTTACAGGCGGAAGCAGATCTTGGGCCGCAGCATGGCAGGAAGGTCTTCACACCCCAAGGCAGGAGGAGGGTTTACGTGCTATGCTAGCCAAAGGTGGACCTTGGCCAGCCAGGATGTGCCTGGGCACTCCCCAAAACTATTAACACGGTACAGCACCACTCAGGAAACAGTCTGGTTGGCAGTGGCTGAAGCAACATGTGCAGCTGACTCTCAACAATAACCCTTTGTTTATCCTGCAGGGTTTGCAATGCGTGCCAGGGTCAGCTGGCGGGCAAAATGGTGGTTACCACCAAGATGACTGTAGTCGCTTCAAGCTGGATCCTATGGTGAGCAAGATCCGGCACACCAGTGCTGGCTTAGAAGATGGAGGAGCCACCACCCAAGGGTTGCTGGAAGCTTCTGGAAGCTGAAAATCACCTCTGGCTGACAGTGAGGGGACAGGAACCCCAGTCCTACAACCCCAAGGATCCGGAGTCTGCCAGCATCCCGAGTGACCCCTGAAACAGGTCCTTCCAGAGTCTCCCGATAACTACGCAGCTGGCTGGGATCTTCATGCTGTCTTTGTGAGACCCTTACACAGAGAACCCAGCGGAGCCCAGCTGGGACTTCTGACCAACAGAACCAGAAGATGGTAAGTGGCCGTGTGTGTGTGTGTGTGTGTGTGTGTGTGTGTGTGTGTGTGTTACTGAGGATGGAACCCAGGGGCATTCTACCTCTGAGCTACACCCCCAGCCGTACTCTTTATTCTTTATTTTGAAACAGGGTCTCACTAAGTTGTGGGAGACCTCACTAAGCAACTGAGGCTGGCCGCAAACCTGTGATCCTCCTGTCTCCGCCTCCCATATAAGTAGTCATTTTTTTTTTAAGATTTAAAGAAGTTTCTTAAAAAGATAGAAATACAGAAAATAGAAATACTGAAAATAGTTACAGCCCCATGCCAAAATGGCATGAGGGGGAGGGTGGCCCGGGCCAACTTACCACTTCCCTAAGAAGTCATTTTTAAGCTGTTAAATTTGTGGTGATTTGCCATGTCAGCAATGGGAGATTAACACATCTTTCCAACTAATTATTAAGAGGGGCTGCAGCCAGGCATGGTAAGGCAAGCTTATAATCCTAGTGCCTGGGATGCTGAGACAGGAAAGTCACAGGTTCCAGGCCAGCCTGAGCAACTTAGTGAGACCTTGCTTCAAAATAAAACATAAAAAGGGCAGGGGGGGGAGCCTGGAGGTAGAATGCCCCTGGCCTCAATCCCCAGTATAAATAATAAAAGTAGTAAATAAATAATAAAAGTAAGAAGAGTGGTAATAATAATAAAGAGGAACTGTTTGTAAACAGTGGCCCTGTGCAGCTGTGATCATGAAACGTGTCCTTGAAAGTGTGAGGAAGCCAGCGCAACGGCACCGCCTGTCACCCCAGCACCTGGGAGGCTGAGACTGGAGGATCGCAGGTGCCAGACCAGTCTGAACAACCTAGCAAGGCCCTGTATCAAAATAAAAAATTAAAGCGCCGGGCGTGGTGGCGCACGCTTGTAATCCCTGCACTTGGGAGGCAGAGACAGGAGGATCACTCTGGTTTGGAGCCAGCCTCGCTGGCTTAAGAGACCCTGTTTCCAAATAAAAATATAAAATAGGTCTGGGAATGTAGCCCAGAGTTAGAAGGGTTTCCAGGAACCCCAGTCCCACCAAACATAAAAAATAAATAAAAAATTAAATTAAATTAAATTAAAAAGGGCTGAAGACATAACTCAGAGATAGAACACTCAAGATTCAATCGCCAGTACTATGGGCGTGCGCGCGCGCACACACACACACACACACACACACACACACACACACACACAGTGGAAAAGAGCCATACTTCTGTGATACTATTTCTTCTAGGAGAGCTACCCAAATGTAAGTACATATCCTTTGATTCACTGAGTCTGGTGAGAGATGGTGTGGAAATGTCCAGCCATCGCCGATTGTCACAGCAAAAATGGGAAAGAGCCTGTAATCCCGTCATGTGTGGGAGGCTGAGACAGAGGATTGCAGGTTCCAGGTCAGATTCAGCAACTTAGTGAGACCCTGTTTCAAAACAAAACGGGTGTAACTCAGAACCCCTGGGCTCAATCCCCGGTACCAAAATAAAATTATACAATATACATCAATAGGTTAATAGGTAATGCTAGGTACCATTATAAAGAATGTGAAGGCTCGAGCTGGGCGTGGTGGCGCACTCTTGTAATCCCCACGCTTGGGAGGCTGAGACAGGAGGATGCACAGGTTCAAAGCCAGCCTCAGCTACTTAGTGAGACCTGTTTCCAAATAAAGTATAAAATAGGTCTGGGAGTATAGCCCAGAGGTAGAAAAGCCCCTGGGTTCCACCCTCAGTAACACACACACACACACACACACACACACACACACACACACACACACACACACAGTGAAGGCTCTGTGAGTACAGAAATTGTCCTAAAAGATGTTATTTAATGAAAGAAAAATATACAATGTTATTGCATAATCCAATTTGTGGTTTTCCCAGAATTCACATGTATCAAAATACACATAACCGCTTATAAAAAATTTTCTATTTTATATACTTTTGCAATTCTTACTTTCTAACTTTATGCATGTAGTATTTTTATCTTCTAAAAGCTATATTTTAAATGAAGAAAATTATGCGTTAGATACAAAAGTGTTGACAAGGAGCAGTGTTACAAAGTGGAAAAGTGAGGTTACAAACAGCATAGGTATGATAACCACGTTTATTCAGCTGTAACTATTTCCATATATAATATATATGTGTGCATAGAAAACTGGAACAATTTAGTAAAAATGTTAATTATGGAAATCCCCAGCAGAAATTGTTTTCTTTGCATTGTTGTATAGCAAAGCTTCTCAACCCCAACACTACTGACAATCGAAACCAGATGACTCTTTGTTGTGGGGCTGTCCTGTGTCTTACAGGACATTTAGAAGCTGCCTCTCCCACAAGATGTCAGTGGTGCCTTCCCCCCACACGGTGACAACCAGAATGTTCCCAGACACTGCCAATGGCCCCAGGATGCAAGATCACGCACACCCTCAGCCTCAGCTCTACAGTAAGGATGATTTGCTTATGTAATGAGAAAGTTAAATATGTATAGATTGGATACAAGTACAGATGATTAATTGGTAGACAGAGACAAATGACGGTGATCGATGGACATAAATAATGTATAACTGTATGAGTCAGCTTTCCATTACTGTATCAAACACCTGGGATAATCAACTTACAAAGTTAAAAGGTTTGTTCTGGCTCAGAGTTTTGGTGGTTTCCATCCATAGTAGATTGGCCTCCTTGCTTTTGGGTCTGAGGTGAGGCAGTGCCTTAGGGTAGAGGGTGGTGGGGCCAAGATGCTCACCCCATGGCTGGGACATAAAAAAGAGAAAGAGGAAGACACTGAGGTCCCAGTTCCTCCTTCAAGGGCATATCCTCAGTGTATGGAAGGCATCCCACTAGGCTCCACCTTTTAAAATTTCCACCACCTTCCAACAGCACCAAGCAGGGCACCAAGACTTTAACACACGAGCCTTTGGGAGACATTTAAGATCCAATCTTTAGCAATAATATCAAAACAAAAGAGTAGGTGATACCTGAGACACACGATAGCTCCGGGAGGAAGATCACAAGAAGCAAGAAGCAATGGAGGTCACGTGGCTGAAATTGCTTCTGACCTCTGTAGGTTCTTCTAGAAGAGTAAGATGTGTGACTAGACTCAGCAGATGGTGTTCACCCACATGCTGGCCCTTAGAAGCTTTGCCTATATTTATTTCAATAATGCTGCCAAGATAAAAAATATTTTTATACTCCTCTTTAAAATTTCTCTTCTCAATAGATAACATTTTTTTTTTTTGCAGGTCTGGGGATGGAACCCAGAGGCATTTGACCTCCGAGCTATACCCCCTGCCCAATTTTTTCTTCTTTATTTTGAAACAGGGTCTCACTGAGCTGCAGAGGGCCTCACTAAGTAGCCGAGGCTGTCCTTGAACCGCAATCCTCCGGTCTCAGCCTCCCGAGTGCTGGGATGACAAGCGTGCCCACCACGCCCGGCTGATAACATAGACTTTTGAGTAATTTCAAGCAGGGTCACTATTTCTTCCTTTTTGTTCACATGGAACTGCATGTAAGAAATAAAACTAATTTAATTCTGGATTCAAAAGTGACAGATAACTTACATGATCATCAAAGTAAAAAATTTTGTTCAAAATAGGTGCTGACAATGGTCTTAAGTACACATTTATTACTGGTGTGAATTAAATTGTGCTTCCCCCAAAGGTGTGCCTAGGCCCTGACCCCCAGAACATGAGAATGCAAAGTCTATTTGGAAATGGGGTCACTGCAGATTGGTTAGGATGAGATCAGACTCAGGTAAGGTGGGCTGTTATCCAAGATGACTGGTGTTCTTACAAGAGACGACAGTACCTTTGAACACAGAGAAAACTGAAGACACACGGGCAGAAGATGAGTGTGTGGCCAGAGTGAGGTCACTGTGAGCCCAGTGGCCAAGGTTTCCACCAGCCACAAGCAGCCAGAAGGGACGAGAAGCCTTCTCCCTGGTGCTGTCAGAGAGAGCAAGCCCTGTGGACACCCTAGCCTCAGGCCTCAGCCTCCAGACCTGGGAGACAGTCACTGCTGTAATTCTACCCACTTGAGTTACAGCAGCACCAAGAAACTAATACAGTTGACCATTTGCCATCCATTTCTCTTTCCCAGTACTCAGACTTTCACTCCTCCTGCACACTGCCCAGGTACTATGCAGGACATGAATATACATCCCAGGTCATTGCCAGGTTAGACTCAATTGCCTTAGCTAATCAGCATTATTGATTCTGCCACCCAGAAGTCATTAGCTCAGGTATAGACATGTGTCTTAAACTGGACCAATAAGAGTGGCCCTTAGAACTCTCACTTAGACAGGGGGGTCAGCAGACAAGGACGTGAACCCCTGGGGTGAACCAGAAGGTGTGAAGCCTGGATTGCATCTGACAACGGCCATCTCCAGAGGCAGCCAGCAGGGCGGGCAACAAAGCAGAGATGCACAAAGGCCCTTGCAGATGTCCCGAAACCACTGGATCAGTCTGCCCTGAAACAAACCAACCTATGGTTAAAGGCTTTAGAGCTTAAGGCCATTTAACTTGGACTTTGCATTCCTTGTAACCCAAAGCTTAGTGGCTGGCCAGCCGGCATCACGGGGGTGGTTTGCACCTTCTCCAGCCAAGAGAGGGGCTTTAAGAGAATCCCTGAAAACCAGACATGAAGGATGCAGGGCTAGAACACACCCAGTGTCTGAAGCGTGGTGACAAGAACTCACCACACCCAGCAGCTATGTGAAGGGTCGAAGCTGGAGTGGGAGTGGCCCGCACCTCCAGAGGCCGGAGAGGGGCTTGCTGAAGGGAGGCCCCCGGCTCTACTAGGAGGGGAGGCTTGCATTGGCAGCAGCTGGCCAGCAGGGGGCGTCATCTACCACTTCAAGGGAGTTGTTTGAGGACAAGCTAGCCAGCAATAGAATTACAGAAGAGTCCTCAAAAATATTCTCCAAGAAAATGACTATGTGTCCATCCAGAGAGCACCAGGGCCAAATTAAAATGAAGCAAGTGGAGAAAAGTAAGTGTGTGTGTGTGTAATGGAGATAGAGATATAGAGAGAGAAAGAGAGACAGACAGACAGACTAAGGATTGAACCCAGGGGCTACACCCCCAGCCCTTTATTTATTTATTATTTATTTTTATTTTTTAATTTTTTGGTGGTACTGGGGATGGAACCCTTCTACCTCCGGGCTACACTCCCAGACCTATCTTATATTTTATTTGGAAAGGGTCTCTTAAGCCAGCAAGACTGGCTTCGAACCTGTGCAATCCTCCTGTCTCTGCCTCCCAAGCGCGGGGATTACAAGTGTGCACCACCACGCCTGGCCCTTTTTTAAATTTTAAAACGGAGTCTCACTAAGTTCGTATGCGGTAGCCTCAAACGTGAGATCTTCCTGTCTCAGCTCTCAAGTAAGAAAAGTCCGTGTTACCCCTTACCTCTCCTCCCTGCTCACTCCAGTCCTATAGAAACCAAAAAAGGGCTGGTGGCAAAGGAGGATGAGTAAGAGGGGGAGCAGCCAGACGGCTTCCCTGCGGGTCCACAGGGGAAGGCAGGCTCAGATCCAGAAGGGAGGGCTTCCGTAGGACGACATGTTGAATACTATAGCAGATGAGACTTTTTATTAAAAGGAGCCTTTTCTTACCACTAACAGGGTCTGGAGATGCAAGGAACTGGCTCTAATTGTTTTTTGTTTTGTTTGTTTTGTAATAGGGATTAAACCTGTGGGCATTCTACCCCCAAGCTACGTTCCTCCCCACCTTTTTTAACTTTTTTTTTTTTTTTTTTTTTTTGCCCAGGGTTTTCCTGGGCTGCTGAGAGTCTTGGTGTGGTACTAAGCCTGTCCTGCAACCTGCGATCCTCCTGTCTTGGCCTCCCAAGTACTAGGACTACAGGTGTGGGCACCACAGCCGACTCTGCCCTAGATTTTAACCAGGTCTAGCAGGCATGGTGGTGCCCGTATCACTGGGCACCACCCTATGCAGGAAGACTGTGTTGCCAATGCTGCAGTTCAGCCTGTGTCGTTTTATCTGGCTGGACAGGGCTCCCACCCCTGGAGCAAGGCAAACCGGAAGTGCTGGAGTAGTCAAGCACCGGAAGTAATCCTCGCCTTCATAAGGGGCAGGAAGCAGGGAAACACCACAGCATCATGGCTCCTTCACAGTGCAACTCTGTGACCTCTGCCCTGAAAACTCACCCTTTCTGGCTGATTCCCTTCCTTGCCTCACTTCTTCACGGCTTGCCTTCAAATTCATGTCTCAGGGTCTGTTTTTGGAGTGACCCCAAAGCAAGACACCACAGGATGACCAGATGATGTCCACGGCATCATCTGAGTTGGCGTGGGAAGGAGGTAGACGGTGTCGGGATGTTTCTGGCCACCAGTGCATTCGATAAAACAGTCACACTAGAGTTCTGGTTTTACTCACAGCTGTGTTTCCTGTCTAAAACCTGGCATGGGAGACAGCGGGGGCTTTCCGTCCCTTCTACGTGCTCACCACATCTTGAAGCTGAATAAGTGGTTAGATACTCATCACAAGGTGCTTCTGACTTCCTGCTGCCTCTTGTGCTTTCCACTTGCTCCCTTGATGCTGGGAAGGGGGTGGCTGGTACCTGGGGCCAGGGTGTACGCTGCCCATACATGAAGAGGTGGCTGGTGGCTGATTTTTGTCAGGGGAGCCAGTTTCCAACAGCCCAGTAACCTTCCTTACTTTGCTTTTCATTCTTTTATTAATGTCAAAATTTTATACAGTTAAATTTCGATCATGTACATGTATAGTTCTAAGACTATTTTCGGTATTTATTTTCTGTAGTGGGAATTAACCCAGGGCCCCACACATGTGCTGAGAAAGCGCTTTACCATTGTGCTACATCCCAAACTCTCTTTTGACACAGGGTCTAGCTAAGTTGCCATCCTCCTGCCTCCCAGGTCGCTGACATTATACGCATGTGTTGCCACACCCAATGCTTTTTTTTTTTTTTAAGTACTGTAATCCCAGTGCTTGGGAGGCCGAGATAGGAGATTGCCAGTTTGAGGCCAGCCTCAGCAAGTGAAACCCTCAGCAACTTAGCAAAAACTTATTTCAAAACAAAAGTTGTTCAGAGGTAGAATGCCCTTGGATTCTATTCCCAGAACCTGTGAAGTACAATTTATAAATTACAAGAGTACAAGACAGAAATATATACCCCGATGAATCATCCTGAAGTGGGTAACTTCTAGTAAGTTCATACAGGCATGTAATCACTATTACAATCAAGATATAATTCTGATGGGGTGCGGGAAAATCTATTCAAAATACGGCGCCGTGGTATACTGAGTATTTTAAGCTGAAGGAAATTCAGAAAACTTCAGAAGCAAGAAGATTACTCTCTCATTTCCTGCTTACTTCCTCCCCTGAAATATGGCCAAAAGGAAATTCTCTGACCTACCTCCCCGAAAGTAGGTCATAAACTCTTTAAGTGACACACTTCCTGCCCTGTACCTAGAAGCCAAGAAGACTGAATAGACAGGTCTTGCCAAATTCCCCTCCAGCTTTACCACTAAGTCATATTATGTTTTCCTCCAAGCACACTTGTAGCTAATCTAAGCATAAAAATCTAGTTTTCCCTGGGCCTTTGGGTCTTCGCTTCTGAAGGCTCTCCTGTCACACAAAATATCGGTTCCATAAATGTGTATGCTTTTTCTCTTGTTACTCAGCCCTTTGTTATAAGGTACCAACCATGAACCTTGCAATGTAGGAGAAAAAGAAATTTTTTCTCCCCTGAAATCCTATGGCTTTAACCCTCACATTTAGGGCTACGACTCATCTCAGATTAACTATTAGATATTACGTGAAGTAGTCAGCAGGATTTTTTTCTCCGTGAATGTTCAGTTGACCCAGTGTCATTTACGAAGAGGAGAAGAAGAAGAAGAAGAAGGAGAAGGAGAAGGAGAAGGAGAAGGAGAAGGAGAAGGAGAAGGAGAAGGAGAAGGAGAAGGAGGAGAAGAAGAAACCTTTACTCACCGAATTTCCATGAAGTCGTTGCCTTAAATCAGGTAGCCATAAACATGAAAACAGCTTCTTGACTCTCTTTTCTGTACCATCAGCTTATTTGTTAGACTAGCACCGCTCCAGACTGTCTTAATTACTGTAGCTTTATAATAAGTCTTGAAATCAGGTCATATAAGCCCTCCGGTTTGGTCTTTGGATTTCCTTAAATATTCTAAATCACTTGAATTCCCACATAAATTTCAGAATCGTCTTCTTAATGTACTATAAGCAATCAGCTAGGACTTTAACTGAGATTGCTCTGAATCTATAGGTTAATTTAGGAAGAACTGGTATCTTAATGATATTTAGTCTTCTGCTCCATGTCAAGGTATAGACAAGGTATAGATCTTCATTTATTTGGGTGTTTTTAAAATTCCTTCATGGCAGGCGTGGTGGTGCATGCTTGTAATCCCCACACTTGGGAGGTGGAGACAGGAAGATCGCACAGGTTCAAAGCCAGCCTCAGCTACTTAGTGAGGCTCTCAGCAACTTAGTGAGACTCTGTTTCCAAATAAAATAGAAAATAGGTCTGGGAGTATAGCCCAGAGGTAGAAAGCCTCTGGGTTCCACCCCCAGTACCACCAAAAAAAAAAAAAAAAAAAAAAAGAAAGAAAGAAAGAAAAAGAAATCTTGATCATCTTGTATTATACTTATTCCTAGCTATTTGACAATTTCTGATGATAAGTTTTTTCTTTGTGATTCTGGGTTCTTTTGGGAGATTGGAACCCAGAGACATTCTCCCTCCAAGCTACATCCTCAGCCCTTTTTAATTTTGAAACAGGGTCTCACTATGTTGTGAAGGCTGTCCTCAAACATACAATCCTCCTGTCTCAACCTCCCATCTCCTGGGATTACAGTCATGCACCACCACACCTCGCTTTTTTTCCAGTGATTTCTCAAGGCCAGGGCTAGAGTGAGACAGAAGAGGAGAAAGTGAATGAATTCCTTAAACTTTGTGGCTGGTCACCTCTCTCTTCTAACACTAGTTCCTGCCCTGGCTTTTCTGCACGATACTTCCTACAAAAGTTTATTTTGGCTAATTCAGTTCTGGTATGTATGAACTTAATCAATTTCCCCATATCGACTGTGTGTGTGTGTGTGTGTGTGTGTGTGTGTGTGTGTGGTACTGGGGTGGAACCCAGGGGCTTTTCTACCTCTGGGCTATACTCCCAGACCTATTTTATACTTTATTTGGAAACAGGGTCTCACTAAGTTGCTGAGAGCCTCACTAAGTAGCTGAGGCTGGCTTCGAACCTGTGCCGTCCTCCTGTCTCAGCCTCCCAAGCGCTAGGATTACAAGCGTGCGCCACCACGCCCAGCTTTCCATATAGAATTTGTATTCAGCATCCTTTGTAGCCCTGATTCAACCTCCAGAGTGGAGACTGGGACATCATGCCTGTTCATGCCTAAAGCTCCAGAGGCTGATGTCCCACAGACTGAAAAAGAACACAGTTTGTGTGTTTTGGGGGACTCTACAGGGTTTCCTCAGAGCTCTCTATTGTATCTTTCCACTTCTGAGCCATGTAGCAGGTTACTACTGCTTCACAGGCACGTGCTTTTCAACAAATTCTAGGGAAGGCTTCTAATTACCCAGAGATTCTAAATATGGACGCCTGACCAGTCTGACAAACAATAGCATAGGCAGCTCCCACTGGACACTTCGTGGCTGGAGCGTGTGGGGGGAGGGTTCTCCCCAAAGAGGCGTCTCTAAAGAGATGTGCTTTCCCCATAAGACAGGTGGGCACTGGACAGTCTCGGAGATATGCGCCCCGTTGGAGCCCGGCTTTCCTGGGAGTCGCTCAACTGGTGCTTCTGTCCTTCCCAGACCAACAGTTTGTGTCCGGCCCCTCCTGGATCAGTCTTTAAAGCCTTGCAGGTGGCTGAGGAAGCACTCAGGCTACCCAAGACCAACCACCGCCATTTCTGCTCACTGCTAGTTCTGGCCTTTGTTCCAGCTTCCCAGGGTGTTTCTGAGGCTCGTGAAATCTACAAACAGAACCACAGCTCTCCTTGTCCTGTTTGGCAATACCCACTAAGTTTTCAACACGAATATCATTGACCAAACATTGATGCTTCTATACAAGCTTCCCATCCTATACTCGAAGTAAGCATGCTCATAAGTCTGCCAACATATGCCCAAGGATATCCATTGCAGTAGGGTTTACGTAAAGGAAAAACGGGGGAGAGATTGGGTTCCAAACACTGTCACTATGAATTAATTAAATAAATTCTATTTCCCAGACACAATGAAATACTTTGCAACTGTTAAAAGAATGAAAGATGTTCAAAATATGTGGGGAAAAAACAGTTGTCAAACAATATCAGCTAGGCGTGGTGGCGCGTTCCTTTAATCCTGGTACTTGGTAGGTTGAGACCGGAGAATGCGGGTTTGAGGACAGCTTCAGCAGTGTAGCAAGACTCTCTACAACCTAGCAAGACCTGTTTTCAAAACAATGAGTAAAAAGGGCTGCATGGTGGCTCACGCTTGTAATCCCAACATTCAGGAGGCAGAGACTGGAGGATTGCGATTCGCGGACAGACGGCTACTTAGCGAGGCCCTTCGCAACTAAGTGAGACCCTGTTTCAAAAAAAAAGGCTAAAAAAAAATAGGGCTGGGGGTGTAGCTCAGAGGTAGAATGCCTCTGGGTTCCATCCCTGGTACCGCAAAAAAGAAAAAAATGGCTAGGGGTATAGCTTGGAGGTACTTGGGTTTAATCCCCAGTACCACAAAAAGAAAGGAAGAAAAGAAGGAAGGAAATACTATATCAATGGTAACATAATAAAGATAATAATTATAATATCTATGATAGGTGCAGAGGGCAAAATATATAAACGAGTCTATTAATAATAGATAATCAGAGCCGGGCGTGGTGGCGCACGCTTGTAATCCCAGCATTCGGGAGGCTGAGAACTGAGGATCGCGGTTCGTGGACAGCCTTAGCTACTTAGTGAGGCCCTCTGCAACTCAGTGAGACCCGGTTTCAAAATAAAGAATAAAAAATAGGGCAGGAGGTGTAGCTCGGAGGTCGAATGCCACTGGGTTCCACCCCCAGACCCGAAAAAAAAATTATGTATATATAATCAGTGGCAGGGGGTAGAAGGTAGAGAGATTCCAAGAACTTCGATCTTCCAAGTACATACTTTTGTAATATTTACATTTTTTTTTCAAGAAAAAATGTATTTCTTTAGGATCTAAAACAACAAGAAAAAAAATCTCGGTCTGTTTTTAAACAAAGGGTCTCAAAAGTTGGGGACCGTGCAACAGATGTCGTCTGACTGCCTTTCAAACAGATGTCCTGCGCGCACGAGGCTGTTTAAGAATTCAGACTTACCTCCTTGCTCAGTGACCCATAACACAACAGACTAAATGTCTGACATGGGAAAATTCTCGGGGACAAAAGAGCTTATTTAGGCAGGCCTGACAGCCGTGAGCTATCTCATAATCAGCAGAGGTAGGCTCTGCCTGTGCGGCGGCGGGGCTGGCCGGGGAGCCCCACAAAGGGCCGGGAAAGGGACGCTCTTTTTTCTTCTAGGTGATGGCAGCTCCTACGGCCTTGGCTTTGCTGGGTCAGTGCGGTGCTGGCCTGTGTGGAGGGGAGTCAGTAAGATGCTCTCTGCCGAAGCCTGAGCGCTTCAGGCGATTTCAAAGCCAGGACAGGCTCATTCAGCAGAGAAAATGCAGAGGGTGAGTTGGTTTTGTGATCAGCAAGTGTTTGCCACAGGGACCAGCATAGAACCTGTGTTCTTAACTTTGCTTCAAAACAATAAAAGGTACATGTACAATGGCGGTAAAACACACAGAAGATAGAATTTATCGTCCTAACTATTTTTAAGTCGAGATGATCAGTAGTATTAAATATGTTCATATTGGCGGGCAACCATAGAACTCTTTTTATAGTGTAGAAAAGAAACGGTTCTTGTTCAGTGATCCCCCAGCCCCAGCCCAGCCCCCAGCTCCTGCCAACACCATTCACCCTCCTGTCTCTGTGATTCTGACCACCAGGGCGCCTCCTGTACGTGGACTTTAAAGGTGTACAGCATTTGCCCTTTTGTGTGGCATACTCCACTTAGCATACTGTTTCCAAGGTGCCACCATGCCATAGCGTGTGTTGAGGCTCAGGAAAACGATACCCGAAAGTAGATGATCTGGTATGCTGGTTATGTGAAACTGAAGACGTTTGGGGATCCCTCCACCTGGCTAAAGTTTAAATTTCTTCCCCAGATAACTCATCGACTAGAGAAGATTGAGTCATAAGAGAGTAAAGGTTAAGGCCTCTCCCAGAAAGACTTTGGCACAGGCGTCACCTGTTCAGAGGCTGGACCCGAGAGACCTTATCTACACAAGACAACCTTTGTTCACATGTACCCCCTCCCTTCATCTCCCCAGAACCAGAAGCCACCTCCCCTCCAAAGGCCCAGTAATCCCCTCTTTTTTGCAATGCTGAGAATGAACCCAGGGTCTGCAGTGAACTACACAAGCGCTCTGCCACTAAGCTACACTCCAGAGTCGACCCTTTTTTAAAAACTTTGAAACAGGGTCTCACTAAGTTGCCCCAGCAGGTCTCAAACTGTGATCTTCCTGCGTTAACCTCCCAAGTATCTGGAATTTCAGATTTCTCCAAACTCCTATTTCTTTCTGGAGCTCAAATCCTATACAAACTTGAATCCGCTGGCCCTTCTTTAGGTCTCTAATTTTGTGCATATTCACGAAATTAAATTGGTTTTCTCCTGTTAATATCTCTACTATTTGTTTATTCTGCAGACTCAAATTATCGGATCTTCAGAAAGTTTCCCATTACACTGGACATATCAGTATTTTCTTTCTTACATGGCTGAATAATATTCCATTGTGTGGATATACAACATTTTGCTTCTGCATCCATCACTGGACACTTGGGTTGTTTCCATATTTTATCTATTGTAAATAATTCTGATGTGAACATAAGTATCTAAGTATCTCTCTCTTCAAAATCCTCCTTGCAGCCGAGTGTGGTGGTGCATGCTTGTAATCCCTGCGCTTGGGAGGCTGAGACAGGAGGATCGCACGGGTTCGAAGCCAGCCTCAGCTACTTGGTGAGGCTCTCGGCAACTTAGTGAGACCCTGTTTCCAAATAAAGTATAAAATAGGTCTGGGAATATAGCCCGAAGGTAGAAAAGCCCCTGGGTTCCACCCCCAGTAGTGCCAAGAAAACAAAAGATCAAAAATCCTCCTTTCAATTTTGGGGGTACGTACCCCCAGATCATCCTGAGCATCTCTGGCATAGAACACATCAGCTCTGAATCAGATAATGGTAATAATAATCTCTGACTTCAAGGCTCCCGACTAGTTCTGCAAATATGTTCCCTCTAGACCTTCCCTCGTTTCATTCTCATGGCCTGCGGGGAGGCGGGGCCACCCGCACCTCTGTGGACAGGAAACGAGGACCGTGCTCACGGGCCAGTTCTCTCACCCTCAAGGTGTGGCGCCCCCAACCCGCCCGAGCACACGGGTCAACACACGCCTGTTCTCGGGTCTCAGCTTCATCTCCGGCAGGCCTTCCACCATGTATTATGCCGTTACTGTAGGGCACATTTGTGTTACAGCCTCTCTCCATGGAAGCAGGTGAGAAGGGGCTATTCCTACATCTCCACATGCAAACACAGGCTCATCCACCAATTCCCTTCCTCAAAACCATTGGCTGGGCGGAGCACCGGTTTCTAAAAACAAACCTTAATCCTACTGAAGTTCATAAAAAAAGGCTCATGAACCCAGCGCGGTGGTGCATGCATGTAATCCCAGCATTCAGGAGGCTGAGACCGGAGGATCTCAGTTCACGGACAGCCCCAGCTACTTAGTGAGGTCCTTTGCAACTCAGTGAGGCCTGTTTCAAAAATTTAAAAAGACTAAAAAAAATAGGCCTCAGGGTATAGCTCAGAGGTGCAATGCCCCGGGTTCCATTCCTAATAATGCAAAAAAAAAAAAAAAGGCTCATGATCTCACCAGGAATATTACTTGCATCACACACAAAAAGTTTTGCCCCAGACTGGTTTGGAGACAATTTTTTTTACAGGTTGTGGAAAGAGCTCAGTGTTTGATGGAGGAGGGTGGGAGTCTGTACCTCATTCCGGAGCCTTTTGCAGCCTTTTTGAAACAGGGACTTGGTAAGTTGTTGACGTAGCTTTGAATATATGATTGCATTCATATATTCAAGGACGCTTAGCGTCCTGCCTAAGCCTCCCAAGGACTGGGATTACAGGTCTGCATCCCCATGCCCGACTCATCCCTGTTCTTGCTGAGTCCCTTGGCCATCCTGCCAGCCTCCCAAGTGCTAGTTCTCAAACCCTCACCCTGAGCCCCAGAACATCTCTCCCCACTTTACTATGCAGAGCACTTCATGAACTTTGCCTCCTGCCCCTAACTGGGGCCTCAGAGACTCTTTGCATATTCAAAAACATTTTTTTTAGTACAGGGGATTGAACCCAGGAGCACTTTTCCTCTGAGCTACACCCTAAGCCCTTTTTATTTTTATTTTTTATTTTATTTTATCTATTTATTTTTATTTATTTATTTATTTTTGTGTGTGTGTGGAACTGGGGGTAGAACCCAGGGGCATTATACCTCCGAGCTACACTCCCAGCCCTAGTTTTTAGACTTTTATTTTATTTATTTATTATTTATTATTTATTTATTTATTTATTTTTGCAGTACTGGGGACGGAACCCAGGGGCATTGTACCTCCAAGCTATACCCCCCAGCCCTAGTTTTTAGTCTTTTTATTTTTGAAACAGGGTCTCACTGAGTTGTGAAGGGTCTCGCTAAGTAGCTGAGGCTGTCCGCGAACCGCGATCCTCCGGTCTCAGCCTCCCAAATGCTGGGATTACATATATGCCACCACACCGGGCTCTGAGCCCTTTTTACTTTTTTTTTTTTTAATAGGGTCTTGCTAAATTGCTGAGGTTGATCTCAAACCTGTGATCTTCCTGTCTCAGCCTCCCAAGTGTTGGTTTTATGGTATTACAGTGTTGTGCCACCACACCCGGCACCAATGGGTGTTTTTAAGGATCATTGATGTCATCTCCTCGCCCCTCCTGTTCAATACAAGATGGGAGGCCGAGGACACACGCCTGCTGCCCTCCCCTCCTCCTCTAAGCTTTGTTCCTCCAATAGGAGCTGGAGTTCGGGGACTTGAAAGGTAAAGGGCTCGCTGATGTGAGTGAAGCCACCAGCCCCTGTGGTCCCTTTCCATCATCTGGGACAAAATGTCTCAGCAAAGGCTCAGGGACAGACGCCAACTTCGGGCAAAGAGCAGATCCACTGACAGCGGGGCCTAAGGACACTCCCAAGGACCCACACTCCCCTCCAGTGCCCGCGCACCTCAGAGGGGCCCAGCTTGGCTTCTGCCTCAAAGGGGCGAAGAGGGATACGGAATAACTCGCGTATAAAGTGGGGTGCGGGAGAGGCAGCCACAGGGGCTGTGGATGCCCGGGGACTGGCCAACGTACACTGCCAGGAGGCAGAAAGAGGTCCAGGTGGAGCCTGGGGCGGAGAGTGATGAAGCTCTTTGTTTATTTCAAGAGCTTTACGCGCAGAACTTGCTGCTATTCATGTATTAAGCACCTAATATAATTCAGGGACTCTTCTGGGTTCTAAGGACAGAATGCTGAAAAACAGACCCTGCGTGGGGGCAGCCATGAGCGGCTGCTCCATCCGCGCCCGCCTGCTGGGGCCGTGGAGGGGGACACCCCAAAGCTGGGGACCCCTGAGCTGGGGGATCACGCGTTACCCCATAGCCAGCAAACACAATAGATGTTTTTATCTAAAACATAAGTGCCTAGAAGTAAGATAATATAAACATTGAAAGCAACATTCAAGATGAGTAGGAATTAGGGAAAGAAAAAAAGGGCCCAGAGAAGGAAGGTGTTCCAGGCCCAGGGAGCAGGTACGTGTGTGTTGATGGGGATTCCAGTAGACTGTGATGGCGGCCCCCCAGGCCTGAGAGGCAGACGGCTGGGGAGGGTCGTAGCGATGTCCCAGAGGGACGGGGCCTGTTTGTCCAGCTGAGGAATGTGGGTTTTATCTGGAAGGTAACTGAAAGCCATGAAGGGGAGGGAGGCGGTAGGGTCAGCCTCGCCAAGGCTCTCTCTGTGGTCTTGTGGAGAATCTCCGTGGAGAATGGCCTGGAAGGGGGGGCCTGGGAGGGGGCCAGCCACGGAGGGGCTAAGGAAATAACAAGTGGGAGAAGACAGGGAAATTTGGGGGAGTCTGAAAGGACCAGGGTTAGGTGAGAGGTGTGTGGGTGGGGAGCCACCTAGCAGGGGGAGACATTAATAACTGGGCGGGTGACAGGCTGCGTCTCTAGATAAGGAGCAGGTCTTGAGGCACAGGTGGTCATCTGAACAGTGTCCCTGCCTACCCCGGGTTAGGGCTGGGTGCACCTTACTCAGCTGGGTTCTGGAACATTCTGGAACGTTCTCCAAGGTATTCGATGGCTGTTCAAAAGTAGCTGAAAGGACACCCAGGGCCCCTCTCCAGAGGCTTCAGCAAACCTCCGTGTCCCAGGGAACCTGTGTTCTCTGACTCTCTGCTAGTGTCACAGGATGGTCCTAAAGTCACTAACTGTTCCCCCTAGAAGTGTCCAGACGGACATGAAGGATCCAGGTGGGGCAGAGTCAAGGATAGGCCTCTCGAGACGGGCTGTTGCACTGTCACGGGGCCCAGCACTGAGGGATAGGCAAGGAAGAAGGGGTGCACATGGGTCCAGCCTGCACAGGGGCAGGGATGGTCCAAAGGGGCACCGAAGGACACCCAGCCTCACTCCAAAAGAAGGCGACAGTCCCAGCTCCCAGTTTCAGCAGCTGCTGATTACTGAGGCTCCGGCCAGGCCCAGCGCCAGCACTTCCCAGCACCTCGGCCTCTGCCCACGGAGAGGGAGCTACATGCACAACCCCTCATTACTGCGAGCTGCTGTCATCCTGCCGTGGCTCCCAGGTCACTCATACCCTCCACGACCTCCTACACCCAGGCCGTGGCCCATGGAGCCCTGGAGGTCCCCTTCAGGGCCAGGGTCCGTGGCCCCAGACACCTGTGATGCCCCTTGCTGGGACACCCCCATTCTGAGTCTTTGCTCCCTGGGAGTGTGGGCCTTTCTGCTTTAGGCTGGGTGGATTCGAAGCTTTGCCTTTGTCTTCCAAAGCGCCCCACACAGACCACAAACAGCTCCATGAAGAGAAGAAATCAACTGTCCAGCTGTGCGGGGCTCTCTTTTGGGGACTCCTCATCTCTGGAGGAATGGCAGCCTCTGTCCCCTAAGCCGGGGCAGCTGTCCTCTCAGTAGCCACTTGAAATGTTGAAAATGGAGCTAGGGAGTCACAACGGAGGTAAAATACCAGCCAGGTTATCAAAAGTTGCTGCTTTATTCAGACCCAGCACCCTCGGAGAGTCAGCAGGCCGTGGGGGAAGGGACCTACGAGCCATGCATCTGGAAAGTCAAGCGTAGTCCCAATTGGCCAGCTGAGTCATGTGGTAGAGCGGAAGCACTGATGTTTTACAGGCATGCCGATTCTCTTGCAACCTCTGGAGTCTCGTGACCTCTGGAGTCTGTCTCCTGATGTTTGGAGTCTCGCAATATCTCCGCTTCTGGCTTCCAGGATTCCACCTCCTGTCCCCACCAAAGGGTCATGTGTGTGGGTGGGAGGACCCAACCTATCACCATTATGTCTGAGACTGCAGGTCTCCAACAGAGCCCTGAGGTGGCCGGATGGCTGAATAATCTAAAATGATCCTTTCTTCCTGGGGATGTAGCTCAGGGGTAGAGAGCTCTCACCTAGCATGAGGCCCTGGGTTCCATCCCTACCATGTAAAGAAACAGATGAACCCTTTCCTGAACATGGTCCCTCTTCCGGCCACCAGGTCCCTCCAGTGGCGTGGCCCCATCACAGTGTGGGGACCCTGCATCAACAATGCCTTCCTTGGGCTCTTCTAAAAGCAGGTGCCCTGTCCTCCTGTGTCTGGCCCCACCCGCCCCACACACAGGCCACCTGCTTCCTCTCCGTCCCTGCGGACCCCCGGAAAAGTCTTGAAGAAGAGATGGTGCCTGTGTTATCCTTCTGCATAAGCCCAGGCTGCCTCAGCTGTGCCCCCAGGACCCTCAGCCACAGGCCTGGTGGCCACATCCCTGGGGCCTTGCCTGCTCTGATAACCTGCCCCGTGCTCCGGCTCCTGCTGAGCAGTGCTCCCCCAGGCTTGACATGCCCCTGGCACTCTCAGCCTCTACTGTCATCTCTAGACTCTCCACCCTCCTGCTCCCTGGTCTCCCCCCCCCCTTCCCAGCCGGAGCACGCCGGGGGACTTCCTGTCTAGACCCTGCCAAACCCCGTATCACCCGCTGCCCAGTTTTCTGCAGCACCACAGCTATCACAGTACCGGTGAGTCCAGTTCTCGCCCAGGGTCCTGCCTTCCACCCTTTTGGCCGTCAGAAGCCAGGGGTCCCCTGCTGCGTCTCAAGGTGTGCATGTGCTATCCACTTCCTGGGGGAGACGGCACCTTCTCAGAACACAGCAGCTTCTGATTTCTACAACTAGAGTCATCCAGAAAACCAGAAGCAGGGTACAGGGCATCTGATAAGACCTGCACTTAGGCGGGGTTGCCGGTTATGGGGCACCGGAAGGGAAGGCAGTTTTGCTGATGGTTCTAAAGAAAAGCCCAGAAACCAGCCCAAGCTGTGGTTAGGAGGTGAAGCCCCACAGGACGCACAGGATGCCCTGCTCCCGGCCCTCCTCCGCCAGCCTGTGGCAAGCCCAGCCCTGTGGCCGCAGCCTGAGCGACCTGGATGTGTTCTTAGCAGCCTTTGCCAGGCCATGCTGGTGGCTGGGCACCTGGAACTGGGGCCCTGTGGCTTCCTCAGCCCTGGGCAAGCGGGCATGGCTGTTATAGTTAGATATAAAATGTCCCCTAAAAAGCTCATTTATTAATTTTGGAGCTGCTGTAACTGAGCCATGAGGGTTGTAATCCCAGAAGTGGATAATCTATTACAATGGGTTTACCTGGGTGGTACCTGGGGGGCCACAGGGTGGGCAGGAGGTGGGGCCCTGGGGGTGCCACCCTGGGGAGTATATAAGTGGTTCCTCCTCCCCCATTCTCTCTCTCTCTCTTGCTTCAGGCCTCCATGATGTGAGGAGTGCAGCCCACACGCACTCTACCTCCCACCACCATGTTCTGAGATCCGAGGTCCCAGGCCTCGCATGGACTGAACCCAAAATCCTTTTTTTTTTTTTTTTTTTGCGGATCTGGGGATAGAACCTAGGGGCATTTGATCTCCATGCTACACCCCTGCCCTATTTTTTATTTTTGAAACAGGTCTCACTAAGTTGCGGAGGGCCTCACTAAGTAGCTGAGGCTGTCCGCGAACTGTGATCCTCCGGTCTCAGCCTCCCGAATGCTGGGATTACAAGCATGAGCCACCACACCCGGCTGAACCCAAAATCTCAAGAAAATACACTTTCTTTCCCCTAAACTATTTAATTAATTTTTTATATTATAGCTGCAGAAACTATGACAGATACAATGGGCTTTTGCAGCTTCATCATGCCCTCTGACCTGTCACCAAGCCTACTGTCCACCTGCCTCTGGCCCAGCCGTGAGCACACCACCGCCCTCGGGCCAAGTCAGGTACTTCTGACGTGCCGTTCAGGGAGGTGGCCCTCACTGGAGCTGGGCCATGCTCGACACACCTGTACCCCACCCCCTTCCACCCCCTGCCCTCACACGCATGGCGCACATAAGACAGGAGGGTGACATTCCGCCACTCAGCTGCAGACCTGCATTCTTGGCCCAGGGAGGGCGTGGGGAAGGGCCGACCAGGGTGTCTCACGACCAGTGACCAATGACGACAGAGCTGGTGGCATTGGCACCTCTCCACGCCATGGTCTCTGCACCTGCATGAAACTGGCTGAGGAGAGGTCCGGGGCAGCCGGCCACGGCAGGGAGAAAGCACGCGAGGACGTGTGCAGTGGCTCAGACCTTTGTCGTCTTGGCTAGCAGTTTCTGTCCCCTTAGCCCCAGCTTCCTTCCTGATTCTCTACCCAGAACAAGGCTTTGGGGAACATGGCGCCCCCTCCCAGCCCAAGGCAGCAGAGGGAAGGACAGATAACCAGTGTGGTTAGTGGTTAAGTGTGCAGGATCCCAACCCCACCCTGGAGTTCTCGAAGGCTCAGTTTCCCCATCTGTAAACTAGTGATGGTATCAGCGACTGTCTTTCAGGGCAGCTAGGAGGATTAAATGAGGAACTATGGGAGCGCTCGGGACAAGGCCTGTGCACAGTAGCTGGTACTCTGGTCTCAACCGGCAAGGGTAGCTGAAGGTCCAGCAGGCCGCTTGCAGCCTCTTCTTGGAGAACCTGCCTCTCTGGCGGTCTTGTGAAGCCAGGCAGGAGAAGGAGAGCTGGATGCTTTGTGGGACACTGAGGAAACACTCCCCACAATGTGGTTGTGTATCCCCCACCCCCATGGCCTCAATGTCTACAATTAGAGATTTGTTCCTTTGTGTCATATATAGATTCTCCAACTTATTGGCTCACTAGCCCCTTTTCAGAAGAAAAAAATTACTCGAGACCCCCCTGAGTGCTTCTGCTGCCCCTTGTTTTTATTCAACACCCCTAATTGCATCCAAAGCTACCCCTCACCCCCTAATCATTCCAACAGTCTCGAGGGGTTTGGTATCACTGACTTAGGGGGGGAATCCCAGGCTCTGCAGAGAAATGCAGGTAAAGTGCTGTCCTTGGGGTACAGAGGAGCTCAGTCTAGGCCTACTTACGGGGAGATGGGAGGGGGATGGATGGAGGACAGGCCTGATTACCCACAAGCTCTAGATAAAGGAAGAGCCCAGCAGGTCAGGCAGTCATAGCGCCCCTCCCCAGCCCCATACACCCTAAGATCTAGCCTCCCCCGGGCCCCTCATCTCCACTTCCTGGAGCTCAGTTTTTGCATCTGAGAAACAAGTACCTATCTCCTAGGGTTGTGGTTAGACAGACAGTCTGTGCAAGCCTTCAAATAGGCGGTGTGTTAATACTCTAGCACTGCCATAAGCCGGTACATGGACCGAGTGCCTTAAATTACAGGAACCTGTGTCTGTGATTCTAGAGCCTGGAAGTCTGAGCTCAAGGTGTCAGTTTGTTGTTTCCTCCTTGGCTGGCACACGGCCATCTTCGCCGAGCCTCACGTGGTCTCTGTGTGTGCCTCTGTGTGTGACACCAGTCGTACTGGATCGGGGCCCACCCGAATGACTTCATGGCAACTTAGTCATGGAGCCCTATCTCCTGACAGAGTCACATTCAGAAGCACCGAGAGCCAGGAATTCAACCTATGGATTTGAAGGGAACACAGTTCACCAAGGAAACACGGCTGCTTAATTCAGTTCGACAAGTGACTTCTTCATGCCGGCATCGTTCTAGGTCCCTGGAATGCATCATGACCGCAGCAGCCCGAGGTCCTTGTCCACTCTGGGGAGGAGGAGCTGTGACATAATAAAAAATAAATTATGTAATGTGTTAGGATTAATGGACAAAATAAAGCAGAGTAAGGGGGAATCTGGAGTGAAGAGTGGAAATTTTTCAGAGGATGGGCAGGGAAGGCCTCACCAAGGCCGGGTTTGACCAAGCCATCGAGGACATAGTCTAGTATCCGTTATTATTATTCCTAGGAGTCACATCAGAATCCCAGGGCTCTGACACCCTCATCTCTACCTGCCCACACCAACTCTGGGATCAGACAAGAAATGGTATTCCTGAGACACAAGATCTGATTGACACTTGACTGTGAACTTTACCAGCTGTGGGATGCTGTACAAATTATTTAGCTTCTCTGAGCCTATGTCCCCACATCCTGCACTCCTCTGGGCTATCACCTCTGTGCAAAGGGTCAGAGGAGAGGCATAGCACAAGGGTGGCCATCCCTGGGCCAGGACGCCTCGGGGTGACCTAGGATAGGCATTGGGATTTCAGAAGAAGCCACCAGGTTTTGTATGGGAAGGGCTGTGTAATAGTTAAGACTCTATTTAATTTCTAAGCAACTAAAAACTTCTGGTTTTCTTCTAGTTAAAAAAAAAGTGGGGGCCTAAAATGTTCTGTGTGATTTTTGTCTCACACAGAACATTCAGTTCAGAGTTAAGAGTCACGGGCGGGGCTGCTGCTCAGGGCCATCAGCAAGGACCTGGACTCCCCTCTTCCTCCTCACCAAGCTGAGCACCTGGCTTTTATCCTCATGGTTTAAGATGGCTGCTGCATCTCCAGACTTACAAACTATCTTCCAGAAAAGTAGAAGGATGTTGAGGACAACCAAGGGTAAAGGGCTGGTGAGCATTCCTTTTAAATACCTACCCACTAACTTCCTCTCTTATTCTACGGGGCAGAGTTAGGTCAACATGGCCCCCACTGGCTAGTAAGGGTCCCAGGGTATGTTTTAGCTGAGCATATTACCACCCCCGAAAAGCAGAGAACTGTTGGCAAGGGAGAAGGGAAAACTAAACATGGGGCTGGTGCCCAGCATGGTCCCTCCACAGATCTCAAGGGTGGCGCGAAGTGTGGAGCCTTGGAGCCTTGGAGCCTGGGGCCCGTGGGCACCGGAGCCAAGAGCCTGGCCCGGGACACGCCCCTCAGCAGCCATGGCCCAGGACCGCCAGGAGTGTCTGCCACAGCTGTGACAATGTTCCTGAGAAAGTCAACCCAAAGCAGGAAAGACTTTCTGGGCTTATAGTTTCAGAAGTGTCAGTCCACAGTCCCTTGGCTTGCACTTTGGGCCCATGGGGAGGCAGGACATTGTGGCTCAAAGCACATAGCAGAGATTGTCCCCCTCAAGGTGGTCAATAAGGAGAGAGGGAGAGAGGGAGAGAGAGAGAGAGAAGAGGGGCTGGGTCCCAAGGCCACGCCCCCAACAACCTGACTCCCTCTCATTAGGCTCCACCTCTTAAAGGTTCCACCACCTCCCATGGCACCACAGGCTGGCCACCATGGCCTTTGGGGACACTGAGGACCCAATCCATCCAAGCCATATCAAGGGCTGGGAGGGACTAGGCCTGGGACCTGCATGGAGTGGGCAGGCAGTGGCTGGAGACTTTATCCCTGCTAAAGTTGCTTAGAGCCTCACTAAGGAGTTGAGGCTGGATTCAAACCTGAGCAATCCTCCTGTCTCAGCCTTCAAATACTGGGATTATAAGCTTGCACCACCATGCCCGGCTTCAGCCCTTTTTATTTTGAAACAAGTTCTCACTAAGTTGCTGAGGCTGGCCTTGAGCTTGCAATCCTCCTGTCTTGGCCTCCTAAGTACTGGGATTATAGGCACCACCACCTCCATGCCCAGTTGGACTTGCCTTCTTATATATCTCTCTCCACCCCCACAAACCGGAAGGACACTGGAGTAGAAGCCTCCAACCAAAATGTGAGCTAAGAATGAGGCCGGGAGGCAGGGGAGGCCAGGAGGCAGGGGAGGCCGGGAGGCAGTGGGCGCTGATGGAGAAGCCCCTGGGGCCCGCGGGAGGGCTGGGAGAGCAGCCTCCTTCACCTAGCTGCCCCGGTGGCCCAAGCCTGCCACTGAGGAGCCTCCACCTCTCCTGGCTTAGTGTCCTCCCCTGGATAACGGGGAAAAGGAGCCCTTTGTGATTGGCCCCAAACTCGGGGAATTCCGCGACTGGGATTCTATTTCCATTTCTTTCCACCTGCACTGGGACCTCCTTTTCCTCCTGCCAGAATCCAAGCTTGTTTGTAGCCTTGAACACCTGGAGGGCCCCTGACCTCTGGCATGTCAAGGTCGCCCGCTTCTTTACTGTCCCGACTCACTGGGTGTGGGTCCCCAACAGCCCTGATGACTTGGGGGACCTCTGCCAAGGCGGACACCTGCTGACAGCCTGGGCCCCCAGCCTTTTCCCTGCTCTGGGGTCTCTGGTCACCTGGCAGGGACCGCCCCCTGGGTGAGAGCTTGCGCCTTCCTGGCCAATCTCCCACCTGCTCTTCCGGGTGAGCTCATCACCACCTGGCTCAAAGGAACTCACTGCAGGAGAGAAGGCAAATGCCGCGGGCCCAGGCAGGTCCAGGGAGCGGCAGAGGCCCTTCTAGTTTTCAAGAGTCACCGACAAAGTACCACACAGCCAGAGGCTTAGAACAGCGGCAAGGCCTGGCCTGTGGCTCTGGGCGCCAGAGCCCGAGGGCTCTGCAGGGCCGCGCTCGCTCTGGGGGCCTGGGAGGTCTGGTCTGGGTCCTGCCCGGCCCCTCGCTTCCGGAGGACTGCTGGCAACCTTTGGTGCTCCGTGGCTTACGGGACCACAGCTCTGGCTCGGCCTTCTGTATCACAGAGTGTTCTTCCTGCGGCCCTTGTGCCCACGTCGCCCCCTTTTCAAGGACAGAAGTCAGGTTAGGGGCCCCCTCTACTCCAGTCTGACCTCACCCTCACATATTACATCTGCATTCTGACCCTTTTTCCATATAAGGTCACACTCTGAGGAACCGAGGACTTAGATTTCAACACAGGCATTCAGAGAGGGCCCGGGGTTCGGCCCAGACAGAGCCGGCGAGCTCAAGAGTGAGTGGGCGAGACGGAGCCCTGCTGGAGGGACCGCCCGGCTGCCCCTGCCCGCGTGTCCCTACGGGACTCGAGGACCTGGCTGAGGTTTCCTAGAGCTTGAAGTGCCCAAACCAGGAGAATCTCAGGAAAACGGGATGGTTGGTCACTCTAAATAGGGAGCCCCTCTTCTGCGGTTTCAAGAAAAATCAGAAATTCCTATTTTATGTGAAATCTCCCAACTTTCAAATGTGCAACTGATTCCATAAATTTAATGCTCCTGGGCTCAATCTCCAACTGAAAACCATGTGGCCTCACCTAAGTGCCTGACAGTGTCTATCCTGCGAGCTGCCAGCTTGTCACCCTGGACAGGCCACCCCAGACTCCACCCAGCTGCCAAGAGCAGGACAAAGCGTGGCGTTATGCTGGGCATGGGGGGAGACATACAGGGACAGGAAACACAAACTCGTATTTCCTCATATTTCTTTTCCTTCCTTCCTTCCTTCCTTTCTTTCTTTCTTTCTTTTTTTTCTTTGTGGTACTAGGGATGGAACCCAGGGGCATTCTACCTCAGACCTACACCCCCAGCCCTATTTTTTATTCTTTATTTGGAAACAGGGTCTCACAGAGTTGCAGAGAGCCTCACTTAGCAGCCAAGGCTGCCCTCCAACCACAATCCTCATGTCTCAGCCTCCCAAATGCTGGGATTATATGCATGCACCACCACGCCCGGCCCAAACTCATATTTCCATGATATGTCGCTGGGCATGCGGGGTGCCTAGCATGGGGCAGGGAGAGGGTGAGACTCTGCAAATGACGGCCATGGCTGCCGGGAGCTCAGCCGAGCAGCTCATCCCAGGGCTCAGCACTGCTTCCCTCTCTAGAAGGGTCCAGCACAGCTGCAGAGGAGGCCTCGTGGCCAGTGGTAGTATTTACAGATTTGTCTTGGGGATAGTGACCCAGGAGAAAGGCCCCCCGCATGGGGGAAATGAGAACACAGAGCAGGGCATTTGTTTTTATCTGCTTTCTGCTGCTACAACAGAATACCCAAGACTGGATCTTTTTTTTTATTATTTATTTATTTTTGTAATCATACATCACTTTGGAATACAAGACTTGAGAGGATATACAAGCACATATCATCCAATAAGCCCTCATCCAATCCCCATCCCATTCCCTTCCCCTCCCTCGGTCCCATGCTTAATTGGTGATTATCTTTGATATATTTGTTTACGCCCCTCATGAGTTTTAAAGAGATTCCATCCTCCCCCATCCCCTCCCCTCTGATTGGTCACCTCAATTGCTTCTCAATAGGGCCTTTTCTACTACTCGACCTCCTCCTGTTACCCCTTTCCTCCTAGTTCTTGCTAATTAGGGGAAGAATCTGGATTTTATTTTCTGTGCTATTTCTCTGTGCATGCTGCATTGCAAGTTCCGATCCCACTCTTGATGGCCCCAGGGGACTCTGATCCCGACCTCGCTGGCTCCAGCACCGGCCTTGCCTCGTGGGAGGCCCCAATCCTGGCCTCGCTGGCCTCCGCACCGAACTAACCCCTCGGCTGGCTCCACTCCCGGACTCAGAGGCCCCAGCACTGGCCTAGCCTCACAACATGCTCCAATCCCAGCCTCACTGACCCTGGCACCAGCCTAACCACTCGGCAGGCTCTTATCCTGGTCTTGCAAGTCCCAGCTCCCTCCTTGCCTCACGGCAGTTTCCAATCCCAGCCTTGCTGGTCCTGGCACCGGTTTTACGCCTCAGCAGAGTCCAATCCCGGCCTCGGAGGTCCCAGCACCAGTCTTGCCTCACAGCAGGCTCCAATCCTGACCTTGCTGGCCCCAGCACCGGCCTAACCCCTCAGCTAGAGCCAATCCCTGCCTCGGAGGCCTCAGTAGTGGCCTTGCCTCACAGCAGGCTCCAATCCCAGCCTCGTTGGCCCCGGCACTGACCTCACCCTTCGGCAAGCTCCGATCCCAGCCTCAGAGGCCCCAGCACTGGCTATACCTCAAGGCAGGCTCCAATCCTGGCCTTGCTGGCCCCGGCACCCATCTAACACCTCGGCAGGCTCCAATCCTGGCCTTGCTGGCCCCGGCACCCGTCTAACACCTTGGCAGGCTCCTATTCAGGCCTCAGAGGCCCCAGCACTGGCCTTGCCTCACAGCAGGCTCCTATCCAGGCCTCAGAGGCCCAAGCACTGGCCTTGCCTCACAGCAGGCTCCAATCCCTACCTTGATGGCCCTGGCACTGGCCTAACCCCTCGGCAGGCTCCGATCCTGGCCTTGGAGGCCTCAGCACCAGGCTTGATTCGCAGCAGGCTCCGATCCTGGCCTCACTGGCTCCGGCACTGGCCTAACGCATCATCTGGCTCCGATCCCAACCTTGGAGGCCCCAGCCCTGGCCTTGCCTCACAGCTGGCTCCGATCCCGGTCTCGCTGACCTGGCAACAGCCTAACCCCTCAGCAGGTTCCAATTCCAGCCTCAGGGGCCCCAGCACCAGCCTTGCCTCACGGCAGGCTCCGATCCCGGCCTCGTTGGTCCCAGCACTGGCTTAACCCCTCAGCAGGCTCCAATCCCAGCCTCAGAGGCCCCAGCACCAGCCTTGTCTCACAGCAGGCTCTGATCCCGGCCTCGCTGGCCCTAGCACCGGCCTAAACCCTCGGCAGGCTCCAATCCTGGCCTCGGAGGCCCCAGCACCGGCTTTGCCTCACGGCATGCTCCAATCCCAGCCTCGCTGGCCCCAGCACAGGTCCCTAACCCCTCAGCAGGCTCTGATCCCAGCCTCAGAGGCCCCTTCACCTGCCTTGCCTCATGGCAGGCTCCGATCCAAGCCCTCTCTTCACCCAGCAGGTTGTCCCACGTTCCCGAGGTGCGTGGTGGTAGTATTCTGCCTCTGAGGTCATTTCTTCAAAAGTTCCAGGTGTATTACGTCAGATCTCTGCCTCCCCTGAGTACCTGCCGCTGCCAATGACACTGTCTCCACCCTTTCAAATCTGTCCAAGCTCTTTTCCCATACCGCACAATGTACAGTGTTCCTAAGCATGTGCGACAGTAGCATTTGACCTTTGGGGTAATTTCTTCAGGGGATCAGGGTGGTCGGATCAGATGTCTGCCTCTCCCAAATCCAAGTCTCCACTGCCACCTTGGCCACTGCTGCCGCCACCGCCTTCCTCCTAGGTCTCTGCTAGACTCTCTCCTTACAGGTGATGTCCGGGATTCTTAAAGATGTAGAGAAGCCGCAGTCCTCTCTCGTGGGGAATTTTTCCAAAAGCTCCAGTACAGATGGATATGTTTTGTCTGCATCTCCGATATCCTAGCTGCCGCAGGGGCCATCTTAACCCCTCTTGAATATTTCCCCCCCCCTCTTTTTTTTAAAAAATAAGAGAAGAGAGTATGTGTGGTTTGGGGAGGATGTGGGATCAGGCACTTGGTAGTAATGAAAATTTTTTTTTCTTCCAGGTGTGTGGGGTGGGGGCCGCCTAAGGTTGCCCGCGCGCCCCACCTACCCCTCCGGCATCGGGGCCTTGTGACCCAGACCTCCAGGCCCTTCTGGTTACGGGGGTCGCCTAAGGGTGCCCCGCTAGCGCCTGCTCACCTGCCCAGAGTCGGGGCCTTGCAGCCTGGACCTCTGGATCCTTCTGGGTGTGGGGGAGTCGCCTAAGGGTGCCCCCCCCCCAGGGTCAGGGCCTTAGACTGGATCATTATAAAGAAAAGATGTTTCCTCTGGCTCAGGATTCCAGAGGCTGGGACGTGAGAGAGCGAGTCACTGCAGCTGCTGCCTGGCTTCTGTGGAGGGCCTCCTGCTACTTAGGCGTGGCAGAAAGAGGAAGGGCGCAGGGCTGCCTGCGTAAGAGGCAGAAGAGGCGAAACACGAGGGGCGGGGCTTGATAGCCACCTGCTCTCATGGTAACTAATCAGTCCCAAGGGGGGGGGGGGGGAAGAGAGGGAGAGAGAGGAAAAGAGAGGAAACTCATTCCAGGAAGAAAGGCCCTAATCCCTCCCTCCAGAGGAACTAATAGCCTCTTAAAGGCCCACTGCCTCCACCCTGACACTGGGACCAAGCCTCCGCGTGAGTTTTGTGGGAACAAATCGTACTCAAAAAAGAGCAGCATCCCGGGGAAAAGACTGAGCTGTGGATGTGTAACTTGGGGCAGACATGGTACCCCTCTCCCATGCTACTGGCCCCTTTCCCACTCAGAGCAGCTCCAACACCTTCAAGGATGCGACTAGCTTCTCCAGCACCCTTAAGCCTCCGTGGCAGCACCCGCTCTGTGCTTTGGCTGCTCGTGACCAACAGAGAATTTCAGGCCAGCTTAAAGGGCGTCAAGGGGGTAAAGATGGGCTTTCTGGTTGCTCCTTCCCCGGTGCCCCCAGAAGCTACCCTTCCAGGCCCCTGCCTCCCGCTGGCTGGCCCTGTTGCTGGGTCTGCTCCCCTGGCCCCTGCACTCCTGCACTGGCAGGGCCCGCAGCCGCCCTCCTAGGAAGCTATGTCCTGCAGGCCTGATAGGGAAGAGAACCAAAGAGGAAGTGGTGCGGAGAAGGAAGGGAAAGGACGGGGCTCCCGCTTCCCCCTTGCCGGGCGCTGCGGGCCTGGGGAGCCTCCTGCAGGAGCGCCCACCCAGTGCATGCTGGGAACTGCGCGCCCTGCCCGGCCTGGCCCCGGGTGCCCTGCTCTGCCCTCTGCGACCTGGGCGAAGCCTGCCATTCCTGCGCACACTCGTGTTTCTGAAACCCGAGGAGGGGGGGTCGGGGGGGGGGAGTCCCACGCAGCCCGGGGCCAGCTGCCGGGCTAATTTTAGGTTTTTCACAACTCGAATAAGCCTCGTTAATCTCCTTCATCCCAGAAACTCCACGTGGATCAGTGGATGCTTTCCACCATGGTGTCCTCATCTTGACCCCCCAAAAGAGGGTCTCCCCCTGTCCAAGCTGAATCTCTTTCACCTGCCGCAGCCCCACCTTTCCTAGAAATACTGCCCCAACCGCCCCTCACAGATTGATCTCATTCCGCCAGCTCGGAGGGCAACTGAGGGTGGAGCCATAGTGAATCCCTGCGTCCCCAGCTCAGGCACCATGCTAGACCCCACATAAGCAGTCAGTGAGTAGGGGGAAATGAAGGAAGGAATGAATGAATGAGTGCTCTGTTACACCGTGGCGTTGAATACTGCGTGGAGGTTGACTCTAAAGCTAGAAACTACTGTAAACTACTGTAAGGTCACAAGAGCTCAGAGTGTACATCACCCTTTACACTCCATCACGAAGCAGCTCAGTGGGACTGACATGGTCTCTCAACAAGGCCAGTACAGCTGCTTTTCCTCCCCACACCTGCCTGCTTGGACGCCCAGCCTGTGGAGAGGGACCAGTGCTCCGCCCCAGCCCCTAGCCCTCCTCGGCCCAGGACTTCCTTGGGGACTCTTGACGTTTTTGCAACATGTCTCCGAGGGAGGACAAAGTCAGCAAGGGGCAGCGAGGAGACCCCAAGACAGAGAGAGAAACTAGGGGTCTTTAGTGGGCAGCTGGGACACTCAGGATTTAGAAACCCCAAGTCTGCTGATTACAAAGTAAAGGCAGGAGACTCTCCAGGCTGAGATAAAGAGGGCTGTGTCCTAAGCTAGACCCTAAAACGATCGGGGAACGCCTGCTCCTCTTGCCCTATTTTTCCACTATAGTTCGATCGGTCTCCTCCACCGTTTTATTTAATAATTTTCTAACACAGAGGGAAAAGTAAAGAGTGTAAAGAATGCTCACAGGCCTCTCATCTCTACTCAACGATTGTTAGCATTTTGCTTTATTTTCTTCCTAGATGTAGTTGAAATTTTCAAAAGTGAGTTGTAGAAATCATGACTGGCAGCCCCAGATGCTTCAGCTGCAGCTCCGAAGACTCGTCCAGTATCTCATAGAACCGCAAAACCACACTTAATGGGTGTTTGAATTTTTTTTAAATGTAAGTAATATTTTTTTCTAAATAAAGAAGCTTTACATGAATAGAAAAATATGGGAGGGTCGGGGATTACAGAGTCGAACCATACCAAACTAAGTCTAGATTTGTTCTAAGAAACTTCTAAATTGGGTTCTCAGCACAGAAAAACAAGTGAGCTCTCAGCTCTGCCAAACATCTCCCGAGGAAGCCTCTAGATGCATATTTAACCTCAAGTCTCTAAGTCACATATTTGTACTTCCCACAGTGATGCTTTGTGTAACTGGAGCTGTCCTATAAACGCAGATTATCACACAGTAGGCACTTAGTAGATCCAAGGGCAATACAAAGTCCATCTTCAAATCCACCATCTGAGCCTGCTCGAGGCTGACTTGGCCTGAATTGGCTCTAATCAGGCCCACAAAAATGATGTTAGCTACCCACAAGACCAGCCCATCAGACCCCAGCGCTAGCTGCTCTGAGAAGACCTCTTTACCCACCCAGGCCTCCTCACTGGCCTTCTTATATTTATGTGTAACCTCATGTATGTGTAACCAGATATTAGTTCATTTTCTGATGCTGCAATGAGATACCCGAGGCTAGGTAGTTTATAAAGAAAAGAGGTTTACTTAACTCACAGTTTCAGGGGTTCAAGAGCATGGCAAAAGCTTCTATTCGGCTCTGATCCATCACTACACAGCAGATGCATCGAGGTGGGAACACATGCCAGAGGCAGACGGTAATCAATGCCAAGAAACAAAGCACCCCAGGCTTTCTCTCTCAATAACAATTCACTCTCCTAGGAACTAACCAGGGTTCCGTGAGAACTACTTTAATACCTTGCAAAGGTGGCATCCCAAAGACCTAACTGCCTCCCACTAGGCTCCTCCTCTTAAAGGTGCCACGGGATCATGCTTCCCCTTGGGGAAGCTTCAGGGAATGCACTCAAACCATAGCAGCCAGTATCTTAATTTAACCCCTTCTTTGTCCCCTGTTTTTGCTTGTGGATTACCCTTATTTCCCTAAGCACAGCCTAAGACTCTCCTGTTCTCTCTATGTTACCACAGAGCTCACAAGGAGAATTTGTTGATGGGCTCCAGCCAGTTAAAGATCAGGACCATGGCAGAATTCCCAACTACTGGCATTTCAGGTACTGAGCTAAGCATCTACCAAACACCGTCTCAACCTTCACAGAACCCTGTGGTGTGACTAATAATCCGATCCCTAATTTGTAGACAAGGAAACTGAGGCTCAGAAGATGACCAGAAGTCACACAACCAGGAAGTAGCAGAGGTGATCAGTAGTGACTTGAACCGGTCATCCAGAAGCCAAGTCCCAGTACCCTCCTGGGTACCAGAGGTGGGCTGGAGGGCAGGGGGCCCTGTGACCATTCCCATGCCAGTCAGGATGGGTAGAGGACAGGAAGGAGATCATGTAGCACCCTGTGCCTGGATAATCACTCACTACCCAGTTGAGTCAGCATTGCTACAATTGTTTCATGAACAAGTTTTATGTCCTCCTACAAAGAGATTCCCACAGAGCAGAGAACTCTATTTTCTCTTCTTATCTTCTTGAATTTTACACAACAGGTGCCCCATAAATACTCAGTGAACCCAGGCAGGTAGAAGGAAATGTAATTTATGTCTCTTTCATCCATCCCTCAGAGCAACCCCCCGGCAGAGTGCAGAGGAATGCCACCGCCCAGCCATTTGCATCCCGTTGACCTCTTCACCGTGACCAGGAGCAACTGCACGGATGGCATGTGCTCTTGGATGCCCAGGTGGTGTCCTGGGGTCCTGGCATTACCTCCCGGGGGGACGTTTTTTCCATAGCAGATGACAGAGGAAGATACCCCACATTCTTCCACAAATGTAAGACAGCTGTGTGGGTTACACAGGAGGCCAGAAATGGCACAGGGATGCTGGAACCTGAGACAAGAAAAGAAATAAAGAGCCCGTGGCTGTGGTAGCCTGTAATCCCAGTACTTGGGAGGCTGAGACAGGAGAATCACAGGTTCAAGGTCAGTCTCAACGACTGAGCAAGCCCTTGGCAACTTAGTGAGACCCTGCTTCAGACTAAAAAGTGAAGTAGGGCTGGGGGTTATAGGGCTCAGAAGTAGGATGTTCCTGGATTCAATCCCCAGTACTACCACCAAAGAAGGGGGGGGGTAAAGAGAGAAAAAGAGAAAGGAAATAAAGGCTTGCCCTCTACAAAGTCCTTCATTATTTAAATCATTCATTATCCAGAAAATATAAAAAAGAAGGAACAGAGAGGGGACCTCAGTTCTTCTCCTCAAAGAGCCAAAGAAACCCTTTCTCCTTTCTGTAAGAATATTGTGCTTACACACGACGGATGGCTGAGTAGAAAAGTGTACGTTGGGTTTAAAAACCATGAATGAGAACGTGAGCCTCCACCTTCATCTGTGTTCTATCTGTCTGGGGAAATTTTTAGAAATTTGTTATAGAAATTGAATTATGGGGGGAATCTAGGTGCCAGTCAGCTTCTGTAGGGAGAGGGAAGAATACAGGCTTGCAAACCGGGTGGCCATCATAAAAAACAATCAGTCTCGATTATTTTCTCCTACCTGCCTCCCAAGTCAATTTTTCAACCAAACATGCTGTTCCCACGTGAAGCCAGAGAAGAGCTGGTCCCCAGCCCAGGACATGCGAGCGGCCAAGGCGGAGGAGCGCAGGGGAGCGAGGCAGTGCCATGTCCGTCCATTGGTGGGTGGCAGATAGGACATAAATAAAGCAAGGTAGAGAGGCGAGGGGAGCCCTCATCCCTTAGCTCCACGCTACCGCACCTCGACTCCCTGCTCTGGCCTCCGGAGAAACACTGCCTGGAGGCCGTCTCTATCTGCCCAAAGGCGTCTCTACCTGTCCGGGGTGCAGTCTTGTCCATGCATCTGGACTGGGCAGGGGACTTCCCACACTGAGCCCTGCTCAGCGGCCTTTAGATCCTAGTCACATGAGCCAGACTTCAAAGGAGCTTCAGGGCTGGTTGGAGAGTTTTCAAGAGATAACCAAGTGCAATTTCCAGGCAGGCCTCTGGGCCGTCAGCCCCCACGGGAGCTGGTCGGGTGGCTCAGTGGTGTGACCTCTGCTGAGCCTCGTTGGGGCCACCGAGTAGACTCCCGGGGTCCAACCGCTGCAGAGGTCAGCACCACCTCCCTGCACTCTCACTGCAGAGCTGGTCCCGGGGCAGACGTGGCCCTTCAGCAGAGGAACCGAGGGGCCCCCAGGAACCAAAGCAGCCTGGCCCCTGGCCCCAGGCCTTTTGACCTCCAGTGTCATAAGGACGTCTCCGAGGCACTGAGTGAGGACTGATGGCCGGAGGGGCCTCAGAGGGAAACTCACCACAAGGAAGATGGCGACAGGACTCAGGGCCGAGGTCCAACATGCCTGTGGACGGACACCGCTCCCGGGGCCAGACTTTCAGAGACCGCAGCTGAGCACGAGCATGTAAACCGAGCATTCATACCTGGGGTGGCGAGGGTGGGGCTCCTGCACAGGCTGTGCTAAACGGGGAGAGGCCAGGGCATCAGCCCAACAGAGGACAAGCAGCCCTTCTTCTACGCAGGCCCTTTCCCAGCACTGGCTGGCTGTGGACAGGCAGGAGCAGAGGCAGCCAAAGCAAGGGGCTGGGTCGACGTCTCCATCCATCCACCATCCCCCGAGCATTCGGAAAGCTGGAGCATCCGGGTCCTCTGCGAACCAAGATCCCAAGCCGCATTCCTCTCGCAGCCGGAGTCTCCAAACGCCACGCAGGTTCTGTGGTCCCGGATGACTGACTCGTGAGTGGCTTCGCTGTCCAGTTAAAGGAGAGAGCTACACTAAGCCCTCTCACAGGCGGGGGCAGTGTGGCCCAGTGGTACCCCCCTCCTCCCGCCAACCACAGCAGCATGCCCACCCTGAAGCCCCCTGCGCCGAGGGCAGCCAGCGGGCTGTTCTTTCTTCTAAGCGTTCACCTCCCATGTCTCCAGATTCACCTGCTGCTTACAGATACAGAAGCAGCACCTGGTGGGGCTCGAGCCTGTGAATAGGGTTGTATTACCAACACGTGAGCGCTTCTGGGGCATTTCACAGCCGAACCACCGCGCACACCCCCCTGCTGCCCACAGACCACCTCGAGCCCGCTGGACCAGCCCCTTCTTTCTGGAGTGAGTCCCAGAGTTCCAGGAGGCTGCTCCTACCTGGAAGACGGCCGCTGGGCACTGGCTGGATGGAAACCTGGGGTGAAAGTCAAGGCCACTTGCAGAGGGAAGTCCCCAGAAAAGGGCGGAGCGAGCGGGTCCACAGAGAGGTGGGGGCTGTGATGCTACAGACCAGGGGACAGAGGAGACAGAGGCAGAGACAGGAGGAGAGGCGCGTCCCACCAGCCTGTGTCCTGCTTGCAGACGCCTCTGAGGTGCCCCGTCCTGGTAATGACCCTTGCCAACACACCCCAAAGCTGCCAACTCCCCCCAAACATTTCCAAGTAACAGACAGCCCATAAAGTCCCTCAAGAAAACGCTGATGCCGGAGAGAACACTCCCTCTCGGGAGGCTCAAACCCAGCCCTGTCCTCTTCCCCGAGCCCTCTGCTCACCAGTGCACACAAACTCCCCTGTCTTTTTCCTGTAGCCAAAAATAAGGGCACCGAGTCCCAAATGGATGAGCCAAAGCGTTCCTCGCTCCCAAAGGCACCGCGTGAAGCATTTCTCCCAGTGGGGCCCCTGTCTCAGCCAAAGTCACTCTGGGTCTCCCAGGTAAGCTAAGTAAACTCTATTGGTACCTGAACCCCGAAGTCCGTAACCACTTGCATTAGTTTTCTGTCACTGTGTAACAAATCACCCCAAAATTTAGCAACTTAAAACAACATTCTAATTTTTTTTTTTTTTTTTGGTGGTACTGGTGATAGAACCCAGGGGCATTCTACCTCTGAGCTACATTCCCAGCCCTGTTTTTTATCCTTTATCTTGAAACAGGGTCTCACTGAATTGCAAAGGGCCTCACTAAGTAGCTGTCTCAGCCTCCCGAATGCTGGGATTACAAGTGTGCTCCATCACACCCGGCTCACGACACCCGTTTTTTAAGCTCACGGTCTCTGTGGGTCAGAAGGCCACCAGTGGCTCAGCTGGTCCTAGGCTCCAGGGCTCTCACAAGGCTGGAATGGAGGTGTCCGCGGGGTCTGTGGTCTCATCTGAAGACTCCACTGGGGAAGGAGCCACACTCAGGCTCGTGTTGTGGCCATTGGTGGGGCTGCTGGACTGAGCCCCGGTTCTGTATCACACAGGCCCCTCCCTCTTGCTTATCACAGGGTGAGAAGAGCCAGAGAGTGCAGACAAGACGCAAGTCAGTCTCTTATGCCCTGTGTGTGTGTGTGTGTGTGTGTGTGTGTGTGTGTATAAAGAATATATATATATATATATATATATATATATATATTCTTTATTTTGAAACCAGGTCTCACTGAGTTGCAGAGGGCCTCACTAAGTAGCTGAGGCTGTCCGTGAACCACAATCCTCCGGTCTCAGCCTCCCGAATTCTGGGATTACAAGCGTGCACCACCACGCCCGGCTCTTATACCCTGTCTTTGTTTCTGCTGCTAAAACAAAAAATTCTTAGGAAATATGTTATTTCCTTGGAGCAACTACCTCAAAGCTCCCGTTTCATATGCAGATGCAACCCTGAGTTGACCTGCAAGAACTTAAGTTACAAGAAAACAGTTTGGCCGGTGATACATTCAGCCAGCATTAGCTGTCAGTCCAAAGCGTTAGGGGAATTGTAAGCAGGTGTTTTGGTCTGAAGACCAGCCATTCTATGGATCTATTTTCTTTTCTCTTTTTTTAAGTACTGGGAAACAGACCCACGAGTATTGACCTCTGAGCTATACCTCCAGCCCTATATTATTTTCAAACAGGGTCTTTCTAAGTTGCTACACCCTGGCCTTGAACCTGTGATCCTTCTGTCTCAGCCTCCCAAGTACAGGGATTACAAGCACGCACCACCACACCCGGCACTCAGTGGGCACTCGTAATGACCTACCAGGTGCCTGACATATTCAAAGTGCTGAGAATGTGCAGCAAGGAATTCATTCGTTAAACAGAGCTTACCGTAGACCAGTATCAACGATGACAGGCCAAGATTAGTTGGGCCTTGCAAAGTGCCCTCACGTTATCTCATTTGAATCTCAAAAAGCAGAAGGTCCCAGCATTGAGATAAACTGAAGACAAGAAACCGAGACAGAGGTCAAGAGAGGCCCAGAGCTCACAGTGACTCAGAGGCACACGGACCTCCTCCTTACTTCTTGGCACAAGTGATTCTTAGCCTTACGTGTTCTTTAGACTTCCCCACGGGACTCTTGAAAATGCAGAGTCCTGGGCCAGGCTCCCAGAGATTCTGAGACAGACTTTGGAACCTGTACCTATTTTATTTTATTTTATTTTATTTTTGGTTGCTGGTGTTAGGGATTGAAATTGAAACCAGGGGCATTCTACCTTCAAGCTATACCATGATTTTATTTATTTGTTTATTTCTTGAAACAGCGTCTCGTTAAGCTGTAGAGGGCCTGGCTAAGTTGCCGAGGCGGGCCATGATCCTGGGATCCTCCTGTCTCAGCCTCCCAAGTACTGGGATCACAGGTGTGCGCCACCACGCCCAGCATGGACCTGCACTTTCAGAGGCAGCAGGTGGTGCTCCTGCAGAAAGGCCTCCAAGCTCCATTTGTGTCTCTGTGAGCCCGGCTCCCAACCCAGGGTCTTTGCCACGTTTCCCCAGGAAGGAGGAGTTTGCGGAGCCACGGCTCAGCTCCTCGCCTGAGCCAGAGCCGGTTCAGCTCCACCAGCATCCATTTGTTCAACTGAATAAACAGGAAGAGTGTCCAGGAGAGGAGTGGACGGGGATGTCAACATGAAGGAAAGGCAGCTCAGGAAGCCAGAAGCTTGGCATCCCCGCGCTTGGGAGGCTGAGACAGGAGGATCGCACAGGTTGGAAGCCAGCCTCAGCTACTTAGTGAGGCTCTCAGCAACTTAGTGAGGCCCTGTTTCCAAATAAAGTATAAAATTGGTCTGGGAGGATAGCCCGGAGGTAGAAAGTCCTTGGGTTCTACCCCCAGTACTACAAAAAATAATAAAGAGTAAAAAAAAAAAAAAATAGGGCTGGGGGGTGTAGCTCGGAGGCAGAATGACCCTGGTTGCATCCACAGTACCACACACACACACAAAGCCAGAAGTCTGTCCTCGGATATCTTTTTTTTTTTTTTTTTTTTTGTGGTACTGAGGGTGGAGCTCAGGGGCTTTTTCTACCTCCAGGCTATACCCCCAGACCTATTTTATACTTTATTTGGAAACAGAGTCTCACTAAGTTTCTGGGAGCCTCACTAAGTAGCCGAGGCTGGCTTTGAACTTGTGAGAGCCTCTGTCTCAGCCTCCCAAGCGCTGGGATTACAAGCGTGCGCCACCACGCCCAGCTTTGTCCTCAACTATCTTAACATGATGGAGAGCCCAGTTTGCCTCAAACACTTCTGTGACGTGCACCAGTTAGGACGTTTGGGTGGTGAGCAGCAGAAGACCTCCCATAGCTGCCGCAACACACGGAGTCTAGACCCACGTCTGTTCTACGCACTGTGCTGGGGACGCGAGACACCTGGACATGGTTTCTGAGCCCAGGGACGGTCCCGGGAGAAAGAGGCATGAACCATGCTTTGAGGCAGGTACTGTGATGAGGCATGAGGAGGGGCCGTGGCTCTGCCCGAGGACACGAATGAGGACGCTCCCTGGCAGAGGCGATGCCCAAGGTGGGAGCCAACCTGAGTAAGAATGAGCCAGGGGAGGAGCGGAAGGGCGTCTCTGCCTGCTGCCTGCGGGTGTCAAAGCTCAGACGTGAGGCATTGAAGAGGCCGGGAATCGAGATGAAGAAAGCGCTGAATCCAAGACCTGAGGCGACCCGCCATCCTGGGGAACTTGGCTCCATGGCTGGCCAGGGGGCCAAGCCTGCGCACAGCTAGGCTACGATCCTTAGATCCTTACGCCACAGGATACTTCCTTTCTTTTCTTTTTTCTTTTTTTTTTTCTTGGAGTACTGTGGATGGAACCCAGGGGCGTTCTACCTCTGAGCTACACCACCCGAGCCCTATTTTATTCTTTATTTTATTCTTTATTTTTATTGTGTGTGTGTGTGTGTGTGTGTGTGTGTGTGTGTGTGTTACTGGGGGTGGAACCCAGGGGCTTTCTACCTCCAGGCTATACTCCCAGACCTATTTTTATATTTTATTTGGAAACAGGGTCTCACTAAGTTGCTGAGAGCCTAAGTAACTGAGGCTGGCTTCAAACCTGCATGATCCTCCTGTCTTAGCCTCCCAAGTACTAGGATTACAAGGGTGCGCCACCATGCCCGGCTTTTATTCTTTATTTTGAAACGGGGTCTCACTGAGTTGCAAAAGGCCTCACTAAGTAGTAGCTGAGGCTGTCCGCAAACCGCAATCCTCCTGTTTCAGCCTCCGGAATGCTGGGATTACAAATGTGTGCTACCATGCCCAGCACAGGATACTTCTTTTTTTTTCGGGTCTGGGGATGGAACCCAGGGGCATTCGACCTCCGAGCTACACCTCCTGCCCTATTTTTTATTCTTTATTTTTGAAACAGGGTCTCACTAAGTTGCATTGGGCCTCACTAAGTAGCTGAGGCTGTCCTCAAGCCGCGATCCTCCTGTCATAGCCTCCCAAATTCTGGGATTACAAGTGTGCGCCACCACGCCCGGCTCAGGATATGTTTTTAAACCTTAGAGGCAATAGCAGGCTGAAGGATAGATTAAAAGATTGACAGTAGAGAGGTGATGGAGACTAATGTGGATAAGAAGTGACAAGGAGAGAGGGAGGGAGGGAGGGAGGGAGGGAGAGGAGGAGGAGACAACGGGGAGGAGGAGACTGCCAAGCACAGAGGCTGGAGAAGCAAGACCTGAGCCTCCATCAAGAAGTCTCAGAACTGGCTGCTGAGTAGGAAGAGTGCTGGGAGAGAGGCTGTCTTAGAAGCCGAGGGAACGGGACTTTTTTTTTTTTTTTTTTTGCGGGTTTGGAGATGAAACCCAGGGGCATTTGACCTCTGAGCTACACCCCCTGCCCTAATTTTCATTCTTTACTTTTGAAACAGCGTCTCACTAAGTTGCGGAGGGCCTCACTAAGTAGCTGAGGCTGTCCGCTAACTGCGATCCTCCAGTCTCAGCCTCCCGAATGCTGAGGTTACAAGCGTGCGCCACCACGCCCGGCTGGAACAGGACGTTTTAAGAAAGAAAGTGTGGTAGCCATGTCAGATGCAGCGGCAAAGAGGTCAGGAAGATAAGGGTTGATGATCTGGAAGTCCTTGGAGACTTTGGTGAACAGCTACGGTGGCCTGGAAGGGACAGACCGTGTCCTGGGGTGGGGGCGTCTGGGTGGTGAGGAGGGGAATTGCCCCATGAGGATGGCTTGCTTAATAAGCTTATGGGAAAAGAAAAGAAAGGGGGAGAGGTAGGAGGAGAATACAGGATCAAAGGAAGGTGTTTGGGATGGGGAGACTTGAGCTCGTCTATAGTTAGAGGGGAAGGGGAAAGAGGATTCCAGAATAACTTCCCAATTCCAAACGAATAGCCCCTCTTGCAGTCACCTCTTGGGAGAATGTGTAAGGATCTGGGTTTGGGTCACGAAACGGGCTGCTTGAATGGCCTAGTCCAGGCCAGGGGCAGCTCCGGGTGGTGAGGAGGCCCGTCGTTTGGATATGGTGTCATTCTGAAATGGAGCAGAGGTGTGTGTCACTGGAATTGAGGAGCTCGAAGAAACGTTGAGTCTAGGTTCTTGGTCAGGTGTGTCGGATGGGAATTTATTTAACTGCAAGCAGCAGAAACACGGCTGCAGAGGCTCACATGAGTAAGAAATATGGATAATAAGAAGTCAGAAGTAGACGGGTATTGGTGGTGATTCAGTAGCCTCTCCATACATTTCCTCTGCTAGCTATTTCCTCATGGTTGAAAGATGGCTGCCTTGGTCCAGCCATCATGTCTGCAGTCAAGGAAGGAAGAAAGGTGGTACCAGCGGTGCGAGTCCCCTGAGAATAAGAAAGCAAAAGATGTTCCAGAGAACATTCCTCCATCCTCCTTGGATTCCCACTAGGTCTCCTTGAAAGAATCCAGTCCCTTGTCCTTCCCTGGAAGCAGGGGGACTGAGAACGGGACTGCCAAAGGAGACTAAGTCCCCACCTACAGCGGGACACACAGCTGCAAAGCACCTAATCAGAGCCCCGGGTGGAGGCTGGAGTGGGGACTGGACGTTAAATTGGTGAGGACAAGACCTGCCACGACAGCCCCGGTGTGGTGAATGAAATCTGTCCCTAGATGGCTGTGATGTGGGCCAGTGGGGCAGGGTGGAGAGCAGGGGTCTAGCTGGCTCTCTTTATCTGTGGGTTCTGAATCTGTGGATTCAATCAACTGTGGCCCCAAAATATTTAGCCACTGCTTCTGTCTGTACTGAACGCGCACAGACGTTTTGTTCTTGCCCTTATTCCCCAAACGACACAGCAGAACAATCATCTGCATAGCATTTACATTGTAATGAGTGGTATACACGAGCTAGAGATGATTTAAAGTGACAGGAGGCTGCGCGAAGGTCACGTGCAAATGCCATTTTATATGAGGGCGTGGACACCGAGGGATGACTGTGATGGGAGGTCAAAGGCCAGAACTCAGCAGTCCCTGCATTCCAGGCCGGGCTTTGTTCTGAGCAGCGTGGTGAGCAGGTAGAGATGGAAGAGGCAGCCTAGCTCACCTGGGGGACAGGTGAGCCCACAGCAGTAGTTTGGGTAGACGAGATGGCTGCTCAGCCTCTAGCACCCACTTCAAGTCTCCGGGCACCCAGAGACGTGACCCGGGCCACCCAGGGCGCTGTGTTGAGAGTAAGGCGTGGCCCGTGGCTGCCTGTGAGGGGGAACAAGAACCACACGGCCCCCTGTAGCCCTAACACCCCTTCCTCAGGCCTCATCCTCACACCCTGTGGTCCTCACCGTGGTCCTCTCATCTGGTCCCCTGGTGTTCCAGCCCCATCTCCAGTGTTGGGTGAGAATGGTCCAGGTCTCCCACTCCGGCCCCTCCCCAGGACCCTCCGGTCCCATGAGCAGAGCTAAGCAGGGCAACCTAGAGAGACAGACCAGGGACAAGACACTGCCCGGTGGCTGGCATGAGGCTGTTGGGGAGAACCAAGCCAGCTTCCCCGTCAAGCCTGGTGACCCGCCCAGCAGCCTTCGGCAGCCTAGAGGCACAGCGGTATCGCAGTGTGTGACCGGGACTCCGCCGTCCTGCGGGCTCCGCCCTGTGTCCTTCCCTTCGGGTGTGTTCTGCACCCCCTAGCCACAGGGCGCTCGCTCCTGCTGTGAGCCGGCCTGGATGGCACCCCACACTGTCCTCTAAGTTAGTGCCCCCAGTCCCGACCCTGCCTTAAACATCACTTCCCTAAGGATGCCGCCATTGGCCGCTAGCTGGTTAGTTCTGTCCCTAGTCTCCCTCATAGGAACTCAGGACTCTGTTTTAGTTAGTTGGCTTTAGTTACTGAGCCAATGGCAGGATCTCAGAGCATATAGACCTTCTCTCTCTCTCTCTCTCTCTCTCTCTCTCTCTCTCTCTCTCTCTCTCCTCTCTCTCTCACACACACACTTTACCCCCAAGCGCTACATCCAAGCCCCTTTTTCCCTTTCTTTCTTTCTTTCTTTCTTTCTTTCTTTCTTTCTTTCTTTCTTTCTTTCATTTGCGGTACAGGAGACTGAACCCATGGGTATTTTACCTCTGAGCTGCTCCCCCCAGCCCTATTTCTTATTCTTTACATTGAAACAGGGTTTCACTAAGTGCAGAAGGCCTCACTAAGTAGCTGAGTCTGGCCTCAAACCTTCCATCTCCCTGTCTCAGCCTCCCAAGTACTGGGATTACAAGCGTGCGCCACTACACCCAACTTAATTTTTTATTTTGAAGCAGGGTCTCACTAAGTTGCTAAGGGCCTTGCTAAGTTGATGAGACTGGCTTTAAACCTGTCATCCTCCTGTTTCAGCCTCCCAAGTATAAGGATTATAGACATGCACTGCCATGCCCAGTTTAGGGCAGCTAATTTTAACAGGCAGCGGGGGAGGGGACAGAGATCTAAGGAGTCCTGGCAGTAGGTTCCCTAGGATGCTGCCAGCTCCCTAATTCAGCCTTTCCTAATCCGCTGGCTGGTGAGGTGGCCCTCCTTGGCTGCCCCAGGAACAAGGGGCAGAGAAACCAAGAGCTGTGGGGGAGAAGGGGAAGGCTCTGGAGTCAGCCCCAGCACCACGGCTTCCTCTGGCAGACCACCGCCAAAAATAACACAGCAGCAGCAACAGCAGCAGAAAGGGCAGCGTCTATAATTAGGCTCCTGGAAGAGGGGAGCAGCTCTGGGGCTGGAGGCAGAGCCTGGGTGGTTTCCACCCGGAGACTGTCTTCTACAGAACACGGATGGGCTCTCATTGGTTTCTGAGCAGAACCGAAAAGGGAGATCTCTGAGTCTCTGTCGGGATGGGACCGGCCAAACCTGGATCCCAAGGTGGTTGCCTCCTCTGGGATCTGAGGTTGTGGGCGCCTCCCCAAGCTTCTCTGAAGCTCAGCTTCCTCAGACGTAAATGGCTTCCTCACCTGTTCCAAGAGGCTCCGTATTCTTCACTTCGTAACCTTGATAAATCAGGATGGAATGAGCCACCAAGGGCGGGTGACAGCAGCGGGAGGGCTTTTCCTTAATGTAGTATAAGGTGATGGCCCCTCGCATCAAAGTGTCTCAGACTCTAGCCGGGCGCGGTTGGGAGGCAGAGGCAGGAGGATCGCGCAGGTTCGAAGCCAGCCGCGCGCACTGGCTTAGGAGACCCTGTTTCCAAATAAAAATGTAAAAATAGGTCTGGGAGTGGAGCCCGGAGGTAGAAGGGCTTCCAGGAACCCCAGTACCACCAAAAAAAAAAAAAAAAAGTGTCTCAGACTCCACAAAATACACTATTTCCCTCTTGTATTAGGACCAGAAATAATGTAGGTGAAGGGCTTAGCACCGAACCCATACACAGATTCTCAAAAAAATAAAGATAAAATAAAATCACTATTTCAACCCTCCTACCTCAAGGTAGATAAAACAACCCTTAAAGTCATCACGAGTGGCTTGGTTTCCACAACATTGTACAACTGTCAGCCCAGGCCTCGGAGCTGCACTGGTAAGAGCTGGCCAAAGAGTCCTGACCTGACAGCAGAGCTAGATATAAGGCTAGAAAATGAAGGCCAGAGCGGGAGGGAGGGCGAGAGGAGCAGACACACGGAGAGGCAAAATTGAAAGGTGAGATACGGACTCCGAGCCTGGAGGGAACGCTACAGTGCCAATGGGAATGTCAGAGAGGCGGTTCCAAGCCTGTAAAGTTGGAAGTCCTAAATACGAAACTTTGTATTTTCATTCAAAAGATAGAGACCATTTTTTGGTGCAAGAACACCCTACTGATATTTATTTATTTATTCATTTATTTATTCATTCATTCATTTATGCAGTACTAGGGATGGAACCCAGGGACATTCTGCCTCCAATCTGCACCCCCAGCCCTGTTTCTTATTCTTTATTTTGAAACAGGGTCTCACTAAGTAGCTGAGGTTGGTTCTGAACCATGATCCTCCTGTCTCAGCCTCCCAAGTACTGGGATTGCAGGCATGAGCCACTGTGCCCAGCCCTACTGAACCTTAAAGAAGAAAAGGAATACCACTGTTAGATACAGGAGGTCTGGAAAGGATGACTGAAATTTATCTTGGAGCTTCGGATCCAGCCCCACCCCTTACTGTATCTCCCAATCTCTACCCGAAGTGATTTGTTCAATATGAATTGAACCAGTTTTGTTGAAATTGTGTTTTATTGGTATGTGTCCTTGAGCTTAATACTGAGAGGTTTAATTTTGTTTTAAAATGCTTTTTATAAAAAAAAATGTATTACTTTACATTCCTGAATGGAGTGGGCTAATATTCAAAGTAAAATCAAGGATTGACCCATACTGACTTCGTGCAGTTCTGCAAGATATTAAATGTGTATGGTTTGACAGGGCCCAATTATAAAAGTCAAGAAAGACATTAAAAACAGCAAGACAAGCTGGGCGTGGTGGCGCACACTTGTAATCCCAGTACTTGGGAGGCTGAGACAGGAGGATCGCAGTTCAAGGACAGCCTCAGCTACTTGGTGAGGCCCTCTGCAACCTAGTGAGACCCTGTATCAAAATAAAGAATAAAAAATAGGGCTGGGGGTATAGCCTGGAGGTAGAATGCCCCTGGGTTCCATCCCCAATATTGCAAAAAAAAAAAAGCAATATAAATAAGCTTACTTACAAAATGTGCACGTCATAACTCCAGACATGTGTTATTTTAGGGGAAGGAAATTATCAATGAATTACTTTAGGGATAGAATTGCCAATTGTTATATTATCTTTATGACAGGATAAAGCAAATGTGAAAATGGCCTGTTTTGTGTATAATTCAGTGTATGATTGTGTAAGTACAGTCAGCCCTGCTAAATAAAAGCATAAAGCATTTATGCTTTATAGCCAGATTTATAATACAAAGATCCAGGACTGACTCTTTTGATCATAAGATAGCTCGGCAAGTAGCCACATGTTTATAAATATTTTCTATGATGTAATTTGTCCTCTAACTCAATCGAGATGTCTTTAGTGATTATTTTTGTTAAAGCAGCCAGTGATGGGAGTTAATTTAAAATGTTGAGTTAGAAATGGAGTTATCTTGCTACAATATTGGGAACATTTTCCAGTATTAAGGTTACTTTGGCAGTTTTAACCAGCGGCTTGCAGTGGTTATTGGAGAATTTACGGAGCTGGTATGTTTTTAGAGAGAACTATTCTACTCATAACTTGGCCTTGTGCTCTGGGATGTGTTTGACATGGTCATCATACAGTAGGAGTGGGCCAGCGAATGCCAGTGATCAATTTAGATACTAAAAACAGGATACAAAGCCGGGCGTGGTGGCGCGCACTTGTAATCCCCGCACTTGGGAGGCTGAGACAGGAGGATCGCATGGGTTCGAAGCCAGCCTCAGCTGGCTTAAGAGACCCTGTTCCCAAATAAAATATAAAAAATTAGGTCTGGGAGTGTATCCCAGAGGTAGAATGCCCCTGGGTTCCATCCCCAGTACCTAAAATATATATATATATATATAACAGAATACAGACTACTACATTTACTAATGATACGCAATGACTGCAATTTTTTTCTCTTTCAACCTGTAACTTCTTTTCTGAATAGTTAAGCGGGTTCCAGAAATGGCAGGCATTTTATTTCCATGACCCCAGGGGTGGCTAATAGACTGTGCAGTGGACACGGCCGGCTGTGCTGTGGTTTGCTGACACTGTGGCCATACACACGGGTCCTCTCCCTGGACGAAATCAAGTTCCAGTTTGATGGATTTGGTCTGGGTCACCTCCAGCACACTTTACGTACCTCATGTACCGCTCTGTACTGTTCCTCAGACACCGTGGCAATACAAATAATATCTTCTGCATCAGTCCTAAAATAGCTGGAGATATTACAGCTCCTTCTCGGGGCCCGGCTGGCAAGTGGAAGCCGGTTGCCAAGCTCCTGAGCTGCAGACTGCTGCTGCACCGACCGGTCCGGGCCTGAGTCACTGCATGCTGTCACCCAAGCCCTGCCTGGACGAGAAAGGGCCTGTCTTCTGCATCATCCCAAGAGGGTCTGAATAATCCCTTCTGGAAGCAGCAGGGCTAAACCCCAGACTGGCAGCTTACCCGGGCTCTTTTCCACCATAGCCGAGTCATGAGAAGGCTGGATCCCAGCCACACTGCTGTTGGAGCGCATGGGCCTGGAGCCTCCACCCTCTTCCCTGAATCCTGCTGCTTCTTCCAGAAGGTGAGCAGCGCTGGCAAGGTCCCTGGTCGCCCTTCAGTGGCAGGCCAGGTGCGTCTGCCCTGGGGCTTGTCCCACCTGGAAGACTCAGCTCCTTTTATTTTTGCAATATGGAATAAACTGGAGTGGGAGATGCCGGTTAATCGAGCTCCATTTCTTCTTGCCTTTTTGACTAGCCCATCAGGCACTGCCAGGAGTGGGTGGGCATCTCCCTGTGTGAGTGCTACAGGCCACCTCTTGCTGCACTTTCGTCACGCTGATACACAGCGTGCTCACTCACACACACTCATTCACCGATATTTACCATCACCACCACCAAACAACCTGCCCCCCACACACACACGCACACTCACCAAGTGGGCACACCACCTAAACGGGCAAGAAAGCCAGGGCGCGCCCCTCTGCTGGACAGATGCTCCTGCCCAGCCCCAAAAATAAGGTCATTCTCCAGAATGAAGCCCTCTACCCCAATCCCAGAGCAGAAAGAACCTGTGGAATTTCAGGTAACTGATCTCTGTCACAACAGATGACAAGATGTCTGGGAGCCATTTGAACTCTGGGCCCCACGAGGAGGGACAGAGGCAGCACAGATAGCCCTGCTCCGAGGCGCTCCCGCTGCTCAAGCACACCCACCGGGCCGTGATCGCTGCCTGGGGCCACTGCTGGACACCTCACTGGGACCGGCCTCATCCGACCAGAAGGCCTTGTCTCCTCGTCACTGGATACCTGGATGTGGAGATTCGTCTGGTTTCTAGAAGCCAGGACTAGCCTAGGCAGGTCCTCCAACCAGACCCCAGCAGAAGCGTAGCTTTCTGGTCGCCCTCGTCTTTGGCCGTTCAGGTCTTCCATCTGGAAGAAACGCTGGAGAACTAGCTGGTATTTGAGCATGCCCACCGGGGACCGAGATCTTTGTAAAGGAAGGAAACTAGGAACTTCAGCTAAAACAGGACTGCCTAAACTGGGGGCGGGGGAGGGCACCGAGCCAGGAAGTCCATCTGGAAGGGAAGCCTGGCTGGACAGTGTGGCCTGCTCATGCAAATCCATGGGAATGCGTTTAGCCATCGCTTTGGTCTCATCAGGGCCCGGGCCTTGTCATGGAAACCCCGATCAGGGTCATCACAGTAGGGGACACTGGTCACTTCTGAATATGTTCAACTCACGGAGTCGACTGGGAGGAGCCAGCCCAGTTCTAAAGCCAGGCTGGTTTTTTTTTTTTTTTTTTTTTTTTTTTTTTTGCGGTACTGGGGATGGAACCCAGGGGCATTCTACCTCTGAGCTGCACCCCTAGCCTTATTTTTTACTCTTTATTTTGAAACTGGATCTCACTGAGTTGCAAAGGGCCTCGCTAAGTGGCTGAGGCTGTCCATGAACTGCGATCCTCTGGTCTCAGCCTCCTGAGTGCTGGGATTACAAGCGTGCGCCAGCACGCCCGACTTAAAGCCAGACTTTCTGCAAGCAAATAGCGTAGGTGTGGGCTGTGGGCCAAGAAAAAGGCCTTCTAGACCCAAGTATTTGGTGACATGTGGAGGCCTGAGCCATCTCATATATTCTGAGAACTCCTAGGTAGGACCCTGCAAGGCCTCCTGGGCCTGGGGTGGAGCTATGTCAGATCCACAGTTATTTCCTGGGTCTTTCTTTACCATATGTGTGCGCCAGCATGCCCGCCCCCAAATATGTATTCAAAATATTAAGGTTGACCTGACTAGGGTTGCAGTCAAGTTGCAAGCCCTTCTAATATCAAAGTCCTTTGGTCCCTAAACATATTCAAAACCCCCGTCATCACCCTGTCAATGGGCCTGCTCAAAATAATAGCAATACCCTTCTGACTCCCAAATAAGCAAAAAGAACCTGTTCTCTTCTGCCCTCATCCAAGCCAGCCCCACCTCAGCCTTCCCTTATCTGCTGACTCGGGAGCCTCCCAGTCATGTATGTGGCCACCATGTTGCTAGAAGACTTTTGTTCTTTGGCCTATGTTTTAAAGAATACAGTTCTGTTCAAAGCCAACTGCTAGCACACACATGACATTAAATTAGGCTTTAAGATATGAAGAGATAGCCAGGCATGCTGGCAAATGCCTGTAATCCCAGTCATGGGATAGCCAGGCATGGTGGCACACGCTTGTAATCCTTGGGATGCTGAGACAGGAGGATAGCGCAGGTCAGCACAGGTTTGAAGCCAGCCTCAGCTACTTAGTGAGACCCTGTTTCCAAATAAAAAAATATAAAATGGATTGGAGATGTAACCCAGAGGTAGAAAGCCCCTGGGTTCCATCCCCAATACCACACACACACACACACACACACACACACACACACACAGATATGAGGATCACAGGTTCAAGGACAGCCTCAGCAACTTAGCAAGGCTCTGTGTAGAATGCCCCTGGGTTCAATTTCTGGTAACACACACACACACACACACACACACACACACACACACACACCAAGGAAAAAAAGATGGATTCAACAGAAGTGCATCAGAGGCTGTGCAGGCTGATCACTGTGTCTTGAGCATCTCTAAGAGACAGGAAGGAAAACAGCCTTGGTCGCTTAGAGTGAGCACTTGACTTTCGGTGATTGAAATTTTCAAATGATGAGGTTCTAAGCAACTGTTTGGCTAAAACCTTGTCCTATTAGCCCAAATAACAGGAATTGGCCACAGACATCCCACCTTGAGGAAGAGCCTCCATTTGTAAGACAATGTAGCTAAGCTCTATCAGAATCTAGTAACATAGCCAGGCGTGGTGGCCCACGCTTGTAATCCTTGGGATGCTGAGACAGGAGGATAGCGCAGGTTTGAAGCCAGCCTCAGCTACTTAGTGAGACTCTGTTTCCAAATAAAAAAAATATATAAGATGGGTTGGAGATGTAGCCCAGAGGTAGAAAGCCCCTGGGATCCATCCCCAATACCACACACACACACACACACACACACACACACACACACTCCAGCAATATAATGGTGTACCAGTTGCAGGCCAGGGCCTATGCTTAGCAGCCCCTGGGCAAGGTTCTGTACCCATTGTGCAGGACTCACAAAGTTCAGAGAACAGGGGAGGCTGGTTCTGCCACCTCAACCCCTCGAGCATGTTCCTTGGGGGAAAGCCATAACACAGGTATGAATCTCCCATAGTCCCATCAGAAAGACACAGGTTTCGGGTCTCTGACTGGGCACACTCAGGTCAAGTTGAGGTCCAAGAAGATCCTGAAGGCTCCTTTGCCCACTTCTGATGCCAGAAGCTCCTGCGAAACTGGATCCCAGCATGCTCTTGCCCCCTGAAACGCTGGTGTTTTGGACAGTATCCCCAAGACAGTGCAGGTCGCCTCTCCCAGCTGAGCCCATTCCAGCCAGCATGGCCTTGCTCGCCAAGCCTGAACTCTAACTCCACCAACCATCCAGTGGCCTCACTCTGCGTCCCAATTCTAGAGGTATAGTTTAAAGCTTCATGTATGCCAACCCATCTCTCTACTGACTAAGTGAGCCAGGTTCCAGAAAAGTCCCACCGTTGCTATACACAATGCCAATCTTCAGGCAGAATTGGTTCTGTTTAGTAGGTGCCTGTGTAGTCTCCTAGTTATTAGATATTTTTAATATCACCCCTGGCGACACAACATACAGTCAGCAAGACCCATCCTTCTATAGGCCTTTGCACACTTTTTCTGTTTGGTCTTTCTTAAGATCCAGGGCACACTTTCCACAGTAAGCATGGATTTCCAAACACCATGAAATACCTTCTACCCATGCCGTGCTAGGCTTAAGGGCACCACAAAGAATAGCAAGGGCCCTAGGAACTCTTAGGGGCTCTGTGGTAATCACTACCCTCTGAGACCGGGCATCAAATATGCTTATTTCACCAAGGGGAAACAGGTTGGACACATCAGAGGAAACACTGGTCCATTCCACCAAGAGAGAGGATTATGAAGCAGGACGTGAAGCATGCCTGCAATCCTAGCTATATGGGAGGCTGAGGCAGAAGAATACCAAGTTTGAGACCAGCCTGGGTAACCCTGCCTCAAAAAAAAAAAAAAAATCTAAAAAGGCTGGGGATGTAGCCAGACAGGATATCGCTAAATTGCCCAGACTGGCCTGGAGCCTGAGATCCTCCTGCCTCAGCCTCCCCAGTAGCTGGGATTACAGCCAAGCGCCACCACACTCTGAGAACATTCTTTAAGGAGCATTTCTTTCTTTCTCTCTTTCTTTCTTTCTTTCTTTCTTTCTTTCTTTCGTACTGGGGATGCAACTCAGGGGCTTTCTACCTCTGGGCTACACTCCCAGACCTATTTTATATTTTATTTGGAAACAGGGTCTCACTAAGTTGCTGAGAGCCTCACTAAACAGCTGAGGCTGGCTTTGAACCCATGTGATCCCCCTGTCTCAGCCTCCCAAGTGCGGGGATTATAAGCATGTGCCACCACGCCCGGCTTTTAAGGAGCATTTCAAAGAAAAGAAAGGGGGCCTGGGATTTCCTAGAGGCAAGTCAGGGAAGGGAGTCGTCTATGGGAGGCAAGAGGAAGGATGGAAATGGGTCTTCTGTCAGAAAATGTGAGGGCAACAAGGCCCTTTGGAGTCAGGTGGCTTGAGTCGCTGCACAGGGCTCAGATGAAATCCGACACTGACAGTCCCAGCTTTTGTCCCAAGTGAATGTCCTCCATCACTGAACAACTCCCGGTGACTGACGGAAGCAGAACCCGGTAACCCCCACCCGATAATGAGATTGTCACTGTCCCTATCGATGTGTAAAGAGTTAAACATCTGTTGAGAGGTAAGTTGTTGTAGGGTCCTGGAGATCAGGCATCTCAAAAAAGAGATGCCTACAATAGGTAAATAATAATATAAAAGCTGTATTGAAGAGGTATTAGTTGAACCCTGAGAATTAGCAGGTCAGTGGATTCCAAGAGGTCAACAGAAGAAAAACTCCTAGCATCACTCCTTGGGTTTCTTGAAGCTGACTTGACTGTCCATAGACTTGGCTTCTTCTCACCTAGGGACACACAAGCCACCACTTTTTTCTTTTTTTTTTTTTCTTTTTTTTTTTTGGTGGTACTGGGGGTGGAACCCAGAGGCTCTCTACCTCTAGGCTACACTCCCAGACCTATTTTATATTTTATTTGGAAACAGATCTCATTAAGTTGCTGAGAGCCTCACTAAGTAGCTGAGGCTGGCTTCGAATCTGCTTGATCCTCCTGTCTCAGCCTCCCAAGCGCGGGGATTACAAGCATGCGCCACCACGCCCGGCTTTTATGCCACTGCATTTTACTGCACGTCTGGGTGGTGCAGACAGCGACTTGCACAGGGAACATTCCTACCTGTGCGTGGCCTGCTGGGATGCTGAGTCCTCCAAGAATTAGGCCACGTCACGGGGCTTCAGTTACAGAAGTTGCTGAGATGCTGGTAGAGGAGGCCACTGCAAGGCAGTCCAGTCCTGCTAGGAATCTGGGTTGTCAGGTTTTCATTCTTAGTGATACCAGTTCAGGATGGAGGGAGAAAAACTGAAAAGTCAGTCTGAAGAACTGTCACATGATATTGAAGAAAACTAGAGAAACTGGACAGGTGGTATGGACTGATAATTTGGGAAGGCAAGGGATTGCAGTCCAGTTTAAAAGGATTTACTCAAAGAAGGTTTTTCCACAAGGAGTTGGTAATGTTTTGTATGAGCCAATGGTGATAAGAAAGAATCGGGCATATTATGTATAACACATCTTTTTTGTGTGTGTGTGTGGTACTAGGGATGGAACCCAGGGGCATTCTACCTCTGAGCGACACCCCAGTCCTAATTTTTTATTTATTTATTTATTTGGTGGTACTGGGGTTCCTGGAAGCCCTTCTACCTCTGGGCTACACTCCCAGACCTATTTTATATTTTTGAAACAGGGTCTCTTACGCCAGCGCGTCTGGCTTTGAACCAGCGCGATCCTCCTGTCTCTGCCTCCCAAGCGCGGGGATTACAGGCGTGCGCCACCACGCCCGGCCTTAATATTTTTTATTTTGAAACAGTACCGCTCGGCATGATAGCATGCACTTGTAATCCCTGTGCTTGGGAGGCTGAGACAGAGGATCGCACAGGTTTAAAGCCAGCCTCAGCTACTGAGTGAGGCTCTCAGCTGAAAGGATGAACATAGAGTTAGGGCCTCTGATAACCATTATCAGAGACTGCTGCTTTATCCAGCTCCAATCCCAGTACCCTCCGGGGAGTCAGCTGGCCGTGGGGGAAGGGACCGACGGGCCACGGGTCTGGAGAGCTGCACATAGTCCTGATCGGCCGGCTGAGCCACGAGGTGGATCAGAGGCACCAATGTTTTATAGGCTTGCCGATTCTCTCGCGACATCTGTAGTCTCACAATGTTTGGAGTCTCAAGGCACCTGGAGTCTCCCGATATCTCCACTTCTGGCTTCCAGGGTTCCGCCTCCTGTTCCCGCTGCTGTGATCACATGGGGGAGGGACCCAACTTATTATCAGCAACTTGTTGAGACCCTGTTTCCAAACAAAATATAAAATAGGTCTGGAAGTGTAGCCTGGAGGTAGAAAGGCCCTGGGTTCCACCCCCAGTACCACAAAAAACAAAAACAAAAACAGTGTTTAATTGCTGAAGGCCTTGCTAAGTTGATGAGACTGGTCTCAAATCTGTGATCCTACTGTCTCAGCCTCCCTAAAACTAGGATTACAGGCACCACAACTGGCTCCTCATCCCTTTTTGGACAAAGATAATCTGAAAGAAAGATCTTTCCCGGACACAAAATAAGGCTTGTCTTGTTAGATTTGACCATTATTTCCATAGAAGCAGCAAGAATGATAATTTACCATACAGTCCCTCTTAAGTCTGCATTGCTGGAAGCTTCAATAAGGAATTTTAGATTAAACTTTTGAAAGTCTCTTGAGAGCCAGGTGTGGTGGTGCATGCTTGTAATTCCAGCATTCAGAAGGTTGAGATTGGAGGATCAGGGTTGTGGACAGCTTCAGCTACTTAGTGAGACCTTCCGCAACTTAGTAAGACCCTGTTTCAAAATAAAGAATAAAAAATTAGGGCAGGAGTGTAGCTCAGAGGTCAAATGTCCCTGGGCTCCATCCCCAGACACCCCCCCCACACACACACACACACAAAGCCTCTTGAGAGTAAAAGCCAAGCCAAGATTTTGACATGAAATTTACTTCTAGAACCCATAAATATGAACAAATTCTCTATTTTTGAAGTGTCTAATTATTCTAAAGTTCTTGGGTTTGTCAGCAATTTACCTTCTTTATTTGCCTGTAGTAAGGCTTGGAGCTCTGTAAGCCAGGTGCCAGGCCAGTTTTCCCAATATTGTTATAAGCATTGGCTTCATAAAAATCAACCCTAGTTCTTTACAAGTATTGGGTTATTTCTGATTAAATAATCATCATTCTCAAATATAATATTCTAGGCAGTCTTGGGGTACATAACCATGTTTCCAATTATGCCCTGTTAACAAAGGATACAGATTCTCATTAAATTTATATAAATAATTATATAATTCATTCTATTATTAATTATATAAATAATTCTATTTCCATGTACTTAATACTTGAGTTTCCTATTTATTCATTTATTTATTGGTGGTACTGGGGGTAGAACCCAGGGGTTTTCTACCTTCGGGCTATACTCCCAGACCTATTTTATATTTTATTTGGAAACAGGGTTTCACCAAATTGCTGAGAGCCTCACTAAGTAGCTGAGGCTGGCTTCGAACCTGTGCGATCCTCCTGTCTCAGCCTCCCAAGCGCGGGGATTACAAACGTGTGCCACCACACTAGGCAGAGTTTCCAAATTTTGGAGGATTCAGAGAGGGAGAAAAAGATATTCAGGAATGATTCATACTGGTTACGCAAACATATGGTACTCAGTTGTTACGAGTTACAGACTAAGAGAAAAGAGAAAGGGCTTCCTTTCATATCTAGAAGACAGAACATTAGAACAACATCAGCAATTTGCCCAACAAAACCCACAATCACGCCTCACCAGTTCATCCCGTCTCAGGTAATGAAGTCTTGTTCCATGGGATTTGAGGGTAATTCTCTCTTGAATGCACCAGTGTCTGAACTGGAGTTTTAGAAATTCTGGCTCAGTCCACCTATATGATCTCAAAGTTGTCAAGAGCCTCACAAAGTAGCTAAGGTTGGCCACAAACCTGCAACCCTCCTGTCTCAGCCTCCCAAGTACTGGGATTACAAGCATACTCTACCACACCCAGCTCCAATTTTAACTTTTATTTCAAAACATCACTAGAGAGGTCTCTTGCCGAGAGTCTCACTAAGTTGCTGAAGCGGGTCTTGAACCCACGATCCTCCAGTCTCAGCCTCCCAAGTATGGGGAGTACAGGTGTGTACCACCGTCCCCAGCTTGCAGTAGTCTTTTAGATCCAAAGTGCACATCCGAACATGGCCCTCAATCACTTAAAGTTTCAGTGTCCACCTGCCTGAATCACCCCAGGGCCTTCATGCCGAAATCCCAATCTCCTTAACATGGATGATATGGCTCTTCATGGCGGGGCCTTCCTTATTTATCTCTTTTGCCTCTTCCTCTTCTGACTCTAAACTCTACAAATGAGCTACTAGTAAGCAGTTCTCCCCAATTCACCATGTTCTGGTGCTACCTGCAAGATTTTCCTTGATTTTTTTTTTTTTTTTTTTTGGTGGTACTGGGGATGGAACCCCGAGGCTTTCTACCTCCGGGCTATACTCCCAGACCTATTTTCTATTTTATTTGGAAACAGGGTCTCACTAAGTTTCTGAGAGCCTCACTAAGTAGCTGAGGCTGCCTTCGAACCTATGCCATCCTCCTGTCTCAGCATCCCAAACGCTGGGATTACAAGCGTGCACCACAATGCTCGGCTTCCTTGAACTTTTACCCCCCATCTTCGACCAGTGAAGCCTTATTCTTGCTTCCCTGCTCACCTTTGCCTGTTTCCCCCGTGTGTCTTTGAGTTCTCCGGGTGCTGGATCCATATCTTGTTCACTGTCTCCTTCCCACAGTGCCTAGTGATTATTTGCTCTCAGTAAGTATTTGTTAAATAAATAAACACAGTTGTAATGAGATTCAGAGCAGGTTTGGTGAGCCTGAGGGGGGTGTGGGCAGGGTGCACGGATGGGAAGAGTAAACAGCAGCAGAGCTAGGGGTCGGGTCTTAAAGATGGAACAGTTCTGGTCACTGCTCTGGCCAGGGTGGGGCTGGCCGAGTGGCTGTCGAGGTGTGGAAGCGAAGGTCACCGAGACCTCGAATAACTCCTCAGAAGATGGCACTTGTGTTACCCAGGTGAGGTCAGGCCCCAGGTGCGGTGGGAGGGAAGCCAAGCCATGAGTCAGGTTCCAAAGTCCTTTTACAGATGGTCTGATTAAGGCAGGGAGGCGCCTCCATTCTAAGGCTATTCTCAAAGGGGAGAGGAAGGGGAACCGGATGGTGGAAACCTTCTATAGTATTCACACTAAGGACGATGACAGCCCTGTCCCCAGTCCTGAGCTCTGCGGGTGCGGGCAGATTTCAAAATGGAGAAATTTCCCCGAGAGTGGTGTGCCTACCAAGAAATAGTTGAATGGAAACAGCTTTTTGGAGGACCCAAGAGAAGCTCATAGAAATGTCTCTTCAATGTCAACTCAAGTGGTCAAATGATCGGGTTTGGAATTTGTTACAACCCCCCCTGCTCCAGAAATTCCTACCGGTCTTGTCGCTGTGATTCTCAACCGCTGTGATTCTCAACCGTCTTGTGTTTATCCCAGTTGAGAGATTAATCTGGAATGTTACTCTGATCCTTAAAGCATAGGAATCAACGCCCTGCATATAAGATTATCCACCTCCATGCAATCTTTTATTCTGTGGGAAACTGGGTCTTGACTTGTTTTTGTGGAATGTTAAGACATTAAAGGCCTCTCTTTGAGACTATAGTTAAAAAGAATTCTCCTCTGGCTGGATGTGGTGGCACACACTTGTAATCTCAATACTTAGGAGGCTGAGACAGGAAGATTGCTAGTTCGAAGCCAGCCTCAGCAATTTAAGAAGGCCCTCAGCAATTTAATGAGACCCTGTTTCAAAAGAAAAAATAAAATAGGACTGGGGGTGTAGCTCAGAGGTCCAATGCCCCTGGATTCCCTCCTAGTAACCCCCCCCACACACACACACAAAGAACCGTCATCTTTTAGAAAAGAAAAACCAATGTGGGGGTATAGTCCTTAATGAACAAAGTTTCAAAATTAGATAGCACTTGAAGTCTCCCTTATCAGGGCCACGGGCCAGGCACCTCCCTTCCACCCTTACAGTTAGCAGAGGAA